>NC_072410.2:46530000-47155000 GCF_028858775.2 Pan troglodytes
CTGCAACCTCTGCCTCCTGGGTTCAGGTGATTCTCCTGCCTCAGCCTCCCAAGTAGCTGGGATTACAGGCATGAACCACCATGCCCAGCTAATTTTTTTATTTTTAGTAGAGGCAGGGTTTCACCATGTTGGCCAAGCTGGTCTTGAACTCCTGACCTCAGGCGATTCGTCTGCCTCAGCCCCCCAAAGTGCTGGGATTACAGGCGTAAGCCACCACGTCTAGCCTTACCCCTCATTTTTATTCCAAATATGAAAGCATAGTTTGTATGTAACTATCTAAAATCTTTTACTTTTTTGTATGTGGCATAATGTATACATAACACAAAATTAATCATTTCAACCATTTTTAAGTGTACAATTCAGTGGCGATAATTATATTCACAATTGTTACAACCATTATAGCTATCCACTCCCACAACCCTTTCACTGCCCTGTATAGAAATCTCGTAATCATTAAAGAATCATAATCATTAAACAAACCCCTGATAGTCTCTAAACTACTTTCTGTCTTTACGAATTTTCCAAATTCTAGGTATTTTGTATAAGTGGAATCATACAATATTTGTCTATTTGTGTTTGGTTTATTTCACTTAGTATTATGTCTTTAAGTTTCATCCATGTTGTATCATTTATCAGGATGGCATTTCTATTTAAGGCTAATATTATTCTATTGTATGTATACAGTATTTATCTATTCATCTATTTAGAGACATGTGGGTTGTTTCCTCTTGAGCACTGAATTTTAAAATGCTCTCTTAATCAATTTAGTTCCAGAGTTATTTTAATGTCATATTTGCAAGTTTTTGTATTTTATACCCAACTGCCACACTGAGCATGAAAATACTAATTCTAAACCTCTTCAGTTTATTAGAAGTATAAATTCTTTTATTAACCTCTACTGCAAAAAATAAAAAAGCATCAGAATTTTCTAAATATGAATATTATATTTAGAGAATTTTTGTATGTGAAGATGCAACTTCTAAAATTTTAAGCAGCAAAAACTGCTTTGCTGGGCTAATATCCAGAATCTACAATGAACTCAAACAAATTTACAAGAAAAAAACAAACAACCCCATCAAAAAGTGGGCGAAGGACATGAACAGACACTTCTCAGAAGAAGACATTTATGCAGCCAAAAAACACATGAAAAAATGCTCATCATCACTGGCCATCAGAGAAATGCAAATCAAAACCACAATGAGATACCATCTCACACCAGTTAGAATGGCAATCATTAAAAAGTCAGGAAACAACAGGTGCTGGAGAGGATGTGGAGAAATAGGAACACTTTTACACTGTTGGTGGGACTGGAAACTAGTTCAACCATTGTGGAAGTCAGTGTGGCGATTCCTCAGGGATCTAGAACTAGAAATACCATTTGACCCAGCCATCCCATTACTGGGTGTATACCCAAAGGATTATAAATCATGCTGCTATAAAGATACATGCACACGTATGTTTATTGTGGCATTATTCACAATAGCAAAGACTTGGAACCAACTCAAATGTCCAACAATGATAGACTGGATTAAGAAAATGTGGCACATATACACCATGGAATACTATGCAGCCATAAAAAATGATGAGTTCATGTCCTTTGTAGGGACATGGATGAAATTGGAAATCATCATTCTCAGTAAACTATCGCAAGAACAAAAAACCAAACACCGCATATTCTCACTCATAGGTGGGAATTGAACAATGAGATCACATGGACACAGGAAGGGGAACATCACACTCTGGGGACTGTGGTGGGGTGGGGGGAGGGGGGAGGGATAGCATTGGGAGATATACCTAATGCTAAATGACAAGTTAGTGGGAGCAGCGCACCAGCATGGCACATGTATACATATGTAACTAACCTACACAATGTGCACATGTACCCTAAAACTTAAAGTATAATAATAAAAGAAAAACAAACAAAAAACTGCTTTGCCTTATATTATTATATTGTTCAGAATATGAACCTTAAAATAATTGATCACAACATTTTATTAAAGTAAAGTATTATTCTTACAGATAGCAACCTTTTGTGAACATATACACTGGTAATGAGCTAAATTATTCTCTTATTAAAGAATTACAACTACCAAAAAAATAATATTTAAAAAAGTGCCAAGCTTAAATTTAATTTGCTTCACATCATTAAGAATATGCGGCCAGGCACGGTGGCTCACGCCTGTAATCCCAGTACTTTGGGAGGACGAGGCGGGCGGATCACGAGGTCAGGAGATCGAGACCATCTTGGCTAAGACGGTGAAACCCCGTCTCTACTAAAAACACAAAAAATTAGCGGGGCACGGTGGCAGGCGCCTGTAATCCCAGCTACTCAGGAGGCTGAGGCAGGAAATGGCGTGAACCCGGGAGGCGGAGCTTCCAGTGAGCCGAGATAGCGCCACTGCACTCTGGCCTGGGCGAAAGAGCGAGACTCCTTCTCAAAAAAAAAAAAAGAAAAGAAAAGAAAAATGAATATGCACATATGTGATAATTGGAGTCCTGATTTCCTGATTTATTTCCTATTAAAAGATGTTTGCAATGATAGTGTTAAATATACCAAAAGACCAGAAAAGATTGTAAATATGCAATTTTAATTCAAATTAATGATGTAATTTAAATTGACACACGTTGATTACATGTGAAGCATTTTCTCTAGAAATGTCGGGTGGGAACTGTAAAAGAGAGTTAAATTCTGTTGTTTGAAATTAGGTTCTCGGTCGGTGTTTCTTCTAAATGCATTTATGAAACGTCCCTTGATATCTTACTAAAGAGTTTTCTTTTTATTTCTTGTTTTTATTTTATTAAAAATAAATGTCATTAGGCCTTTAGCTTTTAATAGTTTATTTATACAAATAGATTAACGCAAATTTTATAAAGTATTTTGCTGAACAGTATTAAATTATACTTTTTATGTGACTTTTTCGGCACCTCTATTTCCTTGGCGTGTCAAATTTCTTTGTATCTGTCAGCCCTTGCCTATCTTATTATCAACTCCTACAAAGTTTTGTGTATTAAGCTATTTCAGCGATTATCTTAACACTAGACTTTCTTACTCCATTGACCTTGTATCACAATTATCTTGAAAATTCTTAAGAGGAAAATTGTCAAAAAATTATGGTAAATTCAAACAATAAAGTATAATGAAGTTATTTTTTAAAAAGCAACATCTATATATATTGATAATTCTGTTTATTTTTCTGCCTGGATAATTTTTTAAATTGTTCTTTATTCTTAGAATTTATACACTTGAATATGAGAGGTCTTATTGCATGCCTCGTTTTTTTGCTGCTCAGCTAATATTTTCAATCTGATCACACAATTTACTCAGCTCTAGAAGTTGCAGTTCTAATGTATTTCATTTTTTTCTTTATGTGATGTCCTTGCTTCAAGTATTTCTATTTTGTGATCTTAGATCTTGTAATTGTGTTCGTTTTGTATTATTACAAATTATGCTGCTTGAATTGTTTGCCTCGTCTTGTAATTCTGAGTTTGAGATAGTTTTTTAAACATTTATTTTTCTAATTCAGCATTTTGTTCTTTATCCAGTCTTCTACCTACTAACCTACTTTTTAAGTTGTATGATCATAGTTATCTGAGGAAAATCTTTCTAAATCTCAGGATTGTGTATTTTGTTTTGTATTTTCAATTTTCATTTTTGTCCATTGGCGTGTGTGCCCTGCATATTTAACTCAATATAGTACTTAATATAGATTTTCCAAAACATCACTAGTTATTTGCAGGAGTATTTGTTTTCATGTCTTATATTAATTCCCTCTTTTTAATATGTTTATTCTCAGAATGTAGTGACTTTCTTCTATTTTGTCATCCTTACAAAATATCATGTCTCTTTTTTACAAAATGTGGAGTTAAACTGTGTTTTCTTTGAAGTCTTTATGTGCCCCTGTTTAAAGTGTTCAGGTCCAGATGAAAAGAGAAGAGGAACACAGCTCTACTTTTGCCCTACTTAGTACTCCTCAAGGAGGCTGAGAGGAACCCACATTATGTTTGGGTGATCTCTGAAATCTGCTTTCCAGGAAAATAGGTAGCATCAATATTTGTTTCCTACTGACATCCCCACATTCCACTCTTGCTACACACCAAAAGCATTTTAAAATCTAATTTTAATCTTGCTATACTATATTCCCTCATATAAATGCAAAATATGAACATCCAGTTTTATTTACACAAGTAATCAATGACTAGAGTCCCAAAGGGAGAAAAGAGGAATTCAAACATACATAGAAAGCTAAATATCTCCATATCCACTTCCTACCCATTCTTTCTTTAGAGAGGCTACTGCCATCACTTTATTCTAGATGATTCTAGACTTGTTCCTATTTTCTTTATTCTTTTCCCAAGTAATTTCATCCTAACAGCTTTATATTCCATTTATATGCCATTGATGTCCAAATTTTATCCTCAGTTCTAACTTCTAAATCCTTTAATTGTGCATGCAAATAATATTCTAGAAAAATACTTTGTACAAGATGGACACTCAATAAATATTTATTGAATGGACTATACACACAGTATAATATGCAAAATATATATATATATATACACACACACACACACATCTACACACACACAGAGAACACATACACCTATATAATAGTTTTGTTCTCTGAAGTGTGTTTATACAAATAATAGCATTCTAAATGGATTTTTTAAATTTATTTTCCATTTAACAATAAATTTTGAAAATCATTCTGTGTTAGTATGTAATGATCTTATCTTGTTATTCTTACCTATGCATAGTATTGCATTTTATAATACTTCTTATTGCTAGACATTTGGTGGCTTTTTTTTTTTTTTGACCATTACAAGCAATTCTGCAGTGGCCATCCTTGTACACATGGTCTTGTGCAATAAACTAGTTATTGGCAGTTTACATGTCCTTGCACATGTATTTCTATAGGTTAGATACTGAGAAGTGTAATCTCTAAAAGAAAGAACATGTGCATGCATTTTCTATAAGAAATTTCCATCTTACTATAAGTTTGTAATTTAAAAGTTATGTGATGCACACCTGGAATTCTGAGGGCACAAAACCTCTAGCCTAGTACACGTGCAGCATATATATTTATGCGGTCTTACAAAATATATTACCAAACTTTTCTTGAAATTGGGAAGTCTGTTCTTTCACAGCTAATAAAAATTTGTAATGAAAGGAAAATAGAGGAAGTGGGCCAAAGCCACCAGTAAGTTGATATGATGTATATTTTTATTGGACAACATTTTTTTTAAAAATTAGGCATGCTGAAATGTCAACAAGGATAGAGATAAAAAGGAAGAATATTTCATGAAGGTAAGAAAACAAACAGGATGTTTCATCTTCTGCTTCAAAAGTTTACTGCTGTTATCAGACAGAATATTTGGGGATCATAAAGTTTCTTACAATTTATCGCATAAAATGAAGACAGAAAATGAAGATAATGGCAGTTTTAGTCAAAATTTCAAAGTCCTGGATTGCTGCACATCTTTTATCCTGTAACTTATAGGTTCATAACAGAGAGGTATTTTGAATAGTTGTCTTAAGTAAATAATACAACCACATTTATGTATTATCTTACTAGTCATGAAAAATTATACTATTGTGTAAACTTGACTTATTAAGGTAAGAAAATAAGGAATGCATTTAGAAAACTTTTTAGTAGAAATGGATGAGTGAGAATATATAATGTGCAATGCTCCAAAATCAATGATCCCATATCACTTTTCATTTCTGAAAGTGGATAAAAGCAAGCTATAAATGCAGAGTAAATGCTGTCCTGGAAGTTATGGGACTGGATGTAGCTTGAACAAACCTTGGCGGGCAGTGGATAGCACAGGAGAGGAGGAGAACCTTGTGCCAGTATGAAGGCTGAAGCCACGGGGTCAGTGTACAAAAGAGGGTTGAAAATTTAAAAACATAGATTTTTAACTTGTTATCTACTGATATGGAAGGGCAATAAAAATAGCAAACTTGCATTATAGAATTATAGTTTAAGAATTAGGGAAGTTAACTTGGGCAAAGTTATTAAGCAACATATGTTATTAAGTTGCTTAAAGTTATTAAGCCCGTATGGTGATCTTTGTTAGCCGTAATTCAAATTAAAGTGTCCACATGAGCTTGTGCAAGTCACTTTGCCTTCTCTCTAAAGTTCCTCATTTGTTAAGTGAGGAGAGGGGCACTCTGATCTCTAAGTTATTGTCTAGTCTTTCATTCCATAACTCTATGTTCTTCAGAATCAAAAGGAGACTGATGCTCAACCAACTTTTTCTGCAGCCTGAATGCATTTAACGTTTTTTCCCTTGCCAAGAACAAATGCCTAAATGTGGCTGATATGGGTATCTATAAATAAAGTAAATTAGAGCAACTGCTAGGAAGGCAAGTGGAAAGGATATCAAACGACCCCTTTCACAATCATTCCAGGTAACTGAGAATGCTGTTGACATAGTTGATCTTATGCTATGCTCTAGCCTTTTTTCCCTTTCCAAGTATTCATTAAAAACTTAATGTCAATGAAATAGGTGGGATAAATCTTAAATGGTTAAAGCCAGTGGAATTTTGACTGCAGTCACGAATGCCCATATCTTATTGCTTGCTAAATTCCATTTTTATCTCTATAATATATCTGGTTTTCAGTATGTCAGGGAAAATGAACTTTTCCACCACTCTAGCAAACATTCTTTATGTTCATTGAATATATTTTCCTTACAAAATTGACAGTGCCTTGAAAATATATAGAACCTATGATTTTTCCTGTCCCACAAGAGTTCAATGTACATCTCTTAACTCTGAACTCATACTTTCAGATTCTTTTTGTTGTTGTTGTTAACAATTTTCATGTAACTGGGTCTATCAGACATACATTATGCAATTTCCTTTATGAGTTAAATACTGAAAATGTGTACTTAAAAATATAGTTGTTATAGCATCTTCACTAATGATATCACAAATTAATTACTGATTTTTAAAAGGTATATTTATTAATCCACGTTGTTTTGATAGCTTATAATGATGTCTAGAAGACCACGTGCATGTGCGCCCATGTGTGTGTTGTGTGTGTGTGTGTGTGTGTGTGTTATAGACTGAAAGAATATATAAACTGAGATTCTGGAGCCAATAAGTCTTATGAATTTTGTAAGAAAAAATAAAAATTAACATAAAAAATAAGAGACTTAATTCTCCCTATTAAAAATAAGAGAGGAAACACCTCCAAACCTCCCTCCCTAGCTTTTCTTTTTAGAGTATTTAGTTTAGAAAATGTTGTTAGTACTGTCTGCAGTTAATCCTCTTGAAAACTAGATAGGTTTTATTGTCACCTTTATATCCAAGAAAATCTTTCTGAAGAACATGGAAGCCATCTTATTGAAATGTAAATACCAAACGAGATACTACACTTTTTCCCAGTTTCTCTGGGAAAGTAGGAGACTAACTTCAGTAAGTTCCTTGTTCTAAGTTGTAAAATTACCTCATGTCATAAATATAGGAGTTTGCTTTTTGTATTTACCTCTGGATAGGGTCAATGAACTAATATAGATGGTCACTCCAATTACCAGCTAAAGTGAGAATGGACTATGTGTATACAATGGTGGCATCAAGTACTCTTACTTGATGACTAGTTATTGTTTATCTTTTTATGGTAGCTATATTAATTTTATTTTATATTTTTTTATTTTTTATTTCCATAGGTTTTTGGGGAACAGGTGGTGTTTGGTTAAATGAATAAGTTCTTTAGTGGTGATTTCTGAGAGTTTGGTGCACCCATCACCCAAGCAGTGTACACTGTACACAATATGTAGTCTTTTATCCCTCACTGCCCCCCACCCTTTCCTTCAAGTCCCAAAAGTCTAATCTTGTGCATTTGTGTCCTCATAGCTTAGCTCCAATATATGAGTGAGAACATACACTGTTTGGTTTTCCATTCCTGAGTTACTTCACTTAGAATAATAGCCTCTAATTCCATCCAGGTTGCTGTGAATGCCATTATTTCATTCCTTTTTATGGCTGAATATATACCCACCCCCCCACACACAAACTTTCTATATCCACTCATTGATTGATGGGCATTTGGGCTGGTTCTGTATTTTTGCAATTGCAAATTGTGCTGCTATAAACATGCATGTGCAAGTATCATTTTCGTATAATGACTTCTTTTCCCCTGAGTAGATACCTAGTAGTGGGATTGCTGGACGAAATGGTAGATCTACTTTTAGTTCTTTAAGAAATTTCCACAGTTTTCCATAGTGATTGTACTAGTTTACATTCCCACTAACAGTATAAAAGTGTTCCCTTTTCACTGCACCCATGACAACATCTATTATTATTATTTTTTTTTATTATGACCATTCTTTCAGGAGTGAGGTAGTATCACATTATGGTTTTGATTTGCATTTCCCTGATACTTAGTGATGTTGAGGATTTTTCCATATGCTTACTGCCTATTTGTATATCTTCTTTTGAGAATTATCTATTCATGTCCTTAGCTAACTTTTTGATGGGATTGATTGTTTTTTCTTGCTGATTTTTTTGAGCTTTTTGTAGAATCTGGATATTAGTCCTCTGTTGGATGTATAGATTGTGAAAATTTTCTCCCACTCTGTGGGTTGTCTGTTAACTCTGCTGATTATTTCTCTTGCTGTGTAGAAGCTTTTTAGTTTAATTAAGTCCCATTTATTTATCTTTGTTTTTGTTGCATTTGCTTTTTAGATCTTGGTCATCAAGCCTTTGCCTAAGCCAATGTCTTGAAGAGTTTTTCTTCTAGAATCTTTACAATTTCAAGTCTTAGATTTAAGTCTTTGATCCATCTTGAGTTGATTTTTGTATAGGTGAGAGATGAGGATCCAGTTCCAAAAGCATTTTCTTCTACACTGGCTCCATGTATAGGGCCAGCACCTGTGACTCTTTGTAGGCAGATGGGCTCTGGCTACCAGAACTACTTGGCCTAGAGTCCCAAGAGCTAACTTTGAAAATGTAGATCCTCTCCAGGAGCAGCTATTAATCAATGACTGATAAAGGCAAAGGGTACACACATTCCAGCTTCCTGTACCTCTAATCAAAAATATTCTGAGGTACAAGCTCCACTATTTGTGGAGCTCCCTCACAGAATTAAGTCGGGGTAATTTTGTTCAATATGGCACCCTTGGTTGGCCTCTTACCTTTGGGCATTCCTGGTCCCAGTTCCCTGCGAGCATTTCCTGGGAATATTACTATTGATAATGTTCACAGATTTTCATCTTAGAGTCTACTGAATTCAACCTAAGAAATGCTCTCTACTTTCATCTACTTTCACTTCCAGTTTCAGCAGGGAGACAGATTCACTTTTGCCACACACAGTGCTATCACTAATTGGAGGATTACTGCTCCATCTGGAAACCAGAAGAGAACTGTCATCCCAGGGCTCGGTTTCCATTTCAGGCATGTGCTTAAAAAGAGCATTGTTTTTCTAGAGATGTTAAAAGAAGATGACCTAAGTGGTTAGTGAGTATGAACTCTGACTGAAAATTGGCATTGGATGACCCTGAAATAGAAAAAGAACTTTAATAGAAAAATTGTGGAAATTCAGATAAATCCTGTAGTTTAGTTAACAATATTGTGCAACTGTTAATTTTCTGGTTCTGATCATTATACTGTGGTTATGTAAGATGGTGACGTTAGTGGATGTGATGTGAGGGATGTAAGGAAGCTCTTTGTGCTAAAATTAGTTTAAAATTAAAAGTTTTAAAAATATATTTGTAATCTAGAAAGAAGCAGTAGGAAAAACATGTTTTAGAGCCATTTCATAGCTTTTAAAGGAGTGAAAACTTGAAAACAACTGTAGGGCAAACAGTGTTCAGAAAAACACATTCCTGATAGGCCTTTCAGTTATGCAAATGTAAGGCAGAGATTAGCATCAGAAAAGATGTTTGAATGCTGTCTAGAAGAAGTGCAATTGCTCAGAGCAATGATCTAAATGGTTGTAGATGTTTTACCCAGAGTTGCAACTCTGCAGACTATTTTTCCTTTAGAGAAGAGTTTCTTTTTAAACCACTGGTTGAGGCTGCACTGTGCTGGGAGACTGAGATTTCTTTAGCTATAGGTCTGTGTGTGTGGAAACATGCCCACATGCATGCATGTATATGTTTATGTGACTAGTTTAACTAGTTCATTGCAGAAAAATAAAAGGGAGACTGAGAAGACCAACGGAAAGACATACAAGCTTGTCTACACTTTCCTGGAGAGAAGGTTAAAACAAAAGGACTAGAACTGACAAAGTAAAATTAAACCAGGAATATTCCATGCATGGCACAAAGGCTAACTATTGCAGACTTCGAGAAATGTATTGAGGCTGGACTTCTCGGTTGTGATATCTCTATCTTGTTGGGCCTGGATTCAGAATAATAAAACATGCTGAAATCCTCAGTCCTTGATAGAGGTAAACTATCATGGATGACATGGAGACAAGTTGGCATTTGGGGGGAAAAGCCCTACGATGAGGAAAGAAAGCATATTATAAGTGCCAGAGTACCATCATGCAATTTGAGACTTAAAGAGGTGCTAATCGCAGGTGTTCATTATTCCTTTTGTTTTTTATACCTATGTGTTATTTTGAATTTTCATTAAAGTCTCATTAAAGCTTACAACCTTACCTCAAACTGTCTTGTAGGAATAGAAGCTACCTGGAAGGGAGATAAAAGCTAGAGTCACCACATTCTGAGGACAGAATACTGGTCATGATGGTGGCTTACAAGAGGTTAATGGTCTCAAAAGAAAAGGAGGTGATGGGCAGAAGATCTACTGGTGCTTACAGGCAGGAGGAAATGGACAAATGGAGGCAAGATGGTAACAGAGGTCCAGGAAGTTACAAAAGCTGACACCTGAATATTTTTGACACAAAACTCTGAAAAATAAGGGATATTGGAAAGGCTGAAGCATTCTATTTTAAGAGATCCCTAGACCTTACTTTTGCATAAACTTATAAACACTGAAGATATATGTGCACATCATCGACTTTTATTCAGGCTTCTTTTAATCTCTCCTGAGACTGCTATCACAGTGGAAAATTTTAGTGCTCATACTGATGACAGCAACTGTTAAAGAAAAACTTATTCTGACTCTTGTAAGGGAGACTTTATTCAGGACTATTGCAATAGGTGTTGAAACTATTGCAACTGGGGAGAGAAATTGGGCTCAACTCCAAATACAGCAAAGACAGCAGGGGTTTATAGTCAGTAAACAGAATGGGGTTTCAGTTGACAGAACATTTTCAGGAGACATCAAGTGTAGGGGGATTCTGGCTAATCTGACTTCATAGGATTCTTGCTAACTGCCGGTCAGGGTGATCAGATACAAAGGTTGGGGGATAAGGAATTCAATTGTATATCAAGTGTGATAAGATAGCGAAAGTGAGAAATCCTCCCAAAACAGACTTGCCAGGATTCTTGCAACAAGGTGACTATGCAGGCCCAGAAAGGACAGGGGCCAAGTTTGAAGCCTAGTGGAGAAACTCAAAGTAGCCTTACTAAAGTTTCGTCAAGGAGAGAGTCTTTGTCACCAAATATCTTAGCCCTGTAAAAATTGCCTAGCCTGTCTAAGCCACAGATCAGTTATCTGATACAGAATGCAGGCAATATTGTTTAGCTTATGAGATTATTTTTTAGGATTCAATAACAGTATATGTAAGAACTTCATAAGTGCTCAAATATTTTCTCCCTTTCCCTTTCAATGCAGTCCAAAACTGAATATATGTAGTACTTTTCCTAAGCAACCATCCTTTCTTTTATTTTGATAAGGGTTGCATTGGAGAGGATACTCCTGACTTTGATTTGGAAAATTTGACGTTCATAGTAAACGACTGGATTTAGAATGCTAACCTAATAAGCATTTTTAATTAGTGTTAGACACATAGCAGACATGCAACAGATCCTTACTGATTAAGTTAACAGTAGAATGCTAATTAAAAGCGGGAAGGCTGAGAAAGGTCAAGAGAAAAATCAAAATAAAAGAAGCTAACACCAGTGTCTCTTCGTTAGAGGACCACACTCAGGCTGTTGAATCCTACTTTAGCTGTGTGAATGGAAAGTCAGGAGTATCTCCTCCAGTGCAGTCCTTAACCCATGACTGACAAGTTTGAGAAGGCATTACCTACCCTTTTTCCAGAGCTCCATTACAGGTCAACACTGAATTCACTCTCTACAAAAATTATCTAAATACTGCACCCCTGCTTGTTCTCCATCCCTTCCCAGTCTGTCTCACTCCCCTATTGACTTTACTTGGGTATGCTTCCTAAATATATATATTTTTACACAAATATTTTGTCTTGGGGTCTATGTCTGAGAAACCAAATGTAATACAACTTCCTAGGAAGTAGTCCTAGAAAGCAGTCCTAGGAAGCAGACCCCCAGAATGGGATTCTGATTTAGATCACTCTCCAGTCAGATGCCAATAGGGACCCCATTTTGTTGGTAAGTAAAGATTGATGACTTGTGGCATGGATTACAATTGTTAAGACTTTAACTTACGGTGAATTGGAATGAGATAGAGGTTAAAGGAGATGTTTAAGAGATATGAGAAAAAAATCATTATAAGGACTATGCTGAAAAATTAAAATGGCAAGCTCTATAGATAAAAAGGCGAGAGTCACCAAGAGTGTTTTTTAGAAGATAAATAATGGAGTTAATATGAGAACTTAAGGCTACAGTAATCAAAACAGCATGGTACTGATACTAAACAGATATACAGACCAATGGAACAGAACAGAGACCTCAGAAATAACACCATACATCTACGACCCTCTGATCTTCAACAAACCTGACAAAAACAAGCATGGGGAAATATTCCCTATTTAATAAATGGTGCTGGGAAAACTGGCTAGCCATATGCAGAAAACAGAAACTGGAACCCTTCCTTACAGCTTATATAAAAATTAACTCAGGATGGATTAAAGACTTAAATGTGGGCCAGGGGTGATGGCTCATGCCTGTAATTCCAGCACTTTGGGAGGCTGAGGCAGGCAAATCATGAGGTCAAGAGATCAAGACTACCTTGACCAACATGACGAAACCGTCTCTACCAAAAATACAAAAATTAGCTGGGCGTGGTGGCACATGCCTATAGTGCCAGATACTCAGGAGGCTGAGGCAGGAGAATCAGTTGAAACTGGGAGGCCAAGGTTGCAGTGAGTTGAGATCGCACCACTGCACTCCAGCCTGGTGACAGAGTGAGACTCCATCTCAAAAACAAAACAAAACAAAACAAAAGACTTAAATGTAAAACTCAAAACCATAAAAACCCTAGACAAAAACCTAGGCAATACCATTCAGGACACAGGCATGGGCAAAGACTTCATGACTAAAACACCAAAAACAATTACAACAAAAGCCAAAATTGACAAATGGGATCTAATTAAACTAAAGAGCTTCTGCACAGCAAAAGAAACTAGCATCAGAGTGAACAGGCAACTACAGAATGGGAGAAAATTTTTGCAGTCTACACATCTGACAAAGGTCTAATATCCAGAATTTACAAGGAACTTAAGTTTACAAGAAAAAAACAAACAACCCCATCAAAAAGTGGGCAAAGGATATGAACAAACACTTCTCAAAGGAAGACATTTATGCAGCAAACATATGAAAAAAGCTCAACATCACTGGTCATTAGAGAAATGCAAATCAAAACCACAATGAGATACCATCTCATTGGCGATTTAATAATCACCAGTCAGAATGGTGATTATTAAAAAGTCAGGAAACAATAGATGCTGGTGAGGCTGTGGAGCAATAGGAACACTTTTACACTGTTGGTGGGAGTGTAAATTAGTTCAACCATTGTGGAAGACAGTGTGGCAATTCCTCAAGGATCTAGAACCAGAAATACCATTTGACCCAACAATCCCATTACTGGGTACATACCCAAAGGATTATAAATCATTCTACTATAAAGACACATGCACACATATGTTTATTGCAGCATTATTCACAATAGCAAAGACTTGGAAATCAACCCAAATGCCCATCAGTGATAAACTGGATAAAGAAAATGTGGCACATATACTATGCAGCCATAAAAAAGGATGAGTTTATGTCCTTTGCAGGGACATGGATGTAGCTAGAAACCATCATTCTCAGAAAACTAACACGTGATCAGAAAACCAAAGACCACATGTTCTCACTGATAAGTAGGAGTTGAACAATAAGAACACATGGACACAGGGAGGAGAACATCACACACTGGGGCCTGATGAGGAGTGGGGAGCAAGGAGAGGAAGAGCATTAGAACAAATACCTAATGCATGTGGGGCTTAAAACCTAGATGACAGGTTAATAGGTGCAGCAAACCACCACGGCCCATGTACACCTATGTAACAAACCTGCACATTCTGCACATGTATTCTGGAACTTAAAATAAAAATAAAAATAAAAAGTATGAGAGCTTATTATCACAAGTACAAAAATAGCATTTTTCTGGTACCCAAATAGACAGATTAATTTTTTTTTTAGAAAAAGATATGTGTGTTACAATATCATTGCACTTGAGGATATTGACCAGTTTGGTATCGAATTCTGCCATTTTATTCCAGCATTCTTTTTTTTATGACTCTTTATACTAATCACCTAGCCTCCTTTTAATCAGCTTTACCATTCTAATGGTTCCTTCAATAATGACTAAATAATAATTAGAATGTGCTCACTACATATTTGTATTGGAATCTTGTTTTTAACTTAGAAAATTGTATGTTGACTCTAGGTATATCTGAAGAATAATGAGGAGGGTAGTCTAGAGGGAGCTTAGAAATTAGGAAGTAGAAAATGAGGACAGAGAGTTATGGAGGGTGAGTAGGGAACAGACTATGAAGGGCTTTGCTGGCCTTTGAGAGGAATTACATTTTTACTCTGAGGGATGTGGGAAGCACGAAAAAGTTTTGAGCAAAGGAATATTAATATCTGGCTTGGGTTTTATGGCATAGTCTGTATATGCAACAACCCAAACGCACAAACCATAAAAGAAAAAAAAATGTCATTTAACCTACATAAAAATTAAGATCTTCAGAAAAGCTAAAATGTTATGAATGATAGTTAAAAACTAATAAAAAAAACCTTTGAGAAAATATTTGCATATATCTGACAAAAATTATCACCACTTCAGTAAAATAGCGAATTTTGTTAAAGCATTTGGGTCAGATCCCAAGATTCCAAACATTCAAATCTTATTCTGTCATCTTGTTTCCTTATTCATTTTCAATAATATTGAATTGTGTATTAGCAAACATGATGCAGCACAGGGCTTAAATGTGCTTGCACAGTTTGGTTTATTCATCTGCTTTCCTGTGATCTTCATAAGAAGAGCACTTCCAGGTCCCAGGTTCCAGAATGATGAAACACATGGAGCAGATTTGAATCTGACTAGATTTCTGGAGACCAGCATAGCAGATTGACAGCTTATACACAGATCTGTAAATAGGGAAAATAAATATTTGCCATTTTAAGTATCTGAGATTTTGAAGCTGTTTGTTATACAGCTTAATTGTATCAAGACTCAATTGTATCAGACACATTCTAGGAGCCTCAAAGTTTGAAATAAAAGAGTTATACACTTGTGTCTTCCAAAGCCCGCTCCTTAGTATCAGGAATCTGTCTCACTATTGCAAGCATATGCATGAAAAGAAAGAAGCAACCTCAAAATCTTGGACCTCCTTGGGGGGGGAAAAATAAGCTTTATTTTTATAATCCAACAAATGTCCTTTAATAATGACATTGGTTCACAACAATTTAGGACATACTATTTGCGAGGAGCTATTCTCAGCTGTTAACATACTATTTAAGAGAACAGACTCTAAAGCCGTGCTATCTAGGATCAAATTTCAGCTCTGTCACTCATTAGCCATACACTGGTGGCAAGATAGTTAACCTCTCTATACTTCACCTTTCTCATTGATAAATTGTGGACGATAGATTGTACTTTCTATCTCATGGGATTGTTGTGAATATTAAATGTGATAATATATAGAGGGTACCTAGAACAGTATCTAGCACATAGTGTCTATTATTATTATCATCACATTTATTAATTTGTTTAATAACTGAAACAACCTGAGGAAGTAGTTATGATTATGGTCATTGCATAAAACTTCTTTGAACAGAAAGGTAGGATCGTAAATGGGTTAAAAGCAATTCTTCAACCTCTATCACTTATTTGATACTGACATTTTGCAAAATGCTTAACTTCTTTGTGTCCAAGGTTTTTTAATCTATAAAATAAGTGTGACAATAATAATACCCCCCTTTAGGGACAATACAAGGAGAGGTATTATGCTTTTGGGTATTGGAGAGCAGATTGGGTGAAGAAGCCCTAAATCCTTAGTGTGTGTGTGTGTGTGTGTGTATATATATATATGTGTGTGTGTGTGTGTATACATACATATATATACACAGATATATATACATGTATATACAGATATATATACATATATACAGATATACAGATATATATATACATATATACAGATATATATATACACATATATACACAATTACATACCTCTTGCAGATAAAATTTTAAATGATAAAACATACCAATAAAAAAACAGGCAAATGGCATGGACTGATAGTTGACAAAAAAGAAAAGAAAATGATTTGACCTGTAAACCCTTAAAAATTAAGCTCAATATTAAAAATGCAATTTGAAATGAGACGCCATTTGTTAATCATCAAATTGGAACATAATTTAAAAGTGATTCTGCCTGTGCAGGTGATCTGTGACTGAAACATCTTCTCTAACATTGCTGGCAGGGAAGGAGGTAGGTGGGTTAGGGAGTACAAACTGAGACAACCCTTCAGCCAGGCAAGTTTGTAATATGGATCAATAGAATTAAAGCATAATAGCCAAAAAAAGCCCATCAGCAATTCAATGGATAGATACATTTTGGTATAGGCATACAAAAGAATAACATTCAACAATAAAAAAATTATCATATATATATATATACACATATACAGCATATATATGTACACACACACATATATCTCAACCCATATAAAGCTCAAAAACATGTTGAGTAAAAGAAGCCAGAAACAGTCATATATCCTGTATGATTCAATTTAAATGTTCAGTGCAGGCAAATAAGAGCTATGGTGACAAAAATGAAAACAGTATTTTTTTTTCTGGCAGGTTTAGCAGGAAGAGGGAGAATTGGCTGGAAAAAAAGGAAATATTCTAGGGTGATGAAATATTCTATATTTTGGTATATGTACTATTAATGTCCCCGTTTTACAAATGAGGAAACTAGTGGTAGTTGCATGGATATATTTCTCAAACCTTTTTTTTTATTGTACTCTTAATATTTTGGCATTTTATTGCATGTAAATTTAGCTCAAATTTAACAGAAGGGGGCAGGGATCTTGGATGCATATAGCTTGCCTTAGTAATTTCAGTATGTACTAGTAGTATATCTAAGCTAAAAGATATATATATACACACACACATACATACACACTAACAATTATTGAGTTAAATAAGCTGACATTTCTGCCTTCATCTGTTTGGGTTGCTATAACAAGATATCATAACCTAGGTAGCTTATAACCAACAGAAATTTAATTTTTGCAGTTTTGGAGCCTAAGAAGTCCATGATCAAGGCACTGGCAGATTTGGTGCCTGGTGAGTGCCTGTTTCTAGTAAATGGAAACTTCTCACTGTGTCCTTGCATGGTAGAAGGGGCAAGGCAGCTTTCTGAGGACTCATTTATAAGTAGACTAATTTCATTCATAATGGCTCTGCCTCCCAAAGGCCCCATCCCCTAAGACCATCACCTTGGTGACTAGATTTTCATATATGAATTGGGGATGGAGGCACAAACATTCAGATCATAGCAATTTCCAACAGTACATGACATGGTACTCACTCAAGCCAGGAAACGGGAATACCCTTTTCTCATTTCTAGACATGTTTCAAAATATCCTAAAACAGATTAGCTCACATGAAAAAATAATGGCTTAAAATTTTTGGTTTGCTTCTCACTAATTGCTTTAGAATATATCTGACACTTCTCCAACAGTTTTTTTTCTCTTCTAAAGCACTGTAAAGCTCGTTGATAGAATGCAGACCTTCTAGAATATATAAATTCAAATAGCTTAGCATCTCCAAAAGTAAAATGCCCATTGAAACTACTCTATATGATACTATAATGGTTGATGTATGTTCTAAATTAGCCCAAATCTAGACTTATGAGACTGGGCTAGAAATATGAATGACACAAGAGGTTGTAAGAGAACTAAAAATTATCTCATGAACTTCAAGATCATCCCCTGGGTCCCAGAATTAACAATGAGAATACAGAGAATGCTTCTGAGGAAACTGAAAGTAACTACTTCATTTTGTGACCTGCCTTCTGTATGCATCTGATAATTTTGGTTTCCAAAAAGATTGTTACTAAGTAGTATAAATCATGTACATTGGGCAGAATGTGTGCTGAGTTACCTTCTAGGCACCTGAGCTGCCAAGAGCTTACCACAAGCTGCTTCCTGCTTGGATGTCATACCTGGAAGCTGTGGTAACAATGGCAGCCTATGGGTCAGTTTTACAGCTGATGAAAATCTGAAGAGGTGATGGCCATTTTTCTGGAAGAGTTTCTGGACTTCTCAGGCAGTCACTTCTGTATTGTCCAAGAACCTCCTCTGAAGGAATGGAATAAACTGGGTCTGATGGTTAATTTTAGGTGTCAACTTGACTGGATAAAGGAATACCTAGAGACTTGGTAAAGTATTACTTCTGGGTGTGTCTGTAAGGGTGTTTCTAGAGGAGATTCGTGTGTGAGTCAGTGAACTGAGTGGGTAAGATCCCTCTCTAAATGTGGGTGGACACCATCCAATCAGCTGAAGGCCTGGATAGAACCAAAAAAAACCAAAAAACAAAAAACAAAAACAAACAAACAAAAAAAAAACAAGAGAAAATAATTTCCTCCTCTCTCTTTCCTAGACCTGGGACACACTTCGGCCCTTGGACATCAGAACTTCAGGCTTTTTGGCCTTAGGATTCCAGGACTTACACCAGCAACTCCCTGGGTTCTCAGAGGTATTTGGCCTTGGCCTGAAAGTTACACATTAGCTTTCCTGGTTCCAAAGACTTCGGACTTGGACTGAGCCATGCTTCCAGCATTCCAGGGTCTCCAGCTTAGAGATGGCCTACCACAGGACTTCTCAGCTTCCACAATCATTGTGTGAGCCAATTCTCCTAACAAATTCCCTCTCATCCATCCATCTATCATCTATCTTATCTATGTATCTGTCTATCCAACCATCCATCCATCCTATTAGTTCTTTCTGGAGAACCCTAATATACTAGGTAAATTTGAAAAACATAAAAGATTTTACTGTCCAGTTGATTTAACATATTTTTTACTTTAGTCTTCTGTTACAATAAAACATGCTTAATTACATTATCATCCACCAGGTGAGAAGCTTTAAAGACCTTATTGTTGAAAAAATAAGATAAAAAGCATTAACAAACTACCTTCACAAGAATATATAAATACAAATACATATATATGAGTTCATTTATTTTACACATATATTTTGTGTATTTATTAAACAAAAATAAGGCACCTCTTTCAAGCTCTTGGCATGATTAACAATGTGGCTATTAATTTTGAAAACATGACGTGCTTAACAATATTAGTAATTTTCAATTTATATGTATAGAAGTATTTTCCAAAGAGAAGATACTAGCTTTGAATAGATAATAAAACTATAAAAAAAGCTTGTATTAAAACATTTTAATCATGTCATAATGTCTTTTAGTGCTTAACTTTTAATGCTTTTCTTCAGTGGTTTTCCCAACTTATAAAAAGTTAGTTTTATATAAATTTTTTAATTTGATCTTATTAGGAAAAAATCAAGCATACTCTAATGTATATGTATTTTATATATATAGTACATAAAATATATGTGTATGTGTATATGTGTGTGTGTGTGTGTATATATATACACACACATATATATGTGATATTCTTAAAACTCAGAAGGCGTTGGTTTAGTGCCTAGGATCTATTTTGACTTTAGACCTCGATTCCTCTTAATGATAGTATATTAAGTATTACTAGTAAGATAGCAAAAATAATCCCAAACAAGTACGACTTAAATTTCCTCTATTGTGCTTACAAATCATATTTATAGTCCTTGAATAGTTGGTTTGTTTATTTTAGAAAATTTACTTTTAAAATATAATGAAAATTCCTGTTTTTATCTTTTTAGGAGAAAATAATTCCCCTTTTCTCTACTGAATGAAAATTCATGCAGAACATTAAGCACACACAGATAAACACACATGAGTATATAAAACCTGTAAAGTCAAAGATAAGAATGTCTGTCTCCACTTGCTATCCTTAGATGGGGGCCCCTTCTCCTGGTAGCTCCTGAGATATTTCCACAGCCTCTTAGGGCTTTTACAGGACTGTTTGAAAACTACTCTCATAGATAGATATGGTTGTTCAGTTTTCATTCATTTCTAGTATCAGCAAATACAGATGGTCCTTATCAACTTACATTATTTAAAACATATAACATACATTGAAATATACTTCCTGTTCTTAGCAATTAGTTATTTAGAAACACAAATGTCACTTGAATTCAGATTTGCGGCCAGAGAGAATAATAAACTTTTCAGAAATAATTTCTAAAACATTCAAAATCTTTAAGGATGTTGGTTCATTTCTATGAAATACAGCTGGAAATACAATTCTATTGTTCTGTTTTGGCTTGCATGGTGCCTACAGCTCCTCATAGCTCTGTGTGTTTTGGTGATTATGTGAAATAGCACAGCACAGCATGAGTTCTGTAGTCCTCACTTCTGCCAACCTCCTGCATTTACTTCATAGTTGCTCACCTCTCAGGATCAAGCTGACTGGTCACACCTTATATATCTGCAGTCTCAAAGGCAAATAGCCACCAATGAGCACAATCTGTGAGCCAGAAAAGTATGTGTCTTTTCAACAGAGTTGACACTGGCCCTTCCTTATTTGTCGTTTGGTGGATGGCCCAGCTAGAATCTTTTGAATGATCTCTCTAGTGACAAGATATCTGAATTCCTGCAATTCTGAAAAACAGTTAAATTCAATTTTCCTCTATTAGATCAACAAGTATAGCACGGAAATTTCCAATAGCATATTACTTTTGTAATTATCTTTTTACTGGTTTTCTAGAATAAAAATCTATAAAACTTTGTACCTTGTGGAGTCTACAAGTCTATTTTTCCTCTCATTTACCATTTTTAAGAAACCATGAACACAGGGTCAGGGCCAACCTGTTGAGTCAATCCATAACAACAAACACCCTGACCATCCACCATAGACTTTCTCAGAAGGGAGAAAGTTGATAAACAACTCTTGGCTGAAGATAAGTGAAGAGGCTGACTAGCAATGGCCACCAGCCTACTTCTCTTGCATTCTTTATCGAAATGTCACTATTCTATAACTAATGTTATAAGTTTTATCAGAAAAGGAGGTTAAATTATATCAAAACTATTTTGCCATCTATCAAGGTATGTTTTTGTCCTTTTAAGTATTAAGATGAAAATGTATGCCATACATTTCCAGTGACTGACTCATTCTTGAATTCCTAAAATAAACCCTTGTTAGTGATGTATTTTACTTTTGTTATAGTCCTAGATTAGATTTCTTAAAACTTGATTTTGTACTCTTTAAGTATGCATACTCTGTTTCCCAGATTTTATTATTGGAATTATGCTAATTTATACAGTTAATTGAAAAGGCTTCCTTGATTCTCTCTTTTCTAGAAAACTACATAGTGAAGGAATTATTGACAACTTGAAGTTTTCATTGGATTCACCTGTAATTATGACCAAATTGGTTTGGGGGTATATTCACTAGTTTGCCAATTTATATTCTAGATAGCAGTTAGCTGGGATTTCTAATTTTTCTTCAGTGAATTTGTATCTATTTATTCTAGATTTTCAAATAGAAGAACAGAAAGTAGCAAACACTAATATATCTGAGTGTTTCTTTCTTTTTAGTTCATAATGTATGGATTTTTCTTTTCTTTCTTTTTTCTTTCACTTCTTTAGGCCTCCCTGGAATTTATCTATGTTATGAACCATAACATAGCACGAAATAATGGCTTTATCAAGATGCTGATTATGCTCTATTCTGTTTCATAATTTCAGCTTTTATGTCTGTAGCTACCTCCTATTTTCCAAATATGGATTTTTTTCCTGTTTTCTGGTTTCTTGAAGTGAATTGTTACGTTATTTGTTTCATATTGTTTTATCATTAAGCATTTGGAAATTTGAATTTATTTTAGTGAAGTTCAGTTCACTTTCAGTTTATGTATTTTCAAGCTCATTGCTTTCTAGGTAATTTATAACTATCATTTTGATTTATTCAATGATTTTAGAATTTAGAAGAATCAATAGCCTAAGTCATTTATGTTTTTATTTATTATTTTGTTTTTAAATTCCAGTTTTATTGCATTTTTTCAGGGATGTAGAGATGAATGTGGAAAATCACTTCAGAAATATATATGAACGTAGATATGGAGTAGAAGCTATCATCTAATTAAAATAATGTAAAGGGGGTAAATGCTGAACAATTTTATTTGTAATAGTAAGATGAATTCATCAGATGAAGCACTGTCATTACAAACTCAAACATGATATTGCAAGTATTTATTCTGTGATTTAATAGAAAAATGTTGACATGTTTTCATGGAAGAAAATAAAAACTTACACAAAAGTAGTGTCATAGGACACTTGAAAAGGACAAATGAAAAGGACAAATAATGTCTGTTGATGTGCCAAGAATGATGATATAAACCCTATTACAAGGCAAAAGATGTGCTACTTAATATTATGTCCAACCTGCTATGATTTCACCTTGCAGAACTTACTGAAATGTTACCTTTTCCGTCATGGGATCCATTGTTAAATTCAACAGTTAGCACTAACACCTTAAACAAGTGTAGCCAAAGGCCATCACTTAGTGCATCTGAGCATTTTAATGTAGAGAATCATGAAAAGAACTGAGGTTTTCAGGTTTCAGAATATATGTAACAATTTGACTGCATAGGTTAGTTCTAATTATATTCTAATGAGGCTAAATATAAGGATTAAGTTTTTATTATAGTAAATGACTTATAGATTATATTTTTCCTTCATTATCTCTTAATTTAATTATGTTATCACAATTGTCAGTTCTAAAACAGTAAAAGGATATTTCTCATTAGAAGATGTATTGGTCAATTTGGTCAGAAATCCTTCACTCAATTTCACTTATAGATGTGATGTGCACATCTTCAGACCAATAAATTTGTCTGTCACAATACGGCACGGGAGCTAAAAAAGGCTCTGGTTGGCTGATCAAATGCAACTTCCCATTTCAAGGGTTTATAATTTCATTATAAAAATTAACTTCTGTCTGACTCTAGCTAGAGGCTCTCAAAATTTGGAAGACATTATTTCTGGATATCTCTAATTTCAAATACACTAATTTTATAGAATTTCGTACTGACCAACTTGAGCATAATAGTTCATATAATTTTAAAGCTTACTCCAATTAATATTCTTTCTGAATCATTTTGCATAAGCATCCTCCCAGTGATGTGAAACAATGTTGCCCAGTTCAAATAAGCATTAAGTGTTGAGGTAATGTAAAAGAAACAAGGATGAAGTCTGAGAAATTCTAAGGAACAAGACAATTTTGTGATCTGGTAATGAAAAGAGCAAAGAGAAAAAGAGACCTTCAAGGAAGATAAGTAATACAAATTCACAGCTTATACTTACATAGACACCAGTATAATGTAGGTATGAATACCAGTTAAAATTTTTAATCACCAAATACTCAGTTAAATACTTTGGGCAGAGAAGTATTTATGTCCACTCTAAGCTGATTATGATAGTCCTGTTATTTTTGACTAGGGATTGATTTAGTCATGCACATACGATAAAACTCTGGCCAATGAGATGTGAGGCTATCCGTTGGAGAGATTCTGAGAGGGTTCTGCTCACTCTTTAAAGGAGAAATAAAGTACGTTAGAACTATTTTTACTTGTAAGATTTCCACCTGCTGGTGACGACTGGAATTGCAGCATTAATGTTGAAACCCTGAAGGGAGCCTCTTATGCTAATATGCAAAGGACTGCAGAGAAGAAAATGGAAACAGACAAAAGAATCATGACATCCCTGAGCTATTGAGTTAAACATACCTAGACCCGCTGTCCTATGTGAACCTAGAAGGGTGGCTGTTACGTGAGATAAAAATTGTCCTTAAGCCAATTAAATTTTTCCTTCCAATGTTTTTGTTCGTTTGTTTTGTTTTTCGGTAGAAGAATGTGAGGTGGAATTATCACACATTGTTTCAGAGCCTCAGAACCTTGGGAGCTGTTTCGCTGGGTCTCAGCGTCCTTCGTGAGGTTGCAGTCAAGCTGTCAGGGCTTCAGTCTCTAAAGACTTAAGTGGGGCTGGAGGTCCTGCTTCCACACTCACTCACATAGCTTTACTAGGAGGCTTCAGTTCCTCACCATTTGGATGTCTCCATAGACTGCTAGTGATGCGACCTCCCTCAAGCAAACGATCCAAGAGAAAGAGAGAGCGTGCTTGTGTTAGAAGGAGCATGTACTCAACATGGAAGATGCAGTCGTTTAAGAAGGTAATCTTGGAAGTGACATACCATCACTTTTGCTGTATTCTATTTGTTAGAAACCAGTTGCTAAATCTAGCATATACTCAAGGGGGAAAGAAATTAACCTCCACTCTGAAGGGAGGAGTATTAAAAAATGTTGTGGACATATGTTTTAGAACCATCTGAGCTTTATTTTCAATATGAAGAGATTTGAAAATATTTAAATGCTTGTAGGAAGCACCCAACAGAGATAACGTGGAGGACGTGTTTGTTATTGGCATCTATTTTCTCAACGTGTTAGGGAGTGAAATCATTTATGGAAGGTATTTTGATAGGTGGTAGGTTTAGAGGTGCAAGAAACTGGAAATATATAGCCATTTAGGGTACCAACCCTAGAGATGTAGATAAAAATGTGTTAAAATCTATAAAAGAATTCTATATTATTTAGATAATGTAATGTAGCTCTATATAAATACCTTGGTGAAATGTATATGTTTCTATGAAAATAAAGCTTACCATACTTGTCTCTAGAGAAATTAGAAATCTTAATTTTAACTGGAACATATTAAGAGCAATGGAGATTCTTTTTAAAAGTTTTCCAGGAATAAATTTTCTCTCTCTCTCTCTCACACACACACACTCACACTCACTCACACACACATATACACACAGAGCACTGCATACAAATGGTTTGACTGAACAATTTTTCCAAAAATATATGAAACCATAAAATTTATCTTATATACAAATTATTTCAGAGCTTACAAAAATGAAAAAAAAATTAACTGATTTTATGGAATTATTTCCCTTTCACAAATAAAATAATTGAATTATTCAATAAATGGAAACAGATATTTAAACTTTGTGACTTCTCTGAGGCTTTCATTTGTTCATCTTCCCCAGGAAGGGGTTCCCAAGCTATTTGATTACAGGTCATTTTGTTTGGGAGGCATTGATTATTTCCTAGCATAGTGGGGGAAACATTGCTATTTCAGATGAGTCCTTAAGAGTATATAAGAGTATTCAAGTATACTATTAAAATAATACAGCTAACAGAAGTAATTATTTTCTAGAAAGGCAAAAACGGCTTAGTATTGGGAAATATATTAATATTATTTAACACACCAATTGATCAAAGATGGTAGTGGGAGAGTATTGGTGGTCTTGATAGATGTCAGAAAGCAGTGTGATATAATTCAACACCACCACTGTCAAGAACTGCCTTAGCATAACAAAATTATTAATTTCAAAGCAATAGCCTACTTTATAATTAATGGTTAAAAATAATTAGAAGACACATGAAAGTGAGAAGCAAAACAATTATAAATGGAAGAATAACCCATTTTCCAATGACTGCCCCATTCTCAAAAGACCCATGTTTTAGAATCTGATCTGGCCCAAATTAAAGAAAATTTGTGATTTCACTCTTTTGGCAGTACATTGCATTGCTAATAGTGGAGAAACTGGAAGATGATCCTTTAGTTAAATTAACTTCTTAGTGCATAGTTTTTGGTACACACAAAACTATGCAAGTAGCCCAACTTTTTTGACCAAGCAAACATGCATTTGAAGTCTTCCCTGTTTTGGAAGGGTGGCAATATATGTAGCAGTTCTGGGTACACATGAGTGAAGAGTAAAAAAGACTGTGGGACAAGCTCTTCATAAAGTAGATAAGAGGAACAGCACCTTGGTAATAAGACAGCAAGACAACCTGGGAGATAACTCTATGTGAGCATTACAGAGCCAGATCCATGTTTACTTTAAATTCCCTCCCTTCTGGAATCGGTGAGCATTGTAACATTACCAGTTTGGGATATAGAAGATGGAGGATAGTCACAAAAGCAAAGTCTATGATGATGTATCTAGATTATATCAGGTCTAATTTAGAATGAGTAATTTAGAAATGAGATGAGATCCCCATGAGAATGTAGGATCCAGAATCCTCAGAAACACTGCAGGAGGAGCTGATATTCTCACATAATTTGGAATGGAAGCCTTAGCTATTTAATTTGGAAATTAAAGAAAATGGTCACCGGAAGATGTAGGGTTTCACAAAGATACCCACTATCACTGAGATTATTTAACTTTGCTATTATATTTTTATTCAATGCAATCATACAAGGAAAAGGAATACAACTGTGAATATTACAAGAGATACTGCAAAAATGTTATTATTTACCAAAGATTGGATTCCATACCTGGAAAACTGAGAAAATTTGGTAAGACGGTTTGGCTAATATTTAAGATACTACTGTTTTCTTCTACTAGTAATAACCAGTTTTGAAATCTGATGATAAAAGGACACCATTTACTATAGCAACCAGAATATGTTCGCTATATTTAGCAAAAAAAAATCTGGGATATCCAGTTACATTTGAATTTCAGATACAAAATGAATAATGTGTTTGGAGTAAGTATGCCCCATGTAATATTTGAGACATACTTATACTATAAAATTATTCTTTGTGTATCTGAAAATCAAATATAATGGCATTCTGAATTTGATCTAGCCAGCCTAGATCAGAAACATCAAGTGTCATTTGAAAAAGCAGGGTGCAGGTTAGAGAGCTGATCATACTTCTCCTGTGTAGGTATATTCACTAGCTTCAATACTCAACATTGATTTTTATTATAGTCAGTATTTTAAACCTTTAAAGTCCTTTCAAAGTTGAAACTCAACTATGGAATGTACCTTTCAGTAATTAAAATGTTTTAATTGTATGTGAAAAAAATTGGCTCCCATATTTTTGGCCCAGTGAGGCCTTTTCACATCTGGTTAGATTTTCCAGGCTTTCTATTTCAAATGACCCGCAGTTATCTTCATCCTCAGGAATGGCCTCCTTCCTCCCCCACCTCAAACAAATGTCCACCTGCTTCATTCCCACAGCCTTGGCTGCCATGTGCCCAATCTTCAGCAAAGCCCGTCTGCTGCTCACATCAGCAGAACATTCTGCTCTCCCATATGGACTTGGAGGGCCCTCGGGGGTGCTTAGGCCACACTTTGGAGAAATCCATTGCAGTGCATTAAACATTGACCACAGCACAAGAAAAGGAACCAGCTGTCATGCTGGAATATCCCAGAATCTGAGTTAGCAAAGTTTTTTTAAAAAAGGGCTGTTGTTAGTGGCTGATGAGCCACGTTTCCCTGAAGGGTGCAGTGTTCTTGGGAGGCAGCCATTCCAGGATTTCAAAGATTAAGTTATAACTGAACAATGTATGAGGATGTATAAAAAGTAATTTGCCATTTTATAATTACTTTTAATTAACCATTTTATAATTACTTCCTCCATGGTAATGCCTCTGGGCCTGATTGTGAAAACAATTATAGGCTGGGAATTTGCATACCAGTAATAAGCCTTAACATAAATGCCATAAATGTAGCTATTTCTTGATACTTATTTGGCATATCATGAGTTCACAGCTCTAGCTATATATTATTCACCCCCAGCCTTCTTCCAAACTGGAAGGAAAAATAAAAAGAGAATAAGTTTCTTTAAAAAAATGTTTGAAATAATTACAGATTATTTTATTCCATAGTCACTTACATGTCCCAAGGTTACCTACTTATTAAAACAAAAAGTAAAATGTTTTCTTCTTGGCCTTCAAAGTGTTCTCCATATCCCACACTTACTCAGTTACACCTGTCTCTCACCAATGTCAATGAGATGTCATCACACACACACACAAAATGACTATATTTAAAAACCACAGTATGCTCTTTTGTTGTCTTTTGTAACTGATGATTAATAACACAATATTGTCAATTATATCTATTGCACTGCTTGAAATAAAAATAATGAATTTTTAAATGTCAGAACAGAAACTAGTAGAATCACCCAAGGATTCACAATAAGCCATGTTTAAAGGGAAAAAAAAAAGCAGAATGTCTTTTATTGCTTTGAATGTGGCTTTTTCTTTCTCATTAGCTTCAGCATGGATTATTATCCAAAACCTCCTTTCACACCTGAGTTAGGAAAATTAACTGAAGGGTGGGTGACCTTTGTCTCTATGTGTTGGCCACCAACTAGCACATTATGGTTTCTTGGAAGAGACTAATGGGAAAATTATTAATAACTAAAGGAAGTTTATTTTTGTCTATTAGCCAGACACTGATGTAGCAGCCCTGACCTAATACCAAAACAAATATAACAGGAAAGAGCCAGGTGTTTTGATCAAGCCAGCCCGTCCTTCAAGGTGTCCTCTCTAGTCTAGTCTAGTCCTTACGCCATTACACTTTGCTCTTACCAAGTGTCAATAAAGGAGGAGTCATTGCATACAAAATGCCTGGATTCTTAAATCATTCTCAAAGCCATTACTCATATATTACTCAATGTTCTGATTATAAATTCCTCCAGGGCTGAAGGAAATAAAAACTGTGACTCTTATTGTGACAGAAAAAGAATAGTTTATCATTTGTGCTTTCCTTATTTTTCTCAGGTTATAAGAAGCCCAGAGCTCAATGTTTTTCAGCAAGCAGAACTTTTTATTGGGTAGAAAGTCCGCCTCTCTTTTTTAACTTTGGATTTTGCCTTTTAGTTGTGTTCATAGGTGTTGGTCTCTCACCATATCTAAGTAATGGGTATCCCTTTTGGAATGAGTAGGTAAGATCACTTAAGTACAAACTTAAATATAATTATTTCATGTGATGTTTCACACCTTTCCAACCTCACCTGAGCTCCAGTAAGCCACTGGGATAACCCTCTGTTTGCTTGCCTGCCTTCTGATTTTCCTCATGGAAATCCCTTCAGCATGCATACCCTCAATCGTACCCTGCATTTATCCTTCCCGTAACCTTTGCAGCTCAGCACTTGTCTTTTCTTCAGCCATTGAGCTTTCTAGCCCCAACCGATTTTCTGAACACTAAAGTTCTTGGTACAGACACTACCAGGCTCTTTGATTATTTTTTCTTTTGAGTCAGTATTAGGTTTTGTCGCTTTAGAGTGATATTAAGCTTTATGAGATCAATATCCAAGTTCTTGCATGTAAGTTGAGGCTTGAGAAATTTTTGTTGTTGACAAATGTTAGTCATTTTAAAAATGCAACTTTCTTTAGCTTGAGTATTACTAGTAACACATTATGGCTAGGCTAATCATACAAAATGAATTCAGTCAAACTACATTTAGTGTGTTTTTGTTTGTTTGTTTGTTTTAGATTCCATTAACCAGCTGTTTGACCAAAGCACCTAATTCTCCTTCTTGTATTTGTTTGGCTTTAGGTGAAGTCTGCTGCCTGTGTTTCTAACAATTAGAGAACAATGTTATTCTCATATTTATTGATAATCTCCTCAGCCTCTCCCAAGGACCTGTAATGTGCTAGGCAGTGTACAAAATATAAAGATAAGATTCACACACTCTTCAGTTAATTTCTCGAATAAAGTTGAGAAAGTAACTATCGTCTGCTAAGCCACAGTGAGGCTCATGAGCAAGGGAAATTTAAACTCAAAGCAATTAAAAGCATTCTGTGTTTCTTTATTCTTTTTCCCTTTTTAACTCTTCTTTTTTCATTGTGAATGCTTTAAATATTTTACTGGTATCTAATCTGACCCTTTTAAAAAATTCATTGTTTTTATTTCAAGCAGCACACTTGCTCTGGTTGATAACATTGTGATATTGCATCAACTGCTACAAAAGGATGCAAAACAGCACATCAGAAAAGTAGTACTCAAAATATACGTATAGTAGCCACAACATAAATGCTTATAGATTATTAAGTAATCCTGAATTCTTACTGGTTGTAAATTGAAGTATTGTTAAATTCTGTGATCATCTGGGACAAATAGGTTAATATCAAAAAACAGAAATAATTCTGTGAGAACTATTAGGTGGCTATCATAGATAAATAGTTGAAAAAGAAAAGATCTATTGGGTTATCTGAAAAATAAACAAAAAACCCACAAACAAAACAGAAGAAAGAAAAAGAAAAATTATCATGCAACAAAATAGCCTATTTAGCTTGTCCCTAGGAGCTTCAAGAAAAAGTGAGAATTTGAAAACCAATTTTTCTTCAACTATAAGATGCATGGAAATGACTTGTAGATTATTATATGGGGTATGCAAATCAAATTCAAAAGCTATAAATCAGTTAGCTGGGACTTGGAAAGTACTGAACAGTCAAGAAATATGGAAATGCTAGAGGAGTGATCTCTCTACGCAAACTTGAGTGGTTGCAGTTTTCTGCAAGTTAGGATACCCCTGTTCAAGACTAATTAGTATTGAATTTTCCATGCTGCAGGAAAGAAAGCAAAGCCCTTCTGGGAAGCACTTGCATTAGAGCAGTAGTGAAACTTACCAAAAATGTGAAAGTAAGAAGTATGTGATTCTGTCAAAGGATTGACATTATATAGAAAAAAACCCTGCAAAATATACATACAAACAATGCTTTTGTTTTGCAAATTGTCTATTTTGAAACTTCTGTTGTAACTGGTCTTTGTTTTACTATTATTTGCATGTAGATTTTTTCCTATTATAAAATGTGCTCATTATATTAAAGAAACTATAAAAATATATAAACCTAGACTTTTAAAAATATATAAAACCGTTTATAATTTCATGTCTCAGAAAAATAATTATAATCTTTTGTCATACAACCTCCACTAATTATTTTTCTATTCACAAAATAAACAGAGAATTTTTAAACTAAATTATTTTGTACATGATGCTTTGTTATTTCACATTTTCTCATATAATAGAATGTTGTTAATACCTTTAAATACTCATTGTGATAGGCAGAATAATGTTTCCTCTCCCCAGAACATTCCCATCCTACTCTCTGAAAACTTTGAATATGTTAGGTTACATGGTAAAAAGGAATTGAGGTTGCAAATGAGATTGAAGTTGCTTATCTCAAGTTGACTTTGAGATGAGGAGATTATCCTGGGTTATGCATTTGGACCCGGTGTAATCACAGGGATACTTAGAAGTAGAAGAAGACAGCAGGGCGCCATGGCTCACGCCTGTAATCCCAGCACTTTGGGAGGCTGAGGCAGGAGGATCACAAGGTCAGGAGATCGAGACCATCCTGGCTAACACGGTGAAACATCATCTCTACTAAAAATACAGAAAAAAATCAGCCAGGCCTGGTGGCGGGCACCTGTAGTCCCAGCTACTCGGGAGGCTGAGGCAGGAAAATGGCGTGAACCCAGGAGGCGGAGCTTGCAGTGAGCCAAGATCGCGCCACTGCACTCAGCCTGGGTGACAGAGCGAGACTCCGTCTCAAAAAAAAAAAAAAAGAAGTAGAAGAAGACATAAGAGAAAAAAACCAGAGAGATGACAGCATGAGAAAGACTACACCAGCCCCTTCTAGTTTGATGATAACAAGAAAAAGCCACATGCCAAGGAACGCAGACAGCCTCTAAAAGCTGCAAAAGGTAAGGACACAGATTCTCTCCCAGAGCCTCCAGAAGGAACACAGTACTGCCGACATACTGAGTTTTGCTCAGTGAGGCCTTTATTGGACTTCTGACCTCCAGAACTATCAGATAATAAATTTGTGTTATTTTAAGGGACTACATTTGTGGTAATTTTTTCATACAGCAATATTTTCATAGGAGCAATACAAAAGAAATATATTCATATATATGGATGCCCATTATTTGAACACCTCATACTATTTTATTTTTGGATGAATCATAATTTATATAATCAACCCAGCAGTTGACAGGCTTTTTCTTAAAAGGCCAGACAGTAAATATTTTTTGGTTCTGCTTTATATGTCCTCTCCATTAACTACTCAACTCTACCATTTTAGTACAAAAGTAGACATAGACAATATGTAAAGAAATGGAGTTTGCTGTGTTCCAATGAAATGTATTTATAAAATAGGCTGAAATTTGCTGACCCTTGAAATAATCCCCTATTCATAGACATTTAATTATTTCCAAGTACGTGATTTGCTTTTGTAATTTTCTGATCAATACATGTCAAAAGAAAAGTAGCATAAATTGGCTTTTCTAACTCTGACATATTTTCTTAAACATTCTAATCCTTCAATTTTGTTTTTAAATTTTGAACCAATTAAAAACACCTATTTACCTTGTCTTCAAATGCAAAAGTTTGAATGTAAAATGTTCAATGTTGGATTTTACTTAACTAAGTATAGTTCCATTCTTAAAGGAAAAAAATAAATGGATCTTTAATACAAAAAAATAAATTTCCAGGCCTCAAGAGATGACCAAAATGGCATTGATCCATATAGTCCTTTTTATTTACGTGGGAATTTGAAAATGTGTATTATATCTGGTAATAGGCAGCTGAGGCAGACAAAAAAAAAATACAGGGCATAAATTCCAAAACAAACTTCTCACTGTCCCCATCTCCCATAGTTTCCTAGGTGAGGTCATGCCTTAATGGTAAAGAGCAAGCAATAGAGAAAAATCTGAGATTTTGACTTTTCCAGTGAACAAAAGCATAGCTGTATTTCTGAGGATTTTCAGGATTACAAGTCCAAAAAAAGAGAGAATGATATTTCTAAATTAACCATAAGGATTCAGATAAGCTAAGATTTTTTTTCAGGGGGGAGTGGTAAATGTGGGCATAAATACAAATAAAACAAACAATCCTCTGATTACATGATTCACAAAGCCCACAGGAAGTGAAGAACTGCTGATCAGTGGGTTTGATAAATGTGTCTCATCCTCCCTCCAACGTGTATTGGCATCACAGAGACTAGCGGACGCTCATCTCCTGACTAATGTACTGACCCAAACTGAAGGAAAGATGCAGGTGGCAGAGAGAATCAGAGCAATGGATATTGTATTATTCACATCTGTGATTTCCCAAAGAAGAATTCAAGACTTGCTGTGTGCTTCAAAAGCAGATATTTCATTTTAACTGTTGCAAATTCATCACCCTACATTTTCTTTGAAAGTTTTCTTGTTCCTGGTGCTGATTAAATCAGAGTGCATTATGTGCTTTTCTCTCATGCCTTCCTATGTTGTATACAGGCACTCTAATCTTATCTTCTCCTTCTACACTCTTTTCCAAATTTTCTCTAAAATTTGATAACTGGACTCAGAGAAACAAACAACAAAAACTAAGATGTACTCTAGACCTTTTGGAGCTCCTAGATATGAAAACCGAGACATAGAGTAGAACCTACCAGACAAATGTTTTTACTTTAGTTATGTTTTACTAAGTGATTTTAGTGTATTTCAGTTAGCCTTAATAAAAATGGGACTCAAAGAAAAAAGAAAAATTTTGGCTTCTGGGTAAATAAATATTGGCCACTCATAGATATGATCCTCCTTCTCTAAATACACAGAAATTCTAGTGAAAATATGCATTTTAAGAAGAATAAATAGAAATAAAATGAGAAATCCACAGTGCTGAGAAGAAGCTGAACTACCGGGTCATAAGGCAAGGACAAGACCTGGATTTTAATGTCCGTGCAGAGTAGGAGTCAGTACCCAGTCCGTGGCTCTGGCCAGACATTCTCACTAGGATCCTCAAGAAGCCAAGGTCTGGAAGCACCCTATTTGCTTGAAAAATGAAACCTGCATATCTCTCCTACCAGTCCTGATTTCTTTTTCTTTTCTTTTTTAAATTAAATGTATGTTTATTTATTTTTTTAGTTGATAAATAAAAAATCATATATATTTTTGGTGTATAGTGTGATGTTTTGATGTATATATACATTATGGAATGATTCCAGTTCCTGTTTCTTGACAGATGCCTGCTCCTTTGCTCTGGGCTGCTGGTGGAAGCTGGCTCAACAGTGGAAAATCAGAATTCATACCCAGTGCTGTTGATGAATTCATCTTTTCCATCCTATGAGTCAACTCCAAACCAAGGCACTCACATACAAACAGGCTTAGAGCTGGGAACTGTGTAGAAGATGGATTGACACAAGCACAGAATGGCCTCTAAAGTGAGGTTTACACAGCCCAGGAAATGCGTCAATTAAAAATCTCATGAAAGTTAAATCCTATGTAAAATTAGCATGTGGACATTACACGTTAGCACATTACAGAGCATCTGAGGAGAATGCAATGCCAAGAAAGTCAGTTTACAGAACACAAAACTGAGAGAATTCATATCAGAGGAATTAAATCTACTGATAAAATCTGAGCTGCATTATAATGTAAAATCATTTAAAATGTTCAGAGAAATTAAGGAAATAATAAACTCCATATGATCAAGAATGAGAGGATTACATATCATGAAAGTATATATGTATACTTACATACTTGCAAGGTTTTTTTGTATACAGACCTCTTAGTATTCTTACACTTTTCATCTCTTGTCTAGAGATGATGTTAACGGTTTAAATTTCTTTCTATTATAAATACCTCATTTAGTTTTTGTTTTATTGCATCATGTAAAACTTCCGGGTATAATTTGACTAATATGAATATTTATGAGGATACTTGTCTTTTTATCATTTTAATGAAAGGTTTTCAAGATTATAAAGTTGAGTGTGATGCTATACCCTGTATTTTGTATTTTTCAGAACAATGTTCTTCGAAAAAAATTCTTTTTTATGTTGGAAAAGCATACTTATTTCTGATTTAACATGATATTCTTTAATAATATCAAATGCTCTTTTAAACAATAAATCAAATCTTCATTTTAATTAATATTAAGAAATTTTAAATATTAAAGTACACTTACATTTCTAGTATAGTTCCTAATTAGTCATGTGTGTGTGTTTTATGATACTTGGAGATGTCTGAAGCCCTAGAAAGTTTTCTTCTATTATGTTATTAATAACTGCTCCTGTTTGTTTTGGTGCCTTCTTTAAAATTAGCAAATATTTATAAGCAAGTTTGTGTTCTTTTTTCTATACGATCTCCTGATCTCTAATAAGGTTTATGCATTGTTTGCTCTGTATTCTGGGAGATAGTATTAAATTTTCCCTAGATGTCATGATTCCATGTTCCACAGCATCAACTTTTCTATTTAATTCTTTATATATGGATTTAAATTGTGCCATTGGTGTTTTATTTTTCTAGCAATATTTTCTTTTCTTACCATCTCTCATTTTATCTATTGTCTTCTTCTCTCAATTGCCTTTTTATCTCAGACGATTCTCTTAATATGGCTTCTAGTTTCTATTTTAAAAAGTGCTCTTTTCTTTTATTTTATTGACCTAACAGTGCCTGAAATGTTGTCCTGAAACTGTAATTGCTGTTTTTCAGAGGTGAATTCTTCCTCTAGTCTTGCAACTATTATTCCCTTTCCATGAGTTTGTTCGTTTTTCTCAAGTCAGTTGTTTTCCTCTTTCTTATTTTTAAAACGATTACTTATCACCAATAAGGCAGGATCATGTGTTTGTCAACCAAAAATAATTTGAAACTTCCTTTACCTTAATGGCTGTTTCATTGTGTTAAGGCAATCTTATCCTCAGATTTAGTGCTAGACAGACTGATTCCTCTTCCATTTCTGAATGTTACCACGATCTAAGATATTTTTCTTTGTTGTTATGCTTTACCTTATCCTATCCTCACTTCCTGGCTAAAAGATTCTCTGTAGTGGTAAGTCACTGAAAATAATAATAATAACAGAATTGCATGGTTATGCTTCTTTCAAAGCTCTTCATTCCAACTGTAGAGCTTTCCATGTAGGTACTTTATCTTGAAGGAAGAAAACATAAGCCTTCAGAAGATAGGCTAGCATACAACCACAGGTGAACTAAAGCCAGTTATTCGATTATATAAAAAATATGTGACTAAAGGTATTTTGTGTATCAAACATGATAAAGGTTCTAGAAATTATGAAGTTGAGTAAAAAAAATTGGGGGAGCAATGAAACTGGCAGAGGACATCTGGAATCTCACATTATCCTTAAGGTTATACACAGCCTGAGAATAACAAATTGTGATACCACTCTATCAAAAAGCCATGAGATTGCTTTAGATTCTAAAAAATTATGAAAACAGAATAGGGGAACGGGTCTGTGAGAAAAAGACCATGAGCATTTCCTGTTAGAAATTTAAGACATACTTCCCGTTAAAATGAGAGATGCATTTTTTTCTTAGATAGTACTCAAATAAATTTATGAATAATGGAACTAAGTGAATTATTGATAAAAAAGATATCAAGGTGATAGATATGGATTAGACAGATGAACTATTGATGCTAAAGGATAAATGGGGTTTCAAGGAGGCATCTAGGCATTAGAGATGCCATTCATAATTATTTTATTTTATTTTCTCAGAGGAAAGACGCATTTAATATGCCAGATTTCTCTAACAGGAATTCATATGAATAAAACAGGAATATTTGAGACCCAACATATCTTCCCACAGCCTATGTAACTATGTGACTCTCCTTTCCCGCATGTGGCAGAAAACATGTTAACTCTGGAGAGGATGACCGGGGAAAAACTTGGAGTTAGCCAAGAGTGGAGATTAAACATCTTCCTGAAGCGAGGGGAATTAAGTAAATGTATACATACCAAAGATACAGAATCCCGTCTCCTTTCTCTGGTCAGCTCACAAATGCTGTGGACCAAGGTCATGGGCCTCCAAGTTTGACTCTGGAGAATCACTCTATAAAAATCTGGTTAGCGTAGGAGAAAACACCTATACATACTGACATTTGGACGTGCTATAATGCAGCTCCCCGCCTTATGCACAGATCGCAACGTCCGCAAGTCAATGATGCACACAGAGATTCTAATCAGCGTTTTGGTTTCTTGTTCTTAAATATAAAGGAAAATTGAGGGATTGTCAGATATTGAGGAAAGCAATTACAGTGAAATTAAATACCCAAACAAATTAGAAAAAAAAAATGTCCTCAGAGAAAAAATATTGGGATCGGAAGAAGCTGTGCTTATACTTTGAAACACACCCAAACCCCCATGTACACAGATTGTGTTCTAAAAAAAGTTCAAGTGATTCTTTACTAGAGAACTAGGCAGTTTAGGTGCTAAATTTAGTCATGTGGATTATAGACAGACTACAGAAAAATGAAGCTTTATACCTTAGTCTACTTCAGTGGTTTTATTTTTGGTTTTTGGGGGGTTTTTTTTGTTTTTGTTTTTGTTTTTTAGACGAAGTCTCGCTCTGTCAACAGGCTGGAGTGCAGTGGTGCAATATCAGCTCACTGCAACCTCTGCCTCACGGGTTCAAGCAATTCTCTTGCCTCAGTCTCCTGAGTAGCTGGGACTAGAGGCACCCACCACCACGCCCAGCTAATTTTTGTATTTTTAGTGGAGACGGGGTTTCACCATGTTGGCCAGGATTGTCTCCATCTCTTGACCTCATGATCTGCCTGCCTTGGCCTCCCAAAATGCTGGTATTACAGGCTTGAGCCAGTGCGCCAGGCCTACTTCAGTGGTTTTAAGCCAAAATCAAAATTCCCTCGTAGGCTTTTCAGAACACATATTTCTGGGTGCTACTCTAGTTTTTGATTCAATAGGTCTGGGATGAGTCAGAGAATTTGCCTTTCTGAAAAGCTCCTAGGCGATTTTGACCATGAGAGTCCAGGAAGCCACACATTGAGAATCTGTGGTCTAGTTCTGGCATCTCTTTTCATCCAAATATTTCCAGAAAACTATCTTAAGGAAATAATTGGACAAGTGTTTGTGAGGAATTTTTTCAGACAACAAATATTAAGAGAAAAAACACTTTGCAAATATTGCATCTGAATTAAAAATTTATATATATATAAATTTATATATATATATATAATGGGAAGAATCTAGAAGATTATACACCCAAATATTAGGATCAAATGATATAGATTTGTACTTTTGTTTATTTTTGATTTGGTGGCTTCAAAATGTCGTACATTGAACATGAATTACTTGTGTAACAATTTGAATACATCCTATTTTTAAAAGCTATGGCTCAACTTTTAACCTTATTCTAAACACATTTGGAAATGAAATGTCTACTTGAGTCCACCATATCCACATATCACCAATAAATGAGTGCATGCATATAATCTTATGCATGTATACATATATGTATTCAAACACACTCTCTCATTCATACACATGTTAAAATTAGCTATGAACTTGGATACCAGTTGAAATTTAAAATACTCAGAGGTTGGAAAGAAAGGGAGAAACCTCCAAAAAAGTACGTAGACAGTTCTTTTTGAAGAATTTTACATTGAATTTTAACATCATGATCAGTGCAGACTTCCATTCTAATTGAATGATGCCAGAAGGCTAAATTCTGGATCTTGCCTGCTTTATGCCTCATAATTTTAACTAACCACATGGTTCTCCACCAAGCTTTGTAAAATAATACTCTTTTTTCTTTTTTCCCTCTGTGAAATAGATTTCTACATATAGTGCATATAGCTTCCTATCTTTTTTTTTTTTAACAAAAGCATCACACGCTCCAAAGCTTTGCTTTTGTTGTTGAAGAGAGAGGAAGAGATATGTTGACTATAAATAAAATTTGACCTAGGGAACTCTGTTTGGCTACCTTTGAGGAAAAGTAAACAATAACAATAAACAAAAGAAAAGTCAGATCCTGCCCTTTGTTTCCTTTCTCCTCTAGGACTAGGGCAGGAATTATTGTAAACACCTAATCACATCTTGAACAGTTAGTCAATATGAGCCAAAGGCAAAAGAGGTAATATATATCAAATGTTTGCAGTGCAACATTATTTCAATGGGTTATTAGTTTTCTATTTCCATGTAAAGTTATGATAATGTTAACTGACAAGAGATATATAGATGAACTTTACAATATTGTAGAATTGCCACAGATTGTCATCTTCAACTTGTGGAACTCAGACACCTAGGAAGGTTCAAAAATTCAAGTGTACTTAAGGTCTTGTCTATAGAATGAATAATGTCTTGTACAGACACACAACCACACACACACACTTTTTTGTCAAATGAGTATAGACATAATTGTGAGAAATAAAATACAAAGTGTTCTAAAAGTGAATTTGTAGTTGCTTTTTCCCATAATGTATTTCCACACTCACTGAATATTTAACATTCAACAATTGATAAGTAATATGCTTGCCATTTTTTAACTTGAAAGGAGTTATTTTCACTCTTTAGCAAGTTAAAATACCATCAATATAAGTTTTGGACTTTGTTCAGTGAGAGATACAGTAAAGTGACAGGAAAGGATGGACACAGGAATACAGAAAATAAAGAGCATAGAAAAATGGGATGAGATTGCCTGAATTTATATACAGATTTCATCTGCAAGCTATCAGATATTGGGACTGTTGCTCTCTGCTCCTCAATTGGCTCCTTTGTAAAATATGTGAAAATAATGTACAGTACCTACCTCTTGGGTTTGTTATGAGAATAAAATGAGTGCTTACATGTAAAAAGCTTAGAGCAAGGTCTAATACCTAATTAAGCAGATTCGATTATTATGTAGCAAATGTTTCCTCTTTCTCTCAAACCATGCAAAGAATGTATATCTGCCCCATTGATGCTGATATTGGCTACGTGACTTGTTTTTGACCAATACAGTGTGGGTGAAAGTAGCAGTGTGCCTGTTCTTAAGGACCACTGCCTATTTCCACTTGACCCTTTTGTACTTCTAGTTCACCCAGGTGAGAAAGAAATGCCATAGAGTATGACTGTCCTTTTTTCCTGGCCCCAGAATATGTTGCAGAGTTTCCCTAGTCAAATCTGCCTTTTCATGCAAAGTTAATAATAGTCATTAGGCCACTCCACAAATATTTTGTTCATGTTGCTTCTAAGCACATTGCAGGCTTACACTTTTTCTACCTAATATAATTCAGTCATAGCCTGGTAAGCTTCCTTTGGTCAACATAAGCAAAATCAAGATATGTTATTTCCAAGTAGAAGCTTCAAGAATGTAACAGAACACTCTATTACATTCTCTTTTTCTTCTCCCATGGTGACCCACCATTGCTCCATACAGCATCTCTAAATTAATTAGGTCTCAGAGTGAGGATAGCAATGAAACAGATCAGAAACTTCAGATAATGTATAATCAACATATAGCATGAGTTTAAGATAAATGTTTTCATAAGCCATGGAGATTCTGGAGTTGTTTGTTACCCAAGTATAACAGCCTATAATGACTGCTAAAAGAAAATTGGCATAGGAATGATGTCAGCAGATGGTGAAATATAAAATCCCCAGGCACCATTATCTCCACAAAAATACTACTAGAAACTATTCAAAGATGAGATTATCACCACAAATTCACCAGAAATTAGAGGAGAAGTGGAGAAACCTTCTAGGCTTTCATAGTCAAGAGAAACTGCGACCAGTAGGAACAATTATTTTAGACTGTGCCAGCCCCTTCCCAAAGCCAGCACAGTATCACTCACTGAGAATTTCCCTAGACACACAGATTTCAAAATGGAAGGAAGAAATTGGAGGTAAACATTCAATCTCCCCACTGGTCTAGGAATCTTCATGGGAAGCCCACTATTGTCCCATTTTATGTGAATGATTGCGTATGTCAGGAGCCCTGAAACACTTGGGGTGAATTGGGAACCAAGAGTGGAGGTGTTGATTGCAGGGAGTGGCACTCAGTTTATGGCAGCTACTCTGCACTCCGATCAGTGGGGATACTTTGCTAAGGAGACTGGCTGGCACCTTAGTACTGCATGGGGGCAGAATCTGTGGGAAGGCCTGAATCCCTGGCTATATTTCCCACAAAGCCCAGTTGTCCATGTCCAGCCTTTCCCACAGCAAGTAACAATGAAAAGGTCAGTGATTCAGTTCCAGTGCTTGCTTGAGTCTATCCCAGATTAGAAAACAATCACAGAGCAGTGACTCATTTCTGGTGCAGTGTTTTATTTTCAGTGCTCAATACAAGTCCTCCCTAGAATGAGAAGCAACAACAGACCAGCAATTAAGTTCTGATATTAGATAGTAAAAGTATAACACCACCTGCAAAGAACACCTGCAAAAGCTGGAAAAGGTGGCAATGTTCTCAAATATGCAGCCATCAATGTAAAGACACAAAGACTGTGAAACCTTGGGGAAATATGACATCACCAAAAGAAAATAACAAGTCTATGGCAATGGTCCCAGAAGATTGAAGACCTATGAAATGCTTGACCAAGAATTCCAAATAATTCTCTTAAAGAAGTTGAGGAATCACAAGAAAATATGAATACTAAATTAAATAAAATTTGGAAAACAATACAGGAACAAAATGAGAAACTTGACAAAAAATAGAAACATTCTTAAAAAACCAAATGGAAATCCAAGAAATAAATAATATAATAACTGAACTGAAAGACTTATTAGAAAGCTTCAACAAGATTTGATCAAACAGAGGAAAGGACCAGCAAGCTTGAAAACAGAACATATGAAATTATCCAATCAGAGGAACAAAAAGAAAAAATAATAATAATTAAAAAGAGTGAAAAAGGCCTGAGAGAATTATGGGACACATCAAGTGAACTAACATTCACATGAAAGAAATTCCTGAGAAAGATGAGAGGGGATAAAAAGGCCTAGAAAGCATATTTAAGAAAATAATGGTTAATTCTTTTTAATTTGAAGAAAGATGACAACATCCAGATATAGGAAGGTCAGAGCTGATCAATCAAATTCAACTCAAATTAAATTTCCCTAAGTCACATAATAATTAAATTATCAAAAATCAAAGGCAAAGAAAGAATTGAAAGCAACAAGAAAATAAAACATATTACAGTCAATGGACCCCTAATATAGCTTTCAGTGGATTTATCAGCAGAAACTCTACAGGTCAGTAGAAAGTGGAATGATATATTCAAAGCAAGGAAAGGAAAAACAATTGGAAGCCAAGGATACCATACCCAGAAAAACTATCCTTCAAACCCAAAGGAGTGATAAAGACTCCCAGACAAACAAAAGCTGAGAGTATTGATCAACGCTGTACCTGTCACACAAGAAATGCTACAAGTGGTTCTTCAATCCAAAATAAAAGAACATTAGTGTGTAAAAAGAAAGCATCTGACGGTATGAAGCTCACTGGTAAAAGTAAGAATAGGTACAAATTCAGAATACTCTAATGCTGTAATTGTGGTATGTAAATGTGCTTTTATCTTAAGTATGAAGGCTAAAAGACAAAATGCTAAAGACAGTAACTACAATAACTAGTTGAGGGATAGGCAATATAAAAAGTTGTAAATGAAAACATCAAAAAGTCAAACTCTGGTGGGAAAATGGTGTTAATGTGTAGAGTATAATTTTCTTATTTTCATTTTCTTTGCAATCAAAGTTAAGTTGTTATCAATTTAAATAACCTATTATAACAAGAAGGTTTTTTTGTAAGCTTCATGGTAGATACACTAAAAATAACTACCACAGAATTAAAACATACTGCTAGAGAAAATCATTTAACCACAAAGGAAGACAGGAAGAAAGTAAGACAGTAAGAGAAAAGCAGGAAGAAAGGATCTACAAAACAACCTGAAAACAAAGATGGAGGCATCATACTACCTGACTTCAAATTATACTATAAAGCTATAATACCCAAAACAGCATGTTACTGTCATAAAAGCAGATACATAGACCAATGGAACAGAATAGAGAGCACAGAAATAAATCCATGCATTTATAGCTAATTGATTTTTGTCAAAGATATTAAGAACATATATTTTGGAAAAGACAGTCTCTTCAATAATTGATGCTGGGGAAACTAGATATCCACATGAAGAAAAATGAAACTAGACCCTATCTCTCACCTTATACAAAAAATCAACTCAAAATGAATAACAGACTTAAATCTAAGACCCAAACTATAAAACTACTAGAAGAAAGCAGAGAAGAAACACTTCATGATATTTGCTGAGGCAAGGAATTTTGGGGTAGGAACTCAAAAAAACAGGCAATAAAACAAAATATGGACAAATGAGATTGCATCAAACTAGACAGCTTTTACTCAACAAAGAAAACATCAACAGAGTAAAAAGACAACCCACAGAATGGAAGAAAATATTTCTGAATTATGCATTCAACCTGGGGTTAATATTCAGAATATACAGAAAAATCAATATAATAGTATAAAAACAAAAAAAATTTTGAAAAAATGGGCAAAAAACTTGAATAGACATTTCTGTAAAGAAGACATACAAATGGCCTCTAGGTATACAAAAACTGCTCAACATCACTAATAATCAGGAAAATTCACAATGAGGTAATACTTTACTCCAATTAGAATGGCTATAACAAAAAACACAAAAAAATAACAAATGCTGGAAAATGTGTGGAGAAAGGGGAACTTTTATACACTCTTGGTGGGAATGCAAATTAGTAAAGCCATTATGGAAAAAAATATAGAAATTAGTCAAAAAACTAAAAATAGAACTATCATATGATCCAACAATTCCACTACTACATATATATCCAAAGGAATTTAAATCAGTATATTGAAATGATATCTGTTGTTGCAGGAAGTCAGGGACCCCAAACGGAGGGACCGGCTGAAGCCATGGCAGAAGAACATAAATTGTGAAGATTTCACGGACATTTATTAGTTCCCCAAATTAATACTTTTGTAATTTCTTATGCCTGTCTTTACTGCAATCTCTGAACATAAATTGTGAAGATTTAATGGACATTTATCACTTCCCCCAATCAATACTCTTGTGATTTCCTATGCCTGTCTTTACTTTAATCTCTTAATCCTGTCATTTTCATAAGCTGAGGATGAATGTCACCTCAGGACCCTGTGATGATTGCGTTAACTGCACAAATTGTTTGTAGAGCATGTATGTTTGAACAATATGAAATCTGGGCACCTTGAAAAAAGAACAGGATAACAGCGATGTTCAGGGAACAAGGGAGATAACCTTAAAGTCTGGCTGCTTGTGGGCTGGGCGGAACAGAGCCATATTTCTCTTCTTGCAAAAGCAAATAGGAGAAATATCACTGAAATCTTTTTCTCAGCAAGGAACATCCCTGAGAAAGAGAATGCGTTCCTAAGGGGAGGCCTCTGAAATAGCCACTTTGGGAACATCTGTCTTTTATGATTGTAGACAAGGGATGAAATAAGCCCCAGTCTCCCGTAGTGCTCCTAGGCTTATTAGGAGGAGGAAATTCCCGCCTAATAAATTTTTGTCAGAATGGTTGTCTGCTCTCAAACCCTGTGTCCTGATAAGATGTGATCAATGACAATGGGTGCCTGAAACTTCATTAGCAATTTTAATTTTGTCCCAGTCCTGTGATCTTGCCCTGCCTCCATTTGCCTTGTGATATTTTATTACCTTGTGAAGCATGTGATCTCTGTGACCCACACCCTATTTGTACACTCCCTCCCCTTTTGGAAATCACTAATAAAAACTTGCTGGTTTTGTGGCTTGGGGGACATCAGGGAACCTGCCTACATGTGATGTCTCCCCCGGACACCCAGCTTTAAAATTTCTCTCTTTTGTACTCTTTCCCTTTATTTATCAGACCGGCCGACACTTGGGGAAAATAGAAAACGACCCACGTGAAATATCAGGGGTTGAATTTCCCCTGATAATCTGTGCTCTCATGTCTATTGCAGCACCATTAACGTTAGCCAAGTAATAGAATCAACCTAAATGTACAACAGATAAATAGATAAAGAAAACGTGGTGTGTATATATGCACATAGACACACTCACAGTGGAATACTATTCAGCTATAAGCTATAAAAAAGAATAAAATCTTGTCACTTTAGCAACATGGATGAACTTGGGGGTCATAATATGAAGTAAAATAAACCAGGCACAGAAAGATAAATACTGCATGATCTTTTTAGTATGTGGAATCTAAAAAAGTTGATCTCATAGAAGTAGAAAGTAGAATAGTAGCTATCAGATGCTGGGAAGGGGCAGGGGGAGGGAAAAATGGGGAGACATTTGTCAATGGGTACAAAGTCACAATTAGAGAGGAAGAATAAGTTCTGGTGTTCTATTACATACTAAACTTACTATAGCTAATAACAATGTATTGTATATTTCAAGATATCTAGAAAAGAGAATCTTGAAAGTTATCAACACAAATAAACAATAAAAGTTTGAGGTGATGGACATGCTAACTACTTTAATTTGATCATTACACAATGTGTACATGCATTGAAACATCACACTGTACTCCATAAATATGTACAATTATTATGTATCAATTATAAAGAAAAAATAGATACAAACATGGGATTCTGCCATAACGTTTTAAAAATAATACCTTTGTTTATACATAATTCTCAAAACATGAAACTCACTTTTTAAAAGTGCATATTTCAGTGGTTTTTAGCATATTCACAGAGTCATGCAACCACCACCAATATCTAATTTTAGAACAGTTTTATTACTGCAAAAAGAACCTTATACCTTTTAGCAATCACAGCCCATTTCCCCTTTAACTCCTAGCAACCACTAATCTACATTTTGTCTCTATAAGTTTGCCCATTCTGGACATTTATAAATGGAATCATAAAACATGTGGTCTTTTATGACTGGTTTATTTCACTTAGCATAATGTTTTTAAGGTACATCAACATTGTAGCATACATTAGTATTTCATTCTTTTTTGCCAAATACTATTTAATTGAAAGGATTTGCCAATTTTGTTTACCCATTCATCAGTTGATGTATATTTTGGTTGTTTTTACCTTTTGTTTATTATTAATAACACTGCCATAAACATTTGTGCACAGATTTTACTGTGGATATATATTTTAAATTCATTTAGATATATACCTAGGAGTGGAATTGCTGGGTCGTATGATGGCCCAATGTTTACATTTTTGAGGAACTGCCAAACTATATCCAGAGTTGCCGCATTATTTTTTATTTTTACCATAAACATATGAGTTTCAATTTCTTCACATTCTTGCCAACATTTGTAATGCTATATCTTTTTTATTCTAGTCATCTCAGTGGATAGGGAGTAGTATTACATTTTAGTTTTGAAGTTTTGGTTGTATTTCTCGCTACAAATCTTGTATCGTTTTCTTTTTTACTGTATTGTGTTGAGAAGCATGGACCTCTTCCAGCACTAGTCTTAGTCTTAGTCTATTTGGAATGTTATGGCAAAATTCCATAAAGTAGGTGGCTTAAACAATATTATTTCTGACAGTTCTAGAGGCTGTGATGTCCCAGATCAAGATGCTGTCTTATTCCATTTCTTGTGAGGTTTCTCTTCCTGGCTTGTGGATGACTGCCTTCTCACTGTATCCGCACATGAAGAGAGAGAGAGCAAGCTTGCCGGTGTCTCTTCTTATAAGGGCGTTAATCCCCTCATGAGGGCTTCTACTTCATGATCTCATTTACCCCTAATTATTTCCCAAAAGCCCCATCTCCAAATGCTATCATGAATACCATGATGGAGTGATGGAAATAGGTGCTTTGCAGATGTCATCAGGTTAAGATGAAGTCCTACTGGTTTGGGGTAAAGCCTAATCCAAAGACTGATATCTTTATAAGAAGATAGAAATTTGGACACAGACACAGAAACACCAGGGAGGATCCTATGTGAAAATGAAAGCAAAGATTTGAGTAATTTGGGCCAAGTAATATCAAGGATTGCCAGCAATAACCAGAAACCAGGAGAGAGACATAGAACAGATTTTCTTTTTGAGCACTCAAGAAGGAACCAACCCTGCCAACACCTTGGCTTTGGACTTCTGGCCTCCAGAACTGTAAAAGAATAAATGTCTGTTGTTTTATGCCACCAGGTCTGAGGTTGTTACAGTAACCCTAGGGAACTAATACAAAAGTTATACTGCCCAATATCCTCTAGTCTGGACTAAAAGAGACTGACTTTTCAAATGTTAAAATGACCCCTAGCCTGCAATCTTTACAAGCAAGAAGAAGGCTAAGAAATGTCTTTGGCACTCCACAAGTCATTTTCCCCACTGCCCTCTTCAAATGCAGCCAAAATGAACAGGAGTAGGAAGGAACTCTTAAAAGGCTACAGCAGTATTAAGAGGGAAATTCATAGCACTAAATGCCCACATCACAGAGCTAGAAAGGTCTCAAATCGACACTCTAACATCACAATACAGAAAGCTAAAGAGGCAAGAGCAAACTAATCCAAAAGCTAGCAGAAGACAAGAAATAACGAAGATCAGAGAAGAATTAAAGGAGATAGAGAAATGAAAACTCCTCCAAAAAATCAATGAATCCAGGAGCTGGCTTTTTGAAAAAATTAACAAAATAGATAGACCACTAGCTAGACTAATAAAGAAGAGAAGAATCAAATAGACACGATAAAAAATGATAAAGGGCATATCACCACTGACCCTACAGAAATACAAACTACCATCAAAGAATACTATAAATACCTCTATACAAATAAACTAGAAAATCTAGAAGAAATTGATAAATTCCTGAACACATATATATACCCTTCCAAGACTAAACCAGGGAGAAGTCAAATCACTGAATAGACCAATAACAAGTTCTGAAATGGAGGCAGCAATTAAAAGCTTACCAACCAAAAAAAGCCCTGGACCAGATGGGTGAATTCTACCAGAAAGAGAAAGAGGAGCTGGACCAGAGAGATGAATTCTACCAGAGATACAAAGAGGAGCTGGTACCATTTCTTCTGAAACTATTCCAAACAATTGAGAAGGAGGGACTCCTCCCCAACTCATTTTATGAAGCCAGCATCATCCTGGTATCAAAACTAGGAAGAGAAACAACAACAACAAAAAATCTTCAGGCCAATATCCCCGACGAACACCAATGTGAAAATCCTCAATAAAATACTGGCAAACCGAATCCAGCAGCACATCGAAAAACTTATAAACCACTATCAAGTCAGCTTCATCCCTGGCATGCAAGGCTGGTTCAACATATGCAAATCAATAAATGTAATCCATCACATAAACAGAACCAAAGACAAAAACCACATGATTATCTCAATAGATGCAGAAAAGGCCTTTGATAAAATCGAACATCCCATCATGTTAAAACCTCTCAATAAAATAAGTATTGATGGAACGTACCTCAAAATAATAAGAGCTATTTATGACAAACCAACAACCAATATCATACTGAATAGGCAAAAGCACGCCCTTTAAAAACTGGTACAAGATAGGGATGCCCTCTCTCACCATTCCTATTCAACATAGTATTGGAAGTTCTGGCCAGGGCAATCAGGCGAGAGAAGGAAACAAAGGGTATTCAAATAGGAAGAGAGGAAGTCAAATAGTCTCTGTTTGCAGAAAACATGACTTTATATTTAGAAAACCCCATCATCTCAGCCCAAAAACTGATTGAACTGATAAGCAACTTCAGCAAAGTCTCAGGATACAAAATCAATGTGCAAAAATCACAAGCATTCCTTTATACCAACAATAGGCAAGCAGGGAGCCAAATTGTGAATGAAATCCCGTTCACAATTACTACAAAGAGAATAAAATACCTAGGAATACAGCTAACAAGGAATGTGAAGGACTTTTTCAAGGAGAACTACAAAGCACTGATCAAGGAAATAAGAGAGGGCACAAATGAAAAAACTTTCCATCCTCACAGACAGGAAGAATCAATATTGTGAAAATGGCCATACTGCCCAAAGTAATTTATAGATTTAATGTTATTTCCATCGAACTACCATTGACATTCTTCACAGAATGAGAAAAACTATTGTAAATTTCATATGGAACCAAAGAAGACCCCCCCCCCCCATAGCCAAGACAATCCTAAGCATAAAGAACAAAGCTGGAGGCATCACACTACCTGACTTCAAACTATACTGCAAGGCTACAGTAACCAAAACAGCATGGTACTAGTACCAAAACATATATATAGACCAATGGAGCAGAACAGAGACCTCAGAAATAACACCATACATCTACAACCATCAGATCTTCAACAAACCTGACAAAAACAAGCAATAAGGAAAGGATCTCCTATTCAGTAAATGGTGCTGGGAAAACTGGGTAGCCATATGCAGAAAACTGAAACTGGACCCCTTTCTTGGTCTTACACAAAAATTAACTCAAGATGGATTAAAGACTTAAATGTAAAACCCAAAACCATAAAAACCCTCTAGAAGAAAACCTAGATAATAGAATTCAGGACATAGGCATAGGCAAAGACTTCATGACAAAAATGCCAAAAGCAATTACAACAAAAGCCAAAATTGACAAATGGGATCTAACTAAAGAGCTTCCACATAGCAAAAGAAACTATCATCAGAGTGAACAGTCAGCCTACAGAATGAAAGAAAATGTTTGCAATCTACTGATGTGACAAAGGTCTAATATCCAGAATTTACAAGGAACTTAAACAGACTTAAAAGAAGAAAAACAAACAATCCCATCAAATAGTGGGCAAAGGTCATGAACAGACACTCCCAAAAGAAAACATTTACACAGCCAACAAACATATGAAAAAACCTCAAAATCACTGATCATCAGAGAAATGCAAATCAAAACCACAATGAGATACCATCTCCCACCATTCAGAATGGTGATTATTAAAATATCAGGAAACAATAGATGCTGGCAAGGCTGTGGAGAAATAGGAGTGCTTTACACTGTTGGTAGGAATGTGAATTAGTTCAACCATTGTGGAAGACAGTATGGCAATTCCTCAAGGATCTAGAACCAGAAATACCACTTGACCCAGCAATCCCATTACTGGGTATATACCTAAAGGAATATAAATCATTCTACTATAAGGACACATGCACACAATATGTTTATTGCAGCACTATTTCCAATAGCAAAGACATGGAACCAACCCAAATGCTCATCAATGATAGACTGGATGAAGAAAATGTGATACATATACACCATGGAATACAATGCAGCCATAAAAAAGAAATGAGATTGGTCCTTTGCAGGGACATGGATGAAGCTGGAAGCCATCATCCTCAGCAAACTAACACAGGAACAGAAAACCAGACACTGTAGGTTGTCACTCATAAGTGGGAGTTGAGCATTGAGAACACATGGACACAGAGAGGGAAACAGGACATACTAGGGCCTGTTGGGGGGTGGGAGGTAAGGAGACGGAACTTAGAGGATGGGTCAATAGGTGCAGAAAACCACCATGGCACACCTACACCTATGTAAAAAACCTGCATGTTCTGCACATGTATCCGTTTTTTTAGAAGAAATAAAGAAAAATAAATAAAATAAAAAGTAAAATCAATGGCTACTGGGAACAAACTTCCAGGCAGCCACAGCTAGAGAAGAAATCATAGCCTCATTGAGGAATATTGCCCACTCCAGAGTAAGTAAAGTCAGGCCTGGCTTCACGGTTGTGTGATTTGTACAGCTATACACTGCCCCAGGTTCAGAAGGACCCCATACTTGGTTTAATGCTCTGCTAAAATTTTTTGAAAAGGGGGCCTTGCCTTTTTATTTTGCACTGAATTCTGCAGGAGCTGAGTAGAATCCCCTTATAATGTCTGCACAGTGAAATTTCAGAATTTGTTATAAACCAGTGACTACTTAATGGGAGTTTTATAGCTATTGTCCTGTCCCCATTCCTCCACTGAATATTGTCTGTGACAGGAAGATAACTTGTCTTTTTAATTCACTCTTCTCTTGAACAAAAGGAGCTACCTTCAGACCAGATAAGAAGAATGCCAGCCATCACCCAGAGAACCTGGACTTAGAGCTTGCTTCTGAGGTTAACACCCTAGGGAAGGGATAATAGTTCCTGTGGAAGGGATCATGCATTTTCTGTGTACAAAAGAGGGTGGAACAAATATTTGGTGACAAGTAGGATGAGCTTTAGTTGTTGTTTGGCATCCACAATATCTGTTTCTCTGTAGCAGAATTATACTTCCCTACTCTGTGGAACTCAGACACAGGCATGTGACTTGCTTTGTTTAAGGCAATTTGAGCAGTAGTTATGTGTTACACTTTCAACCAGGAACATTAGTATGTATTTCCTCATATTTCTTCGTGAATTTGGCCACTATTTCAGATCATGGCTGTCCCAATAGTCAGATATTAGATCATGGACTACAGTGATGCAGACCAGAACATCCGGCTCACTCCCAGTGAACAATGGTTCTGGCGAGAAAGCCATTGACTTTTGATGCTACTGACTTTAGGGTTGCTTATTATTACTGCATAATTTTCCTACCTTGCTAGATCAAGAGTAACCATCTGTAAATGTTCAGTCATCCCAAGAATAAAAATTGATACCCTTTGCAGAGACTACACATCAAGCATGGATAGATAACTGCCACACAAATTTCATGGGCACAAACTTGCATGCATGTACATACACACTCATTTGGAATATAAATGAGTGTATTTTGGCTTAGTTATATAATACCCTTCTTAAAACAAGATTTGTTGCATGCTAACATGGTTCATTTGAGATTGTACTATTGTTTGGAATGCTGTAGCTATAACAAAATACTGTAGATTGAGTAGCTTATAAACAACAGAAATTTATTTTTACAGTTTTGGAGCCTGTGATGTCTAAGAAAGAAGGTGCTGGTAGATTTGGTGTCTAATGAAGGCCTGTTTCTCATAGATATAGATAACACTTTCTAGCTGTGTCCTCACATGGTGGAAAGGGCAAGGCAGCTATTTGGGGCCTCTTCTTAAAGGAGGCTAATCCCTCTATGAAGACTCTGCCCTCATGATCTATTCACCTCCCAAAGGCCCCACCTCTATAAGCCATCATCTTGGTGATTAGATTTCAATGTATGAATTTGGGGGGTTTGCAAACATTCAGACAATAGCATAGTAGTTATAGACACTCTAACTGGAGGACTATAAAAACATAATATACTCTCATCTGAATGGAATTATATAATTGTGCTTTAATCCTGCCTGAAATTCTTGGGTAAGATTTTAAAAAGAGAAGTGTTAGAGTCTGTTTACACCTTCCTACTATGAAGCTGTGACAGATTGGAGCTGTGACACACACACATATAGATACACACACATACATATAGATGCACATATGCATAAAGAGAAGAGTTTGACAAAAATAGTTCTTGAAAATTAAAATGAGTAGGTCTAACATCAAGAATGTTACCACCTTATATTTGGAAACATTACAACAAACGACCCTGGTTATATATACAAAGATGAGACAAATAGCTGCTCTCAACATTAAGCAGCTTATTTACTATATATCGCTCAGATTTTCCAAATGGCAGCTATGGTTATCTTACCATATTCTAACAGCTGTCAAGGATTGGCCCATGATGGTGTAAAATATAAACCATCTGCTCCCAGTGGGAAAACTGATTATTCAGGAAGCCTGGTGCTTTCACATTACTTATAGGCCCACATGGTATTTAGTTGTATAGGAACATGGATAAATGGGGCATTCCTTAGGAAAACAGGTGCCATCCAGAAGGGTTCGAAAGAAGCATAAAATTGATCCAAACTTCACACTTTTGGAGCATAAGGATATGCAATTTTTCTCCCTGCAGGAGTTGGTCCACCAGTGGAAACATGCTGAATGAATTATCCCCTGAGAAAAGCCTCAAGAATGACACAGAAAATTAAGATGCTCTTAATTAAAATGAATGTGTACCAGAATGATAATAATTAAATTTCATCAGTCTGTTTTAAGAGTCAATAATCTAAGTACCGTAGATTTCCTGTAAGGTCTTTTTCAAGTTATTTAATCTTTCTGGCCTTCGGTTTCCTCGTAAGCCCAACTAGATTACAATATCTTTTCTACCAGACTCATTATATTTTTATAAAATGCATAGGACATAATATTAAACATTTTTGCAAAGATGAGACATAAAATGTCAAACGCAATTATTATTATGGATCCCGATCAACTGCTCAAACACCTTCACTTACGTGGATTGAATTCGTTCTTGGCAACAAGCACTGAACTGAATTAAATAATTTATAACATTTGTCCCATGAAGATGAAGAACATGGCAGAGATTGCTGGTTTCCTACACACATTCATTTTTCTTTCTTTCTTCAGAATAAAAGGCTGAGAAGCTTAACAGAGAGCAGTAGCTGAGAGACTAAGAAGCCAAACAGATCTTTTGGGAACTTGTAGAGAAGGAAAACAAAATAATTGAGTCCTGTGCTGCCAAAGAGCAGAGATTCTCACAAGTATTGGAGGACTTTACTGGGGATTTCTGACAAGGTATACTTTAAGAGTAATGGTAAACAAGATCGTCCCTTCCAGACACTAAAGCCAGGTTAGAATCAGCACAATACCAGTACGGATTGAGGTGATCTCTCATTACACTTAACGCTCACAAAAAGCTAATGCCCTTCTAGAAGAACATAAACTCATTAAGAGGAAGATAACCTCATTACGAGTCTTAAACTATCCTTAAAAATATTAATGTGTAATGTCCAGGACTTCAATTAAAATAATCAAGTATGTAAAAAGAAAAGTGACTGAAAATAAAGAGAAAAAACATACCATAAAAATAAGCTCACTGAAGCTGTAGATATTGGAGTTATGAAACACTGACTTCAGACTGTTTGTAATAAATATTTCCAATAAATTAGATAAAAGATGGTGAATTGTAGCAAAAACTGTAAACTATAAATAGACCTTCTAGAATGCAAAACATGACTAATACTAAAAACTCAATAGAAAGGCTTTAGAAAATTGATTCAACAAACTAAAAATAAAAGAAAATATTAACATTGAAGCAAAGATAATGATATAATATATGAATACGTACACATACGTGTATATTATATATGTATATATATTATAGCTCCATATTTTATACATATACATACATATATTATGCATATGCATATGTATATGTTATATATGCATATATATTTGTATATTATACATATATATTGTATCATTATTACATATATGAGTCTCCAGAAGGAAATATAGAAAGATTGTAGCAGAAGTAAAGTAGTAAATTGAGAGACAATACCAAGAATTTTCCCAAATAGATAAAGGACCTGATGCCATAGATTCAAGAAGCACTGCAAAGCTCAAGCAGAATGAATACAAACAAAACCAGCATTGGGAAATGGCTGAAACACCAAAATCAAGAGAAAAAAAATCATAAAACCAGCCAGAAGAAAGGACACATTTCTTTTTAAGGAAATAATAATAATACTCTGACAACACAACTAATGAAAGATATAAATAATAGAATGATATCTTCACAGTGCTGGAAAAACAAACAGCAAAAGCCACACACAAAAAACCCCTGCCAAACTAGGATTCCATAATTACCAAAGCAATATTCTACAATGAAGGAAAAACAGAAACATTTTATTCAACAAAATCTAAGAACATTAATCATTAGCAGTTATTTACTAAAGGAAACATAAATAAGTAGTTTTTAGGCAAAAGAAAAATTATGCAAGGTGGATGCCTAGAAATGAATACAAAATGAAGAAGGAAAGGAGGAATATAGCAGCAATATCTAAATAAATTTTTACATCACGGAAAATTATTAATCATGTTGATATGGTTTAAAATATTGAGAAAATTAAAATTTAATACAACAGTAGAGCAAAAGACAGGGGGTTGGTAAATGGAATTGAAGTATTCTAAGTTTTTACATTATGTGGGAAGAAGTAAACCTGCATACCTTACATTAGACTCTAGTGAGTTAAGAATATTGTAATCTATAGTTCAACTAATAAAAAAAGAACAAACTGAGAAAAGAAAATGGAGTAAAACACATTTACTTACTCTGAAAGTAGTCAAGAAAATTAAGAAGAAAAGGCGTAGAACAGGTGAGAAAGTTGAAAATAAATTAGAAACATAAGGGAATTAGATTGGAAGTATGTCAGAAATTACACTGAAGGTAAATTAAATAATCCAGGAAACAGCTAAGAGTCTCCAACAGGAGTTAAATATATACATGGAAAGCAGATACTGTGTGTGAGTTTTCTATTAATGCGTAACAAATTATCATAAACTTTGCAGCTTAGAATAACACCCATTTAGTAGCTCACGGTCCTATGCCAGAAGCCCGTGCAGACTAGGCAGGATTCTTTGATAGGATCTCAGAAGGCTGAAATCAAGGTATCCATCCAACTTACATTTGTATCTGGGGTTCTGAGAGAAAATTTGCTTCAATGCCTATTAAGATTATTAAGAGTCTGCAACCTCTTGCCACTGAAGAACCGAGGTCTCCATTTCTTACCAGATGTTGCCTCGGATGTCCTCTTAGCTCCCAGAGGATGCTTTTGAATCCTTTGCAGCTCACCTCTTCTAATATCAGAGCTATTGATGAAATATTTATTTTGCTCTTATCTTTCTCATGCTTTGATCCTGACGGCCCCTCTACTACTCACCTGTAAATTTTTTAAAGGGATTATGTGGTTAGATTAGCCCACCTGGAAATCACTCTTTTGATTAACCCAAAGTCAACCGCTAAATAACTCTAATTACATCTGTAAAATAATTTTGCCATATAGCATAACATAATTATGAGAATGATATCGCTTGATATTTGCATTTTCACATTTATTCAAAGGGAGGAAATTATACAAAGGTGAAAGTCAGGTTATCATCTTAGAGTTTTGTTGACCATATTGCATGTAAGAGAGAATCTTTAAATATATAACTATATAAAACTTGAAAGTAAAAGAGGAAAAAGTATAGTATGCAGGTCCTAATCAAGATACAAACTGTATATCTATATAAATATCAAACCAAAATGCATAATTAAGAAATATTAATAAAAACAAAGAGACACTTCATAAGGACAAAAGGTTAATCTGCTAAGAATGTATAACAATGCTAAATTTCTGGACACTAAAGATTTAGCCATAAACTAAACAATAGAACTAAGAGGAGAAATCAGTAAATCCACAAAATGGGATATCTTAACAGACTTTTCTCAATAACTAATAGAACAAGTTGGAGGAAATTAAGTACATATACACAAAATTGTAGCGACATTATTAACAGAATTGATCTAATTGATGTATCCAGACTATTGAACCAAATAACTACATAATACATATTTTTTAAGCATATATGAAGCATTGACCAAAACTGACTATATGCTGGGTATTTTTTTTTTTTTCTTTTTTTTTTTTTGAGATGGAGTCTCGCTCTGTCCCCCAGCCTGGAGAGCAGTGGCGCGATCTCGGCTCACTGCAAGCCCCGCCTCCCGGGTTCACGCCATTCTCCTGCCTCAGCCTCCCGAGTAGCTCGGACTACAGGCGCCTGCCGCCACGCTGCCCGGCTAATTTTTTTGTATTTTTAGTAGAGACAGGGTTTCACCTTGTTAGCCAGGATGTTCTCGATTTCCTGACCTCGTGATCCGCCCACCTCGGCCTCCCAAAGTGCTGGGATTACAGGCATAAGCCACCGCGCTAGGCCTATGCTGGGTCTTAAAGCAAGTCTCAACAAATGTCCAAGGACTAAAATAGTAACAAAAGTGATTTTTAACCACAGAATTAAGGTAAAAATTGATGATAAATATATGCCTTCCACACATAAAACTATAACTTATTATTGATAGAAATTAAGAGAACTAAATACATGAAGGTATATAAAATAATCATGGACTAGAAAAACTAATATTATAAAAATATCTAAACATATCTGTAGATATTATATTAATGTAAAAATTACTGTGTTTTTGGTAGAAATTGATGAGTTGATTTTAAAATTTATATGGAAATACAAAGGGGCAGGAATAGGCATGACGACTCTTGAGGAACAAAGTTGGGGGACTTAAGCCAATAGAAGTCAATAAGTTATTTATTCTGATAAAGTTTTTTATTCATAAAGTTATTTATTCTGATAATAAACTCACCTCATTGGCTCTAATTCTATTTTTTTCACTTTAAATATCTGATAGTTTTCTACCTAATGTTTCATTGATTTTATCTGAAAGAAATATTCTATGTCTTTTCAGTCAACTATGCATTATTATAGCTGATCCCACACTGATCCCACATTACTATAGCTGATGTACACACACACACACATTCCAATATGTATATATGTAATTCAATATATATATATATTGAATGTCAAGTGCTATGAAGTAAAGTGACAGGGACAGATAAATAAATCAAAATAGCAGAATAGTGAGTCATAAAGTAGATCATTCATAGTATTCATTTATTGTCACTTCATTTGTAAGAAAGGTACTGTAGAACAGTGAAAATAGGACAATCTTTTTATTAAATTGTGCTCCATCTGCTGGATTGGAAAAAAAAAAAGGAAAAAGGAAAAAAAGCTTGACCCTTGTCTCATACCATACATGTAATTCAATTTCAGGTTGACTGGGATAAAATTGCAGAAGAAAACAATATGTTTCTAGGAAATAAAAGGAAAATATATTTATACATTTTCGATGAACAAATATTTGTTAACAGCATTAACCATTAAGAAAAAGATTAATCAACTAGGATACATTAAAAATTAACAGCCCATTAGGAAACTCAAAAGGCAAAACATCAAATGGAAGATATTTGCAATACACATAGTTGACAAAAGCCTCAAATCAGAATTTATAAAGAACTCCTGTAAGTTAACAAGACCAAGAAAAATAACCCAGTAGAAAAAAATGGGCAAAGAGATTTTTATTAGCAATTTTACAAAAGAAGAAATCCAAAAGACTGTTGGAGTGGAAAAGGGTGCTCAACCTTATTAGTTATTTTGAAAATGCAATACGAAAACAATCATGAGATATCACCACCTACTCAAAAGCTACAATTTAAAAATGACGTAATGCCAAGCTTTAGCTAGGTTTTAGGGCAACTGGAGCTTCTCATTACTGCTGATGGGAATGTTTAATGGTACAAGAACTGTGGAAAGCTGTTAATATACTCTTAAGTTCAACAAGCACATAACCTACAACCACGCAAACCCACTCCTAAGGATATGCTTAAAAAATGCATATTACACAAATCATTAGACATACATAATAATGGCCACACCAGTACCATCTATAATAGCCAAAAAAATCAGAAAAAGTATAATTGTCTGTCAGTAGTCTAGTGGACAAATATTGCTTCACTCATGCAATACAACATGGCTATGAAATTTAACAAACCATTGCTACATACAACACAACAGCATCTCACAACATACACAACAAAACCTGTCACATGAATTTCAAACAATGCTGAATGACAGAAGCCTGACACAAAGGAATACAGACTTTATGGTTCCTATATAAACTTCGTAAGTAGGCAAAAATAATTGGTGATATTAGTAGGTTAAGAGTTATATCTGGAGAGGAGTGTAAGTTTAGTGGCAGGAGGGGTGTCTTTAGGGTACTGATAAAACCATATTCTTAAAATCTGGGTGACAGTTAAATATGTGCTCATTTTTTAATAATGCATCTAGCTATATTTATTATTTGTTGCACTGTTTGCATATTATACTTTATTATTAAACATACCAAAGGAATTAAAAATAATGCTTGAGGGGTAATATTATTATATACATATTAGATACTTTTATGAGTATTTTGGTATGGTTTCTGAATGAAGAATTCCTAGCCCCAGAGCATGCTATACTCTAAAACTCAACTGTTATTGCCATTGTGCTGAATATGAATATAATCTAAAGAGAAAGGAAATATATTTTGTTCAATGCTGCTATTACATATGTAAGCCTCACCCAACTTGGTGAGGTAGGTAGGTAGCTACTGATGAGAAAACTGAGTTGCTAAAAATTTAAACACTTCGCTTAAGATTACATATCTAACATCTGCTAAAGCAGAAGTTCAAAACTGGGTCTGGGTCCAAATCATGTTTCTTTCTCCTTGACCAAAATATGCAAGAGATTTTGTCTAAAAAAAAGAAAGAAAGAAAGAAAGAAATTGGCATAAGACTGTATCATTTTATAAGCAGTAAATTTACACACCTAAAATTCCAAGCCCCAGCTCCAGGAAATGGATCACTTGTACACATCATCTTTGTGGCAACACAAAAACTGAATATTCTTATATAAATGGAGGAAACAAATAGAACTATTGGAAGAATAGAAGAATTCATAACCTATTCCCAAAGCTGACAGAGGAGGAGCAAACAACCCAAAAATGTTTTTACTAAATCTGGCTCCTAAGGATTTTCAGAGTTCATGAGTTTCCAATAATAAAGTTATCTCAGCGGGTCTGAATTTTTTTTTTTTTTCTAGAGATAGATTCTTGCTCTGTCGCCCAGGCTGGAGTGCAATGGCGCGATCTCAGCTCACTGCCACCTCCGCCTCCCAGGTTCAAATGATTCTCTTGCCTCAGCCTCCCCAGTAGCTGGGATTACAGGCTGCACCACCACCACGCCCAGCTAATTTTTTTTGGTATTTTTAGTAGAGATGGCGATTCACCATGTTGGCCAGGCTGGTCTCAAACTCCTGACCTCATGATCCGCCCGCCTCGGCTTCCCAAAGTGCTGAGATTACAGGCGTGAGCCACCATGCCTGGCAGTGGCTCTGAATTTTATTTCCACTCTAAATGCCTGACATTTGCACCTAATGTTTAATTAAAACAACCAGCAGTCCTCCCAGGTAGCTATGCATTGCTGCAACTGACATATATTTACTACTTCACTCAGCACAAATAGTTTGCTTGCCCATTGTGTGCCAGGTGCTATGCTAAGCCATGCACACAGAACAAAAGATAGGCTCTGTCTTCAAAAAAAGCATTCTGACTAGAAGAGAGATGAAATAAGTCATGAGGCATTTACAGCCCAGAGCGAGCACTTCTATGAAAGCTGTAAGTATAGTATCCAATGCAAGAAAAAAAGGAGTCGGAGAAGCTTAGAAAGAAATATGAGTGTATCAGGAAGGGACTGTGAGTGGAGCCAGGCAAAGGCAGTTTAGGAGAGCTCTCAGAGAGCAATCCCTGGCAGAGAAAGGAGCATGGAATTAAGAAAGTAGAGTTTTCACAAATTTAAGCCTAGTTTAGTAAAATTTGTGTATTGAGTGTAAAAAGGATGTGTGTCAAGAGATGAGTCACAATAAATCAACAGAAGGCATATTACAAATGTCTTTGGGATTCATTTTAAGAAACAGACTCCTCATGAAGATAATGCAAAGTCATTAAAGAATTCTGAGGTTGGATTTTGACTCTTAAAACTATCACTGTGGGTACAATTGGAGTACAGACAGAAATTCGACAAAATTGGAGTCAGGAAGGGAAAACATGCAACAAGGCTTTTGCAGATAACCAGGCAAGACATGAAGGTGATCTGAATTCGCATAGAATTAACATCATGGTATAATGTATAGAATAGGCAGATATTAAAAAGAAACAGACAGAATTTGGTTTGGGATTAAGAAAAAAGGAGAAGTCAAGGGTGACACCCAGCTTTCTCATTGGGTGTGTGGTAGCACCCTCTAGTAAGATGGGGACTAATGGGAGAGAAACACATTTATAAGGAAGATGTTAGGATAAGTTTTGTATCTGTTGAATTGAAGGCACCCTTGGGGCAGTCACGCTAATATTCTAGTAGACAATTGAATACATAGGACTAGAACTCTGAAAAGAAATCTGGCTTGAAGCTGGAATGTGGAGGTCATCAGGTCATAGTGATTATTGAAGCCAATGGTGAGGACAAGATCACAGGAGAGGAGGGTGACTGTTAATAGGCCAATAGGCATCATTGGTCATTGGGATTTTGGAGAGAGAGGCACTTCCTCTCTCCTATCCCTTCCACATTTTTTCTTCTCTCTTATGTTGGTGCCTATGCCAGAGTAGCCACCAATCAGTTTAAAAACCAACATAATAAGAAGACCTGCCTGAGAGAACAAAGCCAAGACCATTCTACTGACACCTGGGTCCCACTATTGCAATGAATGCTGCCAGGTGAGCTTAAGAATCACCTACGTTTTCTACCTTTATCTAGGAAAGCGAAAGAATGAATTCCCTGTGTGAATTTAGCCCTCTGCTGGAATCAAAAAGAATAGATTAAATTTGTTACGTCAGCAAAGATTCCCTTCTCACAGATTTTGCTATGAAAAAATTAGGTCTGCTTAATCATGTCTTATATTTACACAATAATTTATAGTTTTCAAAACATTTTCACACATTGTTTTATTTGAGTCTCATGCAACTGCACAAGGTCTATTATTCCCATTTCATTGATAAGAAAAGGAGAAACGTGGATGTTTCCAGTTTATTACTTACTAATGCTTATAATCCAGTTTTTTGTTTTGTTTTGTTTTTTGTTTTTGAGACAGCCTCACTCTGTCAACCAGGCTGGAGTGCAGTAGCAGGTTCACAGCTCACTGCAGCCTTGACCTCCTGGGCTCAAGCAAATTCTCCTGCCTCAGCTTCCCAAAAGCTGCAACTACAGACTTGCACCGCCATGCCTGGCTACCTTTTGAAAATTTTTTGTAGAGATGGGAGTTTCATTATGTTGCCCAGGCTGGTCTTGAACTATAGGGCCCAAGTCATCCCCCTGCCTTGGCTTCCCAAAGTACTGGGATTACAAGCATGAACCACTGTGCCATGCCATAATTCAGTTTTCTGATGCCAGTTATATAAAGTGAAAGTCAAATATCCCGGCTGGACTGATATAACCTAAAAGTTGCCACTTCTTACCATTCCGTTTGCTTTGGTCTGCATTCTCATTTTGTTAGAAGAGAGGCAGCAGTGTTATGGTCAAAAGAACACTTGAGATTAGACCTGCATTCCGATTTCAGCTGCATCCAGTCCATTCATTTGTGTGTGCCCTAGCCTTCCCATTTATGAAATGAGAATAGCAGTACTTGTCTCACAGGACTGTCATTGTGTGGAGATGAGTAAGACAGCACAGTGTCAAGTGTCAACTGCAACGTGCCATGCACAGTGGACAGCAATGGTTTGTACACTTCCACATGCATCAGTATTATCCAAGGGAGCTTTTTAAAAATGCTAAAGTCACTTTGGGAGGTCGAGGCAGGTGGATCACCTGAAGTCAGGAGTTCGAGACCAGCCTGGCCAACATGGTGAAACCCCATCTCTACTAAAAATACAGAAAATTAGCCGGGAATGGTGGCGAGTGCCTGTAATCCCAGCTACTTGGGAGGCTGAGGCAGGAGAATCGCTCAAACCCGGGAGGCTAAAGTTGCAGTGAGCTGAGATTGAGCCACTGCATTCCAGCCTGGGTGACAGAGTGAGAATCTGTCTCAAAAAATAAATAAATAAATAAAGCTAAAGTCTGGGTCCCCAGATTCCTGGGAGTGGGTTCAGTACATCTGTATTTCTAAAAATACAATTGAAAAACACTAGTTTAGGTGTCATGAACTTGACAATTACAGTGAGGCAGCAAAGCAAGACTGCTATGAGTGTGTACTCAGGACTCAGATGTCCCCAAGCAAAACCTCAGCTCCACCACTCACTGGCTTTGTGATCTAAGCACAGTGTTTCATCCTGTGATCCTTAGTTGCCACATATTTAAAATGAAATAGCAGATCATTATACTAATTAAAGGCATATAAATCCTTTGCCACAGCACCTTATGCAGAAAAACCTTCAAAATAGTCGCTGTTGCAATAAATATTAATGCATGCCTTCATGTTTCATGAGCTGGGTGAGTCACTGAAGCCCTGATCAGGTAGCTTCTGCCTTCAGCATCACAGTCCTGGCTCCTGTGAGGCAGTCAAGTTATTATCTCAGAGTAGAGACTGGAAGCAGTGAGAGCTCAGCCAGCACTAACTCTGAAACTTCCCTTGTTTCCACAAACCTCTTTCCAGGACCCCAGAAAACTGCAAAAAGAGTTTGACTATGAAGCTTAGAGAATTACTGGAGACAGATCTACTGACAATCATAAAAGACAACTTTGAAAAATGTGTTCTGAAATGTCCTGCAGAGAAAAAGCTTAAATCTTGACTTTTGTTTGCCTCTGCCTCCCTGTCCATTTCGGAGGCACAGGGCAAGTAATCTCCCATCTGAGGTGAAGCCACTGGGTAGGAAGAGGTTCTCTCATAAATGTGACCAATTCATTCATGTGAATGTCTGCACTGACTCTTCATTCATACCCAACTGTGAGGTGGGGATAGGATCCCACTTAAAGAGGAGAAAATTTCACCCTGGAGAGTTAGAGACACTGAACCAGGGCAGCATATTTTAAGAAAATCACTCTCCTTAATGATTCTGTCAGTATGATTCAGTGCCTCCCAGGGTTTTATTCTTTCATTTGAGGCAACAGCTCTATAGCATAGTTCCTCACTGCTCAAAGTGTGAGGAGGTACTGTCATCAGTATCACCTAGGAGTTTGTTAGAAATGGGCATTGACTTCTCTGTCCAGCCAAATACTTACAGTAGTATCAATTTCACATCACTTTTATTACTTCTTCTAACGTACTACGTTTGAGGGAAAGTTCCTGGCAAACATATTGGTCTTTAAGTCTTCTCAAAGGAAAAGAGAACCCCAAATCAGCCCAGCAAGAGCTCTGACATTAGTGCAGTGATTACGCATACAACACTAGGTCATCAACCTGAGAAGTTTATTGCCCACCCACTTGAGAGTTTAGTGTTATTAGCTAATTAAAAATAGGATCTGTCCTCTTTTATATATTGCGCTTAATGAATTAGATAATCCCAGCATAGTTACCATGGTATACTATTTATAAAGACCTGCCATTTGGTTGTAATTTTTCAACTGATTAGAGCTTAATTTCTCTTGTAAATTGCCTACAAGTAACAAATATACCATAGCAGGATGTCCAGGTTTATGGCAAAGTGAAATTTATCTGGATGGGTTTCTTTCCTTCTGAAGTAAAACACAGAACTGAGGTTTTCATTTCCTTTATATCCAGATTCACAGGAAAAAGGAAGACACAGATGAACTGACTGTAATAGAAATGAAAATACAAAACTGTAATGAAAGAGAAACAGTGGTTTTTCCTTTAAATATATTATGTTCTCTTGTTGCCTTATTTGCATCTTTCTGGAATGACAAGACATTTGTACAAAAATAAAGAGGAGACCTTCTACCTGAGCATATTTGAATCATTTATTTTTTCACTCAAAGCCTTTAAATAAACCAGTTCATATTATGTTCTTCTCTCTCCCTCTGCCTCTACCACCCTCTGTCTCAAATGCATCCACCTCATTACAACAAGCGTCACTCATTTTTAGATTCCAATTTGCCACCATCCCACACAGACCTGCTGTTCCATCTCTTCATGTTAATTCCCATAAATAACTGATATCAAAATGCAGTCCTGGAGATACACTTCAGAAAACTTCTTATGTTGAGAAACTAGAAACTAGAAGGCTACTCAAGGCATTGGAATTTGCTAGAGATTTGTTTAATCCTCATCTGAGGTTGCAGCAACACATTAATAGCAGAAGGTTAGCACTGTCCATCGTAAAATTGCAGTAATATATAAAGCATAGCAAATGTAGCTTTTAAAAATTTTCAAAAACAACTTCCAAGTAACCCATATGTTCATAGGCTGCTTATATCGATGCAGGATAATTTATGTACCAAACACATATGTGATTCCTAGGACATATTTAGGAGTGTACAGTGTTTTAAAGGTTTTTAAGTTGAGATCATCTATTTGTATATATGACTTGATGATGAGTGTCTATACTATGCACTTAAGTCATCCTATTATCTAAAAGGAATACGCTGCAGCTTAACTTTTCCAAAGTGTTCTGTAAACTTGATACCTAACTTCTAAAGTTCATGAAATGTGAATTTAAAAGCAATCTAAGCAATCAGTTAATTTTTTTTCTTAGGAGTGGCCTCTCAGAAAGAATTTTAAGATTCTAAGGTGAAATGGTGGATAGAACGAGTCACGATTAATTGTCATGGCTATGAAATCCTTATAGAATTGTCAGCTATATCCAAAAGATAGTGAGATTTCACAACTGCATTTTCGGTGCAACTGAAAAGATCAAAGTATGTTCTTATTGTGAGAATCTGTATTTATTTTTCTAGGACTTTTCTTTAATATATTTTATGACACCATGTCTTGGCACCTCCTTCTAATGAGGACAGTTGGATGCTCTAGTAGCTAAATGCCATGAATAGCATCAAGAGGAACAAAATTTAACCTGGATTGTTTTCTTATAATTCAGTATTTTTAAAATTGTGTTCCTTAGAATCCCAGATTCTCTAAACAGTGAATGATAAACCACAAAGAAGAAAAGAGAAAGGAGCTGAACCCTTGGAGATTCTGTCTCTTGTCTCTCCTACAACAGAATCATCTCCATCTCATAAATTTTATGAGTAATAGGTTCTATACCAGATTTCATTTCAAGAAAGGGCTTTGCTATATATAATAGTGCTGAAAACTACTATTCTAATATATTAATCAAAGGTGGCTACAGAGCTTAATAATTCTGAGAGATATGATATGACATATAGATCTGGTGGCCAAATACCTCACTTTACAAATTACTGAAGTGCCAATTGTCTGGAAAAGAGATATTTAACTGGATTTCTATCTACACCCTGTTCCAGAGGTTGGTAAATTATCTCAGCTTACACCAGTTGTCCCAATGGTTCCGCCCAAAAAAGTCTCAATTGAAATTATAAATTATATAGCCACTCCACATTTAGAGGTTCATTTAGAAAACAAAGAACGAGTAACTTAATATGCGATGAAATTCTGTACAAGGCAATTCTGAGTTCTAGGCTATGATTCCTCCACATAAAGAAAAAGACAACCTTTTTTTTTTCAACAGGTCTGAGAAGACATCATGGGTGATAATATTGTCTTCCAAATAAGCTTCAGTTTTGTCTGACAATTTGGAAATATTTTCATTTATCCTATAATAGTCATGACTTTCCTAAAATCGTCATCATTTAATAGAACAGATCATTTTACTTTTTCTGTAAAGTTCCAGACAGTAAATATTTCAGAGCGTGCAGGCTTTATCATCTTTGCCACAACTACTCAATTCTGTCATTATAGCAGAAAAGCAGCCATAGACAGTATGGAAATAAATGAATGTGATGATTTCAAGTAAAGCTTTATTTCTTTCTTTTTTTTTTTTTTTTTTTTTTTTTTTTTTTTTTTTTTGAGACGGAGTCTCGCTCTGTCGCCCAGGCTGGAGTGCAGTGGCGCGATCTCGGCTCACTGCAAGCTCCGCCTCCCGGGTTCACGCCATTCTCCTGCCTCAGCCTCCCGAGTAGCTGGGACTACAGGCGCCCGCTACCACGCCCGGCTAATTTTTTGTATTTTTAGTAGAGACGGGGTTTCACCGTGTTAGCCAGGATGGTCTCGATCTCCTGACCTCGTGATCCGCCCGCCTCGGCCTCCCAAAGTGCTGGGATTACAGGCGTGAGCCACCGCGCCCGGCCAGTAAAGCTTTATTTCTAAAAATAAACAGTGAGCCAGATTTGGCATCTGGGCCACAGTTTGTCAGCCCCTGGAATAGAGAGTAAACAGTAATCCAGTTAAATATCTTTCCCCCATACAACTGATGCTTCAGTAATTCATCAAGTGAGGATACGAAAAATAATTCCCTCCATGTGAAGTGTTGTCAAGTCTTCTGCTGAGTTATAATTAAGATGACTTATTTACAGCAGATTCAAAAGGACCTATCGTCCTAGGTATTCCAAATTCGTATTATAGCCATTCAAATGAATTGCTGCCTGCGTGTATTTTGTCTTGAGCATGGAAAACCTTGACATAACAATCCAACCAGGGCTCTAATCAACCTAATTAAGCAATAACAGCATGGAAACAAGCACACCCTTAGTTAAATTAATATTTCTTTTATAAGAAGTCATGAAAAGAATATGAACAACAGCATCTGAACCATGAAAAATACATTTATTTAATTGCTGAGTAGGAGAGAGTCACTGGGACCCTTCCACAAAGTAAAATCTTTTCTATTTAAAAACTAGCTGTGGAACACACCCACTCACAAGTAAGCATCCTGAATGCTTTCTAGAGGCATGCATGTCTGAACAGGGTCACACAGATCTATAAAAGCCATGGCTATAAAAATTAGTGATTTTTCTAAGGAGACAATGTGTCAGCAGAGCTCCAGTGTTTGAAAGACAATTACAAGTTCATAGTCATGAAATCTGGATGCAAATTCTGACTAGCCCCATTCATATGGCTTCGTTTTGAAAAGGTCACTTCACTCTCTGAGTCTTATGTTTCCTGTATGCAAAATGAGCGTTTTGAATTAGATAACATGCCAAGCTTCACCCTACACAGAAGCCACTACAGCAGAGAAACAGGGGGCCTAGTTTCAATCCTTGTTCCACCAGCTTAGTGACCATCAACAAGTCACTTAATTTCTCAAAGCTTTTAAAGTGGACCTAAAAATAATGGTGACTCTTCTGTAGGAATACTGTAGGTAATAATAAGCTAATGTGCAAAAAACTCTTAGTTTTATATGCCTGGTATAAAGTAAATATTAATTGCTTTTGATATTTGGTAGACAGATATTCCAGTAATGAGGTTGAAAGTAACTACTCTTTAAACCCTGCAAAACCAAAAGCTGGATACATAAAACTAGGGCCCAGTATAACAGTTCCTTAAAAAGATGATAGATAGGCTGGGCGCGGTGGCTCACGCCTGTAATCCCAGCACTTTGGGAGGCCGAGGCGGGCGGATCACGAGGTCAGGAGATCGAGACCATCCTGGCTAACACGGTGAAACCCCATCTCTACTAAAAATACAAAAAATTAGCTGGGCGTGGTGGCTGGTGCCTGTAGTCCCAGCCACTTGGGAGCTTGAGGCAGGAGAATGGCATGAATCCGGGAGATGGAGCTTGCAGTGAGCCGAGATCACGCCACTGCACTCCAGCCTGGGCAATAGAGCGAGACTCCATCTCCAAAAAAAAAAAAAAGATAGATAAATATAAACTATAGACTATACTAGAGATGATTAATAGATAAGCAGAAAGATGATAGATACATAGATAGCAACATGCGTTCCTCTCTTCTTTGTGGGTCTATGAATAAAATGTGTCAAATAACATTTAATTTAAAAATTCTTCCAGAAGGATAATGAGAAATTTCTAAAAAAAAAAAAAAAAAAATCCACCCACCCTAATAGTGGCGAAGGAACCTGGTTGGACAGTCTCTTCTCATTTATCTTAAAGACAGTTGAATTTCCTAAAGAAGAAATTTGTTTAAAAATGAAACAAATAAAATACAAAAAATTACAAAATAAGGACAAGAGTCTTCAGATCAAACAGCTTAATGAGTATCAATGCCGTAATGGAGAAGTTTGCAGCAGCCAAGGGCAACAGGAAGAGAGACAAAGAAGACAGGCCAAGGCTGAAGAAAGGCAACCTGTGGACAGCTTATACTAAGGAATGACTTGTATCAACCAGGAAGAAACACCATGGTCCACTTGACAAAAGTGGCCTAAACAAAGGGCCAGATGGTAAATATTTTAGCCTCTATGCACCATATGACCGCTGGTGCAAATACTCTCATATTTTTAGTGTGGAAGCAATCATTAATAGTAAATAAACTAATGGGTATGGCCGTTTTCCAATAAAACTTTATTTACAAATCAGACAGAAGCCACATTTAGCCCCTTGGCTATAATTTGCAGCCCCTACTTTGTATCATATCTCAGTTCTTTGCTTTTATTAATTTCTTAGTAGGTTGGAAAATAGTTTTCAGTAATAGATTCAGGAAGGACATGCGGATGCTACTACTTGAGTCTTTGCCTACCTGAGAATATATTTCTGTGACCTTCACACAAAGATCATAGCTTGGTTAAATATAGAATTATTAGAAGTCAGTTGGATTCTGCCATGCTGTTCCACTGTCTCTTCTAGAGTACAGAATGCCTACAGTTTCCTTCTTTTGAATTGTCTCAAGTCCAGATGATTTCCCACATTACATTTTAACTAGCACATAGTTTTTTAGCAAATGATTTTTCAAAGATGTTTCTTTTAAAAGTTACTGATTTTTTTTAAAATGTAGGAAAAAGTAATCAATACAAGACTGGAGAATCTTCAGCGGCATAACCCCAGTGGGCATGCAGGAGATGGATAATCAGTGTACCCCTCCATTTTCTTTGCTTTTCTTACATCGTTTAAGATAGATGCATGGAGAGAGAATGAGAAAGAAGAAAGACTGAAGAGATTTTAGGTACTTTTATTCCTCTGATAGTTTTACATTAGATATATCATCTTCTGGAATCTGAAAATTTGAAAAAGAAATTCTCTAGAGTCTTGTGCTTTTCTTATAACCAGCCTATCTCACCTGAGGGCACTTCACAAATCAGTCACCTATTTAAATGAGTGAATGATTTCACAATCTGGTGCTTTTCCTCTGTTGGCTCAAATGACAGAGAACATTCTGATGGATTCTGATAGAAAACAGTCCCCTGAACACCACAATGAGAAGTTTTTATATTTTGTGTGGTGTATTTTGCAAGATTAAAATCCAGTTATTTGTGAGTGGCTGAAAACTTCAGTCATAATACAGGGACATATCAAGGAGTTTCCCTGCTCTACTGAAATGTATGTGTTAATTTTGTAGCAATCCAAAGGCAACTGGAGCTTTACCTCTGCCTGGCTGGCAGTGTTACCCTTATTAGGAGTCCATTGTGAAATATTCCCTCACGATAAGCACTTTTCCACCAAATGTAGCCAGGAATTTGAACTACAATTTCATGTTCTATGTGTTAGTATACATTCCACTTCAGACCTTGATTGTGTTTTGGGGTGGTGAAGAGACCATTGGTACTCTGGGTCCAATTTCTCACTTTATGCAAGAGGTAGCATGAAATCGATCCTTTTCTCAGGTTATCTTATCTGCAACAGAACATGTATATTTCCCTTTTTTGTATTAATTAGGAATCTCCTTTAATCAGTTTATTTTTTCCATAGGTTATTTCATAATAATTGTGACTCAATTTTATGGACACAGAAAATTATTTATAATGGAAGATTAAGCCTTGTGATGACATTAGATCCCTTCCACCATGGAGGGAACAGTAATTTGTCCTGTGGGATACTGATTTGCCTTTCCTGTTGGCAATGTTTCTGCCAAAACTACCACCTATGAGCTGATACAAAATTATCTTCACCTCTTACAATTCTAACAACATTGCCTCCAAACAACAACAAAAAAACACTTATTTTATAATGAAAGAGGAGGTGTATCAGGCTTACCCCCCACAGATGGTATTGGTTTTAGCGCATATTGCATCACCCAAAAATAATTGGCCTTATAGAAGAGTGGATTGGCTCACTGAAGGCCAATTTGTGTATCAATAATCGATAGCTGCCGAACAAGTCACTCACAAAATTTTAATTAAAACAATTAATTTTCTCATAATTCAGTACGTTGGATAGGCAGTTCTAATCATTTTGCTTGGGCTCCTCATTTGACTGCAGTAGCTGAATGTTATGTTTAGGGCAGATGGTCCAATTTGACACCTTGCTAGTGTCTGGGGTCTCACCTGGCATTGATGGAATGGTTGGGAAGACTAGGCTTCTGTCTCATTCCAGCCTGTTTTACACAATGGCAGAAACATTCTGAGAGCAAGGCATGAAGGACAAGCAGTGGTCAAGACTCTTCTTGTGTCAATGCTACACATTGACAAAGTAGTCAGATGGCTAAACCCACACCCAATACAAGAAAGGGGGCATTAATATAATAATCTACCACAATTTACCACACTGATCTTTTTGAGATTTTTCCATGCCAAATTCTGTTAAACATGCATATCAGGTGGTAGTTCCTTTTAAGTGGTTGAACAGATGCCCCCCAAATAGGATAGGGAGATGAGGCAAAATGTGCCATGTTGAATGCTGGTTTTGTTTCCCAGTGAAAAATCACCTTTCAAATGTGGTGTATAATAGATAACCTAATCTTTGCAGTACTCTGAAATTGGATGTCAGGTCTTATTGATAGACTTACTAGTGAGAGTTTATGGTAAATTGGTAATTTATAGTTTTTTGAAGTTCCTGAAATTTTAAAAATAATCTTACAGATTCATTTGAATAATGTAAATTTGTTTTTATCTTTATTTTGAAGATATTTTAAAGTGATTTTATAAATTTCTTGTATTTACTGCATGATAGACACATAGAAATGCTACCTGAAAAGTTATCAAGGGATTTAACATGAATTTTCAAAGTGAATCCTTAGAACAAGATGAAAATTATTGCTACAAGTGCTTTTTGATAAATGTAATCAATTATCCTGATAATAATTATAGATATAATTCACCATTTATTACCTGTCACCATTGAGCAAACAGCAAAGAAGGAATTAACCTTTGAGCAGAATTAAATGAACATGAAAAAGCTCAATGTTATAGGAGTGAAAATATTTATACAAATGCTAATTGAGCATTTGGCATTTAAGTTACATGGCATAAAATAATGTTTTTCAGGCAAGGAGGAAAAAGTACCAATAAAACCATCCTTACAATCTTTATGTAGGCTAAACATTAAAGGGCTTGACATTGTAAAAGATTTTTTATTTTTTAATAAGGCTAGGGCTATGAATAAAGTTTATGTCTCAGGACCTGCGTTTATATGTGGCTATAGTTTAAAACTAATTTCATAATAATGGCTGTCAAAGAAACTCAATAGTATGTTCAGCCAAAATAATCAAATTTTTGCTTTTGAGGTATGTTTCAGTAATACCAAAACAACTCTGATTTATTTTTTGAAAATGCCAATCTGATCCTATTAAATTAAAAAAAGTTAAAAATATTTTTTCTAGCCATTTCTATTGGCATTCTACAGAAACACTTAAAGTGAAAATGGTGTTAATGGGACTGACTGATTGGAAATATATAAACAAAATGTAAAAGCCCATATGTAAGCAAAGTAACGTTATTTCATTTTCCTAAATTCGCTTGATATAGGTAATTGGCTTTATAAGAAATATGTTAAGATAGAAGTCAACATTGAAGTCAAAACTGCCATTTTTACCTATGACAGTTATAGAAAAAGAATATTGGATAAATGCACCAGTGAGCTGTAAATAAATGTCATATGGAAAATGAATAGATCCCATTTTTTGAGGGCTGACCACATACTCGGAACTCTGTGTAGTGCACCATAGACATCATCTCATTTGATCCTCAAATCTATTTTGGACAATGGTTAAAACTACTCCAGAGTTGAGAAACTAAAATCCACAGAAGTTAGGTTGGTTTCTCATGGTCACTGGAAGTAAGAAGCAGAATTCAGACATGGAGCTGGCTGCCTCCCAAACCTTTCTTCACTATGAGAATGTCAGATACCAAATTAGGAAATGAGATTGGATTGGAAGCCTGGAACCAGATTATGGATAGCCTTGAATTCAGGCCAGTGAATTCTTTTTTATTCTGACACAAATTGAAAATTTTTAGAAATGTTGAAGAATGTGATAAATATGAGGTCTTAGGAATATTATCTTAAGAGTGTTGTACAGAATGCAATGGAAGGTAAACAAGGAGCAAAGAGGCCAATTCAACACTGGACGTTCTCCAGGAGTAAGTTGATTCCTAGACTAGAATTGTACCTCCAGAATTTGGAATATTGTTACAGAGGTAGGTACATTACGAAGAAAAACAGAGAGAAGAATTTGGAAGGCACAGGTGTGTGCTGCAGTTCTACATGTCTCCCAGGTTTCAAGCCACAGTGTAGAGGCTGTAAAACAGCAGTCAGAATCTCATTCCCTGTCTTTGGTTTTCCACAGCCCCACATGCCGGTAGGTAGGCTCACCCTTACCCAAGTTGTAGACTTATCTATACAGTGGAGCAGGAGATGCATATACACCTGCAGACCACTGTCTGGTAGAGCTGAGTATTCCAGGTCTTAGAGCCCACACTTCCCCCAAAGTCCTATTTTTTTTTTCCAGTCAGGACTAGAATGGGGTGCTTTGCTGGCAAGCACTATAAATCCACGGTAACTAAGTGGAGGTCTGAGTGGACTTCCACTTAGTTTTCTCTAATCCTCTTCTTCCTGTGAGTCCTTCCTATGGATGAAATTTTAATCCTAAAAATGTTACCATTGTACTGATAACTTACTTCATGAGACTCACTGGTCTTATCAATTTTGGCATACCAGCCACAGGGTCTTCTTGCTCCTAGGCTCCACTTACACTTTGGGGATCCCCATTTGGAGGCTCAGTTCCAATATCTAAACCTGTTTTGACTCTTGGACTTGGGGCTTCCCAAACAAATTACTTACTCAATTGCTTACTCAAATTCAGAGGGCTTAGATTAGGTCCTAAAATAGTATCTCTTTTTCCTGCCCTTATATACTTCATGACTTGGCTCAGAGTGGTACCATATAATCATATAATTTATGAGTCATTGTTGAAGGTATTGGATTTTAGGTGTAGGTGAGTTAAAAACATCAAGCAGTCCTTTTGGAAGATGGAGATGAAGAATCTGAACTCTGCAAGAAGTAAAACCTGTAAGTTGAGACCTGAGAGTCAGGCTCATCTGAAGTTAGGTCACAGAAATTGTTGGCTAAAATAAAGCACTAGAAAAAAGAGACAGAAGGGAACAATTAAACTTATATGAAAACCTCCAAAGGTGTAAAATTAATTCATTATAAAACAGATAATATGAGTTGACATAAAATTAAAATTGGACTCTGTCATGGAAATTGTGGTGCATGCAAGTTTTATAATTTTTTAAATTGATTTAAATATCAATAGGAACTGAAGAGACGAAGGAGAAAAGGGGCTGGTAAAGGCCAGTAACCTTCAGGAGTGGAGTCAACATAGAATAGTGGAAGAATAGATTATAAAAACTTAATAAAGGAACACATGAAAAGAACATGAAAGCAGAAGATATAGAAAAATCATAAAAATTAGAAAAATGGGAAGAACAATCTGGAGAAACTTCAGAGGAGAAGATTTTACCTATTTTTAGGTAAAATTAAGTTTTGGTTTTCAAGTAAGAGCATCTATAGTAGTCTTGCCTCAAGAGAGAAAGTGTAGAAGATGCCTCCGCTGAATTTTTTACTTTCTTGAGTCATGTGCAAATACTGAATGTTAATTACATGCAATTAAGAGGGTCAATACATGATTCTCTGGTTGTAGATTCATCAAGCTATTGACTTTTTTCTTGCTAGTTATCCAGTAGTTTCTCCATGTGAAATCACTTTTCTGTTTAGGTTTGTTTTATATGAGCATCTGGCCTCGAATAATTGTATGGTTTCTTTTTCTACTAATCTGGTATGGACTACATAAGAGCCGCAAATATTTCTTTTACCACTCTTTCTGAAGAGTTTTGAGATATAGTTCACATATTACACAGTTTACTCATTTATAATGTATAATTTAATGCTTCCTCTTGTATCCAGAGTTGCAACAAAAGCAGTTTTAGAATTATTTTTATTAGCCTGAAAAGAAACTCCACCTCATTTGAAGGTGACCCTCTAATCTTCTTCTCTCTCCTCACTCCCAGATCTAGGTGGCCACCAATATGCTTTCTATCTCTATTGATTTTCCTACTCTGGGCTTTTAATATAAGTTGAATCATACAATATATGATCCCTTGAGATTGGTTCCTTCCATTTAGCATAGTGTTCACAAGATTCATCAATGTTGTAACATGTATCAGCACATTTCTTCTTATTGGCAAAAAATAGCACATCATATGGATGTAACATATTTGTTTTACCTATTTATCAATGGATGGACATTTGTGTTGCTTCCATGTTTTTACTATCATAAATAATGACACTATAGACATTCACATGCAATTTTTGTGTGGATATATGTGTTTATTACTCGTAGGTATATATTTGGAGGGGAATTATTGTATCTTATGTCACTGCATAAACATTTGAGGAACAGCTAGACTGCTTTCTAAAGCATAGTAGAATAGAATATTAAAAATTAGTTAAGGAACGCATGAAGAAAAAATGGAAGCAGAAGATGTAGAACATCAATGAAAATTAGAAAAAATGAGAAAAAACAATTTGGAGCAAGAATAGAGAGGAGAACTGGATAAAATGAAGTTTTGGTTTTCAAGTAAGAGCGCACTCACTCAACGTTTTGGTGGCTGCACTATTTTGCATTCCCACCATCAGTGTATAAGAATTCCAACTACTCTACATACTGTCAATACTTGTTTTTATCTGTCTTTTTTGTTATCACCATCCTCGTTGATGTGAAGTGATATATCATTATGGTTTTGATTTGAATTATTCAGATGAGTAATGATGTTGAATATCTTTTCACATGTTTATTAGCCATTTGTATATCTTTAGAGACTGTCTATTCAGATCCTTTGCCCATTTTTCACTTGGTTTATCTTCTTACTATTGAGTTATAGAGTTATTGAATTTTTTATATATTCTTGATACAAGGCCCTTACCAGATACATTATTTGCAAATATCTTCCTATCTTGTGAGTTGTCTTTTCACTTTCTTGAGGGTGCCATTTAAAGCTCAAAAGTTTTAAATTTTGATGATTTCCAGTTTTTCTATTTTTTCTTTTGTTGCTTGTGCTGTAGGTGTCATATCTGAGAAAACTTTGCCTAATCCAATGTCATGCAGATTTACGTCTATGTTTTCTTATAAGAGGTTTACAGTTTTAGCTCTTACATTTACTTATTTTATCCATTTGGACTTCATTTTTGTATGTGGAATATGGCAGAGACACAATTCATTCTTTTGCATGTGGATATCTAGTTGTCCCAGCATCATTCATTGAAAATACATTTCCCTATTGATGGATTTTGGTGTCTTTGTTAAAGATCAACATACCGTAATCTATAGGTGACTGCTATAATTGTGAGGGTTTGATTTTAGACTCTCAATTTTATTCCACTGATCTATCCATCTAGCTTTATGCCAGTGCCACACCGTTTTGTTTACTGTAGTTTTATGAAAAGTTGTGAAATCAGGAAGTGAGTCTTTCAACTTTGTTCTTATTTATCAAGATTGTTCTGGCTATTCTGGCTCCCTTGAATTTCCATTTGAATTTTGAAATCAAATTGACACTTTCTACAAAGAATTCAGCTTGGATTTGATAGGGGGCCAGTTCCTAAGGCTGAAAAGTAGACCACTTTTAAACTTCCAATGTACTTATTCAAAAGACTGGCCATGTTAGAAACTTTTCTTCAGTAAGTACAGTATGTGAGTCCAGCCCAGGACCTGAGTAAATTAAACTAGTGGTTTATTTAGCCACACTGTACCTTGTTCAGTTATCTTGACAATCTTCCTACTTTACATTATATCATTACTTAACAAAATTTCCAAAGAGCAATTGTAACAACATATCCCTAATCATGTCAGAAGTGGAAAAGTCATCACAGCTGAAATACCAGTTTTAAACACCATGCTGACTGCAAGCTATTTCCTATTATTAGCACTTCCTTGCTCATTACCCTCATTGCTATAAAGCTTTGACCTCAAAATCTCAAAGTGTCCATTTCCTTCCTTGATGAATGACCTCACTTCATGCATTATGAATTAAATAACATAAGCACAGTCTTCACCTTCCTATACCTGTCTCTGTATTCTTCTTCTTCATCTCTATTACTGTAATGAAGGTGTTATTCCTCTGAACACAGGAAGAACTTCTGTGTTCTGCCTCCCTTCTCCATTTGCCTTCTAAAGATTTAAATTCTCAGTCACCATTTTTTCTCTCATCTGTCTTCTTTTGTCTCTCTTCTACATAATCATTTCCAAGGACACACAAACATACTCCAATTTCTTCCTGCCATATTTAAAAATATACCCCCCTTTGATACCACTTTGTCTTCCAGCTACCATTCCATGTCCCTACTTTATTTTCTACCCAAATTCCTAAGAGGAGCTGCTGCATACTTCCTTATTTCCGCTCCACTCTATTATGACTTCTCTTTCCATTACACTGACATTACTCTGAATAAAGATTAGTGATCATGCAGCTGAAAAATTCAATAGCCACACTTCTTTCTTCATCTTGTTTGATATATGGAAAGTATTCCATACAATCAACTACTTTTTTTTTTTGAAATGTTCTTTCCTTTTAGTTTCTAGAAGAACCTCTACTCAAGCTTAATCTACCTCACTTGCTGCTTCTGTGAAGTCTCTTATGCTATTGCTTCTCTTCTATTATGCCTCTAAATGTTGTCATGTTTTTAGAGCTCACTCTTTTCCCTCTTTTCTCTTTATATTCTCTTCTTGAGTGATCCCATTTATCTCAATGGATGTACATTCCACACTGGTGCTGTTTCTCAAGAATATCTGTATTATTCTCAACTGCATCTTCCTTTGAGAAATATAATGCATTGAATACTTTCCTAGCTTTGAACCTTAATGCCATAATTTTTAGCTGGGAGAATTTTTTCATATTGACCAACTATTCAGTGCCTCACTTTCCCCAATGATAAAATGGTAATAATAGAATTACCTCATAAGAGTACTATGAAAATTAAATGAGTGAAGTTATGAGAACCATACTGGTGGATAGAAAGCTGCCAAAAGAAACTAGCTATTGGCCAGGTGCTGTAGCTCATGCCTGTAATTCCATCACTTTTGAAGACTGAAGTGAGCAGATCCCTTGAACTCAGGAGTTCAAGACCAGCCTGGGCAACACGGCACAATCCTGACTCTTCAAAAAATACAAAAAATTACCTGCATGTGGTGGCATGCACCTGTATTCTCAGCTACCCAGGAGGCTGAGATTGGAGGATTACCTAAGGCTAGGAGGTTGAGGCTGCAGTGAGCTGTGATAGTGCCACTGCACTCCAGCCTGGGTGACAGAGTGAGATCATGTCTCAAAAGAAATAAATAAGAAGGTAGTTATTATTATAGCTTTTTATTATTATATTATAGCCTTATTATCATTATTATTGTCACTCAATATAAACATACTTTAGCAGAGGAAATGTGAAATTCCAATACTGAGGTAATATTAGAGACAGAAGCTAAGGCAGTAAAGTGGGGAGGAATAGATGAGACTTTCTGAAAGACAGGCTACGGGAGATGTTGCTGAGCTACTGGAGTTTCTGTTGAGAAAGGTGATGATGGTCACTCCAGCTCTCCAGGCTTCCCAGCTGCTGAAAGGGTCTTCTGGGCTTCTTTGCCTTCATAGGTTTATATAGCCCCCTCACCTTAGATAACCTGAGTATGTCTCTTCCTTGCAATCTAAAAGAGCCTAACATTGCCTAGCTTTTTCAATAATTGTTAAATTATTTAGAGTACATTCCCAGGAGTATAATGACTGGGTCAAAAAGAATAAGCTTTTTTATGTTTCCTGACTGAATATTTATGTATGTTTTCTATAAGTACTGAACCAATTCACATTGCTGTCAGCAAAGTGTATGTATCTGCAACCTTACCCACAATGGGTATCAGCAAAGATAAAATATTTATTATATGTTAATTTTGCCTTATAAGGAAGCTATAAACTATATTCTCTATTGAGGTTAACAGTGGCAGAGCAAAAGGGAAGTACCCTATCTCAGCCCTTAGGGTTGTCCTGCCAGAACCCTTTGTAGAGATTTTGATACCCTTTCATACAAATGATTTAGAAAATCAATTTAATGCAAAAGTCCTGAGTTTTAACAGTGTGAATAAACATGCATGGTAAAACGAGTAAGTGTGCTAATATTTACTGGATAATTTACATATGTGACAACCTTTTGCTGAATTTACAAACTTACCCTGAAATGATACAAAGGGTTTTATTTTATATACGGTTTTATTAATAGAACTGAGTTACTAATGTTTTAGTAGAAAGAATATGTTCTTAGCTTCAGACAGACTTCAAGTGAAGCTCCATTATTTTCCTGTAGTTTGACTTTGAACAGTTTTCTAACATTAAAAGTAGAATAATAACGGCTATTTCTACAATGTAATGCGGCAATTAAATAAAATAATATATATGCAAGTGTTTGATACATTCTTGTTCACTGATGGTTTTAGAGATTTTCTGCCTTGGTGAACTACCTCTTTTCAAAAAATCGCTGTTAGTCATTTGCTCATATGCATATCCTGGCTTTGTCTCCAGGTAGGTGAGAAAATAAGGACCATAAACTTTTCTTATTTCAAGTTGGCAAAGTAAAACACTACTGTCCTTATATTTACATATAGAGGGTTGTCAGCTACACAATTTGTCAGCAAACTTCCTGTGATCCAGTATCTTAGGTTAAATGTATTTATTCAACTGAAACAGATTTATAGACCATGAAAAATCCATCAATGATAATTTTTTTAGACAGAGGAAAATGCAAACGTGGGTGTCTTGGGAATAGTACTTTCAAAACAGCCTAAGTGAAAAATAAGAAAAGTGACTAGAAAATAATTAAATATGTCTTTCTCCCTCACTCCATTCAATACATTCCAATCCATTGCAGATCGTATTGACTTCAAAACATTTTTCCTGCCTTTTCAAGCCTAATGGTCTCCTTCTCCTTTGAACATTCCCATTCTTATTATATGTATCATTCATGAAGTTTTGATGAAAAACTAATTTGGACCAGTTTTCTAAATCTATGCTTCATTTCTCCAAATTATGTTGCCTGGAGGAGAGGAATCACTCATTTTCATATTTTGAATTCCCTGCAGCAACTACCATAGTGACCTATGTTCATAGTAAGAATGCAAGTTTTATTGATCACTATGATTACAACTCAAACCTAATATTTCATGAATATTTCTTACAACTGGACAATGCTATTTCTATAATTAGTTTTAATTGTTAAACTTGGAGTCCAAGCAAAGACGAATATTGAAGAAATAGTAATCATGGGTTATTCATATATGCAATGTAATACAGGTATTAAAAATTAGGTTTCTAAAATGTGTAATGACATGAGAAAGGCTTGCAACATAATGCTGAAATAGATAAATACATCAAAACTTATATTCATTATGCACCCCAATTAGTTTCAGGAAAAATACATAAAAATAAGTTAAGGACTTCTAATTCAGGCTATGACAAACTAGCTTGTAGCAGAACTTCCCACCAAAACAAACAAAAACCTGGTGTAAAAAAAAAAATCTATGTGAAGGCATTGGAGAGCTACCACAGCAGCCAAGATATGAGGATCCAAGATGCTGAGGAGGAAAGAAAAAACACTTTGATGTGAGCCTGACCTTTCATGATGCTTTTTACTTCAAAGTCTTTGCTTATTCTTAAGAATAGCAGAGTCAAGTATTCATAGTGCTGAGCCAAAGGCAGCAGTTAAAAGACAAAAAGGCAAACCAAAATTCATCAGTTGTTCACATCTGGAAAGACAAATAGAGCCCAGAGTTACCACAATAGCCAGACTGAGAGGGTCAACATCTGAGAAAGAAGAAAGTAGAGTGAAAATATAACATTTTATACCGTTTTACAGCTTCGAGGTATTTGCTGAATTGTAAGCTACGCAAGTGCCCAAAATTAAATCAACAGAAAGTAGCAACTACCAAGTTAAAAATAAAAGAAAAGCTTCGGGAAGAGTCACGGTGATGTTGTGACAAAAACTGGAGTTCACCAGCACTTTGAGAGGCTGAGAGGGGTGGATCACCTGGGGTCCAGAGTTCCTGAGCAGCCTGGCCAACATGTTGAAACCATGTCTCTACAAAAAATACAAAAATTAGTTGGGTGTGGTGGTGCCTACCTGTGGTCCCAGCTACTCTGGAGGCTGAGACAGGAGAATTGCTTGAGCCCGGGAGGTGGAGACTGCAGTGAGCTGAGATCACGCCACTGCACTTCAGCCTGGGGGACAAAGGGAGGCTCAGTCTTGGGGAGAGAGAGAAAAGAAAATGGAGACCAGGTTTGCCAATGAGGAGGAAAACTTGTTAAAACCCCAAGATCTCAGTTGAAACTGCAAAAGCATAAACCAGTTTGAAGGAGTTCAGTCCTAGAAAGGATGAAAGTGATCTATCCTTACTTCCTAAACTGACCACCAAAACCAAAAATAAGTCAGCTTTGGAGGAGACATCCGCTGCATTCACAGAAGTTTGTTACAACAAAGTCCAACATTGAATTAAACACAAACACACACACAGGCAATCCAAGATAAAAGGAGAGAAAAAGATAACAGAAACAGACCAACAAGATATCCAGATATAAGAATTATTAGGCTCAGAACTTTTGATTATCATCTCCAAAGTATAGTATCTATTTTTGATTACTTTTGTTCAAAAATACAGAAGAGAAAAATGGAGAATTTCTTCCATAGAAATGGAATCAAGGAAACATTTATATAAAAATTTTACAGAAATAAAACCCTCAAGTTAAAACTTAATAATTATATTTAACCACAAGTAAGAGAAAGCAGAGAGAATTAGGAAACTGGGATCCAGGTAAGAAGAAACTGTGTAAGCTGAAGAATGGATACAAAAAATGATAGGTAATATATTTAAAAATAAGAGATATGGGAGGTACAGACAACTCTAACATATGTGTAATTAGAGTTCCAGAAGGAAAGAAGACAGAAAAGAGGAGAAAAATATTACTTTCAAAACTTTGAAGTTTATATGCAAATGTACACTTTCGCCAACAAGTTAGTAGAGTTCTAATTGCTTCACACCCTTGTCAACACTTTGTATTTGTCAGTGTTTTCCACTTTACCCATTCTGGTGGACATATAATGGTATCTTATTCTGGCTTAAATTTTCATATGTAATACTGTTGAACATAATTTGATATAATTTAACACCACTCCTGTCAAGAACTTCCCTAACATTATAAAATAATCTCAAAGCAATAGCTTACATTATAATTAATGATTAAAAATCGCTAGAAAACGCATGAAAACCAGCTCTGGAAAATGCTAACATTTATAGGTCCAATAGAGGAGAAACTAAAGCAAAAGAGATTTCACAAAACAGCATGTGAGGTAGAAGGAACTTGAGGGAGGGTTAGGGATTCTAGCATCTAAAAGAAAAGAGCATTTCAAGAAGTAGAAAATGGTCAACTGTTTTGAATGCTTCTGAGAGTTCAAATAAAATGAAGAAAGAAGAATGATCACTGGATTTTTCAACAGGTGCTCAAGGAATCTAGTATATTAGAGGGAGGGTATGCAGTGTAATGGAGAGAAGTCATACTAGTGTTAAGTGGAGATAACAAAATGAAAATAGTGTGTTCAGAATCTCTACCTAAAAATTTGTCTTAAAAAAAAAAGTGGGGCTGTGGCTGGCAAGATGGCCGAATAGGAAGAGCTCTGGTCTGCAGCTCCCAGTGAGATCAACACAGAAGGTGGGTGATTTCCGCATTTCCAACTGAGGTATCTGGCTCATTTCACTGGGACTGGTTAGATGGTGAGTGCAGCCCATGGAGGGCAAGCTGAAGCAGGGTAGGGCATTGGTCACCCGGGAAGCGTGAGGGGTTGGGGAACTCCCTCCCCAGCCAAGAGAAGCCATGAGGGATTGTGTTTTGAGGAACAGTGCATTCCGGCCCAGATACTACACTTTTCCCAGGATGCTTGCAACCCATAGACCAGGAGATTCCCTCAGGTGCCTATACCACCAGGGCCCTGGGTTTCAAGCAAAAAACTGGGTGGCCATTTGGGAAGACACTGAGCTAGCTGCTGTAGGTTTTTTGTTGTTGTTGTTTTTCTATACCCCAGTGGCACCTGGAAAGCGAGTTAGAAAGAATCGTTCACTCCCCTTGAAAGGGGTCTGAAGCCAGGGAGCCAAATGGTCTAGCTCAGTGGATCCTACTCCCATGGAGCCCAGCAAGCTAAGATCCACTAGCTTGAAATTCTCACTGCCAGCACAGTAGTCTGAAGTTGACCTGGGACACTCCAGCTGGGTGAGGGGAGGGGCATCCACCATTACTGAGGCTTGAGTAGGCTGTTTTCCCCTCACAGTGTAAACAAACCCTCAGGAAGTTCCAACTGGGCAGAGCCCGCCACAGGTCAGCAAAGCCGCTGTAGCCAGACTGCTTCTCTAGATTCCTCCTCTCTGGGCAGGTCATCTCTGAAAGAAAGGCAGCAGCCCCAGTCAGGGGCTTATAGATAAAACTCCCATCTCCCTGGGACAGAGCACCTGGGGGAATGGGCAGCTGTGGGTGCAGCTTCAGCAGACTTAAATGTTCCTGCCTGCCAGCTCTGAAGAGAGTGGCGGATCTCCTAGCACAGCACTCGAGCTCTGCTAAGAGACAGACTGCCTCCTCAAGTGGGTCACTGACTTTCATGCCTCCTGACTGGGAGACACCTCCCAGCAGGGGTCGACAGACACCTCATACAGAAGAGCTCTGGCTGGCATCTGGTGGGTGCCCTTCTGGGACGCAGCTTCTAGAGGGAGGAACAGGCAGCAATCTTTGCTGTTCTGCAGCCTCCACTGGTGATACCCAAGCACACAGGGTCTGGAGCGGACCTCCAGCAAACTCCAGCAGACCTGCAGCAGAGGAGCCTGACTGTTAGAAAAAAAAAAAAAAACTAAGGAACAGAAAGGAATAGGATCAACATCAACAAAAAGGACATCCAAAAAAAAAAAAAAAATTCTTAAGTTCACCGACATCAAAGACCAAAGGTAGATAAATCCACAAAGATAAGGAAAAATCAGCACAAAAAAGCTAAAAATTCCAAAAACCAGAATGCCTCTTCTCCTCCACAGGATAACAACTCCTCACCAGCAGGGAACAAAACTAGATGGAGAATCCGTTTGACGAATTGATGGAAGTAGGCTTCAGAAGTGGGTAATACCAAACTCCTCCGAGCAAAAGGAGCATATTGTAACCCAATAGGAGGAAACTAAGAACCTTGAAAAAAGGTTAGACGAATTGCTAACTAGGATAGCCAGTTTAGAAAAGAACATAAATGACCTGATGGACCTGAAAAACACAGCATGAGAACTTCTTGAAGCACAAAAAATATCAATAGACAAATCAATCAAGTGGAAGAAAGGATATCAGAGATTGAAGATCAACTTAATGAAATAAAGCGTGAAGACAAGATTAGAGAAAGAAGAATGAAAAGGAATGAACAAAGCCTCCAAGAAACATGGAACTACGTGAAAAGACCAAATCTACGTTTGATTGGTATACCTGAAAGTGATGGGGAGAATGGAACTAAGTTGGAAAACACTCTTCAGAATATTATCCAGGAGAACTTCCCCAACCTAGCAAGAGAGGCCAACATTCAAATTCAGGAAATACAGAGGACACCAAAAAGATACTCCTTGAGAAGAGCAATCCCAAGACACATAATCGTCAGATTCACCAAGGTTGAAAAGAAGGAAAAAATGTTAAGGGCAGCCAGAGAGAAAGATTGGGTTATCCACAAAGGGAAGCCTATCAGACTAACAGCGGATCTCTCTGCAGAAACTCTGCAAGCCAGAAGAGAGTGGGGGCCAATATTCAACATTCTTAAAGAAAACAATTTTCAACCCAGAATTTCATATCCAGCTAAACTAAGCTTCATAAGCGAAGGAGAAATAAAATCATGTACAGACATGCAAATGCTGAGAGATTTTGTCACCACCAGGCCTGCCTTACAAAAGCTCCCAAAAGAAACACTAAATATGGAAAAGAAAAACCAGTATCACCCACTGCAAAAACATACCAAATTGTAACATAACACATAACAATATTAACCTTAAATGTAAATGGGCTAAATGCCCCATTTAAAAGACACAGACTGGCAAATTGGATAGAGTCAAGACCCATTGGTGTGCTGTATTAAGGAGATCCATCTCACATGGAAAGACACACATAGGCTCAAAATAAAGGGATGGAGGAATATTTACCAGGAAAATGTAAAGCAAAAAAAAAAAAGCAGGGTTTACAATCCTAATCTCTGATAAAACAGACTTTAAACCAACAAAGATCTAAAAACACAAAGAAGGGCATTACATAATGGTAAAGGGATCAATGAAACAAGAAGAGCTAACTATCCTGAATACATGTGCACCCAATACAGGAGCACCCAGATTCATAAAGCAAGCTCTTAGAGACCTGCAAAGAGACTTAGACTCCCACACAATAATAGTGGGAAAGTTTATCAACCCATTGTCAATATTAGACAGATCAATGAGACAGAAAATTAACAAGGATATTCAGGACTTGAACTCAGCTCTGGACCAAGTAGACCTAATAGACATCTACAGGACTCTCCACACAAAATCAACAGAATATACATTCTTCTCAGCACAGCATTGCCTACCAATCAAAAAAAGTCCAGGACTAGACGGATTCACAGCCAAATTCTACCATAGGCACAAAGAGGAGCTGGTACCATTCCTTCTGAAACTATTCCAAACAATAGAAAAAGAGAGAATCCTCCCTAACTCATTTAATGAGCCCAGCATCATCCTGACACCAAAACCTGGCAGAGACACAACAAAAAGAGAAAATTTCAGGCCAATGTCCCTGCTGAATATCGACGTGAAAATCCTCAATAGAATACTGGCAAACCGAATCCAGCAGCACATCAAAAAGCTTATCTGCCACGGTCAAGTCGGCTTCATCCCTGGGATGCAAGGCTGGCTCAACATATGCAAATCAATAAACATAATCCGTCACATAAACAGAACCAATGACAAAAACCATATGATTATTTCCATAGATGCAGAAAAGGCCTTTGATAAAATTCAACACAATATCAAGCTAAAAACTCTCAATGAACTAGGTATTAATGGAATGTACCTCAAAAATAATAAGAGCTATTTATGACAAACCCACAGGCAATATCATAATGAATGGGCAAAGGCTGGAAGCATTCCCTTTGAAAACTGGCACAAGACAAGGATGCCCTCTCTCACCACTCCTTTTCGACATGGTATTGGAAGTTCTGGCCAGGGCAATCAGGCAAGAGAAATAAATAAACGGTATTCAAATAGGAAGAGAGGAATTCAAATTGTCTCTGTTTGCAGATGACATGATTGCATATTTAGAAAGCCCCATTGTCTCAGCCCAAAATCTCCTTAAGCTGATAAGCGACTTCAGCAAACTCTAAGGATACAAAATTAACTTGCAAGAATTACAAGCATCCCTATACACCAATAACAGACAGAGAGCCAAATCATGAGTGAACTCCCATTCACAATTGCTACAAAGAGAATAAAATACCCAGTAATAAAACTTACAAGGGATGTGAAGGACCTCTTCAAAGAGAATTACAAATCATTAATCAAGGAAATAAGAGAGGACGCAAACAAATGGAAAAACATTCCATGCTCATAGATAGGAAGACTCAATATCGTGAAAATGGCCATACTGCCCAAAGTAATTTATAGATTCAATGCTATCCCCATCAAGCTACAATTGACTTTCTTCACAGAATTAGAAAAAAACTACTTTAAATACCATATGGAATGAAAAAAGGAGCTCATATAGCCAAGACAATCCTAAGGAAAAAGAATAAAGCTGGAGGCATGACGCGACCTGACTTCAAACTATACTACAAACCTACAGTAACCAAAACAGCATGGTACTGGTACCAAAACATACATATAGACCAATGGAACAGAACAGAGACCTCAGAAATAATGCCACACATCTACAAGCATCTGATCTTTGACAAACCTGAAAAAAACAAGCAATGGGGAAAGGATTCCTTACTTAATAACTGGTATTGGGAAAACTGGCTAGCCATATGCAGAAAACTGAAACTGGACCCATTCCTTACACCTTATACAAAAATTAACTCAGGATGGATTAAATACTTAAATTTAAGACCTAAAACCATAAAAACCCTAGAAGAAAACCTAGACAATACCATTCAGGACATAGGCATGGGCAAAGACTTCATGACTAAAACACCAAAAGCAATGGCAATAAAAGCCAAAATAGACAAATAGAATATAAGTATATTAAGAGTTTCTGCACAGGAAAAGAAACTATTATCAGAGGAAACAAGCAACCTACAGAGTGGGAGAAAATTTTTGCAATCTATCCATCTGATAAAGGGCTAACATCCAGAATCTACAAGGAACTTAAATTTACAAGAAAAAAACAAACAACCCCATCAAAAAGTGGGTGAAGGATATGAACAGACACTTCTCAAAAGAAGACATTTATGTGGCCAACAAGCATATGAAAAAAAGCTCATCATCACTGGTCATTAGAGAAATGCAAATCAAAACCACAATGTGATACCATCTCACACCAGTTAGAATGGTGATCATTAAAAAGTCAGGAAACAACAGATGCTGGAGAGGATGTGGAGAAATAGGAATGCTTTTACACTGTTGGCAGGAGTGTAAATTAGTTCAACCATTATGGAAGACAGTGTGGCAATTCCTCAAGGATCTAAAACCAGAAATACCATTTGACCCAGCAATCCCATTACTCAGTATATACCCAAAGGACTGTAAGCATTCTACTATAAAGACACATGGACACATATGTTTATTGCAGCACTATTCACAATAGTAAAGACTTGGAACTAACCCAATTGCCCATCAATGATAGACTGGATAAAGAAAATGTGGCACATATACACCATGGAATACTATGCAACCATAAAAAGCATGTGTTCAAGTCCTTGGCAGAGACATGGATGAAGCTGCAAACCATCATTCTCAGCAAACAAACACACGAACAGAAAACCAAACACTGCATGTTCTCACTCATAAGTGAGAGTTGAACAATGAGAACACATGGACACAGGGAGGGGAACATCACACACCATGGCCTGTTGGTGGGTGGGGGTCTAGGGGAGGGATAGCTTTAGGAGAAATACCTAATGTAGATGACAGTTGATGGGTGCACCAAACCACCATGGCACGTGTATACCTATTTAACAAACCTGCACTTTCTGCATGTGTATCCCAGAACTTAAAGTGTAATAATAAAAAAAAAAGTGGGGACTTAGAATGTTAGCTGGATGAAATGGCATCAAAGGAAGGTAATATTTTAAATATGAGAAGTATAAAGAGACAAAATTAGCTGCAACAATCTTAAAGAAGAAAAATAAAGTTGAAGGACTTATACTGCTAGGTTAACAAGACTTACAAAGTTACAATAACTAATAGAATGTAAAATTGGCTCAAAAATGACCAAAAAGTCCAATTCAGTAGAATATATAATTTATTATAAAAAGAAATTAAATGTTTACTTTTGTATCACAGCAGACACAACATTAATTTTCATTTAGATTTAAAAGAAAAATGAAAAAATAATAATGCTTCTGGAAGATAAAACAGAAAAATGTTTTCATTATCTGAGGAGGGTAGATAAAATGTCTTACAAAGGACACAAAAGAAACTATAAATATGTGAAAAAAAAGAAATTAATTTCTAACATTAAGAATTTCTATTTGTCACTTTGTACCACTAAGAAATTAAAAGAGCAAGCCATAGAATGGAAGACAATATTTGCCACACATATAGCCATTGAAGGATTTTTATTCAGCATATGAAAAATTCAGAGAAATCAATGATATAAAGACATCCATCATAGGTAGAAAACTGAGCAAAACCCTGAAGAATACTTTACAAAAACAGAATATCCAAATGGACAAGAGACATATCAAGAAGTGTTAGACAGTAGTAGACATGCAAATTAAAATACTACTATATATCCACCAGAACGTTTAAAATGGAAAACACTGATACACATGTTGGCAAGAATGTGGAGTCTGAAACTCTACTGCTCTGATAGTGGAAGTGTAAACTAGTGCAATGGGGAAAGGATTCCCTATTTAATAAATGGTGCTGGGAAAACTGGGTAGCCATATGTAGAAAGCTGAAACTGGATCCCTTCCTTACACCTTATACAAAAATCAATTCAAGATGGATTAAAGACTTAAACGTTAGACCTAAAACCATAAAAACCCTAGAAGAAAACCTAGGCATTACCATTCAGGACATAGGCATGGGCAAGGACTTCATGTCTAAAACACCAAAAGCAATGGCAACAAAAGCCAAAATTGACAATGGGATCTAATTAAACTAAAGAGCTTCTGCATAGCAAAAGAAACTACCATCAGAGTGAACAGGCAACCTACAAAATGGGAGAAAATTTTCGCAACCTACTCATCTGACAAAGGACTAATATCCAGAATCTACAATGAACTCAAACAAATTTACAAGAAAAACACAAACAACCCCATCAAAAAGCGGGCGAAGGACATGAACAGACACTTCTCAAAAGAAGACATTTATGCAGCCAAAAGACACATGAAAAAATGCTCACCATCACTGGCCATCAGAGAAATGCTAATGAAAACCACAATGAGATACCATCTCACACCAGTTAGAATGGTAATCATTCAAAAGTCAGGAAACAACAGGTGCTGGAGAGGATGTGGAGAAATAGGAACACTTTTACACTGTTGGTGGGACTGGAAACTAGTTCAACCATTGTGGAAGTCAGTGTGGCGATTCCTCAGGGATCTAGAACTAGAAATACCATTTGACCCAGCCATCCCATTACTGGGTATATACCCAAAGGACTATATATCATGCTGCTATAAAGACACATGCACACATATGTTTATTGCGGCATTATTCACAATAGCAAAGACTTGGAACCAACCCAAATGTCCAACAATGATAAACTGGATTAAGAAAATGTGGCACATACACACCATGGAATACTATGTGGCCTTAAAAAATGGTGAGTTCATATCCTTTGTAGGGACATGGATGAAGCTGGAAACCATCATTCTCAGCAAACTATCGCAAGGACAAAAAACCAAGCACTGCATGTTCTCACTCATAGGTGGGAATTGAACAATGAGAACACATGGACACAGGAAGGGGAACATCACACTCTGGGGACTGTTGTGGGGTGGGGGGAGGGAGGAGGTATAGCATTGGGAGATATATCTAATGCTAGATGACGAGTTAGTGGGTGCAGCGCATCAGCATGGCACATGTATACATATGTAACTAACCTGCACATTGTGCACATGTACCCTAAAACTTAAAGTATAATAATAATAAAAAATAAAAAAAAAGAAAAGTGGCTATAGGTATCTACAAAGTTGAACGTATAGATACATTGTGGCCCAGAAAGTCCAATTAAACATATATGCAATAGAAACATGCACACACATACATATATTAAAAGAAATGTAAAAGATAAATTATAACAGTATTATTCATAATAGCTAAAAAATTTAAAAGTTTATCAATAATAGGATAAGTACATTATAGTATAGTCCTACAATGAAATACCACACAGTGATGAAAGTTGTTATCAAACTACTTCTATGCACAACAGAATGGATAACCTCACAAATACAATGTTGAATAAAATATGTTGGACATCAAAGGGTACATTTATATAAAGATTCCATTTATATAACCTTGAAAACAGAAAAACAAATCTATATTATTAAAAGTCATGTTAATAGTCACTGTGGTACACAGAACATTGCCTCCCTAAAGATGTCCCCATCCTAATCCTCAGAACTGTGAATAAGTTACCTTATATAGCAAAAAGAATGACAGATGTGATGAAGGTAAGGACATTGAGATGGATAGACTATCCTGGTTCATCTGGGTGGGCCCAATATAATTATAAAAGTCCTTGTAAGAGGAAAACAGGAGGAATAAAAGAAAAAGGTGTTGAATGAAAATGACATAACAATGTTGAATGTCATTTGAGTTAGAAGTTAGAAAAAATGTTAAGTGACAATGAAACCAGAAGTTGGTGTGATGAGTTTTGAAGATAGAAGAAGGGGACACAGGCCACGGAATGCAGGTGGACTCTAGAAGCTACAAAATGTAAGGAAACAGATTTTCCTCTGAAGCCTCCAGAAGGAATAGAGCTCTAACAAACTTCTGAACCCAGAACTGTAAGAGAAAATAAATGAAACCACTAAGTTTGTGGTAATTTGTTACAGTAGCAACTGAAAAGTAGGAGAATGAGGCAGAGATTGGGAGAAGGAATAGAGAGATTTCTTGGTTGCTGGTACTGCTCAGTCACTTGATCTGCGTAACCGTTACATCAGGAAGGTCTCTGTGGAAATTCATCAAGCTCTGCACTTTTGAGTGATGCACTTCTCTTCAATATAAACAATTTTTAAAATATTTAATTAAAGTGATCATGGTAAAATGATAACTGTTGTTGATTGTCTGTGGGTTTCTAGTTTCTTGTTCCTTCAGGGTTGTCTACGATGAGCATCTTCTATGTTCTTGGAAAGCCAGCAAAAAGTTCAAAACTGTAAAATAAATAAGTCCCAGTGTGAGATAGTTGTTTAGGTGCTGTCACAGGTTTGGTGGGAGTGTCACACAGATGAAAAACACAAACTTTGAATTTGTAAAACTAAATACTCTGCCAGAAAATAGAGATGTAAACAAATTTGATTTTTAAAGATCAAAAAGGGAGTAAAGAAAAGGTAAAGCTTAACTAGGGATACTAGAATATATTTCTTGGAAGTTGATGTTGATGAACAAGATGAGAGAAGATGGGTCCTTCAAGCCAGCATGGTGTTTTAAAATGTATATCATTTAGTCTTTATAAAACCTAATGAGTACTGGGTCTATATTCCAGCTGATTCAGAAAACATCACTAAATTAATGGCAGATATGAAACTCCAAATAATTAGCCTTTCAGATCCAAGACTCTTCCTGAGCAACTGGCTAAGCAGCTGATTTAGGTCTTGTGGAACTCGGTAGCAAAAGCTGCTACTTATTCTAGGAATTATAATCATATGTTGTGTTTTGCTCAGCTTTAGTTTTCACTGCTGCTGTTTGCAATGGAGTCAATGCACTACCGAAAAGACTAAAACAGTGGTCATGTAAAGAATTGCCTTCATTAAAGATGTAGCTGTTTAGCCTGACACAGTTCACAAAGTCACTTTCTTCATGTTGCTTTACATCCAACCTATACTCTTATCAGCTTTATAGCTCATCCAATCAATCCCCCCTCACTGGGAGACATGACATTCTAGGAATAAGCCTTCCTAGCAACATGGGACTAAATTTCTGAACATAACAGGAGGCAAAAGGCTGGGTGTGGTGGCTCACGTCTATAATCCCAGCAATTTGGGAGGCTGAGGTGGGTGGATCACCTGAGGTCGGTCAGGAGTTGGAGATCCACCTGACCAACATAGTGAAACACCATCTCTACTGAAAATACAAAATTAGCTGGGCATGGTGGTGCATGCCTGTAATCTCAGCTACTTGGGAGGCTGAGGCAGGAGAATTGCTTGAACCCAGGAGGCGGAAGTTGCAGTGAGCAAAGATCACACCACTGCACTCCAGCCTGAGCAATAAGAGTGAAACTCCGTCTCAAAACCAAACAAAAAGAGGGAGGCAAAACTACTGAGTTTTTCTATGATGACTTCCTCAAACAATCTTGATGACAAAGGGGAAATGTGAAAACAAACAAAATGTAAAAGCTGTTGAAACCCCAAAAAACATTTTAATCCTTGAGAGAGAGATGACTATGATGAGTCATGTAGCATATAATTGAAACTTTTGCTTCTTAGATTATAGGTTAGCTCTCTTCCTCACTGTTATTGTTCTGTAAATGATTAGGAGAGACCAGAGACCAGGCCTCCTCCCCTTCTCTTTTTTGAGACAGAGTACTGGAGTCTCGCTGTGTCACCCAGGCTAGAGTGCAGTGGCATGCTTCCTCCCCTTTTAATCACTGACCTTTGTTGTAGATTAACCATGTCTTTTATTGTCCTGTGTTTAGATCAGCTGGAGCAAAGATACCATGACTGTTAAATATTCAGTGTGGAATGTTAAATATATTTTCCTAAAAGAAAAACGATAATTCAACTAGTCAGATTGTTGTAACAATGCAGTAAGCCTTGTATAGAAAGATGTTGAAATTCTGTTAAACCTTACCCAAACCTTGTCTAATAAAATGAGTCCAAACTTCCACCCTTTGGAACATTGACTTCCATTCTTTGGAATTTTTGTTTCCCAGGCAGCTGTCTTCAGGTTTTGTGCTTGAATAGACTCTGTATTCAACCATTAAAACAAACTAACTAACAAACAAATCTATGAAACACATGTTGTTATCAGCCGAAATTTGAAAATGAGTAAACTGAGCCTTTAAGAGTTTAAGCACAAGGCCCTCTTGCACTAAGTCATAAAAAATAAGCTATGGCTACTCAACCTAGAATCTGAGTGCAGCAGACCACTGTGTTAACATGCATGTCTTATGAGGTTACATGAGTTAATAAATGTGAAACTATGAGAAATATATTCAAGAAGGATAAAACACTAAAAAGATCAATGTAAAAAAGTTTTGAAATATTGAGCTTTTTTTTCCTTTGTTTTCCTTTGCTTCCTTGTACATTACCCTTCCCCAGTCAATCAGAGAAATGCACCTGGCCTCAAGAATTTCAGAAAAGAAAAAAAGAATAGTCAATATTGAGTGTTGTTATTTTTGTTTGAATGTGTGGTTTTTTTTGTTTTGGTTTTTATTTTTTTTTTGGCATCCAAAATAGGCTCTTAATGCCCACAGTGAAGAAAACTTGTTTTAAAATTCTGAAATATTTTATTTCTAAAAGGCAGTTCTGTGGAATTTTCTTAAGAAGGGAATTTTTTTTAGAAAAATATTTTAAAATAAAAAGTCCTGAAGGAGGCATTGTGTGGTGTTTATTACCTTGACAATTTATGTTACAGACTAGAAGGCTGTGTAGTGACCTGACCTGAGATTACGGAAGGAGAGTGAGTGGAGTTTGACCTTTGGAGGGAATAGAACAGCACGACAAGAGTCTGCACTACAGGAGAACAGGGTGAATGCCACTCAGGATTAAGAAAATATAAATTTTTTTTCTTGTAAATTTATTTGAGTTCTTTGTAGATTCTGGATATTAGCCCTTTGTCAGATGAGTAGATTGCAAAAAATTTCTCCCATTCTGTAGGTTGCCTGTTCACTCTGATGGTAGTTTCTTTTGCTGTGCAGAAGCTCTTTAGTTTAATTAGATCCCATTTGTCAACTTTGGCTTTTGTTGCCATTGCTTTTGGTGTTTTAGACATGAAGTCCTTGCCCATGCCTATGTCCTGAATGGTATTGCCTAGGTTTTCTTCTAGGGTTTTTATGTTTTTAGGTCTAACATGTAAGTCTTTAATCCACCTTCAATTAATTTTTGTATAAGGTGTAAGGAAGGGATCCAGTTTCAGCTTTCTACATATGGCTAGCCAGTTTTCCCAGCATCATTTATCAAATAGGGAATCCTTTCCCCATTGCTTGTTTTTCTCAGGTTTGTCAAAGATCAGATAGTTGTAGATATGTGACATTATTTCTGAGGGCTCTGTTCTGTTCCATAGGTCTATATCTCTGTTTTGGTACCAGTACCATGCTGTTTTGGTTACTGTAGCCTTGTAGTATAGTTTGAAGTCAGGAAGCATGATGCCTCCAGCTTTGTTCTTTTGGCTTAGGATTGACTTGGCAATGCGGGCTCTTTTTTGGTTCCACATGAACTTTAAAGTAGTTTTTTTCCAGTTCTGTGAAGAAAGTCATTGGTAGCTTGATGGGGATAGCATTGAATCTATAAATTACCTTGGGCAGTATGGCCATTTTCATGATATTGATTGTTCCTATCCATGAGCATGGAATGTTCTTCCATTTGTTTGTGTCCTCTTTTATTTCATTGAGCAGTGGTTTGTAGTTCTCCTTGAAGAGGTCCTTCACGTCCCTTGTAAGTTGAATTCCTAGGTATTTTATTCTCTTTGAAGCAATTGTGAATGGGAGTTAACTCATGATTTGGCTCTCTGTAACCCCATCAAAAAGTGGGTGAAGGATATGAACTGACACTTCTTAAAAGAAGACATTTATGCAGCCAAAAAACACATGAAAAAATGCTCATCATCACTGACCATCAGAGAAATGCAAATCAAAACCACAATGAGATACCATCTCACACCAGTTAGAATGGTAATCATTCAAAAGTCAGGAAACAACAGGTGCTGGAGAGGATGTGGAGAAATAGGAACACTTTTACACTGTTGGTGGGACTGGAAACTAGTTCAACCATTGTGGAAGTCGGTGTGGCAATTCCTCGAGGATCTAGAACTAGAAATACCATTTGACCCAGCCATCCCATTACTGGGTAGATACCCAAAGGATTATAAATCATGCTGCTATAAAGACACATGCATACGTATGTTTATTGTGGCACTATTCACAATAGCAAAGACTTGGAACCAAGCCAAATGTCCATCAATGATAGACTGGATTAAGAAAATCCAGATGTGGCACATCTACACAATGGAATACTATGCAGCCATAAAAAAGGATGAGTTCATGTCCTTTGTAGGGACATGGATGAAGCTGGAAACCATCATTCTCAGCAAACTATTGCAACGACAAAAAACCTAACACCACATGTTCTCACTCATAGGTGGGAATTGAACAATAAGAACACTTGGACACAGGAAGGGGAACATCACACACCGGGGCCTGTTGTGGGGTGGGGGGTGGGGGGGGAGGGGGGAGGGATATCATCAGGAGATATACCTAATGTAAATGACGAGTTAATGGGTGCAGCACACCAGCATGGCACATGTATACATATGTAACAAACCTGCATGTTGTGCACATATACCCTAGAACTTAAAGTATAATAAAAAAAAAAAGAAAGAAAATATAAATGGAATCATTTTGTAGAGACAGCCAAGTATCCTTGTGGAGACTGTCACCAGCCAGGGAGCTTCTTTGATCTAGTGTCAAGACCAGTATGCCACTGCATTCCTTTAAGTGGAGGTTGCTTTTGACTGAACAGCCAGTGAGCAGTCTTCATTGTTTTTGAGAGGGTCACCCATACACAGCTTCCTACATACCTACCTCTCATGAGTCTTCCAGCACAGCTGATAGTCATCCATGCCCTGAGAGTAAATGAGCTGCATTAGAACTGCCCTTCATGGGAACCTCACATACTTTTTGAGACTTGAGACACTCTAACAGGAAGTAGAATCCTTGAACTAGAATAGGGTAGTGGTAAAAAAAAAAAAAAATAGCCATAACTCCTATATGTGGGTGAAGCTCAACAGTTCTATTAAAACCAACATCATTTGAGAAGTATTGTTCAGCAAGCTATAAAGACTATTTAAATAAAAATAAATGAATAGGATTAACTTACAGTAAAGAGAATGTTTTTTTCTAAAGGCCAACAAATAAACTTCTAACAAAGCTAATGATAAGTAAAGAGAAAAAGCCTGAGTCTGTAATAAGAGTGAGGAAGGAAATGTAACCCCAGATACAAGATTCTTTAAATTATTAGAATTTATGATGTCAACTCTAGTCTAAAACATACTAAAATATCAATGGAATGCATGATTTTCTAGGGGAAAAATATCAAAACAAAATGTTAAAAAGAAAAAATTACAAAGCTGCTCATAATAAAAATAATAACCTAGCTCTAAATAATGAAAAATGCCTTCAAAGAGAGTTATTTACAACATTATAAAGAAAGATAGTTCCTACAATATTTAACTTGTCTCCAGACATAGAGAAAAAATATAATTTAAAAATTTTAATTATGAATTATGTTTTAAAAACAGGCAAATACAGAAAAATGTTAGTCTATATTTACACACAGTAACAGATGTCAACATTTAACCACATCCTTACCAACACTTAATATTCTCAGAATTTTATAATTTTTCCAGTTTGCTTAGTGTAAAATAGTATTTAACTGTTCTTTGAAGTTGCAGGACTCTGATTTTTACTACATTTGAGCAACTTCTTAAATGGTTATTACGTTTAGGTTTCCTCTGTTCTGTTTGCCTCTATATATTATTTGTTCTTAGTTCTACTTATTATCTTCCTGTTGTTTGTAGAACACAAATTCTGAGTACTATCTTTTGACAAAGACATTTGTATTAATTATCTTCCCTCTCTTTTGTCTTTAGACTTTACTTAGGGTATTTTTTTAAATAAAAGTTTTAATTTTCTTATAGTCCAACCTCTCAATGTTTTCCTATATAAAATGTACTTTTTAGTTGGTTTTGTTTGAGAAAAGAATTCGTAATCCAAAGTTGTATATTTTTTCCTATCATATGATAGGAAATATATGATATTAAAGTTTTGCTTCTTTATAGTTACATTTTTAAACCACATGAGATGTATTTCTATGTGTGACTTGAGATAGAAATATGTTTTTTCTCTATGCCTAATAAATTATCACAGAAATATTTATTGAAGAGTTTAAACTTTCCCCTACTCATTCCTAGAATTACCTTTTTCCTTTATCAACTCTCTGCATATGACCAGGTCCTTTTCTGGGCTTTTATTTGTACTTACTAATTATACTGTCCTAATAATTATAACTTTATAATGTCCTAATAATTACAGGACAAATTTTTTCTTGTCTACCCTCTAAATCTCTAATCTCATGTCCTTCCATTCTTTTTATTTCTATGTTAAAATTTCTGAGTTGATTTAATTATTTTATCTCATTTCTTGTATTTTCTTTTTGTTCATTCTATTTGCTGGGGGATTTTATCAATTTTATTTGCTAAGGCCTCTATTACATTTATTTCTTCTGTTATAATTTTTAATATTTAAGAGTGTTCACTTGCTATGGTAATGTTCCTTGTGTAGCACCCTGTTCTTATTTAGGAATCCAGGGAATTCTTTATCTGTGATCATATTATTAAATTTTTTTAAGTGATTTCTTCTGTTTCTAGCTTACCACTATTTTTTCTTTTCTTTTTCTTTGATATGTTTGCCTCCTTTGGCCTTTTATGTAGAAGGTTCTCCTCAAGTATCTGGCCTTATAAAGTCGATTCTATCTCAGTGCTCTGATAGAATGTGTTGACTGGTGGGTGACAACTGTAGTGTAACATGTGGTAAGCTGGCTTTTGAATGAGAAACCCTGCAATAGTACTAATCTGATGTCTGTAGTTTGGCTAGAATAAAATCCTAATCTTGCAGTGTAAGGCTATTCCTTTAGGCATTTACTGCTGCTACTAAAATGTCTCTCCATATACTTCGTATTATTCTCCTGTGGGTAACATGTTTTGGGGGGTAGATTTAATATTTTCTTTTTATCCTTTTTATTTATATTTCCACTTCTAGGTATTTAGTTGTAGATTTACCTTTATTTATTCTATGTATTATTCTGATGGCACTTTCCATAAGAGGGCTCATGCCTTTCTTCATTTAGAATCTCCATTTCTGAGTTCAAATTTCCCTGAGGAAAAAAACCAAATAGGTTCCTGACCAGCCACTCAGTCTACTCCCTTGTGTCATGTGTCCATGGAAATTCAATTAGTTGGAAAAGAGGAGACAGCATTAAACATGCTTACCTAATCTTACCCTTCCAGAAGAGGCCATGAGTTGGAAACTACCCAGAGATAGAGGTTATGGGACTCAGAAACCACAGAAAATAAACACAAATAAACTAAAAATAATTCACCGAGTTAGAAATTCATATTCTGAAATCCATGAAATCCTTTAGGCTTTAGAAAGGATCCACAAGCCCCCTGAAATTATATGCAGAATTTTCTATGCCTGGACATATATTAATTTCTGAAATGGTTCATGACCCTCTGAAATGTAAGGAACCACTATTTTAGATTTATATTTTTATATATATGAAAAAATATTTATTAAACAATGTCAGCAAATAACAAAAGAGTATGTAGAGTTTCATCTATCCTGTGTATGTATAAAATATTGTGTATATTTTTAGATACTTCTGGGATTACAGGGAATTTTTTAATAAATCATTTTGCCATTAACTTATACTAAACTTGTACAATAGTTCTGTGTCAAAAAGAAGTAAATAAAAAGGTAACGTGAAGGCAAATAATGATAAAAATAATTTTGTGCCTTTCAAAATAATGAGGGGAGATATTTAAGATATAGCCATACATTGTCTTCAAAATCTAACTCCATAAATCAGACCAATAAACAACCTTAAAGAGATATTGCATTAAATGGATTAATGCATTCAGTGTACTGTCATCTTCCTTTGGCTCTAAAAGAAGTCATGTACAACAACCATACATTTATTAAGGAGATCAGTGATGTCAACTAGATTTTCAAACGGTCCATGCTAGGCTAGCAGAGCATTGTTGAGATAAAGCAGCTTTTCAGGATTCATTTTCATGAGCATAAAAGGGGTATCAGGTGTCACAATCCCCATCTCCAGTGGATTCGCTCCTTACAAACCACAAACAAGCGGTCTCCACAATTAAATTTATAAATACTTAACCATGCACTTGCCTAAGTGAGTACAAATAAAGGAGAAAATCTACTATGATGAAGCTACTCTCATTTCTTTTGTGGTCTAACCAAGGGACTAACAGAATGGAAAATAACATTCTCCCAGATGTACTTTGCTTTCCTTCTGATTGATTTTTCACTATTACTAACTTATCTCTTTATATGATTAGGACATGAACAATAGGCTGCTTAGAAGAACTCTTAATAGCACAAACTAACCTTGCCTTTGTTAATTTATTTGATGAAACTTCTCTTCATTAAGGTAATTCCTTACACACAAGTTTTGAGATTTATCACGCTGTGGTAGGGTGGGGTATTAAACTCACCAGCTTCTATCTCTTTCCTACCCACTCCCACTCCTACTTCATTCTTGAAGTACTTTAAAGAATGAAAGTACTTAGAGCACTTTCATTCTTGAAGACATAGAACAAAAAAGCCTCTTTTTTATTATAGTTGTCTTCACACCTTTAAAATATGAGTTACTCCCTCCAGTGGCTTCCCATACTTCAATATGTATTACATTATATTTTATTTTAGCATGTATATTATACTCTCACATGCTCCATAACATTCAGCCAATGACAGACAGCATATATAACTGTGATCATATAAGATTATAATAATATATTTTTAGTGCACCTTTTCTGTTTAGACATGTTTAGATACACAAATACTTACCATCGTGTTACAATCAACTAGAGTATTTAGTACAGTAATATGCTATAAAAGTTTGTAGCCTAGGAGCCATAAGATATACCATATAGCCTAGGGGTGTAGTAGACCATATCATCTACATGTATGTGAGTACATTCTGTGATATTTACATAATGATGAAATTGCCCAACAATGCATTTCTTAGAAAGTATCTGCATTAAGTGACACATGACTTTTTTATATTTATTGATTTACAGTGCTATTTCCTGTGAATTTCTTGCAAGCAAGACCATGCAATTCTTATTTGAGGTCCTGCTGTCGTCAAATAGCTCAATAGATGTTTATTAGTAAAATGAAGGAATACGAAGACGACATAAAATTCCAGAAGAGCTAAACCTCAGAACTCTAAACCTATATCTTGGTTCTCTTTGCTTTTTAAGGTAGAATGTATATACCAAGACTTAAATAGTAGTCATAGTCTAGGAAGCTTTCTTGGGGAAGCAGTAAGAAATAGTTCACCTCATTGGGTGATAGTCCTGGTCAGCTGCAAAGTGAAGAGAATGGCATCTATATTCTCCTGTAAGGATAGAATTCCTTCTCTTCCTTCTATTTCTGCATAGACATGAAGGGGGACAAATTTTCCTATCCTAATTGAGTATTAAATTTATTTTTAATTTTCTCATTTTATTCATCAGTTTTTTGCCTTTTTCCCTTTTGCTTTCCTTTTTTCTCCTCTTTTTCTATTTTGTCTTCCATAATGCAACTTCTAGGGAAGAAAAGAAGAATGCTTTGCAAAGTGGGTGGGGAAAGACAGGGCCTAAAGTAGATAATTCATATTTCTTTTTTTCATTACTCTATAGGCCTCACTCCAAAATTACGATACATTTTCATCTTCAAAAGTATCATCTGGAAATGTAAGAAATATTGAAGACAAGAATAATATATGGTTTGACTTCAAATTTGTCTGTTTTTGTCTTAAAGACAAGAACAATATATGGTTTGACTTCAAATTTGTCTGTTTTTATCTTAAAGACAAGAACAATATATAGTTTGACTTCAAATTTGTCTGTTGTAGAAAAAGAAAATTGACTATTTCATGCTTATTAGGAGAAATAGAGGTATACCAGTTCAACAATATAGATTTTTTAAAGATTTTTCTTTTACTAGTAATAGATTACCAAAAGCATTTATCCTGTAGACATTACAAGAAGACCACTAGTTGCTATTATGCTGAAGGCCCATCCTCTTCTCACTGTTCAAATCAGGGATGGTACTGGGGCTCTGTGCTAGGGTCCTGGTTCTAACACACCCTATAAAATCTCCTCCCTTTGAGCATACGTGTGTCTAAGATGGAAGAACACTTTTTGATTAGGTTGTGTTATGTTAGACCCTATGTTAGCCAACTAGAGAGAGGCTCCCTGGCTGATTTTGACTAAATAAGCTGCCATAGTGTGAGTGGGCCATGAAACTAAGACCCAAGGGTGTCTTATAGGAGCTGAGAATAATCCCTGGCCGACAGCCAGCAAGAAAACACAGGTCTCAGTCCTACAATCAGTGTATTAGTCCGTTTTCACACTGCTATGAAGAAATAACCGAGACTGGGTAATTAATAAAGAGGTTTAATTGACTCGCATTTCCACATTGCTGGGGAGGCCTCAGGAAACTTACACTCATGGAGGAAGGCAGAGGAGAAGCAGGCACCTTCTTCAAATAACAGCAGGATGGAGTGCATGCTGAGTGAAGGGGGAAGCCCCTTATGAAACCATCAGATCTCATGAGCACTCACTTACTAGCAGGAGAACAGCATAAGGGAAACTGCCCCATGATTCAATTATCTCCACTTGTTATACCCTCAACACATGGGGATTGTGGGCATTACAATTCAAGATAAGATTTGGGTGGGGACACAGATCCTAACCATATCAACCACAAATAACTGAATTCTTTCCACAACTTGAATGAGATCGGAAGAGGACTCCAAGCCTCAGATGAAATGGTAGACTAGCCAACATCTGGATTTCAACTTTATGAGATCCTGAACAAGAGACCTAGCTAACCCATAGCAAGACTTGTGATCTACAGAACTTTTGAGATACAGTACTAAATTTGTGCTTTTTGAAGTTACTCAGTCTGTGGTAATGTGTTAAGCAGCAATAGAAAAGTAATGCAAACCCAGCTGAGGTCCTCCCATCACTGTAGCTACACTTCTCTTTCTGAGTTGGCAGAGGCTGAGTCAGCCCTTGGTGTCCTGCAGTCTGGTGCCAACTGTCATGTGTGCAGAACCACTTCTCCCAGGAATCCAGTTTGTGGAAGTTGCACTTTCCTAGTTTCCAGTGATGTTGCAAGTCCTTCTGCTTCTCTTTTTTTTTTCCATTTTATTTTTCTAAATGAGGATCTGAGAGATAGAGGCCTATGACCGAGCTTATGCTGTCATTTTACTTGAAGTCTTGAATTTGCTTTTGAAAAGAAATTACATTAGTTTTAAATTAGACAATGAGCTGACTTTCAAGAGGGGAAAGAAGCTTCTTTTAGAGAATATGCAACTGTCATATATTGCAAGTATCATAATTGGAGATAATAGTATAATGAACAATTTATCATTTAAATCATGATTCTTTTTATATGAAATAGGGAAGCATAAATTAAGACTGTCCTAGGAAAATCAGAATGTATGGTTTTCCCTGCTATTAGCCAATTGCAATCTTTTAAGAACTAAGATCATGACATTTTAAAATATTTTTAAAAGGTAGTTGATTTTACTCATAATATTTTATCTATAAATATTTTAAGTAAAGAAAGAGTATAAACACAAGAATAAAAAATATTAATAGAAGACATATAATGTAGAAGAGAATTTCCAAAAGTATGTTCCTGGAACCCTGCTCACGGTTAGTTAAAATATGTTTATACACAAAACACAAAACAACATTATATAGTCAAATAAGTTTGAGACATGTTGGCTTAAACAAAGTTAAAAAATGTCTTCAGGATTTCTCAGAGCCTTGTTATACATTGAGAAATATTTGTGTTAAGAAATTTCTAGGAGATAGCATAAACAGCACTTCTCAAACTTACATATTCACAAAGCATGAGCTGAAACTAAACAAAAGCAGTTTCCAAAGCAGGTGGGAACCAATTTTAACCATGTTTCAATTAATGCCTATGTGAGATCATATTTAATGCCATTTTTGAGTAAAATAGGTGCTTGAAAGTTCTCCTATCTTTCCATTCTTTTCCAGAAATTAATGAATTATTCAAAATAATTTTCAAATCATAGACAATTTTCAGACACCATCTCCTCAACGGGACTTATATGTTAACCATGTCATATTTATAGAGTTTCATTGTATTTTGTTTTTTTCTGTGTGTAACTTCTAATATCAGCAAATAACATTTAACTTAAGGTATATTTAAATCCATGTAATAACTGAGGAATATAGAGTAAAGAAAGATACGACTTGAAAATTGAGTCTTTATAAAATTGATGATGAAACATAATACCCTCCAGTCTTTAAAAAACATTAACAAATAAATCACAACTGTAATAGGCACCATTCCTTTTTAGTTTTAATTTTTAAAGGTATTATTTAATGTAAATCTACAAAATACACAGATATGAATAATACAATTATATCAACAGTTATGACAGTACTGATTAGATGCTGAATATTGTTCTAAATTATTTATACCTACAACGACTCTAGAAGCAGTAACTATTATGATACCTGTTTTTTTTAACTTTTATTTTAGGTTTATGGGTACATGTGAAGGTTTTTGTGTAGGTAAACTCGTGTCATGAGGGCTTTTTGTATAGATTCTTTCATCACCCAGGTATTAAGCCTAGTACCCAATAATTTCTGCTCCTTTCCCTCCTCCCACTCTCTACCCTAATGTAGACCCTAATGTCCATTGTTCTCTTTTTTTGTTTTCATGTGTTCTTATTATTCAGCTCTCACTTATGAGAACATACAATATTTGGTTTTCTGTTCCTGTATTAGTTTGCTAAGGATAATAGCCTCCAGTTCCATCCATGTTCTTGCAAAAGACATGATCTCATTTTTTATGGCTGCATAATATTCCATGGTGTGTATGTACCACATTTTCTTTATCCAATCTGTCATTCATGGGCATCTAGGTTGATTCCATGTCTTTGCTATTGTGAATAGTGCTGCAATGAACATTTGTGTGCATGTGTCTTTATGGTAAAATAATTTATATTCCACTCAGTATATACCCGGTAATGATATTGCTGGGTCAAATAATAGTTCTGCTTTTAGCTCTGTGAGGAATCACCATACTGCTTTCTACAATGGTTGAATTAATTTATACTCCCACCAACAGTGTATAAGTGTTCCCTTTTTCTCCACAACCTTGCCAGTATCTGTTATTTTTTGACATTTTTATAGTAGCCATTCTGGCTGGTGTGAGATGCAATTTCATTGTGTATTTGATTTGCATTTTTCTAACTATCAGTGGTATTGAGCTTTTTTTCATATGTTTGTTGGTTGTATGTATGTCTTCTGAGAAATGTCTGTTCATGTCCTTTGCCCACTTTTAATGGGGTTGTTTGTTTTTCTCTTGTAAATTTGCTTAAGTTTCGTATAGATGCTGGATATTACACCATTGTAAGATGCATCATTTGCAAAAATTTTCTCCCATTCTGTAGGTTGTCTGTTTATTCTGTTGATAGTTTTTTTGCTGTGCAGAAACTCATAAGTTTAATTAGATCCCATTTGTCAATTTTTGCTTTTGTTGCAATTGCTTTTGGTGTCTTTGTCATGAAATCTTTGCTCGTTCCTATCTCTAGGATGCTGTTGCCTAGGTTGTCATCCACAATTTTTATAGTTTTGAGTTTTACATTTAAGTATTTAATCCACCTTGAGTTGATTTTGTATATGGTGTAAGGAAATGGTCCAGCTTCGATCTTCTGCATATGGCTAGCCAGTTACCCAGCAGAACTTATTGAATAAGGAGTCTTTTCTCCATGACTTGTTTTTGTAAGCTTTGTCAAAGATCAGATGGCCATAGGTGTGCAGCCTTATTTTGGAGCACTCTATTCTGTTTCCTTGATCAATAAGGTACCATTTCTATTGAAACTGTCTTCTGGTTTCTTGTGACTGTCACAGAGGTTTGGGAGACCATCCTATCCAAATTAGATCCCTTATCTCAAGTTTGCTTTACTTTTTCCTCAAGATAATTTTCTTTATAACATTTGTTCACCTTGATTTGTAATTTATTTGGTAGTTAATATGCCTTCTTCTATTAACCTTTAAGGTTCAGGAAGGCAAAAAACAGGTATATTTTCTTCACTGCAGAATTCCCATGGTCTGATATACCTTCAGGCACAAAATCATCATTAAGTGTATTTTTTGAAGATTCAAATTAAGTAAATAGTTTATTAGAAAAGCATTGAGAATTAGTTGTAAATTTCATCCTAATCTAGTATAGGGTAATAGATTCACTTGTCACTAAGGGGCTATCCCTCTGCTTAAAACTAAACCAGAAACTCCATATTAAAAATAAAGACATACACTCATACACACACACAGACACACACACACACACACACACACACACACACACATCATGACATACAGCCTAACTTGAACCAAATAGCTAAATTTCTAGGCTTCCAAAATGAAATAAGGTGGCTAAGGAGAAACTGTCAACGTGGCAGCCTACAACGATTTGGTTCTAGATTTCAACGTTGTAGATAAGGAGCTAGTATTCTAGCATCCGCATAGGCCAAAGAAATAATCGAAACCTACATAAAGCAGGAAAACTATTACCCCTTAAAGAGAGCTTCACTGAAATGTCCACTCATTTATGTTAAACAGAAGAACTGTATCCATTATCTCCGGGAAGCAGCAAAAATGTTTGCCATCTCATTAGGGATGTTTGGATGAGAAAAAAAGTCCACACCAATAAATCAAAATTCCAAGCCCTTGAAACCTACAGATATGGGTCCAAGTGTATAATACCAGCCTGGTACAGAAACTGCAAGCTGAACACCTGACATGAAGACAATTTCAGGATTACTGACACAAGGAGATGCCCAACAAATGCAAATGCAGACCTGCTCTGTAGGGCCACTTTCACAAAGCTGCAGTCAGATGGGGATAGTGCCTCATTAATAGCTCCTTGTAAGAACTGGAAGAACTTTGTTGAGAATAGACTCTAGAAAGGTAAAAGTAGAAGCAGTGAAGGTAGGAGACTACAGCAGTAGACTAGAAAAGATTCATCACAACGGTGACTTCAACCAAGTGGAAAAGGTGAAAACTGGTGGAATCTGTACAAATTGCAAAGTTTGATCAGACAGGGTTTGCTGATAAATAGAAAGTGGTATATGAAAGATGTCTGTGTGATGTCAGTGAACAAAGCACAAGTTACCAAGAAGAAATAATAATCCTGAAATTGATCAGACCCAATAGCAACATATCCAACTATATAAAACAAAAAATGAGAAAACTACTAGGAAAGATTGACAAACTTACAATAATAAAGGGTAATTTTAACACATCTATCTTAGGCATTAATATAATTAGCAGGAACAAATTACTAAGCCTTAAAAATATGAAATTAGAATATATAAGCCTAACCTAGTAGGCATAAATTGAAGTCTACATCCAGCAAATATACAAAGCACTTTTTTTTAAGCACCCATGGAACATGAAAAAAATTGACATACCATAACAGTAGTTTCAATAGATGATGATATTTTCTTACCACAGTGCAATTCATTTTTAAATCACTCACAAAAAAGTTAAAATGATAGTGTACCCATATATTTGCTTTGTTTATCTGATCCTGAGAATAATAAATGCTAATTTAATTAATTAAATTTTTCAGACCGTCACTGTGGATTTTAGCCAACATATCTTGTCATCGACTTGCTATTTCTCCAAGACAACTCAAATAAAAGATTGGTGCAAGTGCCAATTCCATGGTTCAAAAAAAATTCAAAAACAGTGATATTCTGCAAGCAAAGCAAGTTCATAATATATTTTAAAATTCCATGTATACATTTGATCCTCTTCCTTACAGATGTTTAAACTGTTGTCTCTAATTATCAAATTCCAAGGTTACACTTCACCATAACAGCCCTCTTCCCTCAGAAACCTACACATAGTTCCTAACACAATATAGCACTGAACCATTTATTGATCTGAGAAATTCAGAAGAGAGTGGATAGTTTATATCTAGAATTTGTGAGAAGAGAGAACTTTCTGATACTTACTTTGAAAAAAAAAGTGAAATATACTTTTTTAGATTCTGTTTTGATGGTAGAGACTTCATTCTTCAAAGTTCCCCCACGGTGATATATGACACAAGAGTCTTTGTGGAGATGTTAGGGTCCTATCATGTGTGGGCACATATGACCTGAGCTATGGAGCCTTCTGACTTCTGATGCCCGCTAGGCAGCACAGCAGATCTTTGTTATCCTCATCACCACTTTTGCCTCATTTAAAAAAATTTCTAGATAAGCTGTTCATATCTTCATGATATCTAAATAATTTTCCCCTCTTCTCACCTTACTTGTCTGAAATGGTCCACGAGAGACTAGTTAAAAATAACCTTTTTAGCAGTAAACAGGCATTCTTCTTAAAATAGGAACAAAATAATCCTCATAGGAAAAATAAACACCTCATACTCAGAAACAAAAGATAAAAGCAGGAGGATTTGAAAACTCATCTTTTAAGAAACTTAAAAACTGATTTTGAAGTTTTAAAACATTTCTAATCATAATTATTTTGTTACTTCAGGAAATATTGGGAAAAACAGTAAACTTAGAGTAGTTTTTTACAATATAATTATGCTGAGAAATTTTGAAATTATTAAAGTTGCTCAAGATACTTGATGGAAAATAATACATTAATACAAACTAAATGACTGAGACATTTCTATTTTAGAAATCTATTATGTGGCATCATAACCCTAGTTCAATGTTTCACTATCTTCAATACGACAATAGATTTGATACTAAAGACTTCAAGGGTATCACTTATTTGCTATTGTTTTGCCTCATTTGTAAAACCACTACAATGGTAGTACAATTAATGGTACAATGGTACAATTAAGAAGAGTTAAAAATTCAAAAATTCTAGTGATTTTTTAAAAATCCATAATGTTTAATTTGAGTAATTTCTGTGCTTGCTATATCAGTTACAGCCCAGGAAGAAAAAAAAGTCATACACTTAAAAGGATAATGAAAGATAATATAATGAAGAGGATATTTCTGAAGTAGGGACAACTCCCCTGTTAATGAACTAACCCTAAAGAGTGATGAGGCACTACCTGAGGTTTAGCCACAGAATACTGCTGTTACTGTCTCTAGGCCAGAAGTGAATGGTGTTATCAGAGACAGAAAGCTTCAGTCTTAAAAAAGAGGCTGCCCAGCTGGGCACTGTGGCTCACACCTATAATCCCAGCACTTTGGGAGGCCAACGCAGGTGGATCACCTGAGGTCAGGAGTTCGAGACCAGCCTGGGCAACATGGTGAAACCCCGTTTCTACTAAAAATACAAAAATTAGCTGGGCATGGTGGTGTGCCGCTCTAATCCCAGCTACTCAAGAGGCTGAGGCAGGAGAATTGCTTGAACCTGGGAGGTGGAGGTTGCAGTGAGCCGAGATAGCGCCATTGCACTCTAGCCTGGGCAACTAGAGCAAAACTCCACCCCAAATGAAATGAGGTGGTTAAGGAGAAAGCCCCCAACCACCACCAAAAAAAGGGGAGGGGGCTGCCCTATGAGCCTGCTATCATAAAGCACTGGACATCAAATAGATGTTTCTGGATCAGCACCACTGTCACGTGAAAACTAATTGGAAATGCAAATTCCTAAACTCTACTCCACATCTACTGAGTCAGAAACTCTGGGAGTGGCACCAAGAAATCTGGATTTTATCAGACCCTCCAGGTAAATCAGACGTGCACTTCAGTTTAAGAACCACTGTGTAAGAAGAAGAACACAACCAGAACCATGGTGAAGCAGAAAGGGAGAATAAGAAATACTCTAAAATATTTTTCCTCCACATATCCTCTCATCTGCTAGTGCCTCATCTTGGCAAAACTAACTGAAAGTCATAGGCAAGGGAGCCCAGGTGATGTCATTCAGATGCAGCTTCCCAGGGCACAGAGCAAGGCAGAGAAATGCAGAGTTTGAAAAGGGTGGGAGAGTGACTAGGGAATAATCAGTAGACCCATCACTCAAAGTAACGTGCCTTTAAAACTATATTATTTTTGTTAGTCAAAATTAATGTTTTCATTAACACCCTAAAATTTTGAAATTCTGGGTGAGTGAATAAGAGGATTTAAGTTTTCTCAAGGTTTCTCTGGCTGGGTACAGTGGCTCAAGCTTGTAATCCCAGCACTTTGGGAGGCTGAGGTTCGTGAATCACCTGAGGTCTGGTGTTTGTGACCAGCTTGGTCAACATGGTGAAACCCTGTCTCTACTAAAAATACAAAAATTAGTCAGGGATGGTGGCACGCACCTGTAATCCCAGCTACTCTGGAGGCTGAGGCAGGAGAACCACTTGAACCTGGGAGGCGGAGGTTGCAGTGCCAAGAATGCACCATTGCACCCCAGCCTGGAAGACTAGGGCAAAATTCCATCTCACCAAAAAAAAAAAAAAAAAAAAAAAAAGATTTATTTAACACATAACATTTGTTGAGAGCATAGTATATCATCTATACCTGGAACTTTATTTATTGTTATTACATTTGAGTTAATAATTACAAAAGTGCTTTAAGTGTCCATTTTAGAAATGAAAAAACTAAGATTCAGAGAGGTTAAATAATGCTTGAAGTTCCTTAGCTAGTAAGTGGCAGAAATTTAAAACCAGACCTTTTTTGTGTCAAAGCCCATGCTCCGTCTATGATAAAATAGTGATACTTATATAAAACTAATCAAGCTACGCCATGCATAATCCACTGAAGTTCTTATGATCAGGGACTAAATTGACTATGCCACATGTAAGGTGATCCCTAATTTTCCTAGCAGAGGCCTAATTTATGCATGTTGTCCTGGAATGTCCAGTGTTTGACAATAAACTATATGTTCACTCTCTCAATATGGTAAATAGAGGTGGTGTCTTTTAAAAATGCAATTCTGGATGTGTAGAGAAAATCCAGTTGGATCTCTAGGAGGAGAGATGCTTCTCATTGCATTTGTCAATTCTAATAGAAGACACGAATTAGACTTCAGTCTTCAGAGGCATTGACTTCCTAAAAAATGTTTTAGAGGGAGGAATTCTCCATGTTCTGGGGCCACATCTTGGTAAGGTTATGGAAATTTAAGGTGGAATTCACTAAAAAATAAAAATAAAAAATAAAAAAGCCCCTGTCATCATTACTTAGTACAGAACATTTATTACCATCCCCTAGTGCAGACAATCCATGTGGATGGTATATGGCACATATAATTAAAAGTCTCTGCTTGGAAGTGCTCTGTGATTAATGCCTCGGGTAGGCATTTTGATTCCTATACTAATAGAACCTGACTGGCTCTGAAACGCTGGTGTTGTTCAGGTATCTCAGGAGTAATAAAAGGTTGCTTTTGGCTTATTGCACAATTCCTTGAGTCATTAATTATAGCTGCCCAAAGTGGAAAGTTTATAATTAAACATATAATTTACTCTTCTACTTTTGGATGAAGTAAATTAAGGCAATTAGATTTCTTTTGATTAAGCATATGGAGCCATTTACAAAGTGCACAGGTGTGTACAAGCAGAAGGTAGACTACAAAAACATCTATGTTTCAAGTGTATTTTGTCATTTTGTTGTCACTCTCTGGCTGAAGTAATTACGTTAATCCATTTGAAGTGGATTTCTTTAGTTTTTCTGGTATACTGCTGCTCTGTTTACTCCTTGGCATCCTTAGCTACTTAAATAACAGCAAGTAATGATCAGCTATAAGTGTCAGCTAATCACAAAGATAATTTTGGCTAGGAATATCCACACAATATTATTTTGGTGAATATCTTCTCTGTCATTCAACCTCCACATACATCCCATAATGCGTGTGCTATTTGAAAAACGACTATTGCGAAACAAGTTTTTTTTCTCAATTTTATTGCATCATTATTCTTTTTCAATGTTTGCCATCTTCCAAAAAATATATCTATATTCCCACTGTTTGTGTTATGTACATCACAGTTCAAATGCAAAGTATTTTCTTTTTTCTTCAGAATGTGTTTTTCTGGGGAGGAGTTTCACTGTGTCCCACTAGAGAAACAATTTGCATGTCAAAGATAACTGTCAACAGAATTATGACAAAAGGCCTCTACAAAAGCTTAAGTATTTCAACCATGATCTGTATAATTAGTAACTATGACTCTTACTGAATGTGCTTGTACCTTCCAAATGTATGTGCATACTGTTATAAGTAAAATAAACATTATTTTATTTTAAAACTACTGAATTTGTAAGACTTTTTCTTTTTGTATTTTCTATATCAATAGCTAACTGTGTAATTACTACTTACATGTAGTCTACATTTTAAAAAATTCAGTTGTCAAACTGAATGAAAGTGACTTCATTTCTCTATGACGCTCACCTTTAGCTGTCTTCCTTTCATTATGTGTATCTGCCAGATACAACCAGTGACTATAAGCATTACATAAAAGGACAACGATCTGTCATGGAAAGACTCCAAGGTGGCCCCCATGATCTCTATATCTTGATATTCACACTCTTATTTGATCCTTTTACCTTATGTGATCCTTTCTACTTGAATAAAGGCAAGCCCTGCGAATTGCCTTTAATCGATAAAATATGGCAAAGACGATAAGATGTCATTTCTATAATTACATTACACAGGTTTGTGACTTCTCCTCTCTGAGAAGATTCTGTCCTTTACTGTCTTTGAAGAAGCAAGCGGCTGCGTTGGCATATACCTAAGAATTAGGGGTAGCAAGAAACTGAAACCCCCAACAACTGTAAGGAAGTGAATTCTGCTGAAACCACATAAGCCTGGAAATGGATCTTCCCAGTCAACCTTGAGATGAGACCCAGGCACTGACCAACACCTTGACTGCAGTCTTGTGGGACCCTAAGCAGAGAACCAAGCTAAGTTGTGCCCAGACTTCTAACCCACAAAGACCCGTGAGATAATAAATGTGTGTTGTTTAAAGCCACTACATTTGTAGTAACATTGTTGCATGGCCACAGAAAACCAACATACGAAGTAAGAGTGACAGGAAGAAAGCAATCAATGTTAGGGAAGCAGCAACCTCCCTATCAACCAACCCAGCCTAGTTGGAGAAAAAGAGACAACTTGCTTTATTCGGAGCAAAACAATGTAAGGGCAGATAAATTCCTGTGAAAACCTGCTGGACTTTACAATCTGGATCCTCATCCCATTCCAATCAAACGCTTCCTGATGATTCAAAGGCATCTGCATTAATGAAAGCATCCTGAGCAGCTAGAATTACTGTTTTAATAGGCTTTTGGTACTCTGGAAGATCATCACAAAAGATCCTGTCTCAAAGTGCAAGGTAGAGATTGGGGAAGCAGCAAGCTCAGCTGTGATTTTTCCACCTAGCACTACTGTAGGGGCAGAATGGGCTGCTCCAGAAGATGCAGTTTCTCCTGTGGCTCCTCCAGTGCATGAGCCAATCATATTTTTGGCCTGAACTTTCCTTAGGGGATGTACTAATTAGAGAAGCCTTGATAAATCACAAGGGTAAGAATGAGGAGCTAAGTAAGTAAATTAATCCCCATGGCATGGATCACATTTACCAAAGAAATATAATAAATAAGATCTCACTACTAGAATATAATTTGCTAAAACACAAGTTGGTGACTCCCAGTTTCAGCTCTGATGAATAAAGAGCTTAGAAGTCAGCACTCCTGTGCTTACAAGAATAATTTTCTTAGACCTAGCAGAGAATCGAGGCTGCAGGATAAACTATCACCCTGAAGTCTGTAGAGATTTATGAATTAGAGTCACAGGAAACATCTGCTTACCTGAAGCATATGCCACTGGAGCCATGAGTTGGTAGCAACACATAAATGGTAACTTCTGACAAATTTCTGGCAGTTGACTATGAACTAGCATAAGAGTTAGAAATTTGTAATGGCAAAAATTGTGTAGGTTTTACATGCAGTAAAGCCACCAGGTCGTTAGTGTGAAGAGCTAAGAAAGGTTATTTCCAGGCTTGGACTAGGAAAAAAGAAAAGTAACCACTAGCCCAGGTGCTGTGGCTCATGCCTATAATCCCAGCACTTTTGGAAGCTAAGGTAGAAGTATTGCTGGAGCCCAGGAGTTCAAGACCAACCTAGGCATAGTGAGACCCTGTCTCTGTCTCCCCACCAAAAAAATAAAAAATAAAAATTAGGGGGGCATGTTGGCATATCCCTGTAGTCCCAGCTACTCAGGAGACTGAGGCAGGAAGATTGCTTGAGTCCAGCAGTTTGAGGCTGCTGCCATTAGCTGTGATCATGACACTGCACTCCAACCTGGGCAACAAAGCAATATCCTGTCTTAAAAGAAAAGAAAAGAAAGAAAAAGGAGAAGTAACCATTGATAAATACTATTCCCAGAGTGTTCTCCATGGCAATATCTACACTCCAGGGAAAAAGATTTTACCATAGCCTTATCTCACCTGGGGGAAAGGCATTTACCCAACTAAAACCTCCTCTAGCTTTTTTATCTTACCAAATGGAGTGGAGTAAAGCTAAGAAACACTTGTAAAGCCTACAATCCAAGGACCCAGGCCCACTAAAAAGCTGAGGATTGGTCACATTAAAAAATGCTTCCTTTCCACCAAACATTACCAGTACTCCAACAGCCTCCAGTATAACAACAGTAGATAACAGCTAAAAGAGGTACAAAATCTATCTAACAAGTTCTTAGGGCAGCCAAATGCAACAGACAAAACCACAGACATCAGAAGAATTTAAGGCTTCTGGTATCTACATCTACAAGCAAACATTAAAACACAGCTTAACTCCTAGCCAGATTAACATAAAACTATACACTAATGGCCTTTTACCTCACAGTTTCTATTACCTATATCATGTGCAGCCTTCAAAAAATTAAAAGGAAAGTAAAAGACAAGAAAAAAACACAGTCTAAAGAGATAAAGCAAGCATCAGAATCTGATTCAGACAGGGCACAGATTTTGAAATTATCAGGCAGGGAATTTAAAATGATTGTAAGTAATGTGTAAAAGGCTCTAATGGAAAAATGTAGATAATATGCAAAAACAGAGGAGTAATGTAAGCAAAGACAAAGAAACTCTAGGAAAACATAAAAGAAATACCAGAACTCAAAAATACTGTTGCAGAATGATGAATGTCTTTGATGGGCTCATCATGGGCCACTGGACATGGTCATGGAAAGGCTCACTGAGCCTAAAGATATGTCAGTGGAAACTTATCAAGCTGAAATGCAAAGAAAAAAAAGTGTGAACAAAACAGGACAAGAAATCCAAGGACAATTTCAAAAGGTGTAACAGAGGTGTAATTGGAATATCGAAAAGAGAAGGAAGAGAGAATAGAGAAGATGAAATATTCAAAATAATAATGGCTAAGAATTTAACTAAACTCATGACAGACAGCAAACAACAGATCCAGAATGCACACAGAACTCTAAGCAGACTAAACATAAACAAAAAGCAAAACCTATACCTATGCATACCATATTCACATTGCAGAAAACAAATGCAAAATGGAAAATCTTGCAAGAAGGCACAGGAGATAAAAAAAAAACTTACCTAGAGAGAAACAATGAAAAAATTTACATCAGAATTCTTAACATAAACCATTCAAACAAGAAAGAATGGAGTTAAATATTTAACCTTTTGAAAGAATGAAACCACCATTCCATAATTATATATTCAGTAAAGTAATCCCTCAAAAGTTATGAAGGAATAAAGGCTCCTCATAGAAACAAAAGCTAAAGGAATTTATTGCCAGTAGACCTGCCCACTTAGAAATTTGAAACGTTCTTTAGGGAGAAGGAAAATGATATAGGCCAAAAACTAAGATTACCCAAAGAAAAGAAAGTGTCAGCAAAGGAATGCATGAAGGTAAAATAAAATCTTTTCTTTTTTCTTATTAATGTCTTATTAAGCTATTACTAATAGCTTAATTTTTAATTAATAATTGATCCAAAATAAAAAAGTTTGTTTAAAGTTATAACAGCAACAATATAGTAGATGATTACAGCATATGGATAAGTAGAGTGAATGATAGCAATGCCATAAGGAAAGGGAAAAGAGAATTGGAAATCCTCTATTACAAAGCAGCTGGAGGCACACAGCAGGAGGGGACAGGGTCAGACTTAGGAATGGTGGCCTTCATGTTCTATAGCTGACAATTAGCTGCCACTTTTCACAGCCATCAGTCCCAGACCAGACCATAGTACAGTCTACTGCCCAGGTTCTGGGAATTTCTGAGCTGTTTAATAACCAATAACTCCAAGTACAGCAGCAACAGCAAAAGAATCTCTCACTACATGAATCTATGAATATGAAATTGTTGCAAGAAGCTGGTGTCTCCCTTCCAAAGGATATGTGGCAAAGTCACCAGATGAAGCTGACGCAATTGTCAAAAAATTAGGTTCTAAAGATGTTGTGATAATGGCACAGAATTTTGCTTGTGGTAGACAAAAAGGAACATTTGGAAGCAGTCCCAAAAGAGGAGTGAAGATAGTTTTCTATCAAGAAGAAAAAGCTGTTTCCTCTCAAATTATTGGGAAAAAGTTGTTTACCAAGTAAACAGGAGAAAAGGACAAAATATGCAATCAAGTATTGATCTGTGAGCAAAAATATCCCAGGAGAGAATACTACTTTCCAGTAAAAATGGAAAGGCCATTTCAAGGTCCAGTATAAATAGGAAGTTTGCAAGGTGGTGTCAACACTGAAGATGTTTCTGCTGAGACTCCTGATGTAATAAAGAATCTATTGATGTCGTAGAAGGCATCAAAAAGGAACAAGCTCTCCAGCTTGCACAGAATATAAGATTTCCATCTACTATTGTGGATTCTGTGGCAGAAAACATGGTCAAGCTTTACAATCTTTTTCTGAACTACAACACAACCATGATAAAAAATAAGCTCAATGGTATAAGATTCAGATGGAGCTCTGCTATGTTTGGACACAAAGATCAATTTTGATTCTAATTCAGTCTATCGCCAGAAGATCTTTGATCTACAGGACTGGACTTAGGAAGATGAAAGGAACAAAGATGAAGCTAAGCCACATCTCAATAACACTGGCCTCAGTGGAAAAATAGGCTGTCTAGTAAATGGTGCTGGTTTGGCTCTGACCACAATAGATATAAGAAAACTTCATAAAGAGACTCCAACCAGCTTCCTTGTTGTTCATGTTAGTGTTATACTCCATCAAGTAACAGAATCACTTATGCTTATCACTTCAGATAAAAAGAGGTACTGGCTATTCTGGTCAACATTTTTGGAGGAATCACCTGATGTTATGTTATTACACAGGGTATAGTTCTGGCTGTGAAAGATTTTGAAAGTAAAATATCTGTTGTGCTACATTTACAAGGTTCACTAGTTAATGATGCTAAGGCACTACTAGCAGAAAAGCTACTAGAGCGGCTTCAAAGCTCTCTGAAATAGTGACCTTAGTCAAGCAAACCCTTGTGTGTGTGTGTGTGTATGTGTGTGTGTGTATATATATATATATATATATATATATATATATATATACATATATAATGTAAGTTGCTAACATGATCTTAAAAAGCCACTGAATGGCTGAAAATGTTAATTTGCTATAATCATTGAAAATACTATGTTCTGTGTTATTGTTCTTTTTCTTTTCAGTGTGCAAATATTGTAATTGTGATCTAGGCACACAAACTTTTAGAAGCATTTGGTGTGCATTTCATTCTGCTATTCAGGATGACTATTTATATAAAGAACATATAATGCAGGTGTCTAGTTTTGTTTCATTTTGTTTTATCAGTCAGTCTCTTTCACTTCTACAGAATATCACTTGGAATGTGCCTGTTTATATTGTTGGATATAAAGTTCTACATTGACAAGAGTCCTACAAACAAAATAAGTGTGAAGAAAAATAACAAAATTGTTGGACTATCCTTTTAAAAAGAGGTAAACTTTATAGGTTAAGAGATAAAATAGAATAATAGAAAATGCTCAATTAAAATTAAAAAGGCAGAAGAGAAATAAAAAAAGTGTAACAAAAGAGTTAAAAACATGGTAGATATTAAGCTGACTATATCAATAATTACTTTAACTGTGAATGGTCTAAATACACCAATTAAAAGACAGACTGTCAGAGTAAATGAAATATACAAGACACACCTGTACATTCTACAGGAAACCCACTTTCAATACAAATACTCAGATAGGTTAAAGAAATGGAGAAAGATATACTATGCTAACACTAATCAAAAAAATAAAAAGAAAGAAAAGAGGAATAACTATTGTATTAGTGAGGATTCTCTAGAATAACAAAACTAATAAGATAGATGTATATATAAAGTCGAGTTTATTAAGGAGTATTAACTCACATGATCACAAGGTCCCACAACAGTTCATCTGCAAGCTGATGAGCAAGGAAGCCAGTCTAAGTCCCAAAGCTGAAGAACCTGGAGTCCAACATTCAAAGGCAGGAAGCATCCAGCACAGGAAAAAGATGTAGGCTAGGAGGCTAAGCCTGTCTAATCTCTCCACATCCTTCTGCTTGCTTTTTATTCTGGCAGCTGATTAGATGGGGCCCACCCAGATTGAGGGTGGGTCTGCCTCTCCCAGTCCACTGACTCAAATGTTAATCTCCTTTGGCAACACTCTCACAGACACACGCAGGATCAATACTTTGCATCCTTCTATCCAATCAAGCTGACACTCAGTATTAACCATCACAACTATGTTAATCTCAGACAAAGCAGACTACAGAACAAATAAAATTTTCGGGAACAAATAAGGGCATTGCATAAGAATAAAGTATTCAGTTCTACAAGAAGACAACAATCTTTAACCTGTATGCAATGAAGAAGAGATTATCAAAGTAAGTGAAGTAAAAAAATTGAAAGAACTACCATTAAACTACCATTGACACTCTTCACAGAATTAGAAAAAAACTACTTTAAAATTTATATGGAACCCAGAAAGAGCCCATATAGCCAAGACAATCCTAAGCAAAAAGAACAAAGCTGGAGGCATCAAGCTACCAGACTTCAAACTATACTACAAGGCTACAGTAACCAAAACAGCATGGTACTGGTATAAAAACAGACATAGACCAACGAAACAGAATAGAGAACTCAGAAATAAGACCACACATCTACAATCATCTGATCTTCAACAAACCTTACAAAAATAAGCAAAAGGGAAATGATTCCATATTTAATAAATGGTGCTGGGAGAACTGGCTAGCCATCTACAGAAAATTGAAACTGGACACCCTCATTAAACCACTCAACTGCTGGACCTAATAACAGAAAATAGCAAGGCTGCAGGATGAAAGGTTAATAAACAATAATGAATGCTTTCCTGTATACCTGCAGTGATCAGTTAGAATTTGAAATTATAATGCCATTTATAAGAGTATGAAAAATTAAATATTTAGGTGTAAGTCTAATAAAATATGTACATAATCTATATGTGGAAAACAACAAAACCCTAATAAAATAAAGATCTAAATAAAAAATATAGACCATGTTTATGGATTGGAAGACGATTATGGAAAGATGTCAATTTTTCCAAATTTGATTTATAGATTTACTGTAATCCCAGTAAAAATCTCAGCAAACTACTGTATAAATAATGATAAAATAATTCTAAATATTTTACAGCATGACAAAAGAACTAGAAGAGTCAAAATATTATTGAAGACGAACTAAGTTGGAGGACCAACATTACCTGATTTCAAGACTTAATATACAGGTGCAGTAATCAAGACAGTATAGTACTGATGAAAAAATAAGCAAATAGATCAATAGAATAGACTAGAGAGAGCCCAGAAATAGATCCACACAAACATAGCCAATTAATCTTTGACAGGGGACAAAGACAATTAAATGCAGAACAAATAGTCTTCTCAACAAATGTTTCTTGAATAATTGGATATCCCTATAAAGCAAAAACAAAAACAAAAAACCAAACAACAAAAAACAAAAATGTAGAAATATACCTTGTGCAAAAATTAACTCAAAATGGATCATAAAAATAAATGTAAAACACAAAACTAAAAAACTCTAAAAAAAAAAAAAGAAATCACAAAAGAAAATTTAAGTGACTTTGAGTTGGACTATACATTGTCAGACAAAACACCAAATCACAATTCTTGAAAGAAAAACGAATGATTGGTTGGACTTCTTTAAAATTAAAAACTTTCCTATGCAAATGATACTGTTAAGAGCAACAAAAAACAAGCCATAGACTGAAGGAAAATATTGGTGAAACACATATCTGGGAAAATAAGCTTCCAGAATAGCAAAGAACTCTTAAACCTCAACAATAAGAAAACAAATGCCCTAATTTAAAAATGGGTAAAATATCTAAAAGGATATAGTATTATAAAAAATATATAGATGAAAATTAAGTATAGAAAAAGATTTGTAACATTATTTTTATTTAGGGAATTGATAACTGAAACAGACATAAGATTGTCTAAAATCTATAAAACTGACAGTACCAATTGCTGATGAGGATGTGGAGCAACAGGAACTCTCATTTATTGTTGGTGAAATGCAAAATTGTGCCTCCACTTTTTAAGACAGTTTAGGTAATTTTTAAAAAGGTAAAAATAGTCTTACATAGGATTGATCATTGATGTTCCTAGATATTTACCCAACTGATTTAAAAACTTCTGTCACACAAAATCTGCAGAGAAATATTTATAGCAACTTTATTTATAAGTGCCAAACTTTCAAGAAAACAAGATGTCCTTCAATCAGGGGGTGCAATAAATAAACTGTGGCATATATATTATCAAATTATATGATATTTTAAAAAAGGAAAATCTCTAGAGACAGTAAAAATACTAGTTGTCACCAGGAGTTTAGGGGGAGCTGAATAGGGATACAAAGGGGAATTTTTGGGGTTGTGAAACTATTTTTAGAGACTATAATTGTGAGTATATGACACTCTGCCTTCGTCAAAGCCCCCAAATACTTCAACACCAAAAGTAAACTGTAATGGATACAAATTTAATTTTAAAATGTCACTTTGGTAGTCAAAGAAATCCCAAAACGGAATGCAAAATATGACAAAACCATCTAACTGAATTACAAATGCATGACATAATCTCACTTAATGGGATGGGGGGAAAGGAGCTTATGTAAGTAACTTTATGCTCCTAAAGAGAAGAGCATAATTATCTTGTGTGTGTGGCTGATAATTTTATTTATTTATTTTTCCAACTTTTATTTTAGATTCAGGGAGTATATATATGTACAGATTTGTTAGCTGAGTATGTTGTGTGATTTTGAGGTTAGGGATATGAATGATTCTGTTACCCAGGTACTGAGCATAGTCCCTAATAGTTAATTTTTCAGCTCTTATCCCTCTTTCCCCTCTAGCGTCCCCTTTGTTTTCCCCTCTAGCCCCTTTGTTTTGCCCAATTTCTCCCATTTAGAGTGGGTGTATTTACTCAACGCCTGTACCCCCACTATATCTAGGAAGTAACTAATCTGCTTTTGATTTTACAGGCTCATAGGTGGAAAAGTCTTGCCTTGTCTCAGATGAGACTTTGGACTGTGGACTTTTGAGTTAATGCTGGAATGAATTAAGACTTTGGGGGACAGTTGGGAAGGCATGATTGGTTTTGAAATGTGAGGACATGATATTTGGGAGAGGCCAGGGGTGTAATGTGGTAATGTGTAATATGGTTTGGACACGTTCCCATCCAAATCTCATCTTGAATTCCCACATGTTGTGGGAGGCACCTGGTGGGAGGAACATGGGGGCAGTTCTTTCCCATAATGTTCTCATGGTAGTGGGGGGATCTCACAAGAGATCTGATAGTATTTAAGGGAGAGTTTCTTTGCACAAGCTCTTTTTTTTTCTTTGTCTGCTGCCACCCATGTAAGATGTGACTTGTTGCTCCTTGTCTTCCATCATGATTGTGAGGCTTCCCAAGCCACGTGAAACTGTAAGTCCATATTAAACGTCTTGCCCAGTCTTGAGTATGTCTTTATCTGGGACATGAAAATGGACTAATACAAATAGCTTTAGTAGAATAATTACCTGTTCTTTCTTGAATGTCTGGCAGAATTTGGCTGTGAATCTATCTTGTCCACAGCTTTTTCTGGGGTGGTAGGTATTTTATTACTGATTCAATTTTGAAACTCAATATTGCTCTGTTAAGTGTTTAAGTTTCTTCCTGATTCAATTTTGGAAAGTTATTTGTCTCCAGGAATTTATCTATTTCCTCTAGATTTCCTAATTTGTGTGCATAGACATGTTTATAATAGCGTCTGAGCATCTATGGTATGTCTTTGGAATTAGTAGTAACGTCACCCTTGTCATTTCTGATTGTGCTTATTTGGATCTTCCCTTTCTTTGTTAATACAGCTCGTGGTCTATTGATCTTGTTTCAACTTTCAAATAACCAACTTTTGTTTACTTTTTGTGTGTGTGTGTGTGGATTTTTGGATAAAAGTTTATTCAGTTCAGCTCTGATTTTAGTTATTTCTTTTCTTCAGCTAGTAGTTTGTTCTTTTTTTTCCTAGTTCTTCTAGGTGTGATGTTAGATCATTAAGTTGAAACCTTTCTAGCATTTGAGGTAGGACTTTAGCACTACAGACTTTCCTCTCAACATTGCTTTTGCCGTATTTGAGATTTTGATATGTTGTATCTCTGTCTTCATTTATTTATAAGAATGTTTTTGTGGGGGCAGCCAAGATGGCCAAATAGGAACAACTCCAGTCTATAGCTCCCAGCGTGAGTGACACAGAAGACGGGTGATTTCTGCATTTCCATCTGAGGTACCGGGTTCATCTGACTAGGGAGTGCCAGATAGTGGGCGCAGGAGAGTGGGTGCAGCGTACTGTGCGCGAGCCGAAGCAGGGTGAGGCATTGCCTCATGCAGGAAGTGCAAGGGGTCAGGGAGCTCCCTTTCCTAGTCAAAGAAAGGGGTGACAGATGGCACCTGGAAAATTGGGTCACTCCCACCCTAATACTGCGCTTTTCAGACAGGCTTAAAAAACGGCGCACCAGGAGATTATATCCCGCACATGGCTCGGAGAGTCCTACGCCCACGGAGTCTCGCTGATTGCTAGCACAGCAGTCTGAGATCAAACTGCAAGGTGGCAGCCAGGTTGGGAGAGGGGCGCCTGCCATTGCCCAGGCTTGCTTAGGTAAAAAAAGCAGCCAGGAAGCTCGAACTGGGTGGAGCCTACCACAGCTCAAGGAGGCCTGCCTGCCTCTGTAGGCTCCACCTCTGGGGGCAGGGCACAGACAAACAAAAAGACAGCAGTAACCTCTCCAGACTTAAATGTCCCTGTCTGACAGCTTTGAAGACAGCAGTGGTTCTCCCAGCATGCAGCTGGAGATCCGAGAATGGGCAGACTGCCTCCTCAAGTGGGTCCCTGACCCCTGACCCCCAAGCAGCCTAACTGGGAGGCACCCCCCTAGTGGGGGCAGACTAACACCTCACACGGCCGGGTACTCCTCTGAGACAAAACTTCCAGAGGAATGATCAGACAGCAGCATTCGCAGTTCACAAAAATCCGCTGTTCTGCAGCCACTACTGCTGACACCCAGGCAAACAGCATCTGGAGTGGACCTCTGGCAAACTCCAACATACCTGCAGCTGAGGGTCCTGTCTGTTAGAAGGAAAACTAACAAACAGAAAGGACATCCACACCAAAAACCCATCTGTACATCACCATCATCAAAGACCAAAAGTAGATAAAACCACAAAGATGGGGAAAAAACAGAGCAGAAAAACTAGAAACTCTAAAAAGCAGAGCGCCTCTCCTCCTCCAAAGGAATGCAGTTCCTCACCAGCAATGGAACAAAGCTGGATGGAGAATGACTTTGACGAGTTGAGAGAAGGCTTCAGATGATCAAACTACTCCAAGCTACAGGAGGAAATTCAAACAAAAGGCAAAGAAGTTAAAAACTTTGAAAAAAATTTAGGCGAATGTATAACTAGAATAACCAATACAGAGAAGTGCTTAAAGGAGCTGATGGAGCTGAAAGCCAAGGCTCAAGAACTACGTGAAGAATGCAGAAGCCTCAGGAGCCGATGCGATCAACTGGAAGAAAGGGTATCAGCGATGGAAGATGAAATGAATGAAATGAAGCGAGAAGGGACGTTTAAAGAAAAAAGAATAAAAAGAAACGAACAAAGCCGCCAAGAAATATGGGACTATGTGAAAAGACCAAATCTACGTCTGATTGGTGTACCTGAAAGTGACAGGAAGAATGGAACCAAGTTGGAAAACACTCTGAAGGATATTATCCAGGACAACTTCCCCAATCTAGCAAGGCAGGCCAACATTCAGATTCAGGAAATCCAGAGAATGCCACAAAGATACTCCTCGAGAAGAGCAACTCCAAGACACATAATTGTCAGATTCACCAAAGTTGAAATGAAGGAAAAAATGTTAAGGGCAGCCAGAGAGAAAGGTCGGGTTACCCACAAAGGGAAGCCCATCAGACTAACAGCGGCTCTCTCAGCAGAAACCCTACAAGCCAGAAGACAGTGGGGGCCAATATTCAACATTCTTAAAGAAAAGAATTTTCAACCCAGAATTGCATATCCAGCCAAACTAAGCTTCATAAGTGAAGGAGAAATAAAATACTTTACAGACAAGCAAATGCTGAGAGATTTTGTCACCACCAGGCCTGCCCTAAAAGAGCTCCTGAAGGAAGCACTAAACATGGAAAGGAACAACTGGTACCAGCTGCTGCAAAATCATGCCAAAATGTAAAGACCATCGAGACTAGGAAGAAACTGCATCAACTAACGAGCAAAATAACCAGCTAACATCATAATGACAGGATCAAATTCACACATAACAATACTAACTTTAAATGTAAATGGACTAAATGCTCCAATTAAAAGACACAGACTGGCAAATTGGATAAAGAGTCAAGACCCATCAGTGTGCTGTATTCAGGAAACCCATCTCATGTGCAGAGACACACATAGGCTCAAAATAAAAGGATGGAGGAAGATCTACCAAGCAAATGGAAAACAAAAAAAGGCAGGGGTTGCAATCCTAGTCTCTGATAAAACAGACTTTAAACCAACAAAGATCAAAAGAGACAAAGAAGGCCATTACATAATGGTAAAGGGATCAATTCAACAAGAAGAGCTAACTATCCTAAATATATATGCACCCAATACAGGAGCACCCAGATTCATAAAGCAAGTCCTGAGTGACCTACAAAGAGACTTAGACTCCCACCCAATAATAATGGGAAACTTTAACACCCCACTGTCAACATTAGACAGATCAATGAGACAGAAAGTTAACAAGGATACCCAGAAATTGAACTCAGCTCTGCACCAAGCAGACCTAATAGACATCTACAGAACTCTCCACCCAAAATCAACAGAATATACATTTTTTCAGCACCACACCACACCTATTCCAAAATTGACCACATAGTTGGAAGGCAAGCTTTCCTCAGCAAATGTAAAAGATCAGAAATTATAACAAACTGTCTCTCAGACCACAGTGCAATCAAACTAGAACTCAGGATTAAGAAACTCACTCAAAACCACTCAAATACATGGAAACTGAATAACCTGCCCCTGAATGACTACTGAGTACATAATGAAATGAAGACAGAAATAAAGATGTTCTTTGAAACCAACAAGAACAAAGACACAACATACCAGAATCTCTGGGACACATTCAAAGCAGTGTGTAGAGGGAAATTTATAGCACTAAATGCCCACAAGAGAAAGCAGGAAAGATCCAAAATTGGCACCCTAACATCACAATTAAAACAACTAGAAAAGCAAGAGCAAACACATTCAAAAGCAAGCAGAAGGCAAGAAATAACTAAAATCACAGCAGAACTGAAGGAAATAGAGACACAAAAAAACCCTTCAAAAAATTAATGAATCCAGGAGCTGGTTTTTTGAAAGGATCAACAAAATTGATAGACCACTAGCAAGACTAATAAAGAAGAAAAGAGAGAAGAATCAAATAGAGGCAATAAAAAATGATAAAGGGGATATCACCACCGATCCCACAGAAATACAAACTACCATCAGAGAATACTACAAACACCTCTACGCAAATAAACTAGAAAATCTAGAAGAAATGGATAAATTCCTCGACACATACACCCTCCCAAGACTAAACCAGGAAGAAGTTGAATCTCTGAATAGACCAATAACAGGCTCTGAAACTGTGGCAATAATCAATAGCTTACCAACCAAAAAGACTCCAGGACCAGATGGATTCACAGCCGAATTCTACCAGAGGTACAAGGAGGTACTGGTACCATTCCTTCTGAAACTATTCCAATCAACAGAAAAAGAGAGAATCCTCCCTAACTCATTTTATGAGGCCAGCATCATCCTGATACCAAAGCTGGGCAGAGACACAACCAAAAAAGAGAATTTTAGACCAAAATCTTCGATGAACATTGATGCAAAAATCCTCAATAAAATACTGGCAAACCAAATCCAGCAGCACATCAAAAACCTTATCCACCATGATCAAGTGGGCTTCATCCCTGGGATGCAAGGCTGGTTCGATATACGCAAATCAATAAATGTAATCCAGCATATAAACAGAACCAAAGACAAAAAACACATGATTATCTCAATAGATGCAGAAAAGGCCTTTGACAAAATTCAACAACGCTTCATGCTAAAAACTCTCAATAAATTAGGTATTGATGGGACGTATCTCAAAATAATAAGAGCTATCTATGACAAACCCACAGCCAATATCATACTGAATGGGCAAAAACTGGAAGCATTCCCTTTGAAAACTGGCACAAGACAGGGATGCCCTCTCTCACCACTCTTATTCAACATAGTGTTGGAAGTTCTGGCCAGGGCAATTAGGCAGGAGAAGGAAATAAAGGGTATTCAATTAGGAAAAGAGGAAGTCAAATTGTCCTTGTTTGCAGATGACATGATTGTATATCTAGAAAACCCCATTGTCTCAGCCCAAACCTCCTTAAGCTGATAAGCAACTTCAGCAAAGTCTCAGGATACAAAATCAATGTACAAAAATCACAAGCATTCTTATACACCAATAACAGACAGAGAGCCAAATCATGAGTGAACTCCCATTCACAATTGCTTCAAAGAGAATAAAATACCTAGGAATCCAACTTACAAGGGAAGTGAAGGACCTCTTCAAGGAGAACTACAATCCACTGCTCAAGGAAATAAAAGAGGATACAAAGAAATGGAAGAACATTCAATGCTCATGGGTAGGAAGAATCAATATTGTGAAAATGGCCATACTGCCCAAGGTAATTTACAGATTCAATGCCATCCCCATCAAGCTACCAATGACTTTCTTCACAGAATTGGAAAAAACTACTTTAAAGTTCATATGGAACCAAAAGAGAGCCCACATCACCAAGTCAATCCTAAGCCAAAAGAACAAAGCTGGAGGCATCATGCTACCTGACTTCCAACTATACTACAAGGCTACAGTAACCAAAACAGCATGGTACTGGTACCAACACAGAGATATAGATCAATGGAACAGAACAGAGCCCTCAGAAATAATGCCGCTTATCTACAACTATCTGATCTTTGACAAACCTGAGAAAAACAAGCAAGGGGGAAAGGATTCCCTATTTAATAAATGATGCTGGGAAAACTGGCTAGCCATATGTAGAAAGCTGAAACTGGATCCCTTCCTTACACCTTATACAAAAATTAATTCAAGATGGATTAAAGACTTAAACGTTAGACCTAAAACCATAAAAACCCTAGAAGAAAACCTAGGCATTACCATTCAGGACATAGGCATGGGCAAGGACTTCATGTCTAAAACACCAAAAGCAATGGCAACAAAAGCCAAAATTGACAAATGGGATCTAATTAAACTAAAGAGCTTCTGCACAGCAAAAGAAACTACCATCAGAGTGAACAGGCAACCTACAAAATGGGAGAAAATTTTCACAACCTACTCATCTGACAAAGGGCTAATATCCAGAATCTACAATGAACTCAAACAAATTTACAAGAAAAAAACAAACAACCCCATCAAAAAGTAGGCAAAGGATATGAACAGACACTTCTCAAAAGAAGACATTTATGCAGCCAAAAAACACATGAAAAAATGCTCACCATCACTGGCCATCAGGGAAATGCAAATGAAAACCACAATGAGATACCATCTCACACCAGTTAGAATGGCAATCATTAAAAAGTCAGGAAACAACAGGTGCTGGAGAGGATGTGGAGAAATAGGAACACTTTTACACTGTTGGTGGGACTGGAAACTAATTCATCCATTGTGGAAGTCAGTGTGGCGATTCCTCAGGGATCTACAACTAGAAATACCATTTGACCCAGCCATCCCATTACTGGGTGTATACCCAAAGGACTATAAATCATGCTGCTATAAAGACACATGCACACGTATGTTTATTGTGGCACTATTCACAATAGCAAAGACTTGGAACCAACCCAAATGTCCAGCAATGATAGACTGGATTGAGAAAATGTGGCACATATACACCATGGAATACTATGCAGCCGTAAAAAAGGATGAGTTCATGTCCTTTGTAGGGACATGGATGAAATTGGAAATCATCATTCTCAGTAAACTATCGCAAGGACAAAAAACCAAACACCACATGTTCTCACTCATAGGTGGGAACTGAACAATGAGAACACATGGACACAGGAAGGGGAACATCACACTCTGGGGACTGTTGTGGGGTGGGGGCAGGTGGGAGGGATAGCATTAAGAGATATACCTAATGCTAAATGACGAGTTAATGGGTGTAGTACACCAGCATGGCACATGTATACATATGTAACTAACCTGCACATTGTGCACATGTACCCTAAAACTTAAAGTATAATAATAATAAAATAAAATAAAAATATAAAAAAATAAAATCCACAAGAGATTTATTTACTTTTATATTAATTTACTCAGAGTTAACTAACAACACATTGTAAGAACTGAGGTTGCATTATCATATTATAATCATCACTGGCCAAAGACTGATATGTTAAATTAATAGCAGCTGTTCTATTTCTGGAATTTAGAAGAAGGCAGATCTAAATTTAAATACTGACTTTGTTAAATTATATTGGTAATTGACATCGATTTTGGAGTCTCATTTTTTTCCAAATGTAAAATGGAAACAATAAAAAGCAATATTTATCTGAAAAAAAAAGAATGTTCTTATTTCTGCCTTAATTTTATTGTTTGCCTAAAAATCATTCCGGGGCAAATTGTTTAAGTTTCATGTAGTTATGTGGTTTTGAGAGATTTTCTTGGCATTGATTTATATTTGTATTCCACTGTGGACTGATTATATGTTTGGTATGATTTTGATTTTTTTTTAATTTATTGATACTGAGGGTAATTCTATACTCATAAGTGTAGGCTGCACATAGTGCCTTCTTTTCAAAGAGTATGAGATGGAAAAGGGTAAGTTTACAGTGGAGAAACCTGACAAGTACTATCTCAGCCTGTTGGTCAAGATCAAAACTCACAAATATGATGTGATGAAATGGCACTTCACCTTTGTGGTCTTCATCACCAAAATTCAATGAAGCAACATGTAATAAAGCTTAGTAAGGGACATTTGTGAAATACCTTGCCAGTTCCCTCCAAGTTGTCAAGGTCATCAAAAACAAGGACAGTCTAAGAAACTACCAGAACCAAAAGGAACAAATTAATGCTCCATTAATTGTAACAAATATACCACACTAATTTAAGATGTTAACAATAGGGAAATCTGGGTATGAGTACATGGGAACTCTCTGTACTATTTTTGTAATAGTTATGTAAATTAAAAACTATTCCAATAAACAAATTTATTTTAAAAAATTAATCAGAATTGCTCGTTCTTACAAAAGTAGCAACTTCATTTAACTCCAGAATCTTTGATAGTGCCTGAAAGTGGAAGTGTATTAGTATAGATTTGCCATAAAATGAAACAAAGGCTTAAGATTCTCTGGAATATTCCACATTTAAGATGGGAACAGATGTCTATCCACTTTCTCATTATTCTAGTTTTGACCCCAGGTTTTTCCAATGAAGAAAGGTGAAAAGAATGAGTCAGGGGAGGGCGGCTGCAGTAGCTCATGCCTGTAATCCCAGCGCTTTGGGAGGCAAAGGCAGGTGGATCACCTGAGGTCGGGAGTTCGAGACCAGCCTGACCAACATGGAGAAACCCTGTCTCTACTAAAAATACAAAATTAGCTGGGCGTGGTGGCCCATGCCTGTAATCCCAACTACTCGGGAGGCTGAGGCAGGAGAATCGCTTGAACCCATAAGGCAGAGATGTGGTGAACCAAAATCGTGCCATTGCACTCCCACCTGGGCCACAAGAGTAAAACTCCATTTCAAAAAAAGAAAAAAAGAATAAATCAGGGGAAAGAATGATTGTAGCGAGAGAGATTCTGAAGTCATTTAGTCATTTCTCTCTTTTTATTCTTTCTTTCTTCCTCCATACCAGAACTCTATATATTGCCAATTTGTATGGATTCTACAAGAGAAAAAACTCCTGTGTATAAACTCACAACATGCCAGGTTCTTTACCTATGGACTGTACCTAGAAGTATCAAAACCAGATTTACAGCATCTGAACAAAGCGGTGTCATCTTGAGCAGTATTAGAGACATTAAATTTGCACTTTTGACAGAGACGGTTAGCTACCACTCAATATCTATTCCCTCTGCCTTTCTTTCTATCGAATCCTTTTTTTATTCAGGGTGGCCATATGCCTAGACTAAACAATTTCTCAACTTCCCTAAGCAGCTAGTTGTTATCTTATAGCACTGTCATAGTTCTATTAAATGAGATGTAAACAATGGGAAAGCGTTTAAAAGGAGGGTCTGACTGAGCTGGCATGGCCATTTCCACACCTTTTTCCCTTTCTCCTTTCTGAAACATGCTTATGGAGCCAGCCACAGGGGAGAAGAGCAAGAGTGGAGAGGAGAGTGTTAGTTTTTGTGACCGTGAGACAGTAGCCATATACTACAGTGGCTGAAGGGAAGCAGAGCTCTGTGTCCTAATGACATTATGGAGTCACACAGCAGGCCAGGATTGCTAACTTCTTTGAACTTTTCACTACATGGAAAGATAAAATTCTAATTTGTTTAAGTCACTATTTTAGGTCACATTTATCCACAACTGAATGTAGTTGCTGATAGACTGAGTAACGTCTTTTTTGCCCGTGGCTGGTGGAAGAGTTTTAAACCTCATGATGTCTGGAGAAGACAGATGCCGCCTCTATTCTCTTTCTCTTTCTTAAAGCATATTTTCTGTTGACTTCCAGCAAAACCGCATAGACATAGCTACAGCATTTAGTTATATTTGAGGTTGCTGTGTTATTTTCTGTTAATCTATTTTCTTTCTGAATGGCTAGAAGAATCAGGATAAATACTGATTACTCAAGACAGTGCTAATGGCATTATTTCACCTCGGAATCAATCTTGGCAGATTAATAATAAAGCTTCTTTTCTTAATGAGCTTTCTAAGCTGCATCAATTTTTTTCTCCTACATCCATACTCTAATTCTCTTTATTTTTATAATATAAAAAATGCCAGTGACCAAAGGCTCACTATAAGAATATCATAAAAGCACATATATTGGTCTTCAAGACTACGCAAGTTGATTAATGTCAACTAACTATGTAGCGAGAAAGGATTCATGTTTGCTTATCCATCCCCTCAGAAAAATAGCTGATAGTTTTTTATTCTTTATCTCAATTGGTCTTGAGCAGCGTTATTAATGACAAAATGAGTGAAAGCATTAAGTGTAGGTCTTCCCACTTGGCTCTGACTTTCCTATTCTCCACTTTTGGGAAACCGAATATCAAATCTGTGTTATTTGAGTGGAAGCAAGTCATTGGCCAGAACAGGAGGAAATGGGCGTGGTTATTGCTTCATCAAGGCCTAACAAAGAAAGATGAGAGTTGCTGGGAGGAATGGGTGTTAATTCAGTCCATGATGATCTTACCAATTCTGAGTTAAAGATAATGTAAACAGTTCATTTATATACTCCCTAAAATATTAGATAATCTTCAGCTCATTTATCATACATTAAAATAGATATCTTAACTGTATAACTAAATTAAAGTCTGACAAAATCTAACAAGCTATAAACCCTTCTAATATTCACTCCACTCCTTTTGCCCTAAGGAAATGTTGTAGAATCACATTCTTAATGCTGGGATCAAGTTATAGTTAGTATCATATATTATACAGCTCACTGCACTCACAAAAAGCATAATTTGACCCATAGTATTATAATATCTGAGGTATAGCTGATTTTCCTGGATAATAATGATAATCCCTAGAATTTGCCTGTAGTGTTTCTTTTTATTTTTGGAGCTATAAAAGTGTTTTAAATACTTCATTCTGTTTTCTCAACACAGTTCATAAGGATTGGCCAATTTATCTGTGTACTTAATTGATAGAGAATCAAAGGGCAACCAGACAAACTAGATGGCACGCTGGAGGCTGTCATGGATATAAACAGGCATTTAGTCTCTTGTTACCCTGTTCAATGCATGGATCTCATGAACCACCTTTTTGCCTTTTTTTCTTTCACCATTAAATATATTGACTGTTCTTCTGCTAGTGAAAATGACTCTGGTTATATCTTCTGTTGATGACTTCTGAATCTATACCCTAGTCATCATCTTGCATTCAAGTTACACTCCAATAGGTGCAGCATGCCGTTAGACATTTTTTGGAGTTAGTCTGTCACCTCAGAATCAACATGTAAAAGATTGAGAACCCCTAAACTGGCTTTTCTCTCTATCACCCTGTGTCTGCCAAGGACACCATAATTTTCTGAGTTACCCAGGCTTGAAAACTTCAAGTTGCCTTTGAAGTAGATAAAGTGTAAGTATTCTACTACTTTCAAATCCTGTATCCTATAAATCACAAAGCAGGTTGTTTTTTTGGGGGGTGGGGGGTTGTTATCTAGCAACTCCTTCTTTACAATTTTTTTTCATATGGATTGCTTTCCTCTTCAACCCCACTGGCATCACTTTAAACTAAACCAGGAGCCAGCAAACTTTTTCTGTATCACCTGAAAGTGAGTATTTGTATCTTTGGAGGCTATTTGGTCTCTGTTGCAACACTCAACTCTACATTGCAGTATTTAAAACAATCACAGACAATATGTAAATGAGTTCATATGGCTGTTTCCAAAATTTTATTTACAAAACTGGCAGAATTTGGCCCATAGGCTGGGCTGTAGTTTGCCAACCCCTTCACTGTCCTTGCTACCACCTAATTGAATCACCAGACATCTTCTGATTCCCCTGCCTAAACAAATGCTCTTCTTTGCACCTACCTATCTACAAAAAGATATTTATAGATTAGTATTTTTAAACCTCGTTTCCATTATATCATTCTTTTACTAAATTTTTCAAGTGGTTCTCAAACAGAAATTGGCATAACTGGGATAAGGAAGGCAGGGTAGGGACAATAATTTACCCAAAAAAGATAGTGTAGATTTATAGAGTGATATTTTAATGCAGGGATTTGGGGAAATGTAGTATCCTTACAACAAAACTAGTGCAGATATATTACAAGGTAGAATGTAAATATGAGATACAATTTTAATACAAAACAGGAAACTTTGTGGAAATTTTGGGCTTACCATTATCCTTCCATGTTTTCTCCTGGGACCACAAAAGCTGGCTACCTCCATCAGTCATTAGGAATGCTTCATGGAAAAATTTGAAGAACTACTATCATACCCATCAAATATAAATTCCTGATTTTTCAGGTCTTCCATTTCTTGTGACCTCCCTCACCTTACCAGCTCTACTATTAATTCCTCACAGATTTGGGAAGCATTAATATTTCATTGTCCTATAAAAGTATCATCTCTTTTTTACCCACTCGTATTCTCTTTTTTTTGGTGGGGGGAATGCTTGCTTTCTTCCCAGTTCTACTCCATTTATTGCCCAGTTTGATACGCATGTCTTCCATGAACATTTGTCTATCAAATTCATTCTTTGATTCAGCAAACAGCTGATCATTAATATTATGCTAAGCATTGCACTATAGTCACAAAGAAGACAAAAACAAACAATAACAAAAAAAAGTGGTCCAGTTCTTGACGTAAAACTCCATCAGTGACTTGCCCAAGTAGAAACATCACCTTAGTGTCAAGTTAAGATCAAGTTAGGCTTGAAGTCTGCTTCTTTTCTCTCATTCAAATGCTCTTTCAACTGTAATACATTGCCTAATCTACTTTTCCTTTAAATCCTCTAGCTTTAAGTTCTGTATTACAGAATATCACGTATGAATATACACTTTAACATGTGTGTAACTATTTAAAATATTCTGATCTATTTTCCTATATATTAATAAGCATATATATTACTGTTTTGTGGGTTTGCTATTATTTCATGTGTAGAAGTCTTACTCTTTCCTCTGAGAACTAAGACCATCTGAATCCATGCTGCTTAGCTATCAGGACTTACAGCTGGGAACACTTGCGTCCATGTAATTTTACTGTTTATTCCAAAAATTCTAGCCTGAGGAAAAAAGAGTCTAATGAGTAACTTCACTGTTGCAGGAAATTCTTAAAGACTATTGTGTCCAAGTAAAGCGTTGTCTCATTCAGGGAAATAGCCCCCATCTGAAGTTTATAGATTGTTCATCTGGACAAGAAGCTGGCTTGCCGAGCAAAAATTTATCAAGATCTGTTTCCAGAGCCTCAACTCTCTATGCACCCCCAATATTAAGATATTAAGTTATGAATTTTGCCCAGTCTCAATTAGTCCCTGCCATGAAAAACATGCCTTAAACTACATGAGCCCAGACCTCAATACTTAATAAATTTTTTCCCGACATCTTCCTGTAATAAAGTTTTTCCTGTTCTTGTTGTTGTTGTTGTTTTTAAAGGCTGTCTTGACTCAGTTTTCAATCCCTAACTTAAGTTCAGACAGTTCTCCTTCTTGAGCAGCTGGTTATGTCCATACTCCAATCACTTCCTTATCGGGGCTTCATACTTCATCTTCCTGGCCACTATGCACCTGTGTTAATCACCCGAGGGCCAGGTATCAGACAGCTAGGGACAGTTCTTATGTCCTGGAGCTTGGGAAATTGTTCAAATTAGCTAATCCACAGGGAGCCCACAAAACCTAGCTAATCCTATCCTGTTTGCCATACTTAAACTGCATCTTACAGCTCTAGCTTGCTATTGCCCCGTCCTGGGAAACTACCCCTAAGTAACCATGCCTGACAGTCATCTTTCTTTTGAGCTGTAGGTAACAAAAAGTTCTGCCTTTCATCTATCTGATTATTATTGTGATGTGGCCTGCCATCAAAAGAACCATTGCATTTTATAAAACACTCCCAATCAGATACTACACCAAGCCTGCCAAGGTTCACTACCCTAAACCTTAATAAACTTAGCTTTGCTGATCAACAGGTTATTCTAATGCCTTTTCAGAAGTTGATAGCCAATACATCTGTCTTCCAGTTCACATTGCCCAAGACTGACTCTTAATTGATGGTAGATTGTGTTTTCTCTCAATTTCATTGTTCTTCTGTTTTACCAGTGCAGTTTTTTCTCCCACACAATAGGCACATCCTGAATTTCCAAGCCACTAGATCACTAATTCAACTTACCACAAAATGTAAACGAATCATTACACACCTACTTCTTCTGAAAACATTGTTTTATTATATTTAAGGTATTATTAAAATGTTTCTAAATTTAGAAATCTAAAACACAAGCACTACTATACCAGGAAAGCATTTATTACCCAAATCTGTAACTGAAGAAAAGGAGCAAAAAGCTTCATATAGCACTTACAATTACCCAGGCTCTGTGCAACATATTTTCACGTGCTTTATTGATCTAATCCTCACTCCAACCCACAGAATAAGGTCCTGTTACTGTATTTACAGACGAGGAAAATAAATCTCAGGGAAGAGTTTGTTGCTTCTTGCTTGTCTGAACAGGTTTTAACTTCTCTCATTAACATTCAAAACCCTTTCTTTTTATTGAGTAGCTGCTCTATATCAGCACTGTGATCACTGCTTTACACAACAATCGTGCAAGATAGATGTTATTATCTCCTGTTGACAGTGGAGAAAATAATTTTCAGATAGTAAAGTGGTGGGGGGGAATCTTAAAAGCAACCTAATGGATTCTAAAGGCTTTCCTTGGTCTGCACCTCTGCCATACTTGGAAAGACATTTAAAAGCACCTTTCAACCACATCCTGCCTGAATGGAAAAAGCAAAGCATCTCATGCTGTATGACCATCTTCAGTGCAAGTGCTCAAGAAATTCTGCCTGTCTAGCAGCCATTTTCCAAATACAACTCAAGAGTTATTTTTGTTTTGTTTGCAGCCCTTACTTCTTCTCTTTTCTATTAAAGAGCAAAATCTATTTTTTTTTCTTTTTTGAGGTTTGACTTCAAACCCTAGTTCTGCTTGTGCTACATTTTCCCATGTGCCAAGTGGGAAGTAATGATGATGCATTAACTTAGAAAAATGATCATATTAATGCATAGCAAAAGAGCTTGCATTTTCAAAGCCTAGTATGTTTTGGATAACACATCCTGCTTACTAGCAGAAGCAACAATTAAGAGCAGAAAGGATACAAATGGAAAGCAAGTGACATCAGTTGCTTCAAAGCCTTTAGTCACTGACCATCTAAAAACTCACCTTCATCTGTGATCATAATATAGGAAGAACACTGAATTGGTGGCACCATCGGTAATTGAAATTCACCCATGTATGATGATAATGCTTTCAGAAGATTTGGGAGTTCTTGTACAAACGTTGAATATGTCCCCATTAAAATGTGACTAATACTTACAAAGGAATGAGGTCATTTTTCAATACCGAGCAAGAAACATGGTTCAGTCAAAGGTGCCCATTTCCACACTAAAAGAACAATAAATACAAAAGCATAAATCAATAAAACATACTGAAATCTTCACATTAAAGAAAGCATAACATTTTCAGAAACTTTCATGTGAGAGAGCATCTTCTCACTTCTAAACAAAGCATTGTTGATAAGTTACTTCTGTGCCTTTATCATCACCACATAACGCAAATTTTAAAGGTCTATTTAACTCAATTCATGAGGATGAAGCTCAGGGTAATTTAATACATTTTAATTGAACTTTACCAGAACAATTTAGACCACAGTGAGCTGTCTTTTCCCCTAAACCCACAGTTTTACTGTCTGCATAATTTATTTTGCTATCAACTATGCATTGGGATATCTAATGTATCATTTTGCCTCTAAAAATTTTTTTCAAGGTGTTCATTATTCTCTTAGCTGCCAACATAAATCTTCTTGTATCATTGAGGGTAATTTTAATGCACAGAAAAGAAAAAGAATTTTTGCCTGTTATACATTTTTAAAACTTAGTTTATCCTTAATCTTTAAAGTACATCTTAAAAATCTTATTCCTTTCATAAATCTACTAAAATTTAAAAGTTACTTTTTATAGGGCTTTTAAAGTTAAATACGTTTCTTTAAATATTTTAAATTAGATTTAGACATGTAATCAACCCTTTTTAAGTACTTTGTCTGCCTAACAAACAAAATCTTTTTTCAATACTTAATTCTTGTAAGTTTCACCAATTGTATTCACAAGTATAATGACTTTATTCCTCTTAGTATTTCAACGTTATTTATATTAGTAAAAGTGACCTAGGGCTTTCAATTTAAAATCACTAGTCTAAGTCCACTACTTAAGCATATATTTCAAATTGGTTTCACAAAGTAAGTCTGGTAGATAGTCTAATATACCAAAATTTTCATAATCATTACACTTTAATCACTTGAATACATACCAATTATACCTGAAGTCAAGAGAACATATTAATACTAAGATTGTTTTTGTTACCTTTACTGTTTATGTTCTTAATTATAATGATCCCAAGGTCAAAAAAGAATTTACCCACTAATTCATCATAATGAGTAATCTGGGGTAACCTTCTCAACACTCAAAGCCTGCAGAACCTCAAAGACCATTTTTCCTAGGCTCTAGAGTGGACATTTCAGCTCCTTATGTAGTTGCTTTCACCACAAAGACCCCATGCAGTCCCATGGGTTTACCCCAGTTTCCATTTAATCACTGATGTTTGAAATCTCCACTAAGATTACAGCTAACTTACCTCAGTACCTTAATTTCACTTGTTTTTTTCTTAATATATTTTAAGCATCTCCCCTTCTGGCTCTAAACTCATTGTTATCAAATTCTAGGCTTTATGCCATTACATAATTGTCTGTTAACATCTTTGAACTTGGCAGAATTCACATTTTTTTCTCAATTTTTCTTCTCTGACAAAGATGATTATTACAGCTACTAACAGGAAATCCAATTGGCTTCCGTTTGTTTCTCAAGTCCTTGTCCGCCTCTGGAGTGCAGCTAATGGCAACTCAGGATATTGGAAGCCCTTTGCATACAGGGCTCAGAGGTTTTCTTTTTTGCTTCCCCAAGTACTTTGCACATAAAGGGTCATGAATAGGACTTCACTGATTACACTAGTAATTCTATTTTAGGAGAAGGCTGTTGGAGTGTGATGTGGCCTAAATATTACCAAGCATTATTCATCCAGACAAAATTATATACATCAAATTGGATGGGATGGCAGATAAGTGGTTTCTTACATCCTTTTAGGGGCTTTTTGCCTTTTTGTCACAAATTGGAACAAATATTTGTGGGGCTGGGAACTATAATTGTGAGTGAGTCTGGAAACGATTTTTTCCCCTTCAGAGGTAGCTTTGTGGACTTTTAAAAATTAGTTTTTTTTTTTTTTTAAATTTATACGTGTTTTCAACTAGGCCTGTGTTCCCATTTGCAATTTGAGGTTCTGGGTATACCTGCCCTGGCTCTCATAACAAATCCAAATTCTCACTAATATCAAATTTTATCTTCCACAGCCATAACCACAGTTTGGGAGCTTTGACATCTTTTAAGATTTTGAAGCACATAAGCCAGATGCACATAAGACAGATAAAGTGCTGAGTGACCTGGCTTTGACCATGGAAAGGAAACTTATCTTTGTTAATATCATATCCTGCTAAGTAGGTCCTGGTTTAGCAGTGCTACGGTTGCACCTGCAGTTGGAATATAACTGCTAGAGTCTTGTCCCATTACCTAAGGCCTGCTCTCCCCATTCTTTTCCACTGCCATGTGTGTGGGTGGGTGTGGGTGTGTGGGTGTGTGTTTTCAAATCTTGGTATGCCAATTATATCAAAAGTTGGCCCTTCCTCAAGTGTGGTGAGAAACACAGGTGACCAGAACCCAAGTCTCTAAAATTCAAATCCCATCTAACCACATCAAACCTCTGCAAGGTTCCCAGTTCATCATAAGAATTTATATGCAAGAAAACAGGGCCAGACTAATAAATACTTCATTACTGCTTCAAATGCTAATGTACTCTCCTAGATAGTATAATAATATATTCCAGTTTTCCTGGGGCTGCCTCTATCCCGGTGAATTAATAAATGTATACCTCTTTAACTCTCAAAAGTGGCTAGTTTTCAATGACATATTACATGGTCCCTTACTGTTTGTAGGTTACACCGGTCCATGTCAAGATGCAATGTCAATTTGCCTGTGTATGAAAGCCTATGTAACAGACTTAAATACTCTAAGCTTTCTCCTTGGCCCCTTTCTCTCTAGACCACACCCAAATCATTCTGTAGGTGAGCCAAGGTGAGCCCAAGGAAAAGTACTTTCACTTTGGTAGTGATGAGTTTAAAGATAGAGAAGACACTGAGATCTCTCTACGCTAAAAGAGCATACTACCAATATTACCAATAAAATAATAACCTTCTTATTTAACATTTACTCAGCACATCTACTAACCGATCAACAAGATTTGTCAAGAAATTGACACAAAGTGAGAAAATGGACAAACCATTTACACATTTTGCTTCTAAATTCTTTTCTAGTCTGTAATAACTTCTCTCTTTCCTCTGAATTAATCACAATATTCCTATTCATAAAAAATACATATGCACTAGAAATAAAGGTCTGTTGTTCTGCAGGCTTGGGCATATCCCAGAAGATACTCTCCTTGTGCACATCCCATAGGATATTGTCATACTTTCCTTGTAACTAACATCATAGCTTGCTTAGTCTGTGAGACTGCCTTGCCATTGCCCCCTTCAGGCAAGTGAGTTGCATGCTTAATAGGTAAGTGGCTGGCCCTGGACTGAGGACCCTTTAGGTATTCTTCTCTTGACTTCAAGTGGAATGGCATCCAAAGTTCTGTAAATGAAAATGCTTATAAATCAGAACTACATTGCAGACAAATACTTCAGTAATACTATACATATCACAGGTGCCAACACACAATTAAGTGAAAAGATAAGCAGCCAATCCCCAACATCTAGCAAATAATTTGTATTTTTCTGCAAAAAGTCCTCAATGTGATTATTATATTTTACCTTGATTTAAGATGACAACTTTTCCATTCTCTAAACATTAATTATGGATGGATTTTCCTCTTCTCTGTGATAGCAAATAGGTAATTAGATGATCAATTCCAGCATCCTGCCACTTATCTCACTGGGGGCATTTAAAACAATTAGCTCATCTATTTGTTCCCTTTAAAGAATACCAAGCATGGCTCCCTGTGTCTGTTTGGAGGATATATCACCGAAAGTGCCAAATGTGGGAAATAAAGTGCAGTGTAGCACATAATGGGGTACAATTCACAGCCAACAAAATATTAGATCTGAGGGAATCCCCAAATGGCTTCAATGCTTCTGTCCAAAATTCCTCTCACAGGTGCAGGATTCAGGGAGACTGAAAAGATACAGAATAATAACTACATTTTTCTTTAGTAATTTGCCATTGATATTATTTGTTCAGCATTTAAGACTAGAATGTGTTCCTATAGAGTCTTGGCAAGATAATGGAACATGAAAATGTATATTGGAAAAGCCAGGAGCTTTTACAATTAAAACATGAAGACTAAATATTTTTGAATTATAGAATCTGTCTCCATCCCATCCATATTTATTCCAAACAAATATCTGTAGATAATCCAACCATTCAGAAAGAAAAAAGCACTGATAATAAGGACAAATATTATGGATATAGGTTTAAATAATTTTTAAATTGTGATTTTTTTTCTGTATCTTTATATAAACCTGACTGTTTACAAGGAGTTTGAAGGTATGAGTTTCATGGGTGACAGATAGAGAGCAAGTAACCTCCATTTTAAAATTGGCTTTCTTTGACCATCCTTTAATTGTTAAGGGACCTACATAGAAATTGTCTTGCTTGAAAAACCTTTTGTTTTCCTGATTTCATTGATGTAGAAGTTAAAAGCTTCTACATCTTCTCCTGGGTCAGTACATCAACTGAAAATACCTTTAAAAAGGACATAGGCACACAGCAATTCATTTTTTAAAGTCACAGAATTTGCTCTGGGGAAAAAAACACATACTCACAAAGTCTGATAGGGTTTTCAAGGGTGAAAAAAAGATGCCTTGTGTACAGACTAAAAACTGAGTCAATGTTGGATTTACCTGCCTGATGGCCTCCATGTTATGACTGAAGAAGTTCTGAAAAGACCCCTGTGTCTGAAAATATTTCTTCCCCAGAAGCCAAAACCTTGTAGAGCTTTGAATGATTTAGGACTTCAGGAATTTTGGAAAGTAAAATATATTGAGCTATTAACAACATAACATCCAGACTCTTGGGTATGTACCAGCTTAATAGCTGCTGCAGACAGCAGTCCTTGGGTTAACTGAGACATAGGATTGGAGGGAAAAAAATAAGAACCTAAAAGGAAAAGTAAAAACCTAAAATAAATCTATGCCACTTCACCATCTTGCCTTAGTTCTCCTCTAGGACAATACTGTTAAAACTCTTGAAAGTAGAAATTCGGTGGGTTTTTTTTTTCCACTTTTACCTATGTATTAGTCTTCTTGGTGGACCCAAATTAGAAGATGGGGAGTCACCTCATATTTGTTGTCAATCCTTCACGTCTTGGCTATGACAATGGAACAGGGTGAGGTAAACAGAACATGTGCTTCAGTATGAAGTTGACTAGGTTTGAGTCTCCGCATTTAAGCATGACTCAGAACAGTCATTTAACCCCTCTTTTTAATTATTTAATTTGTAAATAATGATTGTGTGATTTGACAGCTGTATGCAAAGTAACACACACAGAGTGATCAGAAAATAGTAGTTAATATTCAGAAACAGCAGAAAAGAGGTGGTTGGACAGAGGTGATTTCAGAAATTTTAGAAATGTACCTCTCCTTCGAATATGTGGGAGTAAAACTATATACCTATTATTCCTAAAGGTCAAAGTTAGTAGTCTCAATCTCAGGCTTAGAGTTACACTGAAGCAAGTGACAGTTGAATAAATTCCTTGAACTAAAGACACATTTAGAGATTTATCATACCCAGAATTTTTACGTGAAACTAACAGTTGAACAGAGAGTGGGGAAAAAATGTGGTTTGGAGTCATCACATGAATAGGATAATTGGAGATTTAAGTGTATGTTTCTACAAACTTTAGGATGTCCCCTTATAACTGTATTCTTCAGACTGTCTGTTGCGCTAATTTTAATAAGTAGATTCTATTAGCCTATTCTAGATTCAAGAGTTTATTTGTCTCCCAGTGTTTTATAATTTCCTCATTCAGTTACTATCTTATCTCTTTTCATTACAGAGTGCCCAGTGATAGATCTTGATTTTACATCTTTCATTCTTCAAATAATGTATAAATTAGGAAAATTTTCTCATAATTTTTCTCAGTTACCAGCACCTGGTCTACTATTTTCTGGAAAGGAGGTTGGTCACTTCTCTGCTAGAAATATCTTCCAGCAAGGTCCCTCTTCTGTGAACTGCAAATTTCACGTTCATATCTCACTCACAATCCCAACATCCCCCAGGCAGGATTTTTCAGTTTTTGACTATCTGCCATGCATTCCAACTAAGTTGATGACATTCTTTATCATAGTTAAGCACATAGTAAAAATCAGAATTTTCTTCCCTATCATGTCACTGAGTCTTCTTTCTCTGGCCTTCAGTGAACTCTCCTTGTATAAACCCCTTGATGCCATCTCTATTTTTACATCAATAAATAACCACGATTTTAATTATCTTTCCAAATAAATAAATAAACAGATTTTACTTTCTTGTACTTCTCATCCTTATTTTTTACCCTCTTTCCCTTGCTTCACAGTAAGCATTCATGAAATGGCACTGGTTTGTTATTAATAGCTAATATTTATATAAGGAGAATTGAATATTAGAACTACTATATATTTTGTTGCTTTCATTAACGTGTGGAATTACTTTAGGCGAGTCCATTAGTTTTGCAGTGACCAAATAAATCCTTATAGTCATGAAGTAGAAATCTTGAAATTCTTTAGAATCACAGACTACAAATTTAGAAGATTTTTTAAAAAGTTCCCCAAAACGGTCTGGTAATGACTGGTTTGCAACTGAGTTCTTCTAAGAAACCCCAAGTTAGTTTCTGGCATTGTTTTATGCTGTGCCTTTGATTCTAAATTAAAGGAAGAGTTTTGTTATCCTTTAATTACAGAAAATATTCATTGATACTTATCAACAATTATGTCAGTTTCATCATTTGTAGGTAGATCTGATTTTTAGCAGGAAGAAGCAGGAGTGAGTTACACAGACCTGGGTCACTAATCACAGTTTGGGACATGTGGCCCACATAGGACCTTCAACCCATGACTAAACTGAAAATGTGACAGACAGAAGAGTGTTTTTTTAAATTACACTTCAGCCAAGAGACTCTCTACCCCCTTCCAACTCACTCTATGGTATCTGAATATTAAAGTTGAAAAATGCCTTTAAGAAACAGGCTTAAGAATATCATATTCTGAGAGCTTCATCTTTTATGGGACAAGCTCCTCCTGGACAACTTTAATTTCAAGCAACTATTTCTAAAATGAAATTTTAGACAGAATCATTACATTAAGAAGGCCCTCAGATTTCATCTATTTAGATCCATTTTAAAAAATAAGAGGATACTGAGTCTCCCAGAACTTACGTGATATTTTTTCAAGGTCATAAGCCTAGTCAATGACAGATTTGTGACAAGAAGCTCGGCTTTCTGACAATAGTGTTTATACCCCCTTCCTGCTCAAAATGGAATGATCTGCCTTTATTCTGTTGTTACTATATATTACTGAAAGACCTCTTAGATCTCTGTTGACATTAAATGGGCTACTAACCAGTTATTTTAAAAGAATCTTTCCAAAAGTCATGTTTTTATTCTTACTTACAATTTTACTTGAAATTCTAACAGTGAATGTTTTAAAAATTTTTTTTTTTTTTTTTTTTGAGATGAAATCTCCCTCTGTCACCCAGACTGGAGTGCAGTGGTACGATCTCAGCTCACTGCAACCTCCACCTCCCATGTTCAAGCTATTCTCCTGCCTCAGCCTCCCGAGTAGCTGGGACTACAGGCAATCGCCGCCATGCCTGGCTAATTTTTTGTATTTTAATGGAGACGGGGTTTCACCGTGTTGCACAGGCTGGTCTCGAACTCTTGAGCTCAGGCAATCCGCCTGCCTCAGCCTCCCAAAATGCTGGGATTACAGGCGTGAGCTACTGCGCCCAGCTTAAATTATTTTTTTCTATACACAATTCAGATAAATAACTCAGAACCAAGCCCTGACCATTCTACAGATAACAGATTTTTTTTTCACGGTACTATGTGTGTGTTTTAGGCACTGATATCCAACTAGTGACTGGAACATACAGAAGATCAGGAACTGGTCCTATTCTTTTTATTTAGCCAATTACAACTCCACTCTCCCTTTGCTTATCATAATCATATACATAATGAGACACCACTTACACCAGTTTCAATATAATATACTGATGGCAGTCAAGCTGCTTGAAAACATGCTGGGCTGCTGTTCCCTCAGCCCCCATTACAGTTCATCTTTTCAGAATTCCTCCGAAACTCAAGTATTTTCATAGTCATAAAGAAATGATCTTAATAAGAATGAAACATTTCAACAAGTGCCTGTCCACCACGTCCCAATTTGTAGATTAAACTGCTTAAACATCTTTGATTTCACCAACTTATTTTTGGAATTGTACTTTGTCAATGTGTTATTGGCCACAAGTCTGAAAACAGCAGGGTTAATATAGCACATGGTAGAGTTAGCCCATCTGTTCAGGTTTCCATCCAACCATGTCATTTTATGAGCTCTCTCTAGGAGATTTTTGGTTATCCAATTTGTAGTACTCTCTAATATAAACAGCCTGGTATCACTTGAGAAGCTCAGTGAGCCAAGCCAAATGATGTGAAATTGCTAGCAGCAAGTACAGTTAAATTAGAAATGCTTTAAAATATATGTATTATGTATAATTTTCTCTTCCTTTTACATTCGGGACACAGGTAATCCATGTTTATTACAGAAAAAAATTTGGAAATAAAAGTAAACAAAAAGAAGAGAGATATAAAAATCACCCATAGTTCCACCTCCCAGAGAAAAGCATTGTTAACTTGTTGGTGTATTATTTGCCCAGATTTTATCAATTCATACATAGGAATGTAGAAAAAATGATTTATAATAATGCTCTACATAAATTTTTAAAATAAATGTATTTTCACATCACAGTACAAGGAAAATATTTTCTCCCATAAATAACTATTTCTCCCTAAATGTTGAATATGTATATTTTTTATTTTAAACAAACTGAAATTACTGGGTACTTTTATTAACATGTACAGGTACTACCACCTATTTCAGATGATGTTTTTTTCCTAAGAAAACTTAAATGTATATAGCTTTTGACAACTTAAATGTAAATAGTTTCTGGATAGTCTCTAACACTGAGCACTAACATAGCTTTGGCTTAAGGTAGATTTAACTGAATTTAAAGATGATGGAATGGATTGACATGTAGATTGCTTAGCATGATTGATTAGGCCACTGATTATCTGCCTTTCTTAACTTTAAATGTCTGTTTTGGCACACTTTGAGGAGTGCGAGCATAACTACTATAGGAGTAGTAGGTTTCAAATGTGGGAAAGTTAAAGGAAGCCCATGCTGAATAAGACAGATTGTGCGGGGGAAGCAAAAACAGACAAGTCATATTGCATTATAAGTACATAAGGCAGACTCTGTCCTATAAATTAAGGTTTATTAAAGGTCTTTTTACTTATAGTCACAAGATTCTAACTAAAAGTGCAACAAAACCCTAAGGACCATATTTCTCCTTTCATCTCCAGCAAACCTCTTAGGCCTAAGCCAGACAGTCATGAAATTAGTTCTAAAAAAGTAATAAAAGCTTTTTCTTCTGACAAGAAACATTTAATTAGAGCAGCACAGATATAATGCCTCTAGCGATCCTAGCTCTAATCTCAACAGTGGCCCATTTTTGATGGAAAATTTATGCTGATTTAATGATGACTTCCTGGAAGAAGTTGACATATTTCATGGTTATTTCATGGATTGGAAAACATGCATACAACAGTGATTTAATTATTATGTTATAATAAAATCTCAGTTTCCAAAAAAGCTATCTCTATGTGTCAAGATTGAGGTGGTCTCATCTGTTAGATCACTGTAATTCCCATTTCCAGTAAACAGTTTCCAATACAAATACTTAGGACTGCTATCATTCACTCTTCAGAGACAGCATATGCAATTGAAAATAGTTAGAGAGACACTTCCAGGAACAATGTGGCAAAGGAAATGGTATTCACTGCCTTCTGCCATTCTGTTGTCATGACCCCCTACCCAACAAAGGATATAGGAAGAAACACAAAAAAAATCGGGTGTAGAAAGTCCAGTGCCCTGAAACTAGAGCACATACTCACCTCACACATTTTAGGGAATCTTTGCCATACACAGTGTAAATGGGACAGAACTGAAGACACAGCCATGTGTCATGTCATACTCCACTTGTTGTGGAGAAAGCAGTGTGATATTCCCAAAAAGAATTAAAGAAAGTCATTTACTCTAACCAGTACCATATATTGAGGCTGATTCCAAGGATAAGAGTGAGAGAGATAGGACCAGCTAAACAGGAGTAGTTTTTCCAGATCAATAGTACTTGTGATGGCTCTGCCAAGGTTGGGAGTCCAAGTACAGGAACACCCAAAACAAAATTTGCAAGCGGCTGGAATTTTGCCCAACCTAGTTTCTAACACATTGGCCTGAAATACTGTGATATCAGTATAAAACATATTATGCTGAAAAGAAGAGACATTCCTCTAATGAGGCAGGACACTTTTTGAACTCAGTGAGAAGTATCATTAGGAAAGAAACTCGGATGGGGCATCAAATGCCAGAGTGAAATACAGGCCAAACAAGAAACCAGTCATAAAAAAATTTTACCTCTGGTATGTAATTTTTCAGTGTGCACTAAGACCACTTGCAAAGAGGCAGCTTCCCTTGTTAACACTTGTCATTGCTTAGTTCTCTGCTCTTAAAACTCAATCTGCTAAGTTTGTTCCTTTTCTAGTTCCTCAAGTTCCTTTTTCTAGATTGTTTGGAAATTTATCACTATAAATTTCCCTCTTACAACTACTTTTGCTGCATCTCATAAGTTTTTGTATGTTGTGTTTCCATCTTTGTTTGTCTCAAGGTATTTGCTTAATTTCCTTTTTGATATCTCCTGTGACTCACTGGTTGCTTACAAGCATGTATCTTAATTTTCACATATTTGTGTATTTTCCATGATTTCTTCTGTTATTGATTTCTAGTTTTATGCCACTATAATCTGAAAAGATATTCAAAAGATGTGTATAATTTAAATCCTTTTAAGTTTGTTAAGATTTGTGATCTAATATAATTTTTCAAATCCTGGAGAATGTGTCATGTGCATTATAGAAGAATCTAGATTCTGCTGCTATTATATGGGATGTTCTGTATATATGTGTTAGGTCCATTTGGTCTAAAGTGCAATTCATTTTCAGTATTTCTTTATTGATTTTGTCTTTGTCTAGATTATCTGACCACTGTTAAAAGTGAGGTATTGGGGACTACTACTACTATAATATTGCAGTCTATCTCTCCCTATAGGTCACTAATTGTTTTATATATTTAAGTGCTCCAATGTTGGGTGCATATGTATTTATGTCTTATTGGTGAATTAACCCCTTTATCATTGTGTAATAAACTTCTTTCTTTTTATAGTTCTTAACTTAAAGTCTATTTTTTTCTGACTAGATACTTCTGCTCTCTTTCAATTTTCATTTCTACGGAATATCTTTTTGCATCCCTTTACTTTCAGTCTGTGTGCCCTTCTAGTAAAATTATACTCGTGAAGTCTCCTTCAAGGAACTTGAAGGAGAAGAAGAAACTAAGCCCAAAATTAGCATAGGGAAGAAAATAACAAAGTTCAGAGCAGAAATAAATAAGAGACTAGAAAAGCAATAGAAACATTAATGAAACTAAGAGTTGATTATTTGAAAAGAAAAACAAATACAATTGACAACATCTTAGGTTGATTAACTAGGAAAAAAGAGAGACTACTAAAATAAATAAGACCAGAAATGAATAAGGAGATATTATAACATTAATATCATTGAAATACGAACTATAAGACACTACTATGAACAATTATACACCAAAAAATTGGATAACCTAGAAGAAATGAATAAATTCCTAGACACATAATACTTACCAAGACAGAATCATGAAGAAAGAGAAAATCCGAACAGACCACTGATGAGTAAGCAGATTGAATCAATAATAAAAAGTCTCCAATTAAAGAAAAGCCTAGAACCTGTTGGTTTCATGGCTGAAAACCACCAAATATTATATATATATAAATATATATAATAACATATATAATATAATATATATTATATATAATACATAACACAATACATAATATAATTTATAACATATAGTATATAATTTATATTATATATAATATACATAATATATAATATAATGTATGTCATATATAATATACATAATATATAATATAATGTATGTCATATATAATATACATAATATATAATATAATGTATGTCATAAAATATACATAATATATAATATAATGTATGTCATATAATATACATAATATATACTATAATGTATGTCATATATAATATACATAATATATACTATAATGTATGTCATATATAATATACATAATATATACTATAATGTATGTCATATATAATATACATAATATATACTATAATGTATGTTATATATAATATACATAATATATACTATAATGTATGTTATATATAATCTACATAATATATAATATAATGTATGTTATATATAATATACATAATATACAATATAATGTATGTTATATATAATATACATAATATATAATATAATGTATGTTATATATAATATACCTAATATATAATATATAATATAATGTATGTTATATATAATATAGATAATATATAACATAATGCATGTTATATATAATATACATAATATATAATATAATGTATGTTATATATAACATACATAATATATAATATATAACATACATAATATATTATACATAATATAATATATAACAATATAATATATAATATACATAACATATAATATACATAATATATAATATACATAATATAATATATAATATACATAATATATAATATACATAAGATAATATATAATATATAATATACATAATATATTATATTATATAATCATATTATATTATATAATTAATTATATTTATTATATAATATATATAATTATATAATTATATATATTATATAATTATATATAATTATATAATATAATATAATTATATAACATATATAATTATATAACATTATATATTATATTATAATATATAATTATATTTTATATCATATTATATTTTATATAACATTATATATTATATTATAATATATAATTAGATTTTATATTATATTACATTATATATTATATATTATATTATATATGTTATATATAATATAATATATTATATATAATATATCATATTATATTATGTATATTATATATTATATATTATATATCATATTATATAATATAATATATGTTATATATAATATATAAATCATATAATTATATATTATATAATATAATTATATATTATATAATATGTAAATAACAATTATATATTACATTATGTATATATTATATAATATATATTATGTAATTATATATTCTATATTATTATATATTATATATATCATATTTATTATATAAGATATAAAATAATATATATAATATATTATATAATATATATTATATAATATATAATATAATATAATATATATTATATTATATATAATATAATACATATAATATATAATATAATACATATTATATATTATATAATAAATAATATAATATATAATATAATATATAATATATATAATATAATATATATGATAATATAATATATAATATATATAATATATATTATAATATATAATATAATATACAATATATATTATAATATATAATATAATATATAATATATAATATAATATATAATATAATACATATAATATATATCATATAATATATAATATATTATATAATATATAATATTATATATATTATATTATATATTATATAATATAATAATATATAACATATAATAGTATAATATATAATATATTATATAATATATATAATATTATATAATATATTATATAATATAATATATTATATCATATATATTATATTACATATAATATAATATATTATATCATATATATTATGTTACATATAATATAATATATATAATTCTCAAATTCTTCCCAAAAAAATCAAAGTAGAGGGAATAAATACTTCCAAACTAATTTTATGAAGCTGTCGTTACCCTGATACTAAAGCCTGAAAAAGACACTACAAGAAAATTATAGGCCAACGTCTCTAATAAACAGAGAGGCAAACTCCTCAACCAAATATTAGCAAACTGAATTCAAGAATGCATTAAAGGGATTATTTACCATGATCAAGTGTGATTTCCCCCTGATATGCAGGGATGGTCAAACATATGCAAAGCAATAGATGTCACACACCACATTAACAAAATAGAAGATAAAAATCTTATCACCATCTCAATAAGTATAGAAAGAAAGCATTTGACAAAATTCAACAGATTAGGAATATAGAGAATGTACCTCAACACAATGATGGCCATATATGACAAAACCATAGCTAACATTATTCTCAAAGGTGAAACATTGGTAACTTTTCCTCCAGGATCAGGAACAAAACAAGATGCCCATTCTCACCACTTCTTTTCAATATAGTACTTGAAGTCCTAGCCAAAGCAATTAGGCAAGAGAAAAAAACGTAAAAGGAATCTGAATAGAAAAGAAAGAAGTGAAAATGTCTCTACTTGCAGATGGTATGATATTGTATAGAAAAAATCCTAATGGCTCCACGAAAAAAGTGTTAAAGCTGATAAATACACTTAGTAAAAATTAAAAAAAAACAAAGCACAATTGATTGGCACAATTCAACTAGAGAGATACACGTTGTTGTTTTTTTTTCTCATGGCAGTTCATTTTATTGCTAAAGAATTAAACTACTAGAAAGTGGCTCTTTCTTCCAAGCTGAATCCAAAGCTATTTTTTACTTTTTCTTCTTTGTAATAGAAGCATTTCAGACTGACATTTTCCTCTGAGTACAGGTTTTACTGCAAGTCATCATAGCAGCCAGTAACAGAGCACTCGCTTTTAACCATTATATCTTCTGCCCTTTATAGGCTTGATATATACTTGTAACAATATGTTTTGAAATTTCTGGAGAGCTGGAAAGTTATTTTTAATTAAAAATATAAAATATAGGGATTAAATTATAACAAACACCCAAAACACCCATACTCTTCATTTTGTATTAATAACTGCTTTTGTCACAAATGCATTTACATGTATGCACACTCACACATGTGTGCATGCATACCCACATATGTATTTTAAAACTAAAATTAAAGTCCCTTTTAATTAGCCCTGCAGTTTTTCTTTTCTCAAGATAAACATTACCATGAGTTTGATGTGTCCTTTATAAATCCATTTATTTTTATATTTTAACATTTATATAAATATTCATAAGCAACATATATAATTGTTTAAAAGTTATCATAAATCAGTATTACACATGATATACAGTTCTGCCTTTTCCTTATTTACTATGCTTTTAATACCTATCCAATCTGACCAATATAAAATGAATTCATCCATTTTATCTGACATAAAGTGTCCGTCCTATGAATATTCAAAATTTTATAAATATATTACCCTAATGATGGGTATCTAGGCTGTTTAAAAGTCTTATGATTAGAAACAGTGTTACAACCAGCTTCTTTGGAGACACACAGAAGAGACTTTCTCTGGGCAACATAACTGGAGATGGAATGGCTCCCTGAGGTTTGCTGTTATGTCACCCATGCTGCAGTGTATTTAACATACAGGTTACCTGCATCTTGCACCCACATTAAGAAAACTTTCTTCTTTTGCCTGCGTTGATTGCCATCATTAAAAAAGAAATTGGTTACCCATGTGACAACACCATGTTTTTAAATCTTCCATTACTACTCTCTTTCCATCAATGTCTTATTATGTTCTAAACAGCTTTTACTCTAGATATTTTGATGCTTTGTCATCTGGTATGGCATCAGTATATGACAACTTGCTTTTTCACATAGAATGCATTTAACTTTGGATTTTCTGTATTTTGATTTCACCATTATAGTCATGCTTTCTTATCTGTTGGCATATCTTTCCTCATTCTTTTATTTTAACCTTTCTAAGTCACTTTATAAAAGTGTCTTTTATTTATATCCATAAATCAATATTTTTTTGAAACATGCTTTCCCCATTCTCTCTTCTACTTTCTTTTTCTTATGTATTTCATCTTTTTTGTGCTGCTGTGTCTCAGCCCACCATCCTTATGCTATTTCCACCCTTTTCTCTTCAATGCACCATATCCTTGTGTCTTCCTGCATTTTGAAACAATCATTATTCTGAACTCACCTTCATTTGTATTCCTCATGGCACCTCTATGTTATTATTTATTTTTTATTCCATCATTTCACATATACTTACCGGAAATCTACTATGTTACAGACATTTTTGGACCCCTGAGATATGATAAACAATATAAATATATAAATGCAAACCTCAGTGAGTGCTGTAGGAAAAATGATATAGGGTGTTTTGAAAGAACAAAAGCAGACCAGCTGACAAAGTCTGGGAAGGAAACTTTAAATGACATTTGGGATGATAGCTAAAGGATATGATGAATAAATGAAGAGATAGAGAAAAGGAAGGAGTAGTATGGCAGAAAAGGAAAACTTCAGGTTCAAGTACCCTGAGGTAGAAGTAAATATGGCAGAACTTTTCGGAAATCAAAAGTTCTATGTGGTTGAAATACAGCAAGCAAGGATGGACAAAGAACAAGATGAAGCTACAGAGGTACACCAGCATCAGGTCACACGTGGAATTCAAGGCAGTATTAAAGATTTTTTGCTTTTTTTTTTTTTTTTTTTTTTTTTTGAGAAGGAATTTCGTTCTTGTTACCCAGGCTGGAGTGAAATGTCACGATCTTGGCTCACCGCAACCTCCACCTCCCGGGTTCAAAGCTATTCTCCTGCCTCAGCCTTCCTGAGTAGCTGGGATTACAGGCATGCGCCACCATGCCCGGCTAATTTTGTATTTTTAGTAGAGACAGGGTTTCTCCATGTTGGTCAGGCTGGTCTCGAGCTCCTGACCTCAGGTGATCTGCCCGCCTCGGCCCCCCAAAGTTCTGGGATTACAGGCGTGAGCCACCGCACCCGGCCTGTTTGCTTATTTTAAGAGAAATAAGATTTTATGCAACAGTTTTAGTTAAGCAGATAGTTAACGAAATCAGATTTACATTTTTAAAATACCACTCTAGCTTCAAGATTGAGAACAGATTTGAGAGGACAAAAATGTATTCAGAGACTCACTGCAGTGGTACAGGTGAAAGAAGATGATAGCCTAAATACATGCTATAGGGAGAATTAAAAGGGAGATTCAAAAAAATGTTTAGGCAGTAAAACTGACAAAACTGTTAATAATGACACCTAGTGCTTTGTGTTGCTGAGCTATGCACATTCAGTTACAAAGTGATGTGCTCATTGAAGCAAGCCCAGTACTCTATTATCCCAGGCACAACTGTATCTGAGGGGAAACCCTACATTGGCTCAAGTTTCTGTTGAGTGTCACAGATACTTCTTTTATGATTTAGCAAAAACTTGCAACAATAAAAAGAAGGATAATAACTAATTCATGCCAATTGGTTGTTATGGCTTGCATTGTCAGAATGACTACTGATCTCCCAGTAAATGTTTATAAAATGCATGCCCTAAAAAGTCAAATTCTTCAGAATGCCTGCAGAAATGTTACCAGGAACACAACTGGGAAGAAAACTGTCACAGACTTCTTGGAGGGCAATTGGACCATATGTATAAAAATGTTAAAAATTTGTATGCCTTTGATCCATTCAACTGTCTTCTAGGTGTGTTTGATTTTTCACAAAGTAGGCATGCATGCAAAGAAATGTCACCTTCTTCAGAATGTTGTAAATAATAGCAAAATTATGAGAGCAATTATTCCAAGTAAGCACTGATTCTAGGCAGCAGAAATTATCCTCATGCACTAGAAAAGAGGCATTTCTGCATTGAGCCAGGAATAAATTGAATCTTCTCTTTGAAATATCAGTCTGTCTTTCAGATCTTCATTTTTTATCCATATGGCTTTTAAAATGCTACTCGGGAGGGGTTTAACCAAACCCTACCAAAACTTTCAGTGTACAACTATATAGCAAAGTTAGATATGAAAGTTCTTCCTAAAGTCTCAAATAATACTCCTTTTCTTTTTTTCTTTCTTTTTTTTTTTTTTTTTTTTTTTTTTGGTTTTATGAAGGAATCCCCATCTGGCTTTTCCAATTTCTCACTCCATTGGCAATCTTTCCAATCTTGGGTAAAATTTCACAGCCTTTTAAATGTGTACATAGTGGCTGCCAGAGGCCTATAACCATTGTTGTTCAAAAATAGAAAAGAATAGATAGGAGTAGTCTTTGATTTCCAGCATCCTCATCTTTTAACTCTTTTCTCCTCAGAGGAGACCAATGCTTAATAATCTCTATTTCCACCATATAAACTGAAATCAGTAAAACATCAGAAACTTTCCTATTCACATCACAGTATATTAATCCTCCCAAGGAGCATGTATATTTTAACAAGGATCAAAGTCATAAGTTTAAGTGCTTAGAATAAAATTTTGAACATCAGTGGACTTACAGCTGGGAAAAGTGCCTACCTATTCAAAAGAGTAACCCATTTTTTTCTAATAAAATATTCCAGAGAGCCTTATGCATCAATTCATTTTTCAATGACCTTGTAGTGCTCTTCTGAGATAAAATTTAAGCTTAATTTTGGGAGAGATTAACATTGTATAGGGTGTCTTGCAATATTCGGAATTGGAGTTGTACCAAGTCAAGGTAAAATACATAGAAGCATTGTCCTATGTTTTTTCTCATAGAACTTGTTTCGTTGCCCACTTATATCCAAAGCATGTCTAAATGTATTCATTTATTTATCTTCTTTTCACATAAATTGGCTTCACACAAGTTAGGATTTAAGAGATAATTTTAGGAAAATTAGGATATTAAATAAAAATAAATATATATATATTTATTTAAGCCATTCCTTAGGAATTCTTAATGAAGGTAATAGTAAAAGGTAATTAGAAAATGTTATCTTTCAGATAACTATCTACGTAAAAGTATTGATGATTCATAAAATGATTCAATGTGCTTAACTATAGGTGGGTATTTATATAGAGAGCTCATATTTGAAATGTCAAAGAAGATCTGGGTATGAAAAACCAAATGATGAAAAGAAATATTATACATAATGACAGCACAGCACTGCAGGAGAGTCAGTTTCCCAAAATTAAACAATGGATAAGATCAAGTAGTAAACTTTCCAAACAGCTGAAATAGATATTGTAAATTCTATTTGCTTCTTTCTGTAATAAATCTGCTAGAAATCTTTTGATGTAAAGTGGCGGAAAGGCTAAATCAGGCCTGATTCAGTAATAATCAAGGCAATGAGTAAAATTATACAACTAGGGCAAATGTTAGTTCTTGCTCTCTTTCCTTATGGTTTTCCAGGAGTTATCTGCCGTAATTTGCCATACTTCGCCAAAGTTACATATTTAGCAGCCTCTATCATAAATTTTTTAAAGCCTATCCTCCTGAGGTTTCCTCTTAAAAAGGAGGAAATTTCTTTCCTAAAACCTCCTAGCAAGGCTTCCTTTGCATATCATTGACCTCACATGAATCAGAAATAAGAGTAACGAAAGATTTTTTTTATTGAATGGAGAGAGTACTTCTTCAGAAGTAATCATAAGTATCTTACAGCATTAAAATAACTGACTTTTATAAAAAAAAAACTGCAGTCATTAAGACAGTATTAAAATACATAAAATGAGCCAGGCACAGTGGTGGTCCCCTCTATTCAGGAAGCTGAGGCAAGAGGATCACTTGAGCCTGGGAGTTTAAGGCTGCCGTGACTGCACTCCAGCCTGGGTGATGGAGTGAGACTCTGTCTCTTAAAAAAAAAAAAGTATAAAACATATTTGTTTAAGAGGTTAAGAGGAAGGACAGGGTAGTAAGGATTAAGCTTTAGGAATGTTCCTGCCAAAAATGACTAAAAATAATTTACAATTTAAAGAGAAAGATTAGGGTATTTGGAAATAAATGTTTGTGGAGAATATGGAATACTACAATTTCTGATCATGGCAGATAAATATAATGAAAGCTTAAACAACTGTAGATTTTTAAATACACCTACCAAAAATCAATTACCATAGATAATCTCAAATTACTGTTACCTTTGATCACCTTAGTAAAATGTATAACTAAGAAAATTTATGAATAAGATTAAGATGGAAGCTTTTAAAATTAAGAAATGACAGATGAGAGAGCTAAGAAAAATACATGTCAAAAAGTATTTTTTTTGTGTGGAAAAAATGAAAACCAGATAAAACTCAAGGAAACTTTGAAAGCAGCAAAAAGTCTACTCCAGGCTGAGAGAAAATGTTGGCAGGTTGCTGTTGTATCTGCTTTGTCTACCTTAGTTTTTTATTTCCCCAAAAGTGTCAAAAATGATGTTTCTGTATGTAAGAGAGAAAGAAAGAACTAAATCTGGTCAAATTACATATTTACAGAAAACAGCCTCTCTATGAAACTAAAATGAAAAAGAGTTTCCCTGAAAGGCATAGATATGGAGGCAGAGGGTGACACTGATTACTTTTTTTGGATAAAATAATACAGCTGCCATTTGTGCCTGGAACTGTGATAAATGGTTTAAAGTGCATTATTTCTTTTAGCACTCAGGCTAGCCGACAGTTACTCCCATCGTATAGATGGTAAATCTAAAGCTCAGAGAAGTTAAATAACTTTATCAATTTTGCAAAACTAACAAGCAATGAAGTCAGGATTGCAGCCAACGTCTACTTTACTCCAGGGCCTGCTTTTCTCTATTTCCTCATGCTGAAAAAGCACTGGCAAGAAGAAATTTTATCATGAATACTTACATTCCTAGTATTGTCTATAGAGTCTGAAATGAATCTTCTAAAACAGGAATTTTAAATATTATCATCAAGAGTACCCTTGAAGTCCCAAGCCTATAGAATATTGAGTTATGATGACAGAGAAGTGCCATAGGAAAAAAAATCCTGAAACACATTTGTTCTCTGGGAGGAATTCTTTACCTGGGAAAAAAAAATATGTCATCCAAAGAAGAGGAATCCAAATAATCCACTGGGCAGAGGCCTTTTGATCTCCAGAAATAAGTATTTTGAGATATCTTCTTCCTCTTTAGATGCTGAGCATGGGCTCATCGTGGCCCAACTCTATAGAAATAGCACTTTGGGAGGCCAAATTGGGTGGATTACTTGAGGTCAGGTACAATTTCTATAGAAATACAGAGGACTTAGCTGAGTCCCACATGGTCCTGTCTTGGCTTAGGTTGACATAACAAAGTAACATAGACTGGGTGGTTTAAGCAACAGAAATTTACTTTTCACAGGTCTGGAGGCTGGAAAATTCAAGATCAAGGTGCCAGCAGGATAGGTTTCATTCTGAGGACACTTCTCTCGGAAGGTCTGAGGACCTCCTCACTGAATGCTCACATGACCTCTTCTTTGTGCAGAGAGAGAGAGAGAGAGAGAGAGAGAGAGAGATCTTCCTCTAAGAAGAGGAAGGAGATATTAGAAGGCCTCTTCCTAATAGTATCAGATTAGGGCCCCACCCTTAGGACCACATTTAACTTTACTTATCCCCTAAAGGCCTCATGTCACAATACAGTCACCACACTGGGGATTAGGATTTCAACACACGAATTATGGAGATACACAAGTTTGTCTATAGCAGTCCCAGATTTATGTATGTGGGTACATTGATTTCTTTTCTTTTTTTTTTTTTTTTTTTTTTTTGAGACGGAGTCTCCCTGTCGCCCAGGCTGGAGTGCAGTGGCGCGATCTCGGCTCACTGCAGGCTCCGCCCCCGGGGTTCAGGCCATTCTCCTGCCTCAGCCTCCCGAGTAGCTGGAACTACAGGCGCCCGCTACCTCGTCCGGCTAATTTTTTGTTTTTTTAGTAGAGACGGAGTTTCACTGTGTTAGCCAGGATGGTCTCGATCTCCTGACCTCGTGATCCGCCCGCCTCGGCCTCCCAAAGTGCTGGGATTACAGGCGTGAGCCACCGCGCCCGGCCACATTGATTTCTGTTAATATGATCCTGAGAGTAGTAGAAGTGCCAAGCAGGTAAGACCTTATACAGAAATATTTTGATTAAAACTGACATTGTTAATTTAAGAAAAGTATATATCCTGTGATAAAAGAGGCTTCTAAGTAAAATGGTTACTTGAGGAGGATGTCTAAAGCCCCCATTTGGTCTTTACAAGTGACAGAATAAAAACACGGCAGAATGAAGAAATAACTAGGGTCATTTTATTTTTTAAAATTTAGAGGAAGTCAAGCATAGTACAAGTGGGAACAAAATGAAGAAAAACACATAGGACAAATTATCAACTCCATAATGAAAAAAAAAACTGTCAAAAGAAATACAGAGAAGAGTTATTGGCAAAAGTCATTTTGAGCTTCTACTATAGGAAAGGCTAAAGAATGAGGCTGGCCCACGGGGAAATGAGACCACAACAGTATAACGCGTAGATTTCCTTTCCTTGCCATGTAACTACACTATTCTGAAGTAACTGTGCTGGAAGATCAAATCATTTTTGCAATCTTTTCAAGTCAAATGGCAAGATAACTCTTTAAGGAACAATTTATCTCTCAAGTGGCAGGAGTAGTATCAAAGAGTCTGGACACAGCCACAAAAGGCACCTGGAGTAATGTCCAGGCCAAAGTAAAGAGAGAATCAAGATATACTGGATTAATTTCTTATTGTTACTGTAACAGATTTCCTCAAACTGAATGGCTTAAAATAATGCACATTACAGTCTTAACAGTTCTCTAGGTTAAAAATCTAACACAAGTCTCACTTGGCTAAAATTAAGGTGTTGCCGGCCAAGCAAATTTTCCTTGTGAAGGCTCTAGGGAAGAATCTGTTTCCTTGGTTTTCCTAGGTGAATTCTCAGCTCCTAATCCTCTTCCTCTATCTTCAAAGCCAATAATGGTCCATCAAATCTTTCTTATAGAGTATCACTTTGACCACCTCTCTTGCCTCCTTCTTCCACTTCAAAAACCCTTGTAATGGCCAGGCATGGTGGCTTATGCCTGTAATCCCAGCATTTTGGGAGGCCAAGGTGGATTACTTGAGGTCGGGGATTCAAGACCAGCCTGGCCCACATGGTGAAACCCGGTCTCTACTAAAAATACAAAAATTAGCTGGGCGTGGTGGCAGGTGTCTGTAATCCCAGCTACTTGAGAGAGGCTGAGGCAGGAGAATCGCTTGAACCTGGGAGTGGAGGTTGCAGTGAGCCGAGATCGCACCACTGCACTCCAGCCTGGGTGACAGAGCAGGACTCCATCAAAAAAAAACAAACAAACAAACAAAAAAAACCACCTTGTAATTATAGTAGCTCTTTCCAGATAATCCAGGATAATCTCTCTATTTTAAGGTCAGCTGATTTGCAACTTTAATTTCACATGCAACCTTAATTCGACATTTGCCAGGTAACAAATGTATTCACAGATGCAAAGATTGGGGTGTGAACATCATGCAGGGAGACATTATTTTGCCTACCACAGGGGTGAAATTCAAATAGAGAATGTACAAAAATTTAAGCACATATTTTAACTACTCTCAGTCACAGGTTTACACTCACTCCCCTGATAAAATAATGAAAGTTAAATGCAACATAACCCTGCTTGCAACTAAAAAGAAGAAATATAGTTGCACCCAGTGAAAAATAAAGGAATTCAAGAAAAATTATAGACATTATATTGAACAAAAATGGGACCCAGACAGATGAGAAGCACATAAATAGCAACATACAAACCTTTGAAATATTAAAAAAAAATAAAAGATGTATTAATCTAGTGTCAGTAGGACGAGGAAGAGTTAGAGGAAAGGAGATTTACTACAGAAAACAAAAGTGCATTCTAAATAAGATCTACTTTTGCTCTCAATAAAATTTAAAATATAAAATAAGAGATGACAGATGAAATAAGAAAGCAAACTGAGATAAAAGGGAACTTGATGTAGGCAGGAATAAAAAAAGTAAGATGATTGAGATATAAAATGTTTTAAATAAGTTAAAAATGCCACCACAATATTATAAAAAGTACTAGCATCAGAACTAAAAAATGTTTCTGCTGTTTGAAAGAAAAGTCAGAACTTTTATTATAATGCAGATGAACAGAACAAAGTTCCCATTTTAGAATCTAATGGAAAGCATAAAACTCATCCATGAAAAGATCACAGCACTTACAATTTTGAATAAATTTCAAAGTTCATGGATTCCCCCCACCAAAAAAAGATAAATTATGGACCTCAAAGGAAGAATCTCTGATCTAGTAAAAGAAAATGAGCTATAATTCAGGTCCAGAATTAAATAAGGTCTTTGTACATTAATCGCTGATGATATCTTATATCTAGAAAACCCCAAAGACTCAATCAAAAAAACTCTTAGATGATAAATTCAGGAAAGTTTCAGAATACAAAATCAATGTAGAAAAATCAGTAGCGTTTTTATACACCAATAACTATCAAGCTGAGAACCAAATCAAGAAGACTATCTCATTTACAATAAATACAGAAAAAATAAATAAAATGCCTAGGAGTATACTTAACCAAGGAAGTGAAAGATCCCTGCAAAGAAAACTATGAAAGACTAATGAAATCTACTGGGCAGAGGCCTTTTGATCTCCAGAAATAAGTATTTCTTATTACTTGGCACAAACAAATGGAAAAACATCCTATGCTCATGGTCAGAATAACTAATATTGTTAAAATGACCATACTACCCAAAGCAATCTATACATTCAATGTCAAAATACCAATGTCATTTTTCAAAGAATTAGGAAAAAAATTAATTCATATGGAACCAAAGAAGTGCCAAAATAGTCAAAGAAATCCTAAGTAAAAGAAAAAAGCTCAAGGCATCACATTACCTGACCTCAAATTATACTATACAGCTATAGTAACCAAAATAGCACAGCATGGTACTGATATAAAAATAGAAACATAAATCGATGAACAGAATGGAATACTCACAAATAAAGCTACATATCTAACTGATCTTTGAGAAAGTTGACAAAAACATACACTGGAGAAAAAACCTTTTCAATAAATGATACTATAAAAACGGGATTGCCATATGGAGAAGAATGAAATTAGACCCCTATCTCTCATCATATAAAAAAAGAACTCAAAATGGATTAAAGACTTAAGTGAAAGAGGTGAAATTATAAAAATACTAGAAGAAAACCTAGAGAAAATTCTTCTGGACATTGGTCTTGGCTAAGAATTTATCACTAAGACCTCAAAAGTACAGGCAACAGAAACAAAAATAGACAAATAGGACTTAATTAAACTAAAAAGCTTCTGCACAGCAAAAGAAAGAATCAGCAAAGTGAACAGACAACCAGCCTGCAAAATGGAAAAAAATATTTGCAAACTATGCAACCAACCAACGGGGAACTAATATGTAGAATTTATAAGGAACTCAAACAACTCAACAACAACAACAATGAAAAAAACACCCAAATAACCCACTAAAATGTGGGCAAAGGACCGAATAGACACCTTTTTTTGAGCCAGAAACTGCTGTAAAAACAGCAGTTTATACACATTTGTTTCCTTCCCATGGTTGTTTCCTTCTCAGCATAGGCACAGAGCCTTTGAGAAGGGCAGCCTCTGAACAAGGGAGCCAGGAACGCAGGTAGGACATGTCTTTTGCAGCCATGTTCAGCCCTAGCAGGATGCAATCCTTCAAGCTGGAATTCCACTGGGTATTTGAGAGGGACCAAGGTAATGGGTAGAGAGGAAGCCTTCAACAGGACTCACATCTTGGTCCAGGCCTCCTCTCTCACTATCCAAGTCCATCCAAGTTTTAGGACCCTGGGGGGCAACAATCAGGCCCACCCACTTCAACAGGGACAGATTCTTCAATCTGTGCCCAGTTCACACACACCTGCTTCCGCTGGTCGCACAGTTAAAGAGAATTAGCCTTATGGTAAGAGACAGACCACTTTCTCTCTGCCCCTCACTGGCACCTCTCTTCAGCATCTTCACAGGAACCGCTGGGAAGATGGAGGCCTGCCTTCTCAGAATAGGTACTTTTAAAAGAAGACATAAAAAGGACCAACAAAATATCAAAAACAGTTAAACATCACTTATCATCAGAAAAATGCGCATTAAAACTACAATGAGATATCATCTTACACTCATCAGAATGGCTATTATTAAAGTTAAAAAATAGATATTGGCAAGGATGCAGGCAAAAGAAAATGCTTTCATACTGTTGGTGAGAAGGTAGATTACTACAACCTCTATGTAAAACAGTATGGAGATTTCTCAAGGAACTAAAAACAGAACTAGCATTCAATCTAGCAATCCCACTACTGGGTATCTACCCAAAGGAAATAAAATCATTATATAAAAAAGATACCTGCAATTGCAGCACTGTTCTCAACAGCTAAGATATAGAATCAACTTAAGTGTCCAACAATGGGGATAACTGGACTAAAAAATGTGGGATATGTAAATCCCAGGTTTGGACAAGGTCAGCCTGAGAAGCTACTTCATGAAATAAGGCCCTGATATTTGGTGTCCTTTGGACTATCTGACCCACCAAACCATGGAGAGAAACGATTCAATCTCCCTGCCTCTCCTAGCGTCTTTTACTGTCTACCAGCCCTGAAGAAGCAGGATCATGCAATAAATCTCTTCCTTTTCTTGACCAGTTAGAGCACCCCATATATACAATTCTATCTCCTAATCTACTGGGAGCTGTTAGGGGCTAAATTGTGCTGCTGTAAAATTTATATGTAAAGTCCTAACCCACAGTACCTCAGAATGTGAATTTCTTTGGAACTAGGGTCTTTACAGAGGTAAACAAATTAAAATGAGATAATTAAGGTGAGCCCCTATTCAAAATGACTAGTGTCCTTATAAAAACAAAAAATTTGAACACAGAGACATGCATAGAGAGAAAATAACATAAAGAAACACAGGGAAAAGATAGATACCTGTATGCCAAGAAGAAATACGTAGAACAAATCTATCCCTCAAAGCCCTCAGTAGGAACCAACTCTGTCAAAACCTTGATTTTGGACATCTAGCTTCCAGAACTGTGAAACGATAAATTTATATTATTTAAGCCACTCAGAATACCACAGAGTAGCTTCCCAATTCTTCATATTCTCTCATCTGCTGATTGGATAATGTGAAGTGAGCTTATGGCATACACACTTGTTGATTCCTTACAGTATGCCCTTCTTTTCAACCTTCCTTCTCTTCAGATCTAAGCAGAGAGTGAGTAAGTCCGGAGAGCCAAATCCCTGTGCTTGAGTTATTAAAGGCTGCAAGCTATGTCCTCAAATGAATACCTTCTTTTTCTATTTTGCTACACATTTTGTCTTTAACTTCTAACCAGCCTTCTTAGAAAAACAATTCAATAAATATATATTATAGATATAAATGTAAAACCTAAATTTTTAGAGTACCTTCATTCAAGAATCAGTCTAAGAGAAGATGCTATGGCATAGATAATTCTAATACACTATGATAAGGGCTAAAGTAGAGGTATGTATAAGTTCACCCAAAGAAGGTGATAAGCAACTCTGCTCAGAGCAGGGCTATGGTGAAGGACATAGACATCCTTTAAAAAGTAAGTTCAGGAGGCCGGGTGTGGTGGTTCACGCCTGTAATCCCAGTACTTTGGGAGGCCGAGGCAGGTGGATTATGAGGTCAGGAGATCGAGACCATCCTGGCTAACACAGTGAAACCCTGTCTCTACTAAAAATACAAAAAATTAGCCAGGCTTGGTGGTGCGTCTCTGTATTCCCAGCTACTCTGGAGACTGAGGCGGGAGAATCGCTTGTACCCGGGAGGTGGAGGTTGCAGTGAGCCAAGATCGCGCCACTCCACGCTCCAGCCTAGGAGACAGAGCGAGACTCCATCTAAAAAATAAAAAATAAAATAAGTTCAGGAATAGATGCCAAGACTGTAGACCTGCAGGCAAGTGGTGAGGTTGGAATGCAAAGAGGGGGTACAGGAAGGAGCAATGGGTGAAAGTTCAAGAAATAAGTGTGGATAGAGAGGTGAAATGGCAGAGTGAAACGTAACAGAATTGTGATTCCTCATGTCTGTGAAATTCAAAGTGAAAACATGAGCATGTCAATACCTAGCACTTGGTAAGCAAGCAGTAAATGTTAAGTAGTTCTCAATATTCATGATCTGTCCTGATGTGCACTCTTAAAACCCAGAGCACTCAAATATTGACATTCCATTACCATATTTAGCTAGTACTGTTAAAATTACTTTTCCTTTAAGGAAAGAAGAACCTGCCTAAAAACGAGACAGATATTTCTTAAAATTAATCTATGTATGTGTCTCATAAGTAATATTTAGTACTTTTTTCTCCAATTTTAAACTATATATACATATATAGTGTATATATATAATATACCATAGTGATATACTACTATACACTATATAGTGTATACTATAGACATATAGCACTATAATGTAGAATATGTACTTGTATAAAATGTACATATATAATGCATGCAATATATACATGTATATATGTATATATAATATATAGTTTAGTATATTATATGACAAATTATATATAGTATAAGGTATATTAAATGTATTATAGTCAGATGATATATATAATATTCTACTGCACTATTTTTCTGCTGCTTGATTTTTAAAATAACATTAACATTATGCTTTTAAAATTTATTCTTGTTGATATCTGTGCTATGATTCATTTATTTTTACTGCTGCTTCCAATTCCACTCTATGAATATACCACAGTGGGGCTTCAACTATATCATTAATGTTTTACTCCTAAAACTGAGTTGGGCATATACAGGTGTTAACTATATTATTCCTTAAGATTCTTTGTAAGTAGTAAATATTTTCTAATAAAGCTAAGAGTAAAAAAGTAGGTTATCCAATGTGTGGTTTTATTCAGTCTTCCATGCAGACAAAATCATGTACTGCTCAATCTTGTAGAGTCCACCTTGGACTTATCAGATTTATCTTGGGAGAGATTACTTGAGCTAACTGCCTTGTAGTAATCATTCTACAATATAAACATACATCAAATCATCACATCATATACCTTAAATATATGCAATTTTTTTAAAAAATTATACCTCAATAAGCCTGGAAAAATAAATAAAAGTTAAATAAAACAGTATCGTGTGCTTCTGACATCATTGGAGCTAAGATGATGTGGAGCTTGATTTCAGATGGCAGAGGCAGGGAAGGGAGTAAAGTAGGCAAGGTAAGCTAAACTGAAAATAAAGTGGATACTATCAAAGTCCTATAATAAATCATATTTAAAACAGTGACTTTTTTCTAACTAGTTATATTCTATTTTTCCTTGTTTTTCAATTTAAGTAAATTAGTTTCATATGTTTTTCTATAAAAATATTTAATGTTCTCAAATTGACATTTATCAGGAAATTCTTAAAAGGAATATAAAGAAAAGTAAATTTAATACTATAATACTAAAACTTAAATAATGTTCATAAGATTATAAAACACCACTTGGTTATAGAGAAGCTCTTTGTAAGATTAAATTCAACATGTCCAACAAATGTACTTGTGACATTTCAAGCCAAATAAGTTTAATAACAGGAGAGAAGGAAAGAAAAAGAACAAGGGTGATAAAGACAAGTGAGAGAGAATTTAACAATGCTCCCACCAAATTTGGATCTGTCTAGCTGATGTATTTATTTGCTTGCCTCTTGTTGAGGATATTACATAGTGCACGTGATTTTGGCCATTATTTGCCTGATTATTGTTTTGCTTTGCTTCCTCAATTTGCTTCACAATGAAGCATTTATTATCTTAATTTAATTTACATGATGATCTCTATCTTTCAGAATGATTCTTGATTCTTAAATTTCCTTTCACCTGTATTCACAACTAGTGGCATACCAAAAATCTCCAACCACAAAGAGAGACAGTTCTCTCTCTTGTTCCAGAATGCTAGCCAAAAATTAATTTCAAAGAACAAAAAAGGAATCATTCTCTTTGGGTTTTATCTTAATAGAATTTCATATCACAGTCACATCTTAGTGTGATGAGATTTTCTGTAAAGCCTTATGCTCCACATTTTTGAAACGCTCCTCTGAGAATGTTTTATGGGTATTGAACTGCACCTACAAATTTAATGACTCTGTGTGTGTGTGTGCACGTGTGTGTGTAAAAGCTAAATGTTTATGCTTTCAAAACAAGTCCCAGTATATCATAGAATAAACTCCTAACAATTACAGGAAATTTATTTTAGTTGCTATAAGAAACAATCTCTTCCTTTCCTCCAGTGATGATGAGTGTGTTCCATGGAGCACTAACAATTTCCCAGCTTATCTTCAGCCTTGTTTATGTTCCAAGCTAATGTACGTGGCAATGCAGATGTCTCTTTTCCTTTTTGGATTTAATAATTTACTCATAATATTTAATCAAAACTAGATACTACGTCAATGGATTTCATCGCAAACTGTGCTCGTCTTCCCATTAACTTCAACAGGCATTTTTTTTAATGGCAGGAGGAAATAGATGCAGCAGAAAAAAAAACTGAGGACACTATCCTAAATCACAGAGCTTTGCCCAAAATTACAAGTCAAGAAATGATAAACACACAAAGATCGGAAGCCTGATTTTTGGCAATACCCATCAAAAAGTCTTAAAATGATGCATGTCCTTTCACCTAGCAATTCCACTCCTAGAAATTGATTTTAAGGATATAAACCTAGATACACAGAAATACAACTATGGGGGTATTCATTACAGCCCTCTTCATAGGAGTGAAGAATCTGAAATAACTAATGTCCAATGGAAGGGTCTTGGTTCAATAATAGTTTCTCTATAACCTGTATAATATAAAGCCAAACGTGTGTTATAGAAGGAAATTTAATGATAAGTAGAAATGGCATAGGAACTGCTAATTGTCAGATTTATGAGCCCTTATTCCCCTCTAAAAGAACCTTGACTTTACTTGGAATGGAAAAAAGGCCAGTTAAAAATAAAAAGACTAATCCTTTAACAATATGTAAGTGAATACTGTTTGATGAGCTTCCAGAACTTTTTCAAAGGAGGCATATAAGGATTCCATCCTAATCTCCTTTTTTTTAAAATTATACTTTAAGTTTTAGGGTACATGTGCACAACGTGCAGGTTTGTTACATATGTATACATGTGCCATGTTAGTGTGCTGCACCCATTAACTCACCATTTAACATTAGGTATATCTCCTAATCTCCTTTTGTCCCATTGCTCTTTCAGCCTGGAAAGCCCACTTTATGGCTGGAGTTGTAGTAGCTCCTTTGCGACCTGGAGAATGGCAATCACATGTAAAAGATGATGAGGTAAAATTATAAAGAAGGCCAGGTGCAGTGGCTCACGCCTGTAATCCCAGCACTTTGGGAGGCTGAGGCAGGTGGCTCATTTGAGGCCAGGAGTTCGAAACCAGCCTGGGCAACATGGCAAAACCCCATCTCTACTAAAAATACAATAAATTAGCTAGCATGGTGGAGCATGCCTGTAGTTCCAGCTACTAGGGAGGCTGAGGTGGGAGGGCAGCTTGAACCCGGGAGGTGGAGGTTGCAGTGAGCTAAGATCACACATGCAAGTCTGTGGAGTCATCATTTCAGGCATGAAATATCCACCTCTGGAATTCTTTATATGAAAGAAAAAACTTCTTAATTCAAGCAACTATTATTACATCTCTGTTAATTTAATAAAATTGAATAAAATTTTGAACTGAAACAACAGACTACACCAAAAAGTAAAAATAGAATTCATTTTCTGTAAATAGTATATATGCACATATATGCATAACTGTATGCATATATGTCTGTGTATATATTTAATATCTATTTTATATACACACTAAAAATAATAGGATTTGTATGAAAATGTTGATAGTGGTTAAAGAGACTATAAGTAACTTTTTATTTCATAATTTTTATTATATATAGAAGATATCCTATAATGAAGTCACTATACATAAAATATAGATAATATATTAAATATAAACATAATTTGAAAATAATAGGGGTTTTTACATCCTTATTGAGATTATCAAAGAAATCACCATCAGTAAATCAAAAGTCTGATTAGCCTGTTTGCATGTGTAAAAAAAGTTTGCATTAAAATTAATATAAGAAAATACTAGAATAACTATCAGTTTAGAGATCAGGAAAACTAGAAAAGAGAATTTTTGCAAGGTGGGCTAAGGGTTGAATAGTAAACCACACTCCTACTAAATTCTGTAATAAATGCTCTGGATGGGAGGAATGCTAGGGAACAAGAATCCCAAGGCAGCACTGGTAACAGTATTTGTTTAGGGGGATGAGTTAAGTTACCTGCTCAGACAGAAGAGCATGTACTATGGTTTGAAGTTTTCTCTAGAATAGAACTGTGAGAAATAAATTTCTGTTGTTTATAAATTACCCAATCTCAGTTATTTTGTTATAGCAGCAGTGAACAGACTAAGACAACATGCTAATAGTGAAGGATCATTGTTGCAGCTGCCTTGGGACTGCCAACACAAAACATGGAAAATATTTTGGTTGACTGTAAAATATCTGTTATAAGTCTGCCTTCCCTTTCAGCTCCTTTTCAAACACACTACTGTAATATAAATGTCTATGATCAAACTTTGCAAGTTCTCATTTTCTTGGTGTGAAGAATTTAAACAAAGAATTCACGTGATCTGACTGAATCCATCTCTAGTACTAGAAATATACTAATATAGACCTATTTTATAAGACAGAGAAAAATGTAAAAGGTATTGTATGTTTAAAATAAAAAATTCATAAGTAGAGTTCTGGTTCCAAAATAGCAGCATGGAAGCAAGCTAGCTTCACTTCCCCCAACAAAAATAAAAATAAAAAAACAGACACAGCATTGAGATTATCACCAGCAATATCAAAGAACTTAAATATGAGAATGGGACAGTTCCCAGGGCCAGAGAGAAGTGAAAAAACTCAAAGCAGATGGTAAGAGAATTGGACTTCCATATCTGCAACACCCATCCCCTCAGTCTGCCCAGCACCAAGCACCCAAAAAATTTCTAACTTGTAATGTATACACTAGAAAAAGTGAGATAGAGGTAGACAATCAGCTTCCTCACCATCTTAGATTCCTATATTAGTCCATTCTCACACCACTATAAAGAAATACCCAAGAGTCGGTAATTTATAAAGTAAAGAGGTTTAACTGGCTCACAGTTCCACAGGCTATAAAGGAAGCGTGGCTAGGGAGACCTCAGGAAATGTACATAGTAGAAGGCAAAGAGGAAGTAAGCACATCTTACATGGCCAGAGCAACAAGGAAGACAGAAAGGAGGAAGCTGCTACACACTTTAAAATAAGATTTTATGAAAACTCTATCATGAGAAAAGCACTAAGGGGATGGTGCTAAGCCATTAGAAACAGCCCCCACGATCCAATCACCTCCCACCAGACCCCACCTCCAACTGGGGATTACAATTGAACATGAGATTTGGGTGGGGCACAGGTCCAAACCATATCAGTTTCCTGGAAGGAGACCTGTTCCTGCCTCAACCCATGGGAAGCATCATGAGTGTCTGAAGGGAGACATATTTCTGAGGACAGGCAGAGAGAAAGGGGGGAAATGGAACTACCATCTCCAGCCCTGGAAACTCTGCTCTATAACCCAGCCAAAGGAGATGCCATATCAGAATGATTGGCAACAAACTATTGTTACGTATGTTCCACAGGTATCCTGGTCATGAACCCATAGGCCAGCCTTCCCACAATACCAAGATATCCCCTTTGGAATGTCCTCCATTTGGGATGGAAAGGACTGGGATCATTTACTAGAGCCAAGGCAAACCTGGGATCAAACTGCCATCTAGTGCCAAAGAGGAGGCAATGACCTAGCAGAAAATAAAAAAGAAAGAAATCAGCAGATAAATTTAAAGAGTCTCTAAGCAGACATATCCAGCTAAAAAAAAAAAAAAAAAAAAAAGCCAGACAGAGAAGACTGAAATAAATAATTAATTCCTCAATGCAAAGACATGAAACATCAGCTAATAGGAAATTATGACCTTCTCAAATGGACAAAGCAAGGAACCAGTGACTTTCCCTGATGAGATAATGATATGAGAGCTCTCTAAGCAAGAATTCAAAATAGCAGTTTTAAGGATAGTCAGTGATCTCTAAGCCAACACAGAAAAGTAATTCAGAAACTTGTCAGAAAAACTTAATGAAACTTATAAATACATGGCTGAACTAAAAATTTATTAGAGCCTATCAACAGTAGAATGCATCAAGCAGAGGAAAGAATTAGTAAACTTGAAGATCAGCTATTTGAAAATATACAATCAGAAGAGAAAATGAAAGAATAAAAAGAAATGAAGATTATCTACAAGATATAGAAAATTACCTAGAAAAAAGAAGTCTAGGAATTATTGGTGTTCAAGAGAGAGCTGAACAAGAAAAAGGTATGGAAAACTTATTCAAAGAAATAATAACAGAAAACTTTCCAAAATTTGAGAGAGATATAAACATTCATGTACAGGAAGTTTAAAGAACACCAAGCATATTCAACCCAAGTAAGGCTACCTCCAGGTGAATAATAAGCAAACTCTCCAAGGTCAAGGACAGAGAGAAGATGATAAAGTCAGCAAGAGGAAAAAAAAAAGCAACTAACATATACAAGAGCTCCAATTTCATTTGGAAACTTCTCAAAAGAAATCATACACGCCAGGAGCGAATGGAACATCATTTTAAAGTGCTGGGTGAAAAAAACTCCATCCAAGATTGCTGTATCCAGGAAAGTTATCCTTCAAATATGAAAGAGAGATAAAGCATTTTCCAGACAAAAGCTGAGAGAATTCACCACCATCAGCGACATCTTACAAGAAATGCTAAAAGGAGTTCTTCAGTCTGAAAAAAAAAGACCACAAAAATGCAAAAAAAAAAAGAAAAAGAAAATATTTGAAGGTATAAAACACACTGGTAAAATTAAGTATGTAGACAACCACTGAATACTTTAATACTGCAATTGTAGTGTGCAATTCACTCATAACTCTAATATGAAGCCTGACAGATAAATCTTCAAAACAATAATAGCTACTGTAACCCAATAGGAGATAGGCAATATAAAAATATGTAAATGGAGATGACAAAAATTGCAAATGTGGGGGGATGGAGTTAAAGTGTACAGATTTTATAGTTTTTTCTTTGTTTCTATTATTTTTAGTGATGTAAGACAAGTTGTTATTTTTTAAAATAATGTATCAGTAAGATGTTTTTTGTAAACCTCATGATAGCAAAATACAGAAACCTGTAATAGATGCACTGAAAACAAAAAGCAATGAATTAAAACATTAAACCAGAGAAAACCACTTTACCATAAAGGTGACAGTAAGAAAGAAAGTATACAAGTGAGGAATTACACAAGAATAGAAAAACAAGCAATGAAATGGCAGAAGTAAGTCCTTACTTATAAAAACACTTCATATAAATTGATTCATCATGACTGAGTAGGAATTACCTCTGGAATGAAAGAATGATTAAACATATGCAAATCAATAATGCAATACATCGTATCAACAGAATAAAAGACAAAAACCATGTGATCATTTCAACTGATGCTGAAAAAGCATTGGACAAAAATAAGCATCTCTTAATAATAAAAACTCTCAAAGAACTGGGTGTAGAAGGAACATACCTAGATATAATAAAAGCCATATATGACAGACTTACAGCTAAGATAAAACTGAATGGGGAAAAAATACTGAAAGCTTTTTCTCTAAGATCTGGAACATGACAGAGGTGTCCACTGTCACCACTGTTATTCAAAACAGTACTGGAAGTCCTAGCTGAAGCAATCAGACAAGAGAAAGATATAAAGAGCACTGAAATTGGAAAGAAAGAAGTCAAATTATCCTTGTTTGCAGATAATATGACCTTATATTTGGAAAAACTTAAAGACTCCACAAGAAAACTATTAGAACTGGTAAATAAATTCAGTAAAGTTGCAGGATACAAAAATCAACACACAAAAACCAGTAGCATTTCTATATGCAAACCACTAACAATTTGAAAAAAAATTAAAATTCCCATTTACAATGCAAAAAATAAAATTAAATATCTAAGAATTAACCAAATAAATGAAAGATCTCTATAATAAAAACTATAAAAGACCAATGAAAGAAATGAATTGCACACCAAAAAATGAAAAGATATTCCATGTTCATGCATTGGAAATATCAATATAGTTAACATGCCCATAATATTCAAAGCAATCTACAGATGGATTCAATGAAATCTTTATCAAAATACAAATGACATTCTTCACAAAAATAGATCCAAAAATTCATGTGGAACCACACACCACACACACACACACACACACACACAAACACACACACAATGTCAAAGCTACCCTAAGCAAAAAGAGCAAAATTAAAGGAATCACATTACCTGACTTCAATTATACCACGGAGTCATGATAAATGATCTTTCTAATGTATTCTTGAATTCAGTTTGCTGGTATTGTGTTGAGGATTTTTGTATCAATATCATCAGAGACACTGGCCTGCAGTATTCTTTTCTTGGTGTGTCTTTGTCTGGTTTTGATATCAGGGTACTACTTACCTTGTAGTATGAGTTTGGAAGTATTCCCTCCTCCTATATTTTTCAGAATAGTTTGAGTAAGACTGGTATTAGTTCTTTCAATATTTGGTATGATACAGCAGGAAAGTCATCAGGCCCCAGGCTTTTCTTTATTGGGAGATGGCTTCACCTCATGACTTTTTTATTATAGCTTCAATGTCATTATTTTTTATGTTTTTGTTAGGTCTGTGTCTTGATTGGTCTGTTCAGGTTTTGGATTTCTTCCTGGTTCAATCTTGATACCTAGGAATTTGTCCATTTCTTTTACATTTTCCAATGTATTGACATAGACATATAGTTGCTCATATCAGCCACTAATGATCCTTAGAATTTCTACAGTATCAGCTTTTAATGTCTCCTTTTTCATTTCTGACTTTATTTGGATCATCTCTCTTTTTTTCTTAGTTACTGTGGCTAAAGGTTTATCAATTTTGTTTAACCTTTCAAAAAAACCCAACTTTTTGTTTCATTGATCTTTTGTATTTTATTCATTTCAATTTTGTTTATTACTGCTCTGATATTTATTTTTTTCTTCTATTAATTTTGGGTTTGTTTTGCTCTTGTTTTTTTAGGTCTTTAAGATACATCATTAGATTTTTTTTATTTGAAGTTTTTTCTCTTTTTTGATGTAGGCACTTGTACAGCTATAAACTTCCATTTTAGCACTGCATTTGCTGTATCCCATAGGTTTTGATATATTGTGTTTCCATTATCATTTGCTTCAAGAAATTTTTCAATTTTCCTCTTAATTTCTTCATTGACTCGCTGGTCATTCAGGAGTATATTGTTTAATTTGTACAGTTTCCAAAATTCTTCTTGTTGTTAATTTCTAGTTTTATTCCATTGTGGTCAGAGAAGATGTCTGAAATAATTTCAGTTATTTTGAGTGTTTGAAGACTTTTTCTGTGACCTAAAATCTGGTCTGTACTTGAGAATTACCCATGTGCTGAAGAAATTAATGTGTATTCTGCAGCTCTTGGATGAAGTGGTCTGTAAATGTCTAATAGATCCCTTTTGTCTAGAGTGCAGAGCAAGTATGATGCTTCTTTTTTGACTTTCTGTCTGGAAGATCAGGCTGATGCCAAAAGTGGGGTGAAGTCTCCAGATTTTATTGTATTGGGGTCTATCTCTCATTTTAGCTGCCATATTTTCTTCATATGTCTGGGTGTTCTATCGTTGGGTGCATATATATTTACTATCATTATATCCTCTTGCTGAATTGACCCCTTTATTATTATAAAGTGTATTAGTCCGTTTTCACATTGCTATACAGATACTACCTGAGACTGGGTAATTTATAAAGAAAAGAGGTTTAATTGTCTCACCATTCCACATAGCTGGGGAGGCCTCAAGAAACTTAAAATCACAGCAGAAAGCAAAAGGGAAGCAAGGCATGTCTTACATGGTGGCAGGAGAGAGAGAGAGAGCAAAGGGGAAAGTGCCACTTTTAAACCATCAGATCTCATGAGAGTTCACTCACTATCATGAGAACAGCAAGGGGGAAATCCACCCTCATGATCCAATCATCTCCCAGCAGGCACCCCCCCCCCCGACATAGGAGATTACAGCTCAACATGAGATTTGGGTGGAGACACAGAGCCAAATCATATCATGTAGTGACTCTCTTTGTCTCTTCTTATAGTTTTTGTCTTGAAATCTACATATTTTGTGTAACATAAGTATAGTGACTCCTGGTCTTTTTTGGTTTCCATTGGCATGAAATATCTTTTTCCATCCCTTTAGTTTTAGTCTATGTGTGTCTTCACAGGGAAGTGTATTTCTTGTAGGCAACAGATCAATGGGTCTTGTTTTTTCAGCCATTCAGCCTTTCTATGTATTTTGATTGGAAAGTTTAGTCCATTTATATTCAATGTTGTTATTGTTGAGTAAGGACTTACCCCTCCCATTCTTTTGGTTGTTTTGTGGTCTTGTCTTCCTTCTTTCTTTCATTCCTGTCTTCCTCTAGTGACGATGATTTTATCCGGTAATGTGATATAGTTTCTTGCTTTTGTGTGTGTGTGTATCCATTGTATGTTTTTTGGTCTGAGGCTACCATGAGGCTTGAAAATACTATCTTATAACCCATTATTTTAACCTGATGACAAAACTATTTGCATAAACAAGCTAGCACAAAAAATACTAATTAAAAACTCCACATCTTAACTTAGTCCCCATGCTTTTTAAATATTTTGTTGTTTTTATTTATCTTATTGTACTGAATATATCTGAAAAAGTTGTAGTTATTTTTGATTGGTTAATTGTTTAGTCTTTCAACTTAGGGTAGAGTAGTTTACACAGCAGAGTTACAGTGTTATAATAGTCTGTGTTTTTCAATAAGTTTTGTAACTTCAGTTGATTACTTATTGCTCATTAATATCCTTTTCTTTCTGATTAAATTACTCCTTTTAGCACTTCTTGTTGGATGGGTTTAGTGTTAATGAAATCCTCAGCTTTTGTTTGGGAAAATTTTATTTCTCCTTCATGTGTGAAGAATATTTTTGCCAGATATACTATTATAGGGTGAAAGTCATTTTTCTTCAGAACTTTAAATATGTCATGCCACTCTCTCCTGGTCTGTAACATTTCCACTGAGAAGTCTGCTGCCAGATGAACTGGAGCTGAGAGCTACTTCCACTCAATAAAACCTTTCAGTCATTCTCCAAGCCCATGTGTGATTGGATTCCTCCAGTACACCAAGGCAAGAAACCCTGGAATACAGAAAGCCCTCTGTCCTTGAGATAAGGCAGGGGGTCTAATTGAGCTGACTAATACAAATCGCCTACAGATGGATAACTAAAAGAGCACCCTGTTACACATGCCCACTGAGGCTTCAGGAGCTGTAAGCATTCACCCCTAGACACTGCCATGGGGTCAGAGCCCCACAACCCACCCTCTGGATGTTCCCCCTAGAGGTTTGAACAGTGGGGAACTGAAGAAGTGAGCCACACCCCCATCACATGCCCTGTGAGGCGAATAAGGGAATTTTTCCCATTTCAATATGAAAGTATATTTTTAGAATAGTATAAGAAGTAAAATTTGGGCTTCTTGGTTAAAAGATCTGTATGCTATTATGATTTTTGATACATAAGGCATAATTATCCCCTATAAAGTCTGAGCTAGTTTAAACTTTCATCTCCAGTGTTGGATAATACTTAGTCCTTCATGTCCTCATTAACTTTAACTATTCTAATGTTCATCACTTGAACTTTAAGACATATGTCTGTTAATTTAATATGAATTTATCTGATTAATATTGAAGCTGAACATTTTTTGCCATTTATTTTCTATTCATTAATTATTCTTACCCATTCATAATTTTTCCCCAATTCCTAATACAATTTTAAATTCTGCTGATTTTCAGGAGCAAGATGGTAGAATAGAAAGCTCCACTGATTGTACTCCCTGCAAGTACACCAAATTGACAAGTATTTGCACAGAAAAAAACACCTTCATAAGAACTAAAAATCAGGTGAGCACTCATAGTACTGGGTTTTAATGTCATATGGCAGAAAGAGACACAGGCCCAGGGATAGAGCCCTAGCCACACCTTTCTCTTCCCAGCACTTCATTGCCCCCCTCCCATATCAATTATCATTTCTGGTATTTTGCTATAGGGTTAAAGTAGTTAAATTTTAATTTTAAAATAATTTGATTATATCAACAATTGGAAGCTGCCATTCACTTAACCATGCAGCATTCACACAATAGAATAATAAGGGACAATTCTAAATGGTTGTATAAAAATTAAAGAAAATAGAAAATGAGTTAAAAATCAGTATATAGTATTACAATTCCATTTGGAATTTATAACAATTCAGATAATTAACTATGATTATTCTGATTACAGATGATTTTAATTTCCTGTAGCTTTTCTAGTCTTCAATACTTATCATTAAAATATGTTACCTTAAAAATAATTTTAAATAAAATAATATAGCAAGGAATAAATATTAAATGGAAAGCAAAGCTTGTATCTCATTTCTCCCTTTTTAACATTTAATCTAGTTTATGGGAGTTAATAGTGTAATTTCCCAAGTTGGCATCAATGAATTTGCACTAAAAGTTATGGTAATTATTTACCTTAAATTTTGATGGCTGTCACCTTTTATCCTCAGTAATAAAAACACAATCAATCAAAAGTTATGTTTTCAAGCTGCTCGTATAATATCCAGAAATATATGTATCCATTTTTCTTTGAAAAATTTTGCATCGCTTCTTCTAAGTCCTCAGGTATAAATCAGTGTCTTTCTCAAGTGAAACACAATGGAAAAGAGAACACCTTGATGGATGTTATCTTACCCAGCTACATATTTTATTTTAGTCCTCATCTTTGCATCATTTCATTGCAAACTGTGTGCATATTTTTTTCATGTCTGTCATTACAGAGACATATAAGTTACTTTCACCTTCCATAATTTTGCTAGCATTTTAATTACCCATCGCCATCTGCCTACAAGTTTAGGAATGGTTTAAGACTAGAATGTAATAAAAGAGGCACTCAGTGTAATGCATACCTCCCCAATACATTTATTCTCACTTTCGACAAATCTATGTGGTTCTATAGGTATTGCACTTTGCTTACTTTTGACAGATTTATGCATACATGTACCACGATTTTTGCTTATCATTCTCTAAAGAAGTCTAACATACAAAAGTAAGGTTGGGCTGCAAAATTTCCCCTAAAGTTATGTGAAGCTGAGTAACCAAGGCTGCATTTCAATGCCTTGAAGATAATGAATTCTCATTTTATTCATCAATTCAAATGATATGATGTAGCATCTTAGCAGAGTGCAGTTTTTCTAACACTATCAAGCTATGTTCATTAAATGACATGGATAAAACGTATTGCAGACAGCTGGTCACAACTGCAAGAAGTAGGGGTAGAGGTAGTATTGGCATCGAGGAGAAAAAAATCTATGAAGTCAAGCAACATTTTCCAAATACAGATTACATATCTGTGCCTTTGGTTCTCATTCATTTATCCTCCTTGTTCCCGTTTCTCCCAGTAAAGCATGTTAAGGTCCTCTAAACCATAAATCTCTTAATAACTTGCCCAGGGAAATGTTGATCTTTCTCTAATGTTGCCAAATTATAGCTTCTTTGCAATGATTAGTAGTTCCCTTCTAAACTCTGGAGGGAAAGAATTGGAGAGTGAAGAGGATGTTTTTATTTCCTCTGATCTAAGCCAGGAGAGGCTAACCCCCAAATACACTTCATGTGTTTGCTTGTTCCACATGTGATTTATTTAATACTTAAATAGTTTCTAAAATAGAAAAATTAGGAGATTCACATAGATATTGAGATTTCTGGCTGCTATTAAAATATCAAAGAGCGAGACACAATAAACATAGCAACAGTGCTCTGAATTTGATTAGTTGTCTTTGGAAGGGGCAGTTTGCTACAGTCTCCACTGGGCTTCTATCACCACCTCTGTTATCTCTCTGGCCACATTATGAATTAAGGTTTTGCAACTCCTGATATAAGCCTTCAGGCACTCATAATAGTTTCTTAAATATATTTATAATGATGTAATTGAACTGGGTGTTTATCTCGGGAAGTGTTAGTTAGTCGGCCAGGCACGGTGGCTCACGCCTGTAATCCCAGCACTTTGGGAAGCCGAGGTGGGTGGATCACGAGGTCAGGAGATCGAGACTAGCCTGACCAACATGGTGAAACCCTGTCTCTACTAACAATACAAAAATTAGCTGGGCATGGCAGCACGCGCCTATAATCCCATGTACTCAAGAGGCTGAGGCAGGAGAATTGCTTGAACCCAGGAAGCGGAGGTTGCAGTGAGCCGAGATTGCACCACTGCACTCCAGCCTGGTGACAGAGCAAGTCTCCGTCTCAAAAAAAAAAAAAAAAAAAAAAAAAAAAAGGAAGTGCTACTTGGTCATGTCAAAAACATTTAGCACTGGTTAGAAACATGGGAAGAAGAGAAACCTTACATAGGTGAGCACATTGTCCAAATACTACCAAAGAAAATTTGTTTTCTCCTTTTGAATTTTATTATTTTGAAATTAATTTTTTTATTTAAGGGGTACAAGTACAGTTGTCTTACAAGAATATATGCATAGTCGTGAAATGTGGGCTTTTACTGGACCCATCACCTGAGCAGTATACATTGTACCGAATAGGTGGTAGTTCATCCCTCACCCCCTCCCACCCACTCCCACCATTTGGAATCTCCAGTGTCTATTATTCCACTCTGCATGGCCATGTGCACCCATTGTTTAGCTCCTACTTAAAAGAACTTGTGGGTTTTGATTATCTGTCTCTTAATTTCACTAAGGATAAGGATACACACACACACACACACACACACACACACATACACCACATTTTTATCATCATTGATGGACACAGATTTTCCATGACTTTGCTATGTATGAATAGTGCTGCAATAAACATACAAGTACAGGTGCCTTTTTAATGTAATGATTTATTTTCCTTGGTAGATATCCCATAGTGAAATTGCTAGATAGAAGGGTAGTTCCATTTTTTGTTCTCTGAGAAATCCCCGTATTCTTTTCCATAGAGGTTGTACTAATTTATATTTCCACAAACAGTGTATAAGAGTTTTCTTTTCTCAGCATCCACACCAATATCTGTTTTTGTTTTTACTTTTTAAAAATACCCATTCTGACTGTGGTAAAATGGTATCTCATTGTAGTGTTAATTTGCATTTCTCTGATGATTAGTGATGTTAAACATTTTTTATGTTTGTTGGCTGTTTGTATATCTTCTTTTGAAAAATGTCTGTTCATGTTATTTGTTCATTTTTTAATGGGGTCTTCTCTTGTTGAGTTATATGAGTTCCTTATAAAATCTGGATATTCGTCCTTTGTTGGAGGCATCATTTTGCAAATTGTTTCTCCAATACTGTAGGTTGTTTATTAATTTTTTGCTCTGCATAATATTTTTAATTTAATTAAATCTTGTCTATTTTTGTTTTTATTGCATTTCCTTTTGAAGATTGAATTATAAATTCTTTGCCTAGCCCAGTGTCCCTCAGGGTTTTTTCATACATTTTCTTCTAGGACTTTTATGGTTTAAGGTTTTATATTTAAGTCTTTAATCCATCTAGAGTTAATTTTTGTAGATAGTGAGAATAGAGGTCCAGTTTCATTCCTCTGCATATGTGTCTCCAATAATACCAGCACCATTTATTGAACATGTTATCCTTTCCCCAGTGTATATTTTTATCAATTTTGTCAAAGGTTATTTAGTTTTAGGTATGAGGCTTTATTTCTGGGTTCTCTATTCTGTTGTATTAATCTATGTGTCAATTTTCATACCACTACCATGTTGTTTTGCTTATTATAGTCTTATAGTATAATTTGAAGTCAGGTAATGTGAGACCTCCAGATTTATTCTTTTTGCTTAGGATTGCTTTGGCTATTTGGGCTCTTTTTAGGTTCCATATTATCTCTAGGGTTTTTTTTTTTTTCTAATTCTGTGAAGAATTATGTTGATAGTTAATAGAAATTGCATTGTATCTGTAAATAGCTTTGGGCAGTATATTCATTTTAATGATATTGATTCTCTCAATCCATGAGCATGGGATGTTTTTCCCATTTGTTTCATCTATGATTTATTTCAACAATGTTTTGTAGTTCTCCTTGTAGAATTCCTTCACCTCCTTGGTTAACTGTATTACTAAGTATTGTGTGTGTGTGTGTGTGTGTGTGTGTGTGTGTGTGTGTGTAGTTATTATAAATAGAATTGAGTTCTTGATTTGGCTGTCAGATTAGTCACTATTTGTACGTAGAAATATTACTAATTTTATGTTGATTTTGTATTTTGAAACTTTACTGAAGTCATTTATCAAATCTAGAAGTGTTTTGAAGGAGTCTTTAGGGTTTTCTAGGTGTACATATCATCAGCAAACAGAGATAATTTGACTTCCTCTTTTCTAGTTCGAATGCCTTTTGTTTCTTTCTCTTTTCTTATTGTTCTAGCTAGGACCACAAGTACTATGTTGAATAAAAGTGGTAACAGTGGTCATACTTGTCTTTTTCCAGCTCTTAGGGAGAAAGCTTTCAACTTTTTTCCATTCAGTATCATGTTGGCTGAGGGTTTCTCATATATGGCTTTTATTATTTTGAGGTATGTGCCCTCTATTCCTAGTGTGGTAAAGATTTTTATTATGAAGGGATGCTGGATTTTATTGAATGTTTTTTCTGTACCTATTGAGATGATCTTAACTTTTGTTTTTTAATTCTGTCTAATTCATAACCAGGAATTTAAATTCTTTTGTGGTTTGTTATCATTTTTGCTATTTTTCACTCATCAGAATGGGATAATTTTATGGGCAATTTTATAACCCACTTTTCTCAATATTGCATTGATTTTTATCAGTAAGGATAAGAACATATAATTAACACATAAACATTCCAATATATTTAAACAATTATGCCTGTTTCATGCTTAGCATTTTCCATATTTTCTTATTATAAATCTTAATTATAAGTAATTAACATACTTAGAAAAATATTTTATGTATCTGTACATTTTCTAAGATTAAAATTTAAAACAGGGTTGCTGTGATTTTTTTAGTTGTTATATGTTACCAAATCGCCTTTTTGAAAGGTTATAACCTTCATTCTCACAACATATTTCCATTTTCCTTCATATTTACTAACACTAAATACATCAGTCTTTGCTTACATGTGAAAAAGAACCCACTGTCTAAATTTACATCTTTTGTTTACAATCATGTTAAACATTTTTTCCTATGTTAATTATTTTTAATTTATTCATCTTGAATTGGATGTTCATATCCTTTGCCCTTTTTCCTATTGTGATATCTGTCTTTTTCTTACTGACTTATAAACCTTTTATTTAAATCAACTCTTTACTGGACATGTACAATGTATATTCAACGTAACTTGGCTTATGGTTATTTTTGAGGCACAGAAGATTCAATTTGTGTAATAGACTAATAAATAAGTCTTGCTCCTTATGGTTTCTGTTTTAGCATCAGGACGGCTCTTTTTAACTTTCTTATGTATTTTTTAAATATTTTCATGACTTTTGTGGTCATTTTGGGTAAATTTTTCTGAGAAAGAATGTCTTTGGTCCAGTGGTAAAGTTTTATGGAAACATAAATATCTCTTCTTAATTTGGTAACTAATTGACCTATACTACCAGGAGACTGATAGATTGTCAAGTTATCAGATTTTTTATTAGGTAGAAACTGGATGGGTAATGCTTGTGGTTGAGGACACAATGAACTTTCTAATAATTCACCAGAGTTCAAATTAATCTTTCAGTGTTCAAAATTGTAAAATCTATAAAGACAGATGGTAGATTACTGGCTACCTATGGCAGAAAAAGACAGGGGGCTATAGGTAAGAGCACCAGTTTTCTTTTTGGGATGATAAAAATATTATAAAACCAAATAGTGTTGATGGTTGCACAATTCTGAATATACTAAAAACTATTGAATTTTATATTTTAAAAGTTGAATTTTGTGGTATGTGAATTATATCTCAATACATGTGTGATTTTGAAAAATTTATCTTTCAGACCCAGACATAATTGAAGATCTCAGACATCCTATCACAGGTAAAACATTCACTGCTTTAAATGCAAACAGATCAGAAAGCACCCTATCTGCAAGCAGTCAGAGGAAAGAAAAAAATGCCTAAGAAGAACTAAGTGTAGTATATTCATTTCTTTCTCCTAAACTTTCTGTTCAAAAATGTAATTTGCTGCAGAAGGAACAAGTAAAAAAAGTAAGAGATGCTGGAATATACTTCCATCTATAGCCTGGAATTCTCGTTTGAAATTTAGACTTGAGAAATGGGAAAGTTTTCCAACTGAAATCCCAGTTTCCAAATTGATGTAATAGAATACAACTAATCCCCTATTATTCTGATGCTTTTCAATTATACTGTGTATCAAAATCATTTTGGGAGCTTTCAGAGAGTGCCCATACCTAGAGCCCAGCCTCAAATATTCTGATTCAACCCAACAGCACATAGGGCCTGAGTATCAGTTTTTGTGATTCAAATGGGCTATTAAGATTGAGAACCACTGAATTAATGTCTCCTTCCTCCATGTCTGTGGTTATTTACCTAATAGGATTTTGTTTACTTTTCTTCTTTTTTCCTTCATTCATACTAGCTAGAGGTATCTCTGTCTCAGCACTTCACATGTTCTTGGCACAGCACAACCAGCTTCATTGGAAAATTGTTAGAAATTCATTGCTTGGGGCCCACCCCAGATCTGCTAAATGATGAACTCTGGGAGTGAGTCAAATCATATTTGTATAGCCAGGCACTACATAACAGCATTTCAGTCCACAATGGTTTACATATATGACGGTGGTCCCATAAGGTTATAATGAAGGTGAAAATTTCCTATTACCTAGTGATGTCATAGCAATGGTAATGTTGTAGCACAACATATTACCTTTTCTGTGTTTAGCTATGTTTATATACACAAGTATTTACAATTGTGTTACAATTGCCTACGGTGTTCAGTAATGTGTTATACAGCTTTGCAGCTTAGGAATAATAGGCTATACCATATAGCCTAGGTGTGTAGTAGGCTTTGTCATGTAGGTTTATATAAGTACACTCTATCATGTCCATAGAACAAAGAAATCACCTAATGACACATTTGTCAGAATGTGCCCCATCATTCAGCAACTCATGGCTTCAGATATTTAGATATAGATAGATATTTCATCTTAGTTCATCATTCTATGTTATACCTAAAGCTCTACGTTTCTCTCCATGTGTCTCTTAAAGCTCCCTTTGTTTTCTATATCTTGACATTTCGTTTCTATTTTATTTATTTTATGTGTAGTTCAGGTGTTTCTTCTGATAATTTGGAAGGTTTTTTACCCAGGTTTTGTTGTTCTGATGATGATTTTGGTAACTTTTAGTAATACATCTAACCCTATTTCTCAGTTTTCTATCTTTATGCATTACCTAATGGTTTTCTTCAACAAACTATGAGCAAATTAACACTCATACTTCCTCTCCACTTCCTCCATATCCTCCCGATTTTAGTTTGTTATATTGTGATTTTTCATTTATTTTTATATTAATTGCAGGTTCAAAAAAGGCCTTTTCACTGTTTGGAATTTGTGGTTCATTTTTTCTACAGGAAATAGGAGTGCAAATGTTCAATGTGGTCTGAAAAAGAAGGTGTCATTTCTTAAGTGTACAAATTTTGAAATAAATTGAACTAATGAGCCTTTAAATTATATTGCAGATATCTTCCACATATTCATTTTTTTCTAATGTTTCAAAGATTGCAATACATGCCTTAAAACCCCGTTATTGCTATTTTCTATTTCTTCTTGACCTAAGTGTAGAAAGTACATTAGAATATTTTTAAAATTTGTGTGTTTTAATTTACTGAAAAAGACTTTCTGTGGTTTTTAATGCTTTTTGTGCCTTGATTTCACTGTCTACTTTAAGAATTTGTTACTTCTTCCTATTAGATTTATTTGCTTGATATTTTTTCCAAAATTTTTCAACTGCTTTAGTTAATTAGTTTTAAATTTTATGTAGTGGTTGAGTTAGAATTTTGTTTCTGGTTTCATTTGGGGCCCATATTTTAATCTTTACATTTGAATAGTTGAGCATTTATCCACATGTTATGTATTTTTGTATCATTTCCCTCAGTAAACTCAAGAACCCTTTCCTCTCATTCTTCCCACCTCTCTAAAGCAAACAAGGAAAGTTAATATGAATTGGCAAAGTCCAGCTTAACAAAGGCTTTCATGAGGGTGGTTCCTTTTTGAGATTCCTCCCTCACTCTCTTCTCTCCCATGCAGTGCCTGCATTAAGATTAGCCTAGAGTCGCCTCCCACTAGAGAAATAGGGAAGGGGCTTTTTAGGCGCCACTGGAATGAAAGACTCTGTGCTATACCTTGGAGAACATCTTTCCTTTGCTGTGATTTATCCATAGGTTATATTTTTATTAAACTTTTAAAAATATGATAGAATGAAACAAATATACTGGAAATAGGGTGGAGGAGTTGGGTGAGAGGGAGATGATGTGTTTCTGGTTTAAATATCAAACTCATCTGCCACTTTGGGAATGTCTCTTTTTTCTACATGCCATCCAGCTCAGCTCAGCATTAAGACTACATTGAAATTTGGAGCTCAGTCTCTTTTCAAAGAAGAATGACTTTTCTCTTTGCAAACATCTCATATAGACCTGGCATGGTGTTAGGCAACCGACAAAGAATTACTGGAAATGCCCTTTGCTATTTTTCCTGTGTGTCTAGTACCCTTGGGTACTTCATGCTTTGAAGGTGTGGATTGGCTAAGATTGAGAATTTTCTGGGTTCTTTAGCTATCAAAATCTATCAAAAGTTTACTCCAGGTAACCTCTCTAATATTGTATCAAACTAAAAAATATTAGTTTCACATCTGCCTTTCAAGTTTGGTGGCTTTTTATGTTTTGAAATGCAGTGCAAGAATCTCTTTTTCAGCATTACAGAAGAATAGTGTTCTGAAAATTTTTCGTTAATAAAATTCAGTTGAAAGTATAGCAAAACTCATGCTTTATTCACACAAATGTAATGTGCAAATTAAATAAAATTTTAATTCATTATCTTTTAATAAATTTAATTTTCATCAGAAACATTAAAATTTACTGTGTAATCCCATTTCACTTCTCTCAGATTTGATTTAAGAAAGAAAACAGAAATAATGAATTCTCTCTACATTGCTGTTCTTTTCTCTTTTACTTCCCTTCTAATTATTTTTGGAGAGGGCTGGAGGTAGGGGGAAGGCAGACCTAAACAGTATGATTAGTTTGTTATATCAGTTCTTCAGTACACAAGGAAAAAGGGATGCAGAGCATGAGTCCTGGTGACAGGCTCCTTGGTTTTGAATCTCACCCTCCATCTCATGCCTTATGTTCAAGGATAGGGACCACATCAATGTAGAAAGATCACTTTGGCTAAAATGAGGAAGCCAAGTGATATGGTTTGGTTCTGTGGCCCCACTCAAACCTCATTTCGAATTGTAATCCCTAGGTGTCGAGGAAGGGACCTGCTGGGAGGTGATTGGATCATGGGGTTGGTTTCCTCCATGCTGCTCTCATGATAATGAGTGAGCTCTCATGACAGCTGATAGTTTTAAGTGTGGCACTTCCTCGCTCTTTTTCCCTCTCTTTTTCCTGCCGCCATATTAAGACATCCCTTTCTTCCCCTTTTCTTTGTGCCACGATTGTAAGTTTCCTGAGGCCTCCACAGCCACGCTGAACTGTGAGTCAATTAAACCTCTTTTATTTATAAATTACCCGGTCTCAGGTAGTGTCTTTATAGCCATGTGAAAACTAATACAGCAAGGCACGTCAAACAAGAGAGAATGTGGAAAGACCCATTGGAAAACAAAGTCCAACTGAGGTTTATGATAGGAAGAAAACAAGCACTTAATATGTTTCAAATGTATTTATCAAAGAAGTTGGTAGTGCTTGGTGATTGATTGGATCTAGGTTGAAGAAGGAAGTTTTGATGGTGACTCTTCACACACTATAATTACATTTTTAAAATTTTTAAATATAAAAGGAACAGTTTTGGAAAACAGACTTTAAGTTAGGCTAGAGACAACTCAGTAGGAGTATCGATTATCAGTGAGATATTCGGGTCTAGAATTCAGAGGAAAAGGTGAACATAACCAAAGAAGCTGGCGACTCCAAGAACAGAGAGTAATCAACAGCATCAAATGCTGCTGAGAGCTCAAGTTAGATAAGAGTTCATTTAAATTCCTTTGGATTCAGTGACATGAAAGTCACTGGGATCAGCAAAGGCTATTTTGAAAGAGGGATGGCACAAAAGTTAGATTGGAAAGAATTTAAATGTAGAAGAGAAAAATTAAGTAAGAGAATATAAACAATATCAAAAATCCTGGATATGAGGTTGATATTAAAGATGGAGACATGGTATTTTTTTCATTAGTTGGAAAATAAAGAGACATTATGTTAAGAAATTGAATAGTGTATATATTTTGAACCATGTAAGTATGTATTCTTCAATTTCTTAAAACTGTTTCATTAATACTTTTTAAAGAAGCATCAAACTTTTAACTAATTAATTTTAAATGTTTAAGTCCAATATTAATTGAAGGATAGTATAGAGGAAAGAGAAATAAGGTTCCAGAATTTTCTCTTTTTCAAAAATCAAAACACTGAATTTGTATAAAGAGACACTGAACAACTCAACAAAATCTGTGGAATTCTTATATGCCATACCTCATGCTGGGATGGCAGTTCTGTGTGCTTGCTACTTTGAGGTCATTTATTAGGGTGACACCAAAAAGCCCCAGTACTCTGATATTATTATTCAAATAAAACTTTATCTAATTTAACATTTGATATGTTAAATTAACTTACATTATTTATAAACAGAAGCTGCCTTGCTTACCATAGCAGATATGAATAATATACATAGTGAGGTTAACAGCCCTTTGTACAATAAACATGAGCTGCCCATATACCCAGGCAAGTCCTCCACAGGCTGCTGGTAAGATAATTTTCATAAGAGATTTATTCTCCCTCAAAAATTGGCAGAGCTGAACTCACACAGTCACCTGTTTTTGGTCCATACTACATTCAAATGTTTAGATTTCTCTTTGCTTTACCACCCTTTACTTAGCATTATTTCTGTAGTTCTTGTCTGTGTATGTTATACATGTGTGAGTTGTGTGTGTATGTGTGTGTGTGTATGTGTGTGTGAGGGTGCACTGGCACATGAGGACTTAATCCATTCTCCTCTGCCTTCATTCAGTCTATTCTGTATTAAATAAGAGCAATGTATCTGCCCAGTTATTTTAAGGAGCATGTATGCTCTGTGTGTCTAGTAATAACGTACTTTTACAGCCATGCCAATTGAATACTAAAACACTATTGTTCACAGTGAGGTGGGGAGCTAAGTACTTAGAGCAACCCTTAACAGACTTTGACATAAAAAGTAAATTCATTGTGGAGAAAAGGATGTGTTTTTAAAGAAGTAGTAAGAAACAAAGCAAATAATGTTCCTTTGCTCCTATATTTGACAAGATTGAGTCCAAAGATACGTGATTGTTGATTATAACATGCACTGGATAATGTTAATAACTATCCTAGGTTATGCTCATAACTCTTCTAGGTTTTTTTCTCACTTTCTCTACTTTCCAGTAAAACTTCTTTACCATTCTGAAACATGTTTCAAGTGATGGCCAAAAAAAGAAGTATAATATATCAGAATAATTAATTGATTTAAATTGGCAAGATTTTCTGGATCATGAGTTCCCATCAAATATTATACAATCGCTTAAGACAATTCCACGAGGTTTTCAAAGAGTACATTAACAATTTCTTGAATGGATTTGACTTGTTATGTAAAATGTTATTGAACGATTAAGATGGCAGCTTATCATCTGATTGTTAATTACCCTCTTTATAGGAGACACTCAATAAATATAGTTTTTCCATGATTTGGTCTTGTTAGAATTATAATAGATGGATTTAGATTTATTGTCTCTTGTTAATAATTTTTAAAAATTTGTAAATCTGTTCAATTTATTTTCTCTGAGTTATAGGTGTATATTATAGAAAATATTGAAAATAGAAATCTAATAAAGAACTTAAAATCATTTTATAATATAGTCTTCAATTCTGCCAAAAGTAAATAAACCAAAATGTGAAAGATCTCCCTTTATCTTACATTTTTGGACTGCTCTCAAAAAATACTCCATCAGTTCTCTATCTAATCACTTACATGTTTATGTGCCTTGCTTAAATGAGATAAATCTACACAACTATTCTGTGACATTTTTGGTCAGTAATATGTTTTTTAAAAATTGATTTTTTTGGTCACATGACATATTCTATAATATAAAATAACTATTTCATCATTCTCATTAATAAACTAAAGGTTACTGTTCGTTTTTTAATACTAAAAATGATGTAACAATTAACATGCCTGTGCATATACCTTTTCTTTTCTTATTTTGGAGATAGAGTCTCTCTGTCACCCAAGCTGCAGTGCAGTGTTGCAGTGTTGGCTCACTGCAACGTCTCCAGGGTGCCAGTGATTCTCAGGCCTTAGCCTCCTGAGTAGCTGGGACTACAGGTGCACACCACCACGCTCAGCTAATTTTTGTATCTTTAGTAGAGACAGGGTTTTGCCATGTTGGCCAGGCTGTTTGAACTCCTGGCCTCAAGTGAGCCACCCACCTCAGTTTCCCTAACTGCTGGTATTACAGGCATGAGCCACTGCATCCGGCAAATCTTTCTTTTCATATGTGAGCATTTTCATAGTACAGAATTGGAAATGTAGAGTATCCAGGTCAATGGGTATATGAATTACACATTGTGTGAGGTGTTTTTCTTCAAATTTTCCTCCAATAAAATCTACAGTTTATTTGGGGGCCTATCATACTATTTGTGGAAGAGAGAAAGCGTTTTATATATATATATATATAATACTAAGCTTATTACTTTATCATTCAAATTATTTATATTTATAGTTGAGTATACTTTATATATAAATTTCTTAACTAAACTTGTTAACCCCCCCACTATAATTATGAACTAAAGTTTCTACTAATTATTCCATATTTTATCCATTTCCTAAAGAAAATATGATCTCAACAAACTGGACAGAGAAGAAACATAGCTCAACACAATGAAAATCATACATTATAGATCCACAGCTGACATATGCTGAATGGGGAAAAGTTGAATGCTTTCTAAGTTCTATAACAAGACAAGAATACCTATTTTCACCATTTTGTTCAACATAATACTGAAAGTTTTAACAAGAGCAACTAGTCAAAATAAAAAAAATTAAGGGCATGTAAATTGGAAAGGAGGAAGTAAAATTGTCCCCATTTGCAAATGACATGATCATATGTATAGAAAACTCTAAAGACTCCAGTTAAAAAAAACTATTAGAAATAATAAATGAATTCAGTAAAGCTGCAGAATACAAAATCAGCATACCAAAGTTAGTGGCATTTCTATGCACTAATAGTGAACCATTTTTTAAAAAATCAAGAAAGTAACAATACGTACAAAAAAAGAATACGCAAATAGGTGAAAGATCTTTAGAATGAAAACTATAAACCATTGATGAAAGAAACTGAAAACAACACAAATAAATGGAAAGATATCCTGTGCTTATGGATTAGAAGAATTACTATTCCTGAAATTTCTATATCATCCAAAGTGATCTACAGATTCAATGCAATCCCTATCAAAATACCACAAACATTCTTCACATGATAGAAAAGAAAAGTCTTAAAATGTATATGGAAACAAAAGACCCAGATGGTAAAGCAATCTTGAGCAAAAAGAACAGGCTGGAGATATCAAACTACTTGACTTCAAAATATACTACAAACCTACAGAAAACAAAACAGCATGGCATTGGCATAAAAACAGACAAATATACCAATGAAAAAGAACAGAGAACCCAACAGCCAATTGATTTTCAACAAATATGCCAAGCATGCACATTGGGAAAAGGATACTCTCCTCAGTAAATAGTGCTAGGAAAATTGGATATCCACATGCAGAAGAATGAAACTAGATACCTTTTATCACCATATACAAAAATCAAATCAAAATGAACTAAAGCTTAAACCTATCTAAGACCCAAAACTATTAAACGATTAGAAGAAAACATTGGGGAAACATTTCATAAAATTGGATTGGATTTTTTTTTTAAAATAAGACTTCAAAAGCACAGACAACAAAAGCAAAAATAGACAAATGGGATTACATCAAACTAAAAAGCTTCTACATAGCAAGGAAATTATCAATAAATAGACAACTTACAGAACGGGAGAAATTATTTGCAAACTATTCATCTTTAAAGGAGTTCGTATTCCAGAACATATAAGGAACACCATTAATAGGAAAAAAAACCAAATAATTTAATTTTAAAATGGGCAAAAACCTGAATAGACATGTCTCAAAAGAAGACATACAAGTGACCAATATATATGAAAAAAATTCAACAATCTTCAACAAAATATCACCTCACCCCAATTAAAATGACTATTATCAAAAATACAAAAAAAAAAAACCATAAATGTTAGCAAGGATGTGAAGAAAAAAGAACTCTTGTGCACTATTGATGGGAATGTAAATTAGTATAGCCATTATAAAAAACAGTATGGAGTTTATTTTTAAAAATTAAAATAGAGATACCATATGATCCAGCAATCCCATTACAGGGTATATATCCAAAGGAAATGAAATCAGCCGGTCAAAGAGATATCTGCATTACCATGTTTATTACAGCACTATTCATAATAGCCAGGATATGGCATCAATCTAAATGCTCATCTACAGATGAATGAATAAAGAAAATGTGGTATCAATATACAATGGAATGCTATTCAGTAATCATACAGAATGAAATTCTGTCATTTGCAGCAACATGTATGAAGCTTGAGGAAAGTATGTTGAGTGAAATAGGCAAGACACAGAAAGACAAACACCGCATGATCTCATACATATGTGGAATGATCTCATGGCCGGGCACAGAGGCTCATGCCCATAATCCCAGCACTTTGGGAGGCTGAGGCGGTGGATCATGAGGTCAGGAGCTCGAGACCAGCCCGGCCAAGATGGTGAAACCCCGTCTCTACTAAAGATACAAAAAAAAAAAATAGCTTGAAGTGGTGGTGAGCGCCTGTAATCCCAGCTACTCAGGAGGCTGAGGCAGGAGAACTGCTTGAACCTGGGAGGTGGAGGTTTCAGTGAGCTGAGATTGCACCACTGCACTCTAGCCTGGGCGACAGAGCAAGACTCCATCTCAAAAAAAAAAAAAAAAGATCTCATAGAAGTAGAGAGTAGAATAACGGCTACCAGAGGCTGGGGACGGTGGTGGGGAGGAAGTAACTGAGAAAGGTTGGTCAACAGCTATGAAAATATCAGTTAGACAGCAAGAATAACTTCTGATTTACAGTTAGGGAGAATAAATAAGGAAACAATAGCAAATAACAACATAATGTGTATTTCAAGATAGCTAAAAGATTTTGAATGCTATCACCACAAAGAAATGATTAAAATAATATAATTACCCTAATTTAATCATTATACAATGTATACATGCATTGAAACATTTACACTTACCTCCTAAATATGAACAATTGTATGTGTCAATTAGTTAAAAATCAATTAAGTAAAAAGGAAATCACTTAATTAGATTTGTACTTTTTTAATAGAAACATTAATTAATTCACTCTTACTATGATAAATTATTTTATTGTATTTACATTTCCACCTCATTTTATAAGTATTTATTACTGTTCATTTATTTTTGCTTTTCATTGAGTCAATTGAGCACATTTCCCATTTTTCCCATCATGTGGTTTAAAAAGAGATAGATCTTCTATTCTTCAGTAATTATCTTTTATAAATTCATCTATTCAACAAATGTTTATTGAGCTTCAACTATGTGTCAGGCATTGTTCTTGCTTTCATGGATATACCATGAAAAAAAGTGACAAAATTCCTATCTGCATACAATTTATATTCTAGTGAGAGCAAAAACAGCACTGAGAAAGACAATGGATATAAACAAATCATGTAGTATATTAGACAGTGACAGGTGCTATGAAGTGAAGTAAGTCAAGGGAAGTATGTGGGGAATGAGGGAAGCAAATTTAAACAGCATTCTCAAAGGAGGCCCAACACAGCTATCTAGGGGAGAACTTTCCAATAATAGGGAACAGGTGTAAAATCTCTGAGGTGGAAGCAGGCCTAGCATGTTCAAGGAATAGCAATGAGGCCAATGTGTCTAGAGAAAAGTGACACAGGGATGGTGACAGGAGATGAAGTCAGATAGGTAAAAAGATGCCAGAATGTTTAGGACTTTCTATTTCAATGAATTTGAAGTTGAATTTAAGAACTGAATCAATGTAAAATATTTTTCATTGAATACAAATTTACTGGCTTTTTCTTTTCAAGTTTTATTTTGGATTCAGGGTATATGCCTGAAGGTTTGTAACAAGAGTATGTTGCATGATGCTGATATTTGGGATGTGGATGATCCTGTCACCCTGAGAGTAAGCAAAATAGCCACTAGGTAATTTTTCAGCCCACATACCCTCCCTCCTTACTCTAGTAGTCCCTAGTGTCCATTGTTCTCATCTTTGGGTCAAAGTGTACTCAATATTTAGCTCCTACTTGTAACTGAGAACATGTGGTATTTGGTTGTCTGTTTCTGTGTTAATTCACTCAGGATAATGGCCTCCAGCTGCATCCATGTTCCAGCAAAGGACATGATTTCATTCTTTTTATGGCTGTATAGTATTCCATGGTGTATATGTACCATATTTTCATTATCCAACCCACCATTGATGGGCACCTAGATCAATTCTAAGTCTGCTATTGTGAATAGTGCTGTGATGAACATGCAAGTAAGTACATGTATATTTTTGGTAGAAAGATCTGTTTTCTTTTAGGTATATACCCAATAATGGGATTGCTGGGTCGAATGGTAGTTCTGTTTTAAGTTATTTGAGAAATCTCCAAACTGCTTTGCACAGTAGTTGAACTAGCTTGCATTCTCACCAACAATGTATAAGCATTCCCTTTTCTCTGCAGCCTTGCAAGCAACTGTTATTTTTTTTTACTTTAGTAATCACCATTTTGACTGATGTAAGATGATATCTCATTGTGGTTTTGGTTTGCATTCCTCTAACACTTAGTGATAATGAGCATTTTTAAATGTTTGTTGGCTGTATGCCTTCTTTTAAGAAGTGTCTGTTCATGTCTTTTGCCCACTTTTTAAATGGAGTTGTTTTTTGCTTATAGATTTAAATTCCTTAACGATTTCAGATATTAGACCTTTGTTGGATGCATAATTTGTAAATATTTTCTCCCATTGTGTAGGTTGTCTGTTTATTCTGTTGATAGTTTCTTTGCTGAGTGATAGTTTTTTCATTTAATTCGGTCCAACTTATCAATACTTTCTATTATTGCAATTGCTTTTGGGAACTTAGCCATGAATGCTTTGCCAAAAAAGATGTCAAGAAGGGTATTTCCTAGATTTTCTTCTAGGATTTTTGTAGTTTTAGATCTTACATTTAAACTTTTAGCTCATCTTGAGTTAATTTTTGTATATGGTAAAAGGTAAGGATCCAGTTTCATTCTTTTGCATATGGCTAGCCAGTTATACTGGCACCATTTATCAAATAGGGAGTCCTTTGCTTATTTTTGTCAACTTTGTCAAAGATCAGATAGTTGTAGGTGTGCAGGATTTTTTCAGGGTTCTCTGTTCTGTTCCGTTGGTTTATGTGTCTGTTTTTGCACAAGCACCATGCTGTTTTGATTACTATAGCCTTATAGTATAGTTTGAAGTTGAATAACATGATGCCTTTGGCTTTGTTGTTTTTGCTTAGGATTGCTTTGGCTATTTGGACACTTTTTGGTTTCGCATGAATTTTAAAATAGTTTTTTTCTATTTCTGTGAAAAAATGGCATTGATATTTTGATATGAATGGCATTGAATCTGTAAATTGCTTTGGGCAGTATGGTCATTTTAATGATATTGATTCTTCCACTCCATGAGCATGTGGTATTTGTTCCATTTATTTGTTTTGTCTCTGATTTCTGTCAGAAGCATTTTGTAGTTCTCTCTGTAGTTTTTTCACCTCCTTGGTTAGGTGCATTACTAGGTACTTCATTTTCTTGTGGCTATGATAAATGGGATTATGTTCTTGATTTGGCTGTCATCTAGAATGTTATTGGTGTTTAGAAATGCTAGTGATTTTGTACATAGATTTTATATTCTGAAACTTTACTGAAGTCGTTATCAGTTCTAGGAGGTTTTGGCAGACTCTTTAGGGTTTTCTAGGTATAGAATGATATTATCAGTGAAGAGAGATAGTTCAACTTCTTCTTTTTCAATTTAGATGCCTTTTATTTCTTTCTCTTGAACTGATTGCTCTTGATAGGACTTCTAGTACTGTGTTGAATAGGAGTTGTGAGAATGGGCATCCTTGTCTTGTTCCGGTTCTCAAGGGGAATGCTTCCAGCTTTTGCCTGTTCAGTATGATGTTAGCTATGTCATAAGCTGGCTCTCAGTATTTGATGGTACATTCCTTTGATGCCTACTGTGTTGAGGGATTTTACAATGAAAAGATGCTGGATTTTATCAAAGGATTCTACTACATCAATACAGATAATCATACGGTTTTTGTTTTATTATCTTTGTGTAGAGAATCACATATATCATTTGCGTATGTTGAACCAATCTTGCATCCCAAGAATAAAGCTTACTTGATCATGGTGAATTAACTTCTTGATGTGCTGCTATATTCAGTTTGCTAGTATTCTGTTGAGGATTTTTATGTCTATGTTTATCAGATATATTAACCTTTAGTTTACATTTTCATTGTGTCTACACCAGATTTTGGCATCAGAATGATGCTGATTTCATATAATGAGTTAGGGAGGAGCCTTTCCTCTTTGCTTTTTGTTGTTGTTGTTGTTGTTGTTTGAATAATTTTGGTAAGAATTGTACCATTTCCTCTTTGTTATATCTGATTGAATTCAGCTGGGAATCCAGGTGTTCCAGGGCTTTATTTGCTTCATGGGTTTTTATTACTGATTTAATTTGGAACTTGTTATTGGTCTGTTCAGGTTTTCACTTTCTTTTAGTTAATTTTTGAGAGGTTGTGTGTTTCCAGGAATTTATCCAATTCCTTTAGATTTTCTCATTCGTGGACAAAGAGGCGTTCATATTAGTCTTTGAGGATATTTTGCATTTCTGTGAGATTGGTTATACTGCTATCTTTCACAACACCCACAGACTCAAAGTAAAGGAATGGAGAAAGATCTACCAAGCAAACCAAACACAGAAAAATAGAAGGAGTCACTATTGTTATATTAGATAAAACAGACTTTAAACCAACAACAATCAGTAAGAACAAAGAAAGGCATTACATAATGATAAAGTGTTCAATTCAAGAAGAAGACTTAACTATCCAAAATATATACACGCCTAACAGTGTAGCACCCAGATTCCTAAAACAAGTTTTTCTTGACCTATGAAAATATTTAGACAGCACACAATAATAGTGAGGGACTTTAATAACTGAGACAGAAAACTAACAAAGAAATTGTGAACTTAAACTTGTCAGTTGACAAATTGGACCTAATAGACATCTACAGAATACCACACCTAACAACCACAGAGTATACAGACTTCTCATCTGCACATGGAACTTATTCTAAGATTGACCACACGCTCAGTCATAAAGCAAGTCTCAATAAATTCAAAAAAATTGAAATCCTACCAAGAACAGTCTCAGACCACAGTGCAATAAAAATGGAAATTAATACCAAGAAGGTCTCTGAAAACTACACGAAAACATGGAAGTTAAATAACATGCTCCTGGCCAGGCACAGTGGCTCATACCTGTAATCCCAGCACTTGGGGAGGCTGAGGAGGGTGGATCATGAGGTCAGAAGTTCAAGACCAGCCTGGCCAACGTAGTGAAACCCTGTCTCTACTAAAAATACAAAAATTAGCGGGGTATGGTGGCACACACCTGTAGTCCCAGCTGCTCAGGAGGCTGAGGCAGGAGAATCGCTTGAACCTGTGAGGTGGAGGTTGTGGTGAGCTGGGATCGCATCACTGCACTCCAGCGTGGCAACAGAGAAAGACTCTGTCTCAAAAAACAAACAAACAAACAAACAAACAAAGAAAAGAAAACAATCATGCTCCTGAAAACTCTTGGGTAAAAAATTAAATGAAGGCAGAAATCCAAAAATGCTTTGAAATTAATAAAATAGAGCTAAAACTTACCAAAATCTTAGGGATGCAACTAAAGCAGTGTTAAAAGGACAGTTTATTGTGCAACTGTTTTCATCAAGAAGTCAGAAAAATTGCAATTTAACAATCTAACTTTGTGCCTAGAGGAACTAGGATGAAAAAGAACAACCAAAGCAAAGCTAGCAGAAAAGAAATAACTAAAACCAGATAACTAAACAAAATTGAGAGAAAATCTATACAAAATATCAATAAAACCAAGAATTGTTTTTTTGAAAGAATAAGCAAGATTGATAGACCACTAGCTAGATTAACAAAGTGAAGATCCAAATAGGCACAAAATGAGAAATTACAAAATTTTATTGGTTTTTAGGACATTTCACTTAAGCCATTGCATAGTGCAAGATGTTGTATTGTTGTGTTTATGTCAAGCACATGCATTAACATACATATAACAATACATGTATAAACACACCACCAATCTAGTCTCTGTCAACAAATTGCTTGATTTGAATGATTTTTTTTCTACACACTGATGTAACATTGTACTTATTGAGATATTTTAGGCAGGCAGCATGACTTACTGTGATATCTATATAAAACGTAACTGGCAATTAAAAAGAAATACTTATTATTTAAGTTATAACATAATTAAACTATGTTTTGAGTTTAGAAAATGGGTAAAGACAATTATGTTTTACATTAAAATATTTTAATATAACATTAGTGAAGAATTAGTGCAAAAGCTACTACTACAACCAAACAGTAAAGGAAAAAAAGAGACTAGAAAAAAGTAAGGCCCAAATGTTACAATGAATGGCAATTGCAATTCAGCACAGCAGAACATAATAAATGTTTGTTTAGAAAACAGTTCAACATGTCTGAAACACTGTCATATGTGCATCTACTTTTGCAACTATGAATTTTATGAAATATAAATGAAAATTAACTCATTCTAGTGAAAATTCAGTATCCAAATTGAGCTGTCCTTCAGGTGTAAAATACACTGGATGTGATAGACTTTGTATGAATAAAACATATTAAGAACTTTATTATGAACAATTTTATATCAATTCCATGCCAAAATATTTTTGATATATTTGGTTACATAAAATGTATTGTTAAAATTAATTTTGCTTATTTTTCTTTTTTAGTGTAGCTAGAAAAATTAAAATTGCATATATGGCTTGCATTGTATTTCCGTTGGTGAGTACTGGTTTACATCATTTAGGAAGAGAGGTCTTTTTGCATAGAGCAGAGTTCAGAATGATCTTAGAACTTTTAACATAGAGGAAGATACATCCATTGCCATACACTAAACATATCTTAGGAGATAAATGGCTCTGGTTGACCCAGTTCCTTAATCAGTTATGCCAATAATTTTCCCTTGGCCACCTGCTTGTGAATATTGGCTTCAAGCTTCAATTTTCTAGGATTTTGTCAGTTAAGATTTGCTCTTACTTCTCCTATGGCATCCCTCTGTATGTCGCATGTAATTCTTCCCTATGTTGCATGTTGCAGGTAATATTTATGCTAATTTTTTTTTCTGCATCAGTTCAATTCTATCTACTTTTTACATCATCAATGATGTTTTCAACCAGGGAAAGGGGCTCACGCCTGTAATCCCAGCACTTTGGGAGGCCAATGTGGGAGGACTGGTTGAGGCCAGGAGTTTGAGACCAGCCTGGGCAATATAGCAAGACTCGGTCTCTATAAATCTAATTTTTAAAATATTCTAAAAATAATTTCTCAAAACTCTATCTCATATTCCTCCCTTTCTCACCAAGTCCTATTTTTGTGTTTGGTAACCTGCATGTCCTTTGGACAATCTAAATGATGTACCAGCTTATCAGAATGTAACTCCTATATCTTCTCTTCCCCACTTTTGCCTCCAACTTTTATGTTTACTCCTTAGATCTTGTTATGTCCTATAGACAGTCCTTCTAAATAATGAGTGCCTCAAAGACCAATATATTGCTCTTTGATCTAAATTTTCTTTTAATCCAGCATTTTCAATGAAAGCCCTGAGTTCTCCAGTACACTATATAATGTTATTTTATCAAGAATATCAATTATTACGTGTCAATTTTCTCCTAATCACTTCGTCTCCAACTTCATAATCACATGCCACACTATATCCATTAGCCTATGGGCCATGATTTACAACATATTGACATATATGCTTCCAGAAGTTAAAATTCTATAATATAGAGCTGGGTGCAGCAGCTCACACCTGTAATCCCTGCACTTTGGGAGGCCAAGGTGGGAGGATCATGAGGTCAAGAGATAGAAACCATGCTGGCCAACATGGTGAAACTCCATCTCTACTAAAAATACAAAAATTAGCTGGGCATGGTAGCACGCACCTGTCATCCCAGCTACTCAGGAGGCTAAGGCAGGAGAATCGCTTGAACCTGGGAGGCAGAGGTTGCAGTGAGCCAAGATCACGCCACTGCACCCCGGCCTGGAGACAGAGCGAGACTCTGTCAAAAAAAAAAAAAGCTATAAAATAAGTAATATAAAGAAGGTATCATATAAAAAATGTTAAAATATTGAGTTAGAAGTTGTCTTTTCACATCAAAATTCTGTATGTATTGCATAGACATCTTGCTTTCCATATTGTATGATTGAAAACCAAAGACATCTATTTTTATTTTTGGAAGAAATAAAGTTTTCTGCTTCAATTCTTATGAGATATCTCTTCTTTGAGAATCTAAATGTGTTTTCAATGAAATATCTATGCCTGAGTTTCTTTTCGTTGACTCTGCCTAGAATATATTGAGCTTCCTCAATCTGCATGTACAGATACAAGTCTTTGTAAATCACTAAATTTCTCTTTCATTTAAAGTCATTGAATTATGTTTACTGTTCTCTTTTTCAAGCAGACCTCTTATTTATAGTTTAGGCCATCCAAATCTTCTCTGTCTTTTTTGGCTCTTTTCTCTTTGTCTCTTTCCTTTTAAATTACTGATGCTCTTCTCAAATTGCCCTCTACATTTCTAACTAATTTGCCTGCAGCATTAATTCTCTTCTCTATTGCTGAAAATATGGATTTTAATTCTGTTATTGGGTTTTGATTTTCTCTGAGGCCATTTTTTTGTTTCATCACAACACCTTTTTCTAATTCTGCTGCTTTTTCATCTCCTTTTCTTTCTCCTGATGAATGCCTACTTCTCTTTCAAAGAAACAATGCCTTTTCGTCTTCTGAAGATGCCAAATACTTGTCTTAAAAATAACTTTTAGATCTTTCAGTAGTTTACAAGAATAAGTCCTTTCTTTGAGGCTTCTGAATGCTATTCCCTTTTGTCTGTTCTATGGTTGTTTTTTCCTCAAACATGTGGGGAGGTTTCTACTCACTTCCTTTGAATAAAGCAAAGCTCTACCTAGTGAACTGCCTATGTCTCCTCCCTGCATAGGTACTTGGAGGTCACAGGTGACTGGAAGACATATCATGCTTTCTCAGGTCACAGGTGACTGGAAGCTTTATGTGCTTCACTCTCAACCCAATTTACAATTTCTAGCAGGATTTGGTCCAGTGAAATGTTGTAGGAGTTTCCACTACCTAGATCTCTGACAATGAGAACTCATAGAATAATTGAAACAAAACAAAAAGTTTAATCCATAGCATAAACTGCGAACAGACCTTCTCCACCTCTGCTCTTGCTCCTCCTCTACACAGAACATTTTGTATTTGGGAACTGAGAGGTGGGAGAGGAGGAGACTCTGTCTCCTAAAATGGAACACACACCTCCACAATCTCCTCCAATTTCCTAATCTGTAGTTTACTTGCAGTTGCCATCTCTGAGTAAGCATTGAAAACTGTAAATTAAAGAGTTCCATAAATAGAGGTTGAGCAAAAACTAAAGGCTTCCTTAAAGGTGTGCATTTTGTGTGCATTTTCACTCATAGTAAGGCCATAGAAATTGTTGATAAACCCTGCACTCTAAAGGTTACCTTAATCAACTTAAGAGGACTTTCCTAAAATATCTTAAAAGCCATCTACTTTTTTGCTCACAAAAAAAAGAGCTTCCCTTTCTTAATTTGAAAAGAATCTGTAGCATGTGCCAGAGGAGAAAAAAATGCAATAGTATCCGTCCAATTTGAAATGTGACCCAAAATAGCTTGGTCTAAAATAATAAATAATAGAGATGAGCTTATTGCCCTTTCCCTATAACTTTCCAACAGATACATTTATAGAAAATTCTGGAATTTTGGACCTGAAAGGAAGCTTCCCCGTGTTGCCTGATTTAATATGCTAATTTTGCAAATGAGGAAACTGGGAAATAAGAAAAGTTATTTGTATAAACTTAGATATCAATAGAACCGACAAGGAAACCCTTTATCAGAGTGCCAGTTCAATTTATTTTCTGTGAAACCACTTTGGATTCTGTCTACCTATTACTACAGTGGGCAGAGCTTTCCTTACCTGGGAGGGAAACCTCAGCTGTCTTCAGAGAAATAGCCAGAACACTAAGCCTTGAGCAACAACTGGCAGAACAGTGCAGCTGTCATCAAGTCTGTCATTTCCTGCTTCTTCAGATCATTACCGACTGCCTTGCCAGACAAAGACCTTTGTGCATGTTTACTTCCAAAGAAAAATACTTTCTCCATATGCATGAAGCAAAGATGTTAAATTGTTCAAGGAAAAGGTTTTTTTTTCCTTCTTTTATTCCCGGCTCCATAATGACCAACATTTGAAATGTGTAATATCTGAAAGATATTAGCCCCTCATTAGGGTCAAAGGTAAAAGGCATAAGCTAACAATGTTTATGAATTGATGAGTATTGTATGTAAATGTCAATATTGTTAAATCAGTAATAATTCTAAATTTGAAAGACCAAAGATAAGTATTGACATTTAACAATAACAGACAGAGTTATATATAATGACATAGACTATTCTGAGAATAAAGAAGGGTATTAACTTTCTATGATCCAAAGGATACATACAAGCTTCTTGTATACGTGTCCAAAATACATAAGTTTGTGTAAAGCAAATTTATTTGTGTAAAACACAATAAATTTGTTTGTGTAAAACAAATCTCACTCAGTCTTTACATTCTGTCCTTATTATAACAAAGTAGAAAGAGTAAGGACTATGGAGCCAACTGATGTGAATTCAAACCCACATCTCATAGCTGTAGTACTTTGAACACATTACCATATCTCCAACTGGGGTTTCTTATCTATGGAATAATAATCCTACCTCAGAGTTACTATGGTTGCTGCATATGTGAAATTAAAACAGATATTGTATGCAAAGATTTTAGGTTCATCCTGTAACCTGAGCATTTAAGAAATATTAGTTCTTTACTTCTATATGGAAAATAATTCAAAAAACCAGTAAACTAGTAAACACATAATTATGCCCCTACTAAATTTTTGAATTGAATATGTACCTTCTTTCTTAATCACATACCGATTTATTTTATTTCATTTTATTTCATTCAATTAACACATAGTTTTCAATCCCTACAATGTGCCAGGACTGTTGTAGGCATGTTGGATGCATCAATGAACAAAACAGACAAAAAAAGGTTCTAATCTCATGAAGGTTACAATCTACAAGGGAGAGAGATAATAAATAATAAACATAATAAGCATGTTTGTAACTGGCAAATGCTATGTGAAAAAACAGCACAGGTAAGGGATATTTGGACTGCATGGAGGAGGCATCTTTATATTTTAAATGCAAGAGATCAAGTCAAGCTCTTTTGAAGGAGGTAAGGAAGTAAACTGTACAAATATCGGGGGAAAGAGTGTTCCAGGCAGAGGACAGAGCAAGTATAAAAACTCATGGTGGGAGCAAGAAAAAAGACAGCCAGTGTGGCTGGATCAAAATAAGCAAGTGGTACAATAATACATGAGGATAAGGGAAAGGGGATGGCAAGGTAGGTAGTCAGATTATGTGGCACTTACATTCTTTTTTGTGGTTGTGGCATTTAAAACACTATAGCAAGGCTGCATTGATACCTCATGATTTAGTAGAAAGGATTTACGGGCTTAGCATTTGGTTCCCTCATTACCTACTTAAATAAGTTAGGTCAAATCATGTGTCTATATCTTAGCTCACATAAGAATCTTAAACTAATAATAGATCAATAAGTCTAAATCAGCTCAAACCTTTAAAATCATAAAAATGATTTTTAAATCCCTAAAGAAGTGAATGAGAAAATAAGTGAATAACCTCAAGCACATGGCTTGGAGCACTAAGCCAAAATCTTAAATGTCTATCTCTTTTCTCTTTATCAATCTTATTTTGTCACCCAAAAGTGTGAGTAAGAGATGCCAGGGCTTTATTGGTTTTAATTTAAAAGTCACATCTTTTTTGGAAAAGGCAATGCAATTGGCACTTTTGGTGTTTTCCTTATATTTATCACAACTTAAAGGCTATTGGAAAAGTTAGAAAAGTAGTGAAGGAAAGAAACATGTGACTTTAGTCATAATCTTTAGAATCATGTATGCATTAAAGATGAAAAAAGAGAGAAAAAACAAATGTCTTTTTTAAAGTGTATTTTAAGAATGCTAGATTGCTCAAGAAAGAAGGGTAAGATGCTATTTTACACATACACTCTGAAAATCCATTTCTCAGACACCCATGGCCTCTGCCCAAGGCAATAATAATCACATAACTAACAAGGTTTAAAACTATTAAGCACTCATAGGTTGCCTCCTACTAGAAGTAACAAAAGAAGTTACTTTGAGTTTTCTTTTTTGTTATTTTACATCTTTCTTAACACTTTCAGAGAAAATACTGTTTTAATTTTGTATCAGTCAGAGTGAATTATGCACTAGCAAAAAATGACCCCATATCTGGGAGGTTTAAAACAGGGTTCAGTAAAACCTTTTCATTGCTTTCAGACCCCTGGTTTACAATAACAAGCTTATCTTTTGTTCATGCCAAATGTCCATCCCAGATCACCAGGGAACTCATCTCACAGAGGTCACTGGGCTATTTGAATGCCTCCCAAAAATACCAAGGCAGTAAAAGAGAATGTGTTGGATCATACTCTGACTCTTAAATCTCCCCTTGGAAATAGCACACATCATTTTATGCATATCTCATTGGCCAAAGCAAGTCGTATGGTCACATCTAATTTCCCGCTATGGAAAAACAACTGAAAGACTATCTCCCAGTCTTTACCAAGACCAAAAAGAGTGTTAATTGGTTTCCTCTCTGAACTGCTTGTTCTCAGTGTCCATTCTGGCATTCTGAATTTTTTAGCTTTTAGATAGCAAAGTCATATAAACCCCAAATAGAGGTTGAATGGAACTAAATCAAACAAAGTAGCAGAGAGCCCAGTGGCCCACAGGAGCCCAGAAACCTCTATACAAAAAAAAATTATTGCCCAAATTAACTCAATGGCCTAAAATTCTACAGCATTAAGAAAGTCGCTAAAGCTTATACACAATTCCCATCAGTCTTGTTCACCATTATATCACCTTTTACTCAAGGGCAAGCTGCTACTCTATGCCTTCAAATTGTTTGGGGAACTCTACTGTCAATTATCATTTACTCATAAAACTCAAGTGTCTAGAATAATGACATCAAAAAGCTTTTTAAAAGTTATCTAAAAAGTACAGTGGGTCATGTAAAATACTAACACTAAATTTAATCATAAAAGAAACAATAATACCTTCACTCAGTGCCTAGTAGTTCTTTTTTCTGTCTCAGTTCTAGTAAATGATTTGTGAACTCTCAGATAGCGTGCCCATCTGTCAGTTCTCTCCTCACCATTCATAGCTAATTTCTCTAATAAGGGCATCCAAATTGTCTTTTGGGAAACTCCTGTTCCATATTCTCAGCCATGTGGCTTCAATGAGATTCACCACAATTCCAGCCCCAAAGAGAATCCTAACTAAATAAAGCCAACCAGATTATTATCTCTTTTCTCTGGCCATAATGATTATTTTAGGAGGGCATGAATGACCATTTCCATTAATGATGCCACAACATACTCTTGACTGGGGCCTTTAGGAGAAATTTCCCCCTGGTTCTTACAAAAGCCATCATGAGAAATTGGATCCCCTAGACAGTTTGGAGAGAGAACAAGAGCAACAACTTCTATTATGTTGCTTCCATTAGTCATCTTGAAGACAACCTTGAGAGGAGACAGGCAGCGTCTGAAGACTCAGAGAGCACACCTGGAGACCCTGCAACCTGTGAATCCCTAAATCTAATCTCTGTTGGACATTTCCATTGTATGAATTAATCCATTTTTTTTTGTTTCATCCCATTTTGTGCAGATCTTTGTCATTTGGAACCAAAATTTTGTTAACAGTGGCATTATCACACACAGAAGGAACAGCTAATAAAAAAGTAATCTTGTTAGTCAAGGGGGAGGTGTTGAGAGGCGCAGGACTGAGACAGCTGAGAGCTTTGCTAGTAAAGAGAAGACAAACACAAAACTAGCCCGGGACCCAGGAGACCTTGGTTAGAGTCACAGATCTGTGAGGTCTCCTTATATAAATGAATTTAGTTTTGTAGACCTCAGCATTTTAATCTGTAAAGGAAAGAAATTGCATTTGATAATTTCTTAGGTCCTGAACAGATTTTTAATTACATGATTTTATTAATAATATAAACAAGTGCAATAACTCAAAGGGGCCACTTAGGGTAATTGTAAATAGTCCCTGACAGCCTGACTGTTTATCTATTTGCCTGCAGTGCAAAAATAAATATCCATAATCATGATATCAGGTCATCAAGTAAAGTTCAAATATTCAATAGGCTCTGTTTACGATGATCATATATTTTAGAAAGCTTTGAACATAAATGATTAAAATAGAAAATGCAACCAGCAGCTCCACACACATATTCCCTAAGAGTTTTGTGTATTGCCACTGCAGCACTGTTTGTAATAATTAAAAACAGAGAAAAATGTAAAATGTAAAGAAAAGTGATAAAATAAACTTTATCACATCCTAACTATGAAAGAACACATGGCAAGGTATAATTGGTGGTGACCTCTAAATGAAGAAGAGGAGAAGAAGAAAAGAACAAGTTTGGGAAAGAAAGTATAGGACCATACAGGTCCAGGTCCCAGAGGAGAGTCAGTTTATGCCAGCTTAATTACTAGTAGCCACCCTTTCACTCCCAAAAATGTTCTTACTTGGAAGCTACATTACAGAGTCACCCTAAAATAAAAATAAAACAGGCACTTTCTTTAATCCACTGCAGAAATATATCAATATTTTGTAGTGAAAAGATATTAAAGTATTACTTTTTAAATGGAAAAAAGAAACTTCATGAGAATTGTTTGCAACATACAGAATAGTGGTTTTCAAACATATGTAGGATCATGGGAACTGAGATTCAAATGATGGCTTACTGAGAAGGCGGATATATAACATTGTTCTGTTTAAAGCGATGGTGACATGATTCATGGACCCCATCCCCTTGCCCTGATCTTTTCTCATTATGACATGGCCTGAAGGGATGCTTCACAGCCCCTCTAAAAACCACTGCTCCATGGGCTATTTCAGTTAACAAGAAAATGCATGTAAGTAGACACATGATTAGACTTCTTCTGTAGAGGGTTCTAAATATGAGGCTGCAGCTGAAGTCATTTTATATTCATATATATGAAAAAGGTAAACTACAGGCCAAGCTGCAAGGGAAGAAAGGGAGTGGGGAAAGAGAGAGATTGATTTAATTATTTGATTGATTGATTTGCTTCAGTGAAAATTCCTTAGGAAAATCTCTTGCCTGTCATTCCTCACTAGCTTTCTACAATCAGAGATATTCTTATTCAACACAGTAAATATAGCATGAATAAAAATAAAAACATGTCCCCAAAACCACACATCACCATCCTCTACTGAGACACTGGAAAATGCTAGTTCCCACCCAAGAATGACTGACTCAGAACCTTTGGGAATGGGCCCTAGAATTTGCTTGTTATTAAACCCTCTAGGTGAAATGAATGCTCCTTTGGTCCCCTAGAGGAATCTTTCCTCTCCAGGATTGTGCACCCTAGCAGCAAAGGAGAATTTTTTCAAGAAAGAATCACTATAACAAACATTATATGAGCTGAACACAATGGGCTAGTATTGTACTACCTACGAGTAACACAAATTGGGTTTTAAAGATGAGTTGGTAGTCCCAGAGAAATAACCCATTGTAACAGAGCTTAGAAATACTACCAGTCAAATCATGTTTTCTAAAACATAAAATCCTGCTCTGATACATTTAGCCAGATACAAAGGCACAAATACCAGACATGACTGTTTTAAGAGAATCACACCAGATTTAACAGCTGAGCAGGCCATTTGTCATTCTTTAAAGGTGTGTCATTAATCTTATACTATTCGAAAAAGCCAGGACTCTCCCACCCTGATCCGCTTTAAATCTAACAACTATTTATTGACTGTCTTTCTCATGCTTGGCACTCTGCTGAGAGACATAGACCTGCGGATGCATGGGATTCACATTTATTGGGTGCCTATTTTACATCAAACTACTGAGTCTTTACTCTAAATTGGGTTATGGTGCTTTTTGAGAACATTATTTGTTCAAAAGACCCAGTGTTGGTACAGAAAATGCAAAATAAATTTTACAAAGGGTAAAGCATAACAAGGACAATGCCCATGTTATTATTTTATGAGAGACAAACTCACCTACATTTAGAATTACATATTACATAGGAAAGTATACTGGAAGAAAGCATATCAAATGTTAATCATAATTGCCCCTTGACTGAAGGATTAGGAGGTTAATCAATCATCTATTTGACATTGCTTTTGCACTACTCAAATTTTGAACAATAATTTTTAAAACCTTACTGGCCATCAGAGAAATGCAAATCAAAACCACAATGAGATATCATCTCACACCAGTTAGAATGGCAATCATTAAAAAGTCAGGAAACAACAGGTGCTGGAGAGGATGTGGAGAAATAGGAACACTTTTACACTGTTGGTGGGACTGGAAACTAGTTCAACCATTGTGGAAGTCAGTGTGGTGATTCCTCAGGGATCTAGAACTAGAAATACCATTTGACCCAGCCATCCCATTACTGGGTATATACCCAAAGGATTATAAATCATGCTGCTATAAAGACGCACGCACACATATGTTTATTGCGGCACTATTCACAATAGCAAAGACTTGGAACCAACCCAAATGTCCAACAGTGACAGACTGGATTAAGAAAATGTGGCACATATACACCATGGAATACTATGCAGCCATAAAAAATGATGAGTTCATGTCCTTTGTAGGCACATGGAGGAAGGTGGAAACCATCATTCTCAGCAAACCATTGCAAGGACAAAAAACCAAACACTGCATGTTCTCACTCATACGTGGGAATTGAACAATGAGAACACACGGACACAGGAAGGGGAAAATCACACACCGGGGCCTGTTGTGGAGTGGGGGGAGTGGGGAGGGATAGCATTAGGAGATATACCTAATGTTAAATGATGAGTTAATGGGTGCAGCACACCAACATGGCACATGTATATATATGTAACAAAACTGCAAGTTGTGCACATGTACCCTAAAACTTAGAGTATAATAAAAAGAAACAATATATATATAAAAACCTTAAATAATAATAAATATACATTCAGCCCTTTGTATCCATGAGTTCTGCATCCACGAATTCAACCAACAATGAATTGAAAATACTTTGAGCAACAGATGGTTGTGTCTGTACTGAACACATACAGACTTGTTTTTCTTGTTGTTATTTTCTAAACAACAGAGTATAACAACTATTTACATTCCTTTACATTGTATTGGGTATTGTAAGCAACCTAGAAATGACTTAAAGTATACAGGAGGATGTGCATAGTTTAGATGCGGACACTACACCATTTTATACCATGAGCTTGAGCATCCATGGATTTTGATATTCAGGGGATCCTGGAACCAATTCTTAGTGGATACTGAGGAACAACTCTTCTTAAGCAAAAATAATAATAATAATTAATACAAAGCACAGCTAGCTTTAGGTAATCAGTGTGAAAGGGAAATAAATCTTAGGACCCCAAACTCATTAAGCCAAAGGGAAAAGTTAAGCTGGTAACTGGGTCACAGAAACCTGCCTCCCCCTTTTTGTTCCTAAATAAGATGGCTACAAGATGAAAAGCTACATGCCTCCCCCATATTTTGTCCACAAGGAAATTCCTAGTGAGCTCCAAGATCTTTACCCTAAAGTGCTTCTGTTAAAATTTCACCATGGCAATGTAAACTGATATCTTATCTGTACAGGTGCAGTCACCCCCCGCCCACCTGACACAAATGCGTATCTGATTGTTCCCCAGTTCCATTTTCTATGTCATCTTATATATATTAAAAAAAAATGCAGATTCACTGAGCCAAAGGCATGAATGACTATTTTTTCCTACCCTCCTCTTACATGAAAATTGTGTACTTCTCAATATCCAACCCTTTCCCCTTTAAATTTGGAGCCCTCAAAATCATCTTCGGAGGAAGGCATAGGCCTGTCTCCCAGGTGCGCATCCTTAACTTTGGCAAATAAACCTAAAATGACTGAGACTTGTCGTTTTTCTCGATTGACATTAGCTAGTATGTGAAATTTTATTTTTATTTTTTTCCTCCAAAATTTTGGCCTTCTTGGCACCTAATAAGGTTTATCAATTCTGCATCATACTTTTCTTTTTTAAAATATTTTTATTCATCATTTTGTAGTGACATTCTTTATTGTGTTGCTACATATAATCTATGCATATCAAAACCATGAGTTTTAAATGTACTATCCAATCTAGTTGTATATTTAACTGCTCAACCTTTTTTAATCATGGTCCTTTAGACTCCCAGAATAATATACAAAACTCAGAAGCTTATCTAATTAACAGAATGTAGATTTTACTAACTTCATAATTCCTCCTCGACTTATAGAAGCAGAGTGTTTCTTGCCTTGATTTCTCACTTAAAAAGCTGATATTCATATGGAATTTCTATATGAGATCCAGTTTAGAGAATTTTCAGGAAAATTCTCCCTACAGCTATGAATTGCTGTTGGTGTCAGCCATGTTGGATTTGCCGTCTCTTGATATCAAAGGACTATTACTACATTTGTGACCCTTGTTCCCAAATGTGATATGTCATATGTAGCTGTACCCTTTCTTATAAAGATAGCTCCCTGTTTGTATAAGAATGAAGAACATAAACAAAACTCACACTCTCATTTAGGGATTCTGCTACCTACACCTGTGAAATGTATATCTCTCTAGCCTATGGAGAGAGAAATTTGTTGCTTTAAGATTTAGCAAGACTGCCTGGCAAGAACCTCACCCTCCAATTATAATGAGGTTAAGCCCTGAAAAGAAGGAGATAGATTTGAGCACCATCCCACTGTCTGCCCTGTCAGGCCCTGTGGTTCAGAGCCCCACAGCTCATGGCAGCTCTATTCTTTTTCACTCCCAATTACCAAGAAACAAACTGCAGTTAGAACACAGGACCCTTTAACAGAATCAAAGCTCTCCACCCGCAGGTCTGAAAGTAATGTCAGTAATATCCACACATCATTTGAGAATTGCATTTACTAGAGAATAAAAAGGCATATGATAACCTCTGACCACTACCAGTTCTCTTGGGTTCTAAAATTTTGATTTTGATTAGATAATCAAAATACAGTCTCATCTGGAAGAAGCACTTAGCCCTGATTTGAGGCAATTCCTAAAACAACCCTACCTAATCTAACCGTATATTCTCCAATTTCTTCCCATTATTTTCCCTTCTATCTCAAGACTTGTGAGGGCCTTAAAAACACACCCTATGATCTACACCACCAGCATTCAGGCAATTTACTATTTCTTCAGCCATATAGTAGTTTGAGTCTTTTATTTTTCTTCCACTGACCAGCAATATATACAAAAACCTACGAGTTACACGGATTTTTATATAACAGATAAACTAGCATTCTTTTCCTTCCCGTTATCTCTCATGGTAGTTGTAACCAGCCACAAGCAAAACTTTAATCATGAAGACTTTCTCTTGGTGATAAAGACAAATATAGAATGTGAGAAAACAGACACTATCGAATAAAAGCTTTTGACTGGTGAAACTAGGAGATTCATAATGCACACAAAGCTACCCAGCCTCAGACAAAGGGCAACTCTTCATGCTAATTCCTGATTAAGACACAAGAAAGAGGAAGTGAGAAAAGATTCCACTGTCTCATGCCCTTTAGCACAGCTCGCTTTGATTCTGTTTAAATTAGGTCACTACAGCATTGAGCCACTGCTAATACTTATTAACAGTTAACGGGAAATTATTTTTAACTGTAGCTCCACTCAAGAACTTACCATTCATACTAGGTTTTGCAAAATACAATTTCTTGGAAAGAGTACTGATGCTGAAGGAAGGACAAATGTTAGCGAAAGGAATAAAGTGGATGATAAATTCTGAGCATCATTGGTTTGCTTTGCTTTCAGAGAACCTACAGAAATTCTTGCCACAGCAATTTTTGTGCAGAATCCAACTGCAAATACAAAAGTAATTTATTAGGAACCACCATATTGAAAAATTTTCTTGAGTCTATTAATTAATCAGTAACTAAGGATTTGTGTTGGTGGTATTAAATAAAAACTGAGGTCCCCCTATAGATATATTCCAAGACCAACAGCACATAGCCATGTAGTCAAAAGTTATCTTGAGTTCCCTGAAACACTAGCTGTAATCATAAAAGAAACAAAAACTGTCAGCTTTACATCCTTGTTAGCATGATTCAATGAAATTAAACTAATCAGCTATAGACAAATCAGATTAAACAGCTTTGCTTGCCTTACAAAGAATATTAATATATAATACTCAATCACAAGAAAGGTCAAAATACTTCCTCCTTTATGCTTCAAAAAATTGTGCTGTAACTGCTGTGAGTGGGGCTTACCACTTTTGGTAAGGCCTTGTGGTTGATGAAATGTTCCTTTGTATGCATGATACACTTTTAAATTTCTTCCCATTCGATCTAATTTTGGTTTTGACAGTTTGAATAAGAGATGTCTTATTGAAATAGGTAAATTATAATGACAATAGAGTGAGGCATAACTTATATGAATAATCCTGGAATGGATGAAATATTAAACTTGAAATCAGTTCAGCAGATTGCTCTCTAGAATATTTCTTGGGGAAAATAACAAAATCAACCAATGAGTATCTATTGAGTAATGTGAGTACAACAATGTCCTAGGTACACTAAGGGAAAGAAAAATATCAGACAGCTAGACATAAATATAAACAGCATGCTAAAGTGGAAAGAAAAGCCTAGAGGTACAGCAGAAGTTTAGTAAATGTCTGAGTAGTCAAAAGGAAACTGAAAAAACCATTGAAGTGGCATCATTGCCTGGGGTAAATACACGGAGCTCGCTGTCTCGCACCAAGCAGATTAAGGACATGAGACACATAAGAAATGAATTTAGGAGTGGAGGTTTAATAGGCAAAAGAAAAAGAAAGGAGAATAGCTCTCTCTCTCTTGTGAAAGAGAGGGGCACCTGAAAGAGAAATCTGGCCCATGGGGAAGTGCACCGGATTTTATAGACAAGCTTGAGGAGGCAGTGTCTGATTTACTAGGGCCCACAGATTGGTTGGACCTGGTGTGACATTTACAGAGCACATAGGGAAGGCTGGCCGCCCCACCCTAATCTTGTTATGCAAATGGACTTTCCACTTGGCAGCCAGCGATGTTGTCTGCTCCTTACTGTACACGTGGCTGGCAAAGAGAAGGGAACATAGAGCTACTGTTTTGAATATGCCTAGTCCCAGGTAGCCTTTTCCTGTTGGCACAACTGCCACCATTCACCTTTGCAAGCTACCAGCTTGCTTGTCTATGTCTGCAGCTCAATTTTACAGGCTACTCTTCGTTGAAAAGAAAATGATTGGGAGGCTGCTTTTCATTAAAAGGAAAACCTTACCAAGGACTTCCTTACCCTCACTGTCGGGCCTAGATAATTTCTTCTTCACTCTTATATCACCATCATCATATGAGAAAACTGTGACCTACAACTCTTGGCTTTTGACAAATTAAGAGAAATAAAAAAAATTAGATGCCTAGAATAGTAACACTATGAATTAAATTTAATAGGCATATCTACATTAAATTATATACCCTCTACATATCACATTTATACTCTATTCAAATGTCAATGAAATATTTACACAAATAGTTCACATACTCAGCCATAAAGCAAACTTCAGTACATTTTAAAGTATAGAAGTTGTACAGTTTATATTTACTGACCTCAATGCTATAAAACATAATGACAAAGAAATCAAAATCAAAATAGCAAATAGAGTACAGCACTCTGTTAAAGTACAATACACTGGGACCAAAGCGGTTTTGTTTCAGAAGTACGAATGGTTCAATATCATAAACATTATCAATATAATTCATTGCTTTTATAAGTCAAGAAGAAAAACTCAGCATTCCCTTTTGACTTTTTACAGCTTTAGGTAAGTCAAAGGTAATATCTAAGATGTGCCAAATAATATTAATACCAAAAAAGCAACTAACATTATACTTAATGTTAAGTCAAAGGTAAAACCCAAGACTTTTTCATTGGAATAAAAAAGAAACAAAGAAATTGACCTAAACACAGCAGTATTATCTACTGTTGTTCTGAAATTTAAGACATAGCAAGCACAAATATTGACAAAAAAGCATTATTATTTGCAAATATGACTGTCTACCTTGAACATTCCTTTGAGAATCACTGAATAAATATTGAAATCAATAAATGTGTTTAGGATGGTGTCTATAAAATAATGATGCAAAAAATTAACAGTAACGATGAGGTGCATATAAAATTATAGAATATTTTAGTCTCTAGTGCAGTCTCAATAAAATCACTAACCAACTCCAACATACTGGAAAGGAAAAAATACCCATTGTTTACAACTTCTCAGTATTTTCTGGTACGAAAAAAATTATGGAAGATGTACTTTTATGTCTCTGGGATGTACAATGGGAAGATCAAAATGTAAACATGTCTGAAATGTATTTTAGTGGCATCTCATAATATTTATAACTGATCTTATTTTGCTCTTGATACCCGACTCCTTATGATGATAGAAGAAATAGCTTAAACTTGGTAATTCAAAGAAATTAGTCCTCTTTTAGTTCATAAATTTCCTCTCTTAGTCACATTGGGAAACTATTTAAGTCAAACTTTAATCTTCCTAACAGGGCTGTTTTTCTTGCTTTAGGAGGATTTCTTCACCCTTTGTCCTTCCCATGACATCTGGATTCATGGGAAAATTTACAGAGCATTGTTGTGTGAAGAGGAGCTTTGAAACCATTTGCTCACCTATGGGTTTTAACTGGTTTATATACAGTGATGTTTTTGTCTGGACCTTGAGAGTCTAACAACAGAACCTGTTAAGTGTAGCTGGTCCCTCCTGATTTCCTATTACTTTTGTTCTCTTTCTCGGTCTCCTTACCCTCTCACCAGTCATACATCTAAATACATCTCCCTCATATTCCATAATTTTTTCCCACACAAACATAGGGGATTTTCTTTGTAATGTTAGAAACTAATACACCAAAAGCAACAGAAAAACTTCTAAACCAGGTCTTCACTGGACACTGCCACCATGAGAAAAAAACGTATGCCTCAGTAGAGAGCTATGTATTATCTAGACTCCAGAATCTCTCTCTGGGTTATCTGATTATGATTCTACAGAAGCTATTCTACAACTCTAAATGGAGAGTAACTGATAGCAATGCAAAATAATTCTTGTCTAAACACATGTAAATTCCATCCTGCCCAGTAGAGGTTCAATTGACTCAATTGACACTGACTTAGATGGTCATTCTTTTTTGATGCTAAATGTTTTCTACTGTCTGTTTTCTTCTATTTCTTCATCTTTGTAATCGTCCCTAACAGGAAACCCAGTTTTGCTTCAATTTTCACAGTCATATTAATATTTCCAATCTATGTATTTTTCTGTTCTTTGGATTCTCTTTTGACCCAGTTTTAACATCTACTTATTTCCTCATTAAGTATGAGTTCAATAAAATCTTTAATTTGTATTCATTTTTATATCTATCTGAGAGTCATGATTTTACCCTTTACTGAAAATTATCTTTTCATAACATTGTTGTATTCCAGGACTCTACATTCTACTCTATTATCTCAGATACTGAGGCCCTAGCACTTTGGGGAACTGCACCTATGGGAATTTCAGACAAGTGAAAGTATCCTGCAGGGAAATCTGTAAGAAAAAAAAAAATTCTCTTGTCCAAAAGGGACTATCGGAATTTAACAGGAAAAAATCCCACGAAGTTTTGGATTAGCATTGATTATGGAGATGAAGACACAAAATGGTAATGCTTGATTTATTTGATTAGGCTTTATTCCTCAGTAGATGAATAAGTTTGTGGTGAGCAGAGCCTGTGAGGCAGGCCTCAAAGCAAATATATTGTCCAACTAGAGCTAGGTGACAGGAACCTCGTTTCAGTGACAACATGATAGACTGGTATAATACAACCCAATGGTACGCTGGTTTCTCAATCCTGAGGATAGTTAATATCCTCCAAAGCATTTCACCAATTCTATAGCACTACAACACATCATAAAGTAGCTAATTTCTTATTTCCCAGAGGAAGTTGATCCGAATTTATGTCCAGCAGCATATCAAGAAAGCTTCCAATTCTGACAAAAGCTCTGGCATTTACTGACGAATAGCTGTTGAAATAGAGATTCTTCAGTAGAAAATGAATCCTTTCTAATCAATTCAGAAAACTAAACTTACTGCATCCATTGGAGAAACAGATATTAAGGTGGATATTTGTCTTTTGTCAAAACCTCACCCATTACTTTGGGAAGTAATTCCCTATACAAAGTGCTGAAAATAAGGGGTCCCAGAAACTGTGGTCTGTGATGGGTTGAGGTTCTGGAGGTCAAAGAATAAATACATTGCATATCATGCAAACTATAGTGGTGACTACACTTGGACTAATTTTTTTTTATTATTATACTTTAAGTTTTAGGGTACATGTGCACAATGTGCAGGTTAGTTACATATGTATACGTGTGCCATGCTGGTGTGCTGCACCCATTAACTTGTCATTTAGCATTAGGTATATCTCCTAACGCTATCCCTCCCCCCTCCCCACACCCCACAACAGGCCCCAGAGTGTGATGTTCCCCTTCCTGTGTCCATGTGTTCTCATTGTTCAATTCCCACCTATGAATGAGAGCATGCAGTGTTTTTTGTCCTTGCGATAGTTTATTGAGAATGATGACTTCAAATTTCATCCATGTCCCTACAAAGGACATGAACTCATCATTTTTTATGGCTGCATAGTATTCCATGGTGTATATGTGCCACATTTTCTTAATCCAGTCTATAATCGTTGGACATTTGGGTTGGATCCAAGTCTTTGCTATTGTGAATAGTGCCGCAATAAACATACATGTGCATGTGTCTTTATAGCAGCATGATTTATAGTCCTTTGGGTATATACCCAGTAATGGGATGGCTGGGTCAAATGGTATTTCTAGTTCTAGATCCCTGAGGAATCACCACACTGACTTCCACAATGGTTGAACTAGTTTCCAGTCCCACCAACAGTGTAAAAGTGTTCCTATTTCTCCACATCCTCTCCAGCACCTGTTGTTTCCTGACTTTTTAATGATTGCCATTCTAACTGGTGTGAGTGGTATCTCATTGTGGTTTTGATTTGCATTTCTCTGATGGCCAGTGATGGTGAGCATTTTTTCATGTGTTTTTTGGCTGCATAAATGTCTTCTTTTGAGAAGTGTCTGCTCATGTCCTTTGCTCACTTTTTGATAAGGCTTTTTGTTTTTTTCTTGTAAATTTGTTTGAGTTCATTGTAGATTCTGGATATTAGCCCTTTGTCAGATGAGTAGGTTGCGAAAATTTTCTCCCATTTTGTAGGTTGCCTGTTCACTCTGATGGTAGTTTCTTTTGCTGTGCAGAAGCTCTTTAGTTTAATTAGATCCCATTTGTCAATTTTGGCTTTTGTTGCCATTGCTTTTGGTGTTTTAGACATGAAGTCCTTGCCCATGCCTATGTCCTGAATGGTGATGCCTAGGTTTTCTTCTAGGGTTTTTATGGTTTTATGTCTAACGTTTAAGTCTTTAATCCATCTTGAATTAATTTTTGTACAAGGTGTAAGGAAGGGATCCAGTTTCAGCTTTCTACATATGGCTAGCCAGTTTTCCCAGCACCATTTATTAAATAGGGAATCCTTTCCCCATTGCTTGTTTTTCTCAGGTTTGTCAAAGATCAGATAGTTGTAGATATGTGGCATTATTTCTGAGGGCTCTGTTCTGTCCCATTGATCTATATCTCTGTTTTGGTACCAGTACCATGCTGTTTTGGTTACTGTAGCCTTGTAGTATAGTTTGAAGTCAGGTAGCGTGCTGCCTCCAGCTTTGTTCTTTTGGCTTAGGATTGACTTGGCAATGCGGGCTCTCTTTTGGTTCCATATGAACTTTAAAGTAGTTTTTTCCAATTCTGTGCAGAAAGTCATTGGTAGCTTGACGGGGATGGCATTGAATCTATAAATTACCTTGGGCAGTATGGCCATTTTCACGATATTGATTCTTCCTACCCATGAGCATGGAATGTTCTTCCATTTCTTTGTATCCTCTTTTATTTCATTGAACAGTGGTTTGTAGTTCTCCTTGAAGAGGTCCTTCACTTCCCTTGTTAGTTGGATTCCTAGGTATTTTATTCTCTTTGAAGCAATTGTGAATGGGAGTTCAATCATGATTTGGCTCTCTGTTTGTCTGTTATTGGTGTATAAGAATGCTTGTGATTTTTGTACATTGATTTTGTATCCTGAGACTTTGCTGAAGTTGCTTATCAGCTTAAGGAGGTTTTGGGCTGAGACAATGGGGTTTTCTAGATATACAATCATGTCATCTGCAAACAGGGACAATTTGACTTCCTCTTTTCCTAATTGAATACCCTTTATTTCCTTCTCCTGCCTAATTGCCCTGGCCAGAACTTCCAACACTATGTTGAATAGGAGTGGTGAGAGAGGGCATCTCTGTCTTGTGTACACTTGGACTAATCTTAAGACTCCAGAGACCCAAACATTGGCAACATTGAGATAGATAAACGACCGAAGTAGAAATTTTACTACTGTATATTTACTATTCAAAATATTTAGTAAATCTTCACTAAAACAATGTATTAAGTGGTTTGGGAGTGGCTTAGAACCCCACAAATCTTAGAGAGTTTTGGATGAGATTTTAAATGATACAGCTTAGACATATATTGTGGTAAAGTATGTTTACATGAATATCCTCCTAGACCTGGTGAAACAGAACCTGGGGATCAAGAAAAGGCCTTGTCCGATGACTACCTGATATGTAGTTGCTGGATGACAATAGTGGGAGGAATGATGTCCCACAGAATCTTTGTATACTGTCGGTGAGAATGCAAACTAGTACAATCAGTGTGGAAAACAGTATGGAGATTCCTCAAAAAATTAAAAATAGAAATACTGAATGACCCAGCAATCTCACTACTGGGTAAATCCAAAGGACATAAAATCTAGGTATCTGCACTCATGTTTATTGCAGCATTAGTCACAATAGCCAAGATATAAGATCAATCTAAGTGTCCATCAAAGGATAAATGGATAAAGAAAATATGGTACCTATACACAATGAAATACTATTCAACCTTTAATAAAAAAGGAAATGCTGTCATTTTTGACAACATAGATGAACCTAGAGGACATCATGCTAAGTTAAAGAAACCAGGCACAGAAAGACAAATACTGCATGATCTCACTTACTTGTAGACTTTAAGAAAGTATAAATCAGAAACAGTGAATAGAATGGTGGTTAACAGAGGCTGGGAATAGGAAGATCGGGAAAATGTTGGTCAAAAGATGAAATTTCAGTTAGATGGAAGGAATAAGTTCAAAAGATCTACTGTAGGTCACAGTGACCATTAGTTAATAACAGTATATTGTATTCTTGAAAATTGTTAAGAGAGTAGATTTCACATGTTCTCACCACAAAAAAAAAAGTGTGTGAGGTAATAAGTATGTTAGGGACTTGATTTAGCCATTCTATAATGTATACATACATCAAAACATCATGTTGTATATTACAAATATATACCATTTTATCTGCCAATTTAAAAACATTAAAAATAATGAAAAGAATCGTGTTCCACCAAAAGACATGTGAATGTGATCTTATTTGGAAATCAGATCTTTAAAAATGTAATTAAGATGAGGTCATACTAGATTAGGGTGGACTCATGTCTTTATAAAGAAAAAAAAAAAGAAAGGAAATAAAGCTCACCCCAAGGGTAGTTTGTAGCGTCCAAGTAATCTTTGTGGATTTATCTTTCTTTATCTTGACAACTCTCTCTGCTTTCACAGATACTAAGTTCTCTCAGAAGTCATTGGAAATGCAAATTCAATATTTTCCATAGTTGCATGCATTTCTCATAAAAACTCTGCTTCATAGGAAGACACTGATTCAGATCACATGCTCCCTTAGACGCACAGGGAGAATGTCATGTGAAAATGCAGAGTACACACACAGAATGAGAACAACATGGGATGACAGAGGTAGAGACTAGTGATGTGTCCACAAGCCAAGGAATGCCAAGGATTGCCAACAACCACCAGAAACTAGGAAGGGGCAAGAAAGGATCCTCCCCTAGAGCATTCAGTAGGGGTGTGGCCCTGCTGACACCTGGATTTCAGACTTCTGGCCTCAAGAACTGTGAGAAAATTAATTTCTATTGTTTTAAGCTACATCATTTGTGGTACTTTGTTGCAGCAGTTCTAGGAAACTAATATAATGGCATAGTTCTGTAGCGTGTGTATAATATGAATACTTTGTAAGGGGAATTGAGTCAAACCCTCCCACTTGGCATCTGTGCCTGAGATACCAGTGGTGTTGGAAATGAGCTAAGTTTGTTATTCCCAATTTGAAGATGAGGTCTTCTTTGCACCAAATGGGAAGAGGAGATATAGAAAATCTAGATAGAGATGAATAAGGTGGCTTCTTCAGTAAATGCAGTGATTTGCCATTTAAGTATCTCACCTTCATTTCAAGTTATTATCACAGCCTAGGTAAAAGGAAATAAGCTCACCCCAGGAGTAGTTTGTACCATTCAAGTAATCTTTCTGGATTTCTCTATCTTGGCAGGTCTTTCTGCTTTCATAGATGCTAAGTTCTCTCAGCAGTCATTGGCAATGCAAATTCAATATTTTCCACAGTTGCATGCATTTCTCATAAAAACTCTGCTTCGTAGGAAGACACTGACTCAGATGGACATTTTTTTTAACTGCTAAATTTTCTCCAGCTTCTGTTTTCCTCCATTTGTTCATCTTTACACAATAAAGATTTTTGGTCCCATGGTGAATTGAGACAGGTTCCATCAGAGTTTGTCTGAGTGCATAGTAAATCATTTAGGTCCGGTAGAGGGGAGAAAAGATGAATTTTGTTTAGTGTGGTTTCTAAACCTTGGCCAGTGCAGTGGGTTGATAGCTGATAAGCACTCTGCAGGGAGCAACAGACAGAGGAAACCGAGGCAGGGAATTGCCTCTCTGTTGACAATTTCCTCTTCACATCTGTTGTGGGAGCACCCACATTAGCAGGGACAGTCCTCCATTTCTATCTAATGGGTGGCATGCCCTCACAGTGGTGTTCGGCTTCCTCCCACTTGCTGTCATCACCAGTAAACTATGAGAAAGTCCTCTAGCAGGATCGCTGTCTCATGTGTTGTTACTCATTTGCTCAACTGAATGTTTAACAGAGTGCATTGTGGCAAGCATATATCATAGGCATTCCCAGAGGCTTAAAGTGTCATTGATGTTGTATGTGCTAGAAAAAGTTAAATAACACAGACATCTCCAACAGTACAACTAAAGTATCCAGGTGGCAAGGGGATGCCAGAAGACAACAAGAGAGAAGCCACACCACTGGAAATGGAAGTGTTTTATAGATTTGGTGTTGAATCCTGTCAATAGTGAAAAATTTTCTCTTCCCTACCCCATTCAACCACTATCTGCTGTGAAAATTAAAAGGATTCAAGATGAGGACCAATAAAAAAGGAAAAAAATTATCACAGCAAGAGATTGTGTGATAAAAATCACTTCATTGTATTAATCCATCCCTGCACCATAAAACTGGATATCTGGTGAAAGTACTTGGGGAAAACAGTCGATGAAAATACTAAACTGTATCATTAAAACAGAGATAAAATTGTCACAGCCTTAATTTTTACCTATTAAATGAAGAGAAAATGTTTCTTGAAAGGTTTTAGCAAAGTTTACAAGCGTATTAAGTACAAAGAAATAAGAACATAAATAAAGCAATAAATAATCATTTATTCAAGATATATATCTACATCCTTTTGTCAGGAACTGGTATATGGATGAATAAGCCCAGACCCTACTCTCCCAAGGCTTACAGTCTAGTGAGGTAAAATAGACATGAAACAAGCATTTCTACAAATGCATAGTTATGTAAACTAAGTTATATAATATAAAAGAAATAATAATGAAGTCTAAAACAGCAAGTATTTACATGTGCCAAGCACTGTTTTACGATCTTCATCTGTGTGTGTGTGTAGTCATTTAGACTCTTGTTTGATAGAGTAGAAATTCCTAATCATCATGGGAAGTAGGTATTTTTATTTCTATTTTATAAATAGGGAAACTGAAATACAGAAAGTTTAAATAACTTGCCCAGAATCACAAAGCTAATGAATAGTAGATCCAGAATTTAAATCCATCCTTCCCCCAGAGTTCATGAGATTAACCAGGGGCTTATCAGAGAGTACAACATGGAGATCTAATTCAGAGGGGCTAAGAGGGTGCTGGGAGGGCTCACTGAGGTAGTGGCCTTTTGAAGCTGAGAACCAAAGGATGGCAGGATGCTGCTAAGTGCTGCAGGGAGGCAAGAGTGTTCCACGCAGAGGAAGAGAATGGGCCAAGGCTGTAGAGCAGGCAGGAGTGTCTGGTGTAAAGGAACATAAGGGGAAATCTGTGTGTCCAGAGCATGGTGAGATCATGAGACCACAGAAAGCCAAGAATGATGTAGGCTGGAGTTGGATTACGCAGAACCTTCTGCAAAGCAAGAATCCTGTACGTTACCCTAAGTGCAATGGGAAGACTTAAATAGTGAGAAGGAGAATTAGATGTTCCCCTTTTTGTTTGAAGTTGCTTATTCTGGCTGTTGTGCAATCATTAGCTCAAAGAGGACAAGGCTAGACCATTCTGTTGGAAAACATTGAAATTGGTGTGACTATGAAAGTGCTATTAAAACCTCCATGACTTCCATAACTATAGAAGGAGGAATTTCTACCCTACCGAACAAGTATATTTTAGTAAAGCAAACCATAAGCATTGAAATAAGTAAGTAGCAGAGAAAAACACTAGTCCCAGTTTCTTATTTCAGCTAATGCTTATCCAGACTGAATTATATCTTTATTTGAATTTTGAAAAGGCAGCCATATTTTCTCATTGCAATTACACTGAAATAATTTAAACATAAACCACAAAATAAAAATTGACATCCAACTTCCATAATGAAATTGTAAAAATAGAATTTATGTCTAATAGAAAAAATGCAAATTATTATAACTGACATATTTATTGATTTGAAACAGGGAATGATGAATAACTATGGAAGGAATTGAAAAAGTTGTCCAAAAATGTGTCAGTAGAAGACAGTTTAGAAAGCAGTTGTGAAGGAAAAATTTCCCTCCGACCTTGAAAAACAGATAGTTCCAGTATTAAACTGCATAAAACAATACTGAAAGGCCCCAACTCATGTTTTAGAGTAACCCTAAATATGATAGGAAGTCAAGATGAATACCACACACACACACACACACACACTCACACACACACACATACACACACACACACACACACACACACGACCTGACTCAGTTAATAAAGGTTTGAAAATCTACGGTAGATTATGAGAACATAACCAAAAGAGAATAGCCAAAAATACTCTTCAGTTTAACAACTGGAAATCTATAAATATATCAGATTTATAAATAAATGGTTAAGGGGAAACAAATACATAACTACGTAGTTCCCAAAAAGTCAATAAACATTAACATCCCGTAAAAAAGAAAATAAAAGCTTCTGTACACTGTCAATAGAAACATACTTATTGAGATGATAAAGGATATCTACATTAAGTCAATATCCAGCATTTTACTTACTAGTACAGCACACACATGCACACACACACACACACACACACACAAATAATAAATAAATAAAAGAAAACAAAACAAAAGAGAAGGGGGAATAATTACAAGGATTATTACCTTCAGCTTCCAAAATGTATTATAATAAAAACCTGACCTAAATTAAATAGTGTGATACTGCCAGAGGAAGAATAACCAGATCCACGGAACAGGATGGAAAATTCAAAGATGAACAGACATTTATATTAAGTGATAAAAATGATATTTTTCAATCAGTATGGGAAAGGTGAATAATTAACCAACCATTGATGTTCATTGCCTCAATCCATAAATCACAAAATAATAAAATCTGGATTAAATATTTTAATGTAAAAAATAAAGTAAACTATGTAGTATAAAATAGGTAAATATTTGGCTGTGCATGGTCGTTCATGCCTGTAATCCCAGCACTTTGGGAGGCCGAGGTGGGGGGATCACGAGGTTAGGAGATCGAGACCATCCTGGCCAACATGGTGAAACCCCATCTCTACTAAAAATACAAAAATTAGCTGAACATGGTGGCATGTGCCTGTAATCCCAGCTACTTGGGAGGCTGAAGCAGGAGAACAGCTTGAACCAGGGAGTCGAAGTTTGCAGTGAACCAAGATCATGCCCCTGCACTCCATCTTGGCAACAGAGTGAGACTGCATCTCAAAAAAAAAGGTAAATATTTTAGAGTGAAAGTTATTAATTTAGAAAGGTATAGAGAAGGATATTGCCTAGGTTTTCCCAGGCATTACCATTCAGAACATAGGCATGGGCAAAGACTTCATGACTAAAACACCAAAAGCAATGGCAACAAAAGCCAAAATTGACAAATGAGACCTAATTAAACTAAAGAGCTTCTGCACAGCAAAGGATACTATCATCAGAGTGAACAGGCACCCTACAGAATAGAAGAAATTTTTTGCAATCTATCCATCTGACAAAGGGCTAATATCCAGAATCTACAAGGAACTTAAGCAAATTTACAAGAAAAAAAACAACCCCATCAAAAAGTGGGCAAAGGATACGAACAGACACTTCTCAAAAGGAGACATTTATGTGGCCAACAAACATATGAAAAAAAGCCATCATCACTGGTCACTAGAGAAATGCAAATCAAAACCACAATGAGATACCATCTCACACCAGTTAGAATGGCAATCATTAAAAAGTCAGGAAACAACAGATGCTGGAGAGGATGTGGAGAAATAGGAACGCTTTTACACTGTTACTGGGAGTGTAAATTAGTTCAACCATTGTGGAAGACAGTGTGGTGATTCCTCAAGGATCTAGAACCAGAAATACCATTTGACCCAGCAATCCCATTACTGGGTATATACCCAAAGGATTATAAATTATTCTACTATAAAGACGCACGCACATGTATTTTTATTGCAGCGCTATTCACAATAGCAAAGACTTGGAACCAACACAAATGCCCATCAATGATAGACTGATAAAGAAAATATGGCACACATACACCATTGAATATTATGCAGCCATAAAAAGGGATGAGTTCGTGTCCTTTGCAGGGACATGGATGAAGCTGGAAACCATCATTCTCAGCAAACTAACACAAGAACAGAAAACCAAACATCACATGTTCTCACTTATAAGTGGGAGTTGAACAATGAGAACACATGGACACAGGGAGGGGAACATCACACGACAGGGCCTGTCAGGTAGCGGGGGCTAGGGGAGGGATAGCATTAGGAGAAATACCTAATGTAGATTACGAGTTGTTGGGTGCAGCAAACCACCATGGCATGTGTATACCTATGTAACAAAACTGCATGTTCTGCACATGTACCTCAAAACTTAAAGTATAATAATTAAAAAAAAAAAATGAAAGGCATGGAGAAAAAAATTGGTCAATTTGACCACATCAAAAACTTATACTAATAAAATCCTTTAAAAAATTAAAGGCAAACTATAGCGTAGAGGATTATTTGCAACATATATGATGAATTAAATTCAGTACAATATAAATTTACTTGAAAATTTTTAAAAATTGAAATAAATCATCAAAAATGGCCAAAGATCTGGAATAGAAAATGTTTTCTAAAAAAATTATAATCAATAAATTTATATAATATTCAGTTTTATTAATGAGGAATGTCATATGAATTAAACTACAATAGAATAATAAATATTAGAATAAAAACAGAGCAATTAAGTTTCTTGGTGATGGTGGAAGGGAAGTGCAAGAAAATACACTCAAACACTTTTTGCATAACACAAAGTAGAATTACCTTTCTGGAAAGTTTTATAATATGCACTAAAGACATCAAAATTTTAAAACTGTTTAATTTTTTAATTTCTAAAATTTATTCTAAAAAGACAATCATGGATATGCAGAAAGATATAGGCATAAGAATGTTCATCTTAAATAGTAAACTACCAAGCTATTTAAAATATTGAAAAAGAATATTTAAGGAACTTCAAGATGGCTGACTAGCATTTCATGCTTGCCTCCTCCATTGAGAAGAACCAAAATGGTATACAGACAATCACACTTCAAATACATCATCCAAGAGAACACTGGTATGCAACAGAAAAGTGACAGAAAACACCAAATGCAAGAAAGGAGAAGGAAGAGAAGTAGCCTACTTAGCCAGGATTGGCTGGGAGCCGAGAATGACTTCCCAACACAGGGGAAGGGTAAGCATGAGACTTCCAGCAGCCCACATTGCCATCCAATCCTGGCCACGAGAGGGCCCCTCCACCATCCCAAGTCCTGAAATGAACACAGGAGCTGCTGGAAGACTGTGAGACAGAACTACTCCAGCGGGGAGCTCATGCAGGGTCCCACACCCTCTCTAAGACCTAAGTGGCTACAGCAAGGTTCTATTTTTAAACCTAGCCTTTAACAGACACTATACAATCTTGGGCCCCAGTCAGGACTGAAGGATAAGGGAACCTCGGGTTGTCACTGATGAGACTGGGTCACAAGCTAGGAATAGGCTACCGCAGCCATGCCTGAGAAGCAAGTAAAGTGTGCACTTTATCTGCCAGGGCTGGGAAGCAAGCACTGCCAGCCCTGAGACTGGGAAATGAGCAGAGCACATGTTGACTCTGGGAATTATTTGTGAGCTGGACAAGGACTCTTGTAGCTGGGGCTAAGGCACGAGATAGGTGCAGGTTACCACTACCAGGGCTGAAAAGTTATACCCATTGACACTGGGGTGTCAGAGGACACATGTTCCCCACCCACTTGCCCAGGCTGTGGCCACTGAGGCTGGCTCCACCCTGTCAGTGGCAGGGCATCAGCACTGCTGCTACTGCCCTTTACCTAACCATTCTGCCTTGGGCCTGAGGATCACCCCACCCACACCCACCACAGGTAGTGTCTGCTCTCACCATGAGGGTCCCTGAGCATAAGACCACCTAGGCCAGCTTTGCCCTTCCCACAAAAAGAGAACACATAGACCAGTGCCCTGGGGATTGCCCAATCCAGTCCACTATGATAAGCACCTGAGAACTCATGCTGGGGGCCTGAGGTTGGGCCTAAATTCCTGACTACTACCAACTCAGCTGGCACCTATCTGTTGGCACCACCTGCAGGCATGCAGAATGGCATTCCCAGCCCATTGCAGCCACCCAGATGAATAAATTACACTATTTAGGTCCTAGAGAATTGTCCTTCCACTACTACTATCATTGCCCAAGCCACACCAGCTGCCAAGGAGCCTGAGAACCCATTCAGTTGTATAGTCTACTGCTGCTATCACTGGCATTCAAGCAAGCCTCCTAGAGGCCCAGGAAGTTACCTGATGGTAACTGCCAACCCCAGAGCCAAGGCATACTGCCCAGGGATCCAAGGATGGACATGTTTAGCTCACCACTACCACCACAGAGACCTGATGACTGCTCCACCTGGTATCCCAGTGCCCAGCATGACTTCAAGACAGCTACCACTAATAACTGCACGCTAACCCACTAAGGAAATCACAAATACCACTAATGTCATTAACAGCCAAAGAATTCATATAGAGACAACACTATTGTGTGCACTCAAAATCAAAGCCAAAGTGCCCTACCCAACTAACAGCACAGATATATTTTCAGGAAAAAGTCCTTTCCTATGAAAGTAAGTTAAAAATAAGAAGTATAAAGGAAGAAGTAACTGTTATACCAGATGTACAAATATCAACTCAAAGACACAGGAAACATAAAAAAGCAAGTAAATATGACACCTCCAAAGGAACATAATAGTACTAACGATAGATTTTAATTGAAAACAAATTCTTGAAATACCAGATAAAGAATTCAAAATATTTTTTTTATTTTACTTTAATTTCAGGGATCCGTGTGTTGAACGTGCAGGTTTACTACATAGGTGTAAATGTGCCATGGTGGTTTGCTGCACCTATCAACCCATCATCTGGGTTTTAAGCCCCAAATGCATTAGGTATTTGGCCTAATGCTCTCTAAAAATTGATTTTAAAGAAGTTAATTGAAATACAAGAGAATTCTGAAAAACAATACAAAGAAATCTGAAAACTTCAGATTCAGAATGTTTCATTCAGGACTTAAATAAAACATTTACCAGTGATTGATTTTTTTAAAGGACCACACAAAAATTCTAGAAAGGAAAAATTCATTAAAAGAAATACAAAATACATTTGAAACTCTCAACAATAGGCTAGATCAAGCAGAAGAATAAATCTCAAAACTTGAAGATGTGTCTGTTGAAATAATGCAATCAGGTAAAAGTAAAGAAAAAGAATAAAAGAGAATTAGCAAAGCCTTCATGATCTTTGGGACAATGTGTAGTGACTGAATATTTGAGTTATTGGTATCTCCAAGTGTAAAGAGAGAACAAAAGAATTAGAAAACCTCTTTAACAAAATAATAGATGAAAGTTTCCCAAATCTAGCAAGAGATTTAAACATCCAGATACAGGAGCTCAGTGATCTCCAAGCAGATATGATGCAAAAGGATCTTACTCACTGCACATAATAGTTGGACTGTCTAAAATCAAAGATAAGGATTGAATCATACAAATCACAAGACAAAAGTGTCTAGTCACCTATAAGAAAAATCCCATCAGACTAAGACAGAAGTTTTCTTAGCAGAAAACTTACGGGCTAGAAACTAAACAGGAGTTTTCTCAGCAGAAACCTTACAGACTAGAACAAAGTGGGATTATATAGTCAAAGTGTTGAAAGACAACAAAAACTGCCCAGTAAGAATAGTATATCCAGTAAAATTATCCTTCATAAATGAAAGAGAAATAAAGTCTTTCTCAGACAAGAAAATGCTGAGTAAATTAGTTACTACTAGACTGGCCTTACAAGAAATGCTCAAAGGAGTCCTAAGCCTGGAAGTAAAAGAATAACACTTACCATCATGAAAACATGAAAGTATAAAACTTCCAGCTGGCATGACATGCAATTTACCTATATAATAAACCTGTAATTGTAACCCTGAACTTAAAAGTTTTTAAAAAGTCAATTAAATTAATGTTTAAAAAATAAAAAAAACTTATTAGTAAGGTAATCATGCAAATAAGGATGAGAAAGGGCTTAAATGGTACCACTAAAGAAATCCACCAAACCAATGACAATAAAAGAAAGAGAAAGAACAAAAAATATATCAAACAACCACTAAATAATTAATAATATGACAGGGATAAAGCCTCATTTATCAATAATAACTTTAATGTAATAAGATTACATTTTCCACTTAAAAGATATACAATAGCTAAATGGATGATAAAAAATAATGCAACTGTTTGCTGCTTACAAGAAACTAACCTTACTAGTGAAAGTGAAGGGATGGAAATGGATACTCCATGCAAGCAAAAACAAAATCAAGCAGGTATAGCTATAGTTGTATCAAATAAAACAGACTTTACTTTAAGTTAAAAACAGTTTAAAAAAAAGACTAAGAAGGTTATTATATAATGATAAATGGAACAATCCAACAAGATAATATAACAATTTTAAATATACATGTACCCAACACTGTAGCACCCATATTCATAAAGTCAATATTAATAGATATAGAGAGATAGACTTTAACATCCCACTTTAAGCATTAGACAAATTATCTAGCCAGGAAGTCAACAAAGAAGCATTGGATTTAAACAGTACATTTAACCAAATAGACCTAACAGTCATTTATAAAACATCCTATTCAACAATAGCAGAATATATATTCTTTTCAACAGCACATGGAATATTCTCCAGGATAGAACATATATTAGTACACAAAACTAGTCTCAACATATATTTTAACATTAAAATTATATCAAGTATCTTCTCAGACCACAGTGGAACAACACTAAGAATCAATACCAAGAAGGACTTTAAAAACTATATGAATACATAGAAATTAAACAACCTGCTCCTGAATTACAAGTGGATCAACAAAAGAATTAAGATGGAAATCAAAAAAATTATTGAAACAAGTGAAAATGGAAATACCACATACCAAAACTTATGGTATATAGCAAAGGCAGTGTTAAGATGGAAGTTTGTAACAGTAAACAACTCAACAGGAAAATAAATAATGTCATTAAAAATGTAGGCAAATAACAGACATTTCTCAGAAGAAGATATACAAATGACCAATAACTATATGAAAATATGCTGAACATCACTAATCATCAGAGAAATTAAAATTGAATCCAAAATAATAATCTTACCCCAGTCACAATGGCTATTACTAAAAAGACAAAATATAACAGATGTTGGTGAGAATGCAGAGAGAAAAGTAACTCTTATATACTTGATATGGTTTGGCTGTGTCACCACCCAAATCTCATCTTGAATTCTCACATATTGTGGGAGGGACCTGGTGGGAGGTAATTGAATCATTACCAATCTCATCTTGAATTCTCACATATTGTGGGAGGGACCTGGTGGGAGGTAATTGAATCATGGGGGCAAGTCTTTCCCATGCTGTTCTCATGATAGTGAATAAGTCTCATGATAGCTGAGGGTTTTAAAAAGAGTTCCCCTGCACAAGCTCTCTCTTTGCCTGTTGCCATTAATGTAAGACGTGACTTGCCTTCCACCATGATTGTGAGGTTTCCCCACCCATGTGAAACTGTAAGTCCAAATAAAACTATTTCTTTTGTAAATTTCCAAGTCTCGGGTATGTCTTCATCAGCAGTGTGGAAACAAACCAACACAGTAAATTGGTACCAGTAAAGTGGGGCACTGCTGAAAAGACACCTGAAAATGTGGAAACAACTTTGGAACTGGGTAACAGGCAGAGGTTGGAACAATTTGGAGGGCTCAGAATAAGACAGAAAAATGTAGAAAAGTTTGGACTCCCTAGAGACTTGTTGAATGGCTTTGACCAAAGTGCTGATAATGATATGGACAATGAAATCCAGGCTGAGGTGGTCTCAGATGGAGATAAGGAACTTGTTGGGAACTGGAGCAAAGGTGACTTCTTGTATGTTTTAGCAAAGAGACTGGCGGCATTTTGCCTGTACCCAAGAGATTTGTGGAACTTTGCACTTGAGATGATTTAGGGTGTCTGGTGGAAGAAATTTCCCAGCAGAAAAGCATTCAAGATATGACTTAGGTGCTGTGAAAAGCATTCAGTTTTATAAGGGAATAAGAGAATAAAAGTTCAGAAAATTTACAGCCTGACAATGTGATAGAAAAGACAATCCCATTTTCTGAGGAGAAATTCAAACTGGATGCAGAAATTTGCATAAGTAATGAGAAGCCAAATGTTAATCCCCTAAGACAATGAGGAAAATGTCTTTAGGGCATGTCAGAGGTCTTCACAACAGCTCCTCCCATCACAGGCCCAAAGACCTAGAAGGAAAAATTTGTTTCATGGGCCAGACTCAATGTTCCTGTGCTGTGTGTAGCCTAGGGCCTTGGTGCCCTGTGTTGTAGCCACTGCAGCCATGGCTGAAAGGGGCCAACAGAGAGCTCAGGCAGTGGTTTCATGGGTTGCAAACCCCAAGCCTTGGCAGCTTCCACATGGTATTGAATCTGCCAGTGCACAGAAGTCAAGAATTGAGGTTTGGGAACCTCTGCCTAGATTTCAGAAGATGTACAGAAATGCTTGGATGTCCAGGCAGAAGTTTGCCTCAAGGGTAGGGCCCTCATAGAGAACCTCTGCTAGGGCAGTGCAGAAGAGAATTGTGGAGAGTCCCCACTGGGGCACTGCCTAATGGAGCTGTGAGAAGAGGATCACAATCTTCCGGACTCCAGAATGACAGATCCACTGACAGCTTGCACTGCACACCTGGAAAAGCTACAGACACTCAATGCCAGCCCATGAAAGCAGTTGAGAGGGAGGTTACACCATGCAAAGCCGGAGGGGTGGAGCTGTCTAAGACCATGGGAAACTACCTCTTGCATCAGCATCACCTGGATATGAGACATGGAGTTTAAGGAGATCATTTTGGAGTTTTAAGATTTCACTGCCCCCCTGGATTTTGGACTTGCATGGGGCCTGTAGCCCATTTGTTTTGGCCAATTCCTCCTATTTGGAATGGCTGGATTCACCCTATGTTTGTACCCCACTAACTAACCTGCTTTTCTTTTTACAAGCTCATAGAGATTTGCCTTGTCTCTGAGGAGACTTTGGACTATGGACTTTTGAGTTAATGCTGAAATGAATTAAGACTCTGGGGGATTGTTGGTAAGGCATGATTGGTTTTGAAATGTCAGGATGTGAGATTTGGGAGAAGCCAGGGGTGGAATGATATGGTTTGGCTGTGCTCCCACCCAAATCTCATCTTGAATTACCACGCGTTTTGGGAGGGACTCAGCGGGAGGTAATTGAATCATGCAGGCAAGTCTTTATTGTGCTGTTCTCATGATATTAAATAAGTTTCACAAGATCTGGTGGCTTTAAAAATGAAAGTGCTCCTGCACAAGCTCTCTCTCTTTGCCTGCTGCCATCCATGTAAGATGTGACTTGCTCCTCCTTGCCTTCCACCATGATTGTGAAGCTTCCCCAGCCACACGGAACTGTAAGTCCAATTAAACCTCTTTCGTTTGTAAATTTCCCAGTCTCAGGTATGTCTTTATCAGCAGCATGAAAGAAGACTAATACAATACTGTTGGCAAAGTCAATATATCAAAGGGATACCTGCACTCACATGTTTATCACAGCACTATCCACAATAGCAAAGATATGGCATCAACCTAAGTGTCTACAAACAAATGAATAGATTTTTTTAAATGTGGTATATATACACAATGGTATATTATTGATCCATAAAAAATGTGTCATTTTCAGTAAAATGCATGGAACTGGAAGTCACTCTCCTAAGTGAATAAGCCAGGCACAAAAAGACAAGTATTCCATGTTCTGACACATATGTGAGAGAGAAAACATTTCATCACATGCAGAAAGTGGAAAAGTGAATAAGATACTGGAAAGGGTGAGTGGGGGAAGGATAAAAAGAATTAGGTTAAAGGGTAAAAACATACAGTTAGAATAAATATATTCAATATTTGATAGCAGAGTAGGGTGACTATAGTAAACAAAAAGGTATTGTACTTGGGTGATGGATGCCTTAAATACCCTGACTTGATTACTATGCTGTAAGTATATCCACATAATGAAATTTCACACATCCTCCATAAAATTTATATAAATTTTAAAATGTAAAATAAAAGCAGTTTAATTTAAGAAAAAAAGGGAAAAATGACATGGAAAATGACATTTATTACGGTTTTTAAAAACCTCACAAAACATACACAAAACTCATTTTGTTTGGTTTTTATTGTTTTTATAACATTATAAAAGGTTATGCTCAAAACAATATAAAGTTATACATTAATATAGAGGAAAAGCTAAGAGTATACGTAAAAATAATATGAGTAGTAGTTATGTTTGGGTGATGTCTTCTCTCCCTGTTGCTCATTCAATTTCTAAGTTTCTTTCAATGAGCATATATTACTTTTATAATAAAAATGTATAAACTTTAACAGCACATAGTATATTCAAATATATTTTACTTACAAACAAAGAAAGGTTAGTTATTGAACTAACACTTTAAACATTTTGGTAAATGTCGGTTTATATTACAGCTTTAACTGAGAGTTAAATTATTACAGTTAAAGAATTAATGTCCCTTGTTTATTTCCTCTCTCTTTCACCCCACACCTCCCCATCATGTGTGCTTACAGGTTGCTATGGTCTGAATATTTTTGTTCCCCCAGAATTTATATGTTGAAATCCTAAACTCCAAGGGCATGGCATTAAAAAATGATTGGGCACTGGGAAGTAATTATGTCGTGAAGGTGGGACTCTTATGAATGGGATTAGTGCCTTTATAAAAGAGGCTCCAGAGACATCCCTTGCCCCTTCCACCTCGTGATATTACAGAGGAAAGGCCGTTGTCTATGAAATTTCTGTTGTTTATAAGCCACCCAGTCTACGGTATTTTGTTATAGCAGCCCAAAAGGACCAAGATAGAGGTGGTTGCTGATAATCCCAGTCATTTTCACTATATAAACTTATTTAATAAATTCTGCATGTGTTAACTATCTTACTGTTTAATTCACTGCCTGTCAAAGGCTGAAATTCCAAACAGGATGCTTTTAGATTTTTTAACATAGTTCAGCATTCTTTATATCTTTTCCTTATCTACTTTCTAGGCTGCTCAACTGAATATTCTTTGTCCAGAAATAGAATTCATTTAAGTAAGGCTTGCATAGAATAAAGTAAAACTAATTGTGTCTGCTCTGGTCTTCTCTAGATTTTTTTCTGATACCATAAGAAGTAACTTTTGATTACACATATTTTACTAACTGGATTATAGCGGTAAATGCTTATGGCTGGTCTGCTTTTTCCATTCCCATGACAAAACACAATTCCAAAATCGCATATTCTCCTCTGACTCTGAGGGCCCTCCAGCAGTGGTTAACAAAGCTGAGTTTATCCTTTATGTTGAGATGAATAATGCATGGCAGTAAAACACCAGTCTCCCTGCACTACCGTTGAAGGCAGACGACTGACAAGGTTTGACTGATGGGAGCCCTGTGAACCTAGGACATGCGAAGAGATCCCTTGTCAGGGCTCCTAACACCAGGTTCTCACTGCTTCTAAAACACAGGTCTGAAGTGTTTTTGCTGTTTTGTTATTTTACCATGTCCTCATGCTGAAATGCAGCCTCCATGACTCCTTTACTGTGGAGAGCACAAAAGTTGATTTACTCACTCTTATCTATTTTTTTTTTTAGTATTAGAGATGTTTGAATAAGTAGGATAATCCCAAGTAACTAAATAGCATCATCCTACCCATAATAATAGATAATTTCTGGTAGTTGTTTAACTTCTTAATATCCAGCTGATTTTATACTTTCTACTTACCATTTTCTCTAACTGAAAGTCACATTCTATTTTCATCTAATAAAACAATACATGTCCACCTAGTATTCTTCTTCTCCAAATGATACATTCAAAAATATGCAGCTCTTACAGCAAAATCTTTATTCTAACCATACTCCAGTCAGGCTCAGATTCTTTGACGACTTTCTGAATTCTGTCAGATAGTCTCTTCAATTGTCTTATTTTCATTCCTTTCCATTTTTGCAGGATATGCACTCTAAGAGCATATTTTTGCCACCACATTCTCAACATAAACCTCAACACAAAAGATATAGTTTAATGAAAATAATACTAGAAAATATTGGTTGAATAATTTCCATGTGTTATACACATTGTTAAATTTTCAAAAAATTTCACATGATAGACTCTAGTATTATCCACGTTTTACTAATAAGAAAACTGAGTCTTAGCCTGTCTCGTTTTCTCTCTTTCACTCTCTCAATTGCTTGTGCTGATGGACATCAGCTACTATGTTGTGAGCTGTTATATCACAGTGGCCCATGTAGCAAGGAACTAAGGGTTCCAGCCAACAGCTAGTAAGAAATCAAAACCCTCGGTTCAACAGCACATAAAGAACTAAATCCTACCAACAACCACATAAATAAATTTGGGAGGGAATTCTCCACTTGTTGAACATTCAGATGAGACTACAGCTCCTGCTCACAGCTTCACTATAACTTTTTGACCTAAGCCACACCAGACTTCTGATCCACAGAAACTGTGAAATAATAAATATTGTCTTAAATCACAAGATTTTGGGGTTGTTACATATAAATTAATAACTAATATACCAAATATTATAGAAATATAAAAAAATGAAAATCTTTTTACACAGTCATTAGAAATATAATTTGTACAGTCATTCTGGAGGATAATATAGCAATACTTAGTAAAGGTATGAATACCTACATGATATGATCCAGCAATTCCACTCCTGGGTATATGCTCTGAGAAACTGTTACAGACATCCAAAAAAGGCTGTATGTAAAAATGCTACAGCATGCTGCTTAGACAAGAAGTTGGGAGCAGTCTAGAAGCCCATCATTCAGGGAACAGATAAGTCAAATGTGATGGATGCATACTATATAGTACTATGTGGTACTCTGTAGTGGTTTTAAGCAATAATCCAGCAAGGTACAAGGTACATACATCTTTAAAACAGAATGTTGGCCGGGTGTGGTGGCTCACGCCTGTAATCACAGCACCTTGGGCGGCCGAGGCGGGCAGATCATGAGGTCAAGACATCCAGACCATCCTGGCCATCATGGTGAAACCCCGTCTCTACTAAAAATACAAAAATTAGCTGGGTATGGTGGTGTGCACTTGTAGTCCCAGCTACTCAGGAGGCTGAGGCAGGAGAATCATTTGAACTTAGGAGGCAGAGGTTGCAGTGAGCTGAGATTGCGCCACTGCACTCCAACCTGGTGACAGAGCGAGACTGTCTCAAAAATAAAATAAAATAAAATAAAAACAAACAGAATGTTGATGAAAATAGTAAAAAATAGCACAAGCACAAAATTATACTACTACTTAGGGAAAATAAAAATATATGCTAAATAATACAACATATTTCTCAAGAATGTATATATGTCCTAGTACATGCATCAAATACATTAGACTAGGCGCCTATACACAGGAACAAGAGTGTGAATAAATAAGATACACTGAAAAGACAAATTGTAATAGTGTACTATCAAATATGAGATGTGACTAACTCAGCTCTGTTCTTAAAATATCACAAACAAGCAAAGAAAGTGTGTGTTACCTCCGTTTGTTTAGTTTTCATTTAAAATTCAGTTATGGAGTCCCTTCCAGTAGTATATCACATTATTACCCCCCTTCCAGTAAATTGCTGCAGAAATGGGGTTCATTTGAGGCACAGAGATACCTTTACTTTAGAGGAACAGCTTCACCAATAGCTTCCTTTAATCTGAAGTTTCATTTGAAGAAAATGAAAAGTTTTCCTAATGTCAGATTGCCAAAAGTACTAGATCTAAATCAAGGGAGTTTTGCATGACTACTGAGGAAATTTGGACAAAAGATACAGATGGGAATAAATTGCGGTAAATTAGTGAAAAATGGTAGGATTGTTCACTTTCCAACACACAGAAGTTTGGAAAATGACAGATTTATCAAGTGATACAACATACTCTTAATTGCTCTGCCCAATTCATTAAGTATTTATTAAATAACCCAATGTTTACAGTTTTTACCTCAGACACTTAAGGAAATATAATTGAGGTATGTAATAAATATGATACCTTCCCAAAAGTAACTTATTTTAATTTTTATGTTGAAAACCTAAGAGATATTGACCTAAACACAGCAACAGTAGAAGAAACAGAATTAAATACGTAACAAATTGCAAAACATTACCAAATGTGAAGACAAATTATTATCCCCATGCAAAAACACCCCTCTGAGTATTAAAAAGAATTTACAAATAATGAGATCGGTAATCCTATTTCACGGTTTGGCAATACTTTTCAGATGTGATAAGTAAACTGAGAAGAGCAAGAGACATACAAAATCTCCGTATGACCAACTTACACCAGGAAATTCTAACTTAATTCCCAGGTTTAGCCATTAGACAGAATTTCTTTTATCAACTGTACTTTCTCTAGAGCTTAATTTGTCAAAAGATAAGAAGTTCTTTGGCCAATAGGTGGTTGTGAATAGAGCAGAAGGAAATAATTCTGCGCAATCGCATCAGAAAAGACTGTCATTGTGTTGGGTAATAATATCCTGTTGGGAGATACATTCTTTTCAGAAACAAGGTTTTAAAGACTCATCATGTATGTGTTTCTAATTATTTGCTTCTCCATTCACTCTCTTAGAAGAGTGAGTTATTTCTGACAAATAGCAATTATCGAGTATTCTATCAGTCCTGGGAATCTTTTCTTTAAAAAATAATTAAAAGAAAGAATGAGAAAAAAGAATGAGTAGTATGACTTGAAAACGTTAGAATAATGATCAAAGAAATCTGGTTTTAAGGGAAATAATTTAGAAAAATACAAAATATTATTTTTTTCCTATGCTATCATATAGAACATAGGCTAAATCTTGGAGAGATATTCTCTTTTGGTTAAAGGTAGATATGATATGACTTTTAGATTTAGGGTTTTTATTTTCTTTTCTCCCCTTTCCTCTTCCTATTGTATTGTTAAAATTGAAAATAAGAAAAACTTTCAAACTTGGGTTAATAATGCTGGTTGTTCCAACCTCGAAAGTGGTAGAACCACACAGGCTGGCTCAGGGTCTGGCAGCTGTGGCCATGACTACAAGGCAGATGAGACAAAGGAAATCTAACGAACATGATATATTTCTGAAACAGGCTCTGCAAAGGGAGTAGAAATAATAACTGGGGTTAATACCAGATAAAATTGGATTAGCCAAGTTCCCAAATGTCTGATTCTCTTAAATGTTAGTACATTGAGAAAATGAACTAAAGATTTATTTAATAAATCTGATCTAATCTGATGATTTGCTGCTCTAGCAGTATTATTTTACACTGCAGGGCACATTCCTTTCCTAAAAGAACACACATAGATTATATTCATTGTGAGCAGAACAGTCTCATGCATACTGGTTCCAGTTAAATGGGGCATTAAAGACTGCTTATCTCTGTCTGTACTAGGGAGTATCATTCTTTGACAATCATCCATGGTAATGATAGACTTATTTGTACTTAACCATATTTTTCACAGCTATATCACTGTTAAGAAAAAAAATCAACATTACATTCATCTACAAAATATTATTTCTGTAAATTTGCATTTTCCTGGAGCAAATTTATATGTTATTGAATCTTTAATAAAACAATTGTGATCAATTGAAAAACAACACCAGCGACTATTTCCATTTTGTGTATACATGTTTATGTGAGTGTGTATGTGTGTGTGGTTTATTCACATCCATCTGGGACAATACTTTTTGATGAAGCCAACTATCTAAATTGAGTGCCTATATTTTCCCTGAAAGGAATGTTTATTGCCGCTGTCGGTTCTTTTATGTTGGAGAGAGCAAACTTGCAATTTACAAGGACACTCTCTGAGGTTGAGAGCACAGAAACAATCTTGAATATCTACTTAATAATTTGCTCTTAAATAAATAGCTATGACTTTAGCTGTGATCTTTTTATTTCTACTGGGCTGCTAATTACTATGATAGATTATTAATTCTAAGCTGAACGTTTCAGGGTGTCATGGCCTACTGGGGCAAAGCAGGCCAATCTAACAGGGGCATCAAGGTCATTAGAGGTTGCATGTTGCCGACAAGAATGAACATGTAAATTAGTTCATGGAATGACACTTATGAATAAGTGGGTCTGACAATTATATTGGGACTTATTTACATTTCCAGGCTATAAATGGGCTATGTTCCAGAAGTTCATAGGCAGTTTAGTTACCGGTTGAAAACCCAAAATGCATAGAAACAATGCAATGTAATGAAACTTAAAGTCAGACTCGCCTACAAAACCTTTTTTTCATCAATAGTAACCTGAGTATAAGTTTACATTTAAAATACATATAAAAGTAGTGTCATAATACTCAAAATTAAGCAAAATAGTGAATACAAATGAACAATGACTCTGTGCATATATATGTAGGTATATATGTATATGTATGTGTATATGCATATGTGTGTATATATGCATATATGTGTGTATATATAGCATATGTGTGTGTGTTTGTGTGTGTACATGTGTATACATATATATAAAAATTATATATTATATATTATATATATATTATATATATATATATATAATTCCAGAATGGAAAATCACTTTTTGGTTATTTGTAGGCTCTATCAATTTGGACACAAACTACTCTGATACTCTGCCGCAAGAGAGATCAAAGATAGCATTCAGAGATATGTCTGCCACATAGTAGCAACTGATGCTATTGAAGAAGCCCTGAAGTGATGGCCTCCAACAATTTCTCTATCTAGGACCCTGTTAGAGCTCTACTCCTCTCCCACTGAACCATGGGAGAATCTCTGGTATGAGGTCCAACCAAACCCTTCTACAAAAATCTAGAGAGAAGTAGGAATTCAGTGTGTGTGCGTGTGCGTGTGTGTAGGTGTGCAGGTGTGGGGGATAATCTATTACTGTGGTCTCTTTATTCTGGAAGTCAAGAAAATCATTTACGAGATACCAGTTGCACTCTAAAGGAGTTCATATCCAAAAAAAAAAAAAAAAGACTAAGCTCACATCAAGGTATTTACCGTCCCTACTCATTCCTGTCCCATCATTTTTCCTCTCCAAGCCCCCACAGTAATATCCTAGGACACAGTAGAATTCGTGATTAGCTATTTCTCCATTTCACTCTCCCGTATACCTCTGGAAGGAGAGTGGACCACAAGCAAGGTTTCTACTCCATCTGACACTTCAAATCTATTCTATAAAAGAATCCATATTCAAGCCTACAAATCAGTTTTACAATAAAATTAATCCCAGATTTGTCCCTGATTTTAAATGTCACAGATATTAAAGCTTTATACAATATCATAACTTTAGCATAACTTCATAGAAATTAAAGATGCCTTAAAAATTGAAGATCATACTTAAACATATCTTCTACATTATCTTTTTCCTTCCAACTTGTCCTTTACTAGCTTCTAAGACCCTTTTCCTCTTTGGGCTATGTCAGTAATAATCGTTGCCACAGTTGTTACTAAGTATCAGGTGAGAGAAAGGAATTTAAGCCACTAGCCAATGATCTATTAACTGACTTTACTGTAGGTGCAGCTTCAAGGTAAAGAAAAAGGATGGACTAACCTATGTAGCTTCCATGTCAACTGAACTTATGGGTAATAAGACTACCAATATTTTCTAAGGAAAAGAAACCTGCAGAATGCCCTTGGCAGGATATCCATGGCTAAAAGATTATTTACAATAAATAAACCCATTTGCTAACTATAAGTAAACGAGTCATGGCTCCCTGAAGAATGTCCCACTTGCTATACAATGGCTGGGGTTTAAATCTATAATGTTTCATAATTTAAACAGTCTCTATTGTGTAAAACCTCCACAAGATGTTACTTGAGACCTCGTCTATTATTCTGGTCAAAGAGGGTGTTTGATCTGAGAAAGGACTTGAGAAACCACCCTTGATGGCTTAGACTTCTCTTTGCTTCTTGGTGTCTATATACTTGAGGCTATTAACAAAGTTTGACACAGGGATAGATCTCTGGTTCATGTGAGTATCATCTGATAATCTAATTTTGGGTGTTCCCTCATCAGGCTGTAAACTCAGCTCTGCAACAGTTAACTTCCTTAATTTATTTTACTCCCATCTTATTGGTTTGGGGGAAAAAAATCATCTCGGTCATTTCAGATCTCCTCTCTTCATTTATTTTTAAGGATTAGATATGTTTCTGAGATGTTCTAAAAATATTAAGGTGCTAGAGGAAAGAAGTAAAGTACAAGAAATTAGCATCACCTTGTGACCTTCCCTAGTCTTCTCTGCATGGTACCTTCAAGCCTGAAGCTTTTTACAGCTTCCAAGGCATTCTTCAGTTCCATTCCTGATCCTATATATCTAGACTTATTGTGCAGGCATCTCACCATCATAATCTCACCATCTTCTTCTCTCAGAGTCATGCCCTCTTTGTACTCATAGCCTCCATGTCTTCTCAGACTCTAGGGCTATTTTTCCAGGCTTGGGGTAATACCTCTCTTTCACTGTATCCCTCTCTATCACTTCATGAAAAGAAACAGAATTACTTTTCTATAGTCGTTACAATAAATTGCCACAAAGATAGTGGCTTAAAACACCCCAAATTTATTTATTTATTTTATTATACTTTAAGTTCTGGGGTACACGTGCAGAACATGCAGGTTTGTTACATACGTATACACGTGCCATGGTGGTTTGCTGCACCCACCAACCCGTCATCTACATTAGGTATTTCTCCTAATGCTATCCCTCCCCTAGCCCCCAACCCCGCAACAGGCCCTAGTGTGTGATGATCCCCTCCCTGTGTTCATGTGTTCTCATTGTTCACCTCCCACTTATGAGTGAGAACATGCAGTGTTTGGTTTTCTGTTCTTGTGTTAGTTTGCTGAGAATGATGGTTTTCAGCTTCATCCATGTCCCTGCAAAGGACATGAACTCATCCTTTTTCATGACTGCATAGTATTCCATGGTGGATATGTGCCACATTTTCTGTATCCAGTCTATCATTGATGAACAACCCAAATTTATTATCTTACAGTTCTGCAGGTAAGAAATTCAAAAAAGGCCAAAATTAAGTTGCTGGGGAGCCTCGTGTGGAGACTACAAGAGAGAATCTACCTGTTTTTATCAAGATCCTAAAGGCCATTCACGTTCTTTGGTTTTTTGGCCACTTCTTCCACATTCAAAGGCAGAAATATCTCTCTCTAAACAGAGTAGGAAAGTTTCTTCATTGTCAAGGGCCCTTGTGATTACATTAGGCCCACCCAGATAATCCAGGATTATCTCATCTCAAGGTCTTTAACCTGAATCATATCACAAGTCTCTTGCCACATCAAGTAACATGGAATAGGATATGGACATTTTTGCAGGAGCACCATTCTACCTACCAAAGGAAATTAGTAGGATATCCTTAATGGGCTTAAATTTTTATAAAGCAAATCCAGAAAGGCTAACAGCATCCCTATATTTGAAAACACATGAAAAAATGCTCATCATCACTGGCCATCAGAGAAATGCAAATCAAAACCACAATGAGATACCACTCACACCAGTTAGAATGGCAATCATTAAAAAGTCAGGAAACAACAGGTGCTAGAGAGGATGTGGAGAAATAGGAACACTTTTACACTGTTGGTGGGACTGTAAACTAGTGCAACCATTGTGGAAGTCAGTGTGGCGATTCCTCAGGGATCTAGAACTAGAAATACCATTTGACCCAGCCATCCCATTACTGAGTATGTACCCAAAGGATTATAAATCATGCTGCTATAAAGACACATGCACACGTATGTTTATTGCGGCACTATTCACAATAGCAAAGACTTGGAACCAACCCAAATGTCCAACAATGATAGACTGGATTAAGAAAATGTGGCACATATACACCATGGAATACTATGCAGCCATAAAAAATGATGAATTCATGTCCTTTGTAGGGGCATGGATGAAACTGGAAACCATCATTCTCAGCAAACCATCGCAAGGACAAAAAACCAAACACTGCATGTTCTCACTCATAGGTGGGAATTGAACAATGAGAACACATGGACACAGGAAGGGGAACATCACACTCCGGGGACTGTTGTGGGGTGGGGGGAGGGGGGAGGGATAGCATTAGGAGATATACCTAATGCTAAATGACAAGTTAATGGGTGCAGTGCACCAACATGGCACATGTATACATATGTAACAAACCTGCACATTGTGCACAGGTACCCTAAAACTTAAAGTATAATAATAAAATTTAAAAAAAGAAAATATAATCTTTGAACATGGCATTTCAAATATCTGTGTGAATGTGCTGTAATTTACTTAGCAATACACTCTTGTTATACTTTATTTTAATTTTTTTATTTTCATAGGTTTTTGTGGAGCAGGTGGTGTTTGGTTACATGAGTAAGTTACATGAGTAAGTTCTTTAGTGGTGATTTGTGAGATTTTGTTGCACCCATCACCCAAGCAGTATACACTGTACCCAATTTGTAGTCTTTTACCTTTCACCTCCCCCCCTTCCATCCTTTTCCCCAAGTCCCAAAAGTCTATTGTATCATTCTTATGCCTTTGCATCGTCATAGGTTAGTTCCCACTATAAGTGAGAACATATGATGTTCGGTTTTCCATTTCTGAGTTACTTCACTTAAAATAATTGTTTCCAATTCCATCCAAGTTACTGTGAATGCCATTATTTCATTCCTTTTCAAACTTGAATAGTATTCCATTGTTTATATATACCACATTTTCTTTATCCACTCATTGATGGGCATTTGGACTGGTTCCATATTTTTGCAATTGCAAATTGTGCTGTTACAAACATGCGTGTGCAAGTATTTTTTTCACATAATGAGTTACTTTCCTTCTTTTCCTACTGGGTAGATACCCAGCAGTGGGACTGCTGGATCAAATGGTAGTTCTGCTTTTAGTTCTTTAAGGAATCTCCACACTGTTTGCCATAGTGAATATACTAGTTTATATTCCCACCAGCAGTGTAAAAGTGTTCCCTTTTCACGACATCCCCATCAACATCTATTTTTTTTATTATGGCCATTCTTGCGGGAGTAAGGTGATATCACATTGTCATTTTGATTTGCATTTCCCTGATCATTAGTGAAGTTCAACTTTTTTTATATGTTTGTTGGCCATTTATATATTTTCTTTTGAGAATTGCATATTCATGTCCTTAGCCCATTTTTTGATGGGATTGTTTATTTTTTTCTTGCCAATTTGTTTGAGTTCCTTGTAGATTCTGGATGTTAGTCCTTTGTTGGATGTATAGATTGGGAAGATTTTCTCCCACTCTGTGGGTTGTCTGTTTACTCTACTGATTGTTTCTTTTGCTCTGCAGAAACTTTTTAGTTTAATTAAGTCCCACCTATTTATCATTGTTTTGTTATGATAATGTACCTGAAGACCCTAAAGACTCATCCAAAATGCTCCTCGAACTGATAAATGAATTCAGCAAAGTTTCAGGAAACAAAATTAATGTACACAAATCAGTAGTTCTGCTATATATCAATAGCAACCAAGCTGAGAAACAAATCAAGAACACAACCCCTTTTACAATAGCTACAAAAAAAAAAATACTTAGGAATATATACCTAACCAAGGAGGTGAAGGACCTCTGCAAGGAAAACTACAAAACACTGCTGATAGAAATCATAGATGACAGAAACAAATGGAAACACATCTCATGCTCATGGTTGGGTAGAATCAATGTAATAAAAATGACCATACTGCCAAAAGCACTCTATAAATTCAGTGTAATTACCATTGAAATACCACCATCATTCTTCACAGAACTAGAAAAGACAATCCTAAAATTCATATGGAACCAAGAAAGAGCCCACACAGCCAAAGCAAGACTCAGCAAAAAGAACAAATCTGAAGGCATCACATTACCTGACTTTAAACTATACTGTAAGGCTATAGTCACCAAAACAGCATGGTACTGTATAAAAATTGGCACATAGACAAATGGAACAGAATAGAGAACCAGGAAATGAAGCCAAATATTTATAGCCAACTGATCTTCGGCAAAGCAAACAAAAACATAAATTGCATAAAAAACACCCTATTCAACAAATGGTGCTGGGATAATTAGTAAGCCACATGTAGAAGAATGAAACTGGATCTTCATCTCTCACCTTATACAAAAGTCAACTCCAGATGGATCAAGAATTTAAATCCAAGACCTTCAACCATAAAAATTCTAGAAGATAACATCAGAAAAGCCCTTCTAAACATTGGCTTAGGCAAAGATTTCTTGTTATACTTTCAAGAAATGTCCCAGTTTTCACCATAAATCATTAAGTGATATACTTTCCTGCATGTAAATCATTCTGTGAATTTTTAAGTCAATGGCTTACAATAATCTCTAGAAGTAAAATAACTGAATTATTAGTGACGAATCTTTCCAAGACATTGGCACTATTTGTGATTTTCTCCCATACATAGAGGATTCTGAAGGTCCTTGCTGTTTCATCTGCTCTGAGGAGCAGGAGTGCTGGGATTGATCATGCTTATTCTTGGTGGTGAGTCACTTGGGAAAACTTAAAACTGGGCCTTGAAAAAAATTGCTTACCTTTTCTGATAAAATTGTCCTTGGAATTCTCTTTTTGCCAGTTACATTTTCTAGAAATAACTTCTACAATTGCTTAAATAATATTTTCATTTAACTTTTAAATGTAAATTTATTAATTCCCCATAGTTCCACCAAACACTGTAAATTTTTAATATATATTCTTTTACACACCATGTGTCTTATGTGTGTGCACATATATACATATAGATAAAGTATTACTTAGGCTACCTTATATATGTAGAAACAAGTCTTCACAAACAATTCTTCAAAGAAAAGCTTTGTAGTGGAATTATTCCATACATAAACTTAACTATTTTCTTAAGACAAATACCCAGAAGTTGACTTGCTAGAATAGGTATTTAAATTAAAAAAAAAAGAAGCATTGCCAAATGGATTGCACCAATTAACCCTCTCCCCAACAGATAAGAGAGCCCTCTTCCCTCTGCTGATGATTATGCTATTACTTTTAAAAATTGCAATTTTATAAATAAATATAGTACCTCATTCAAATTTTGGCTTCTCTAATTTTTCAAAAACTTAAAAATAAAACTACCATTATGACCCAGGAATCTCACTACTGGGTATATATCCAAAGGTAATGAAATCAGCATGTTGAAGAGATATTTGAACTCCTATGTTCATTGCAGCATTATTCACAATAGCCCAGATATAGAACCAACCTAAGTGTCCCTCAGTGGATCAATGAATAAAGAAAATATGGTAGTTATACAAAATGGAATGCTATGAAGCCTTTAAAAAGGGATATCCTGCCATTTGCAACAACATAGGTAAATATGAAGAACATTATGTTAAGTGAAATAAAACAGGCATAGAGACAAATGCCATATAATCTCACTTATACATGGAATTCAGAAAGGTCTAACTCACAGAAACAGAATAAAAGGTGGTTACCACAGAATGGCACCGGGAGAGGATTGTGGGTAGGTTGGTCAGAGAACACAAATTTCAGTTAGACAGGAGGAGTAAGTTCAAGAGATCTATTTTATATCATGGTGACTATAGTTAATAAGAGTGTATTGTATTCTTTTTGTTTACTTTTTAAAATTTTTATTTCAATAGTTTTGGGCAAACAGGTGGTCTGTGGATGCATGGAAAAGTTCCTTAGTGGTAATTTCTGAGATTTTGGTGCACCCAACACCCAAGCAGTATACACTGTACCCAATGTGGAATCTTATAGCCCTCACCCCCGCCCCATGCTTTCTCCCAAGTCCCTAAAGTGCATTATATAATTCTTATGCCTTTACATCCTCATAGCTTAGCTCTCCCTTATGAGTGAGAATATATGATGTATGGTTTTCCATTTCTAAGTTACTTCTCTCAGAATAATGGTCTCCAGTTCCATCCAGGTTGCTGCACATGCCATTATTTCATTCCTTTTTATGGCTGAAGAGTATTCCATGGTGTATATATACCACATTTTTTAATCCACTCATTGGTTGATGGGCATTTAGGCTGGCTCCATATTTTTGCAATTACAAATCTTGCTGTTATAAACATATGTGTGCAAGCGTTTTTCATATAATGACTTCCTTTCCTCTGGATACATACCCAGTAGTGGGATTGCTGGATCAAATGGCAGTTCTACTTTGATTTCTTTAAGGAAACTCCATACTGTTTTCCATAGTGGTTGTACTAGTTTACATTCCTATCAGCTGTGTGGAAGTGTTCTCTTTTCACCACATCCATGCCAACGTCTATTTTTTTTTATTTTTTGATTGTGACAATTCTTGCAGGAGTAAGGTGGTATCTCATTGTGGTTTTAATTTTCATTTCCCTGATAATTAGTGAAATTGAGCATTTTTTCATATGTTCTTGACCATTTGTATATCTTATGAGAATTGTCTATTCATGTCCTTTGCCCACTTTTTGATGAAATTTGCTTTTTTCTTGATTATTTGAGTTCCTTGTGGATTCTGGGTATTAGTCCTTAGATGCATGCTTTGCAAATATTTTCTCCCACTCTGTGGATTGTGTGCTTATTCTGCTCATTATTTTTGTTGCTGTGCAGAAACTTTTTAATTAGGTCCCAACTATTTATGTTTGTTTTGTTGCATTTGCTTTTGGATTCTTAGTTATGAACTCTTAGACTAAGCTGATGTCTAGAAGAGTTTTTCCAACGTTATATTCTGTAGTTTTTATGGTTTCAGGTCTTAGATTTAAGTTTTTGATCTTGAGTTGATTTTTGTATAAGGTGAGAGATGAGAATCCAGCTTCATTTGTGTACGTGTGGCTTGCCAATTATCCCAGCACCATTTGTTGATTAGGGTGTCCTTTCTGCAATTTATATTTTTGTTTGCTTTGTCAAGTATCAGTTGGCTGTAAATATTTGGCTTTATTTCTGGGTTCTTTATTCTGTTCCATTGATCTATGTGCCTATTTTTCATACTAGTACCATGCTGTTTTGGTAACTATAGCCTTGTAGTATAGTTTGAAGTCAGATAATGTGATGCCTCTAAATTTGCTCTTTTTGCTTAGGCTTGCCTTGGTAATGCAAGCTCTTTTTTGGCTCCTTATGAATTTTAGGATTGTTTTTACTAGTTCTGTGAAGCATGATGATAGTATCTTGATGAGAATTGTGTTGCTTTTGGGAGTATGGTCACTTTCACAATATTGATTTTACACAACCATGAGCATGGGATGTGTTTCCATTTGTTTGTGTCATCTATGATTCCCTTCAGCAGTGTTTGGTAGTTTTCCTTGAAGATATCTTTCTTCTCCTTGGTTAGGCAATATCCTAAGTATTTTTTTTTTTTTTTTTGGCAGAGGTTATAAAATCAAGGACTGAGTTCTTGATTTGTTTCTCAGCTTGGTCATTGTTGGTATATATCAGAGCTACAAATTTGTGTACATTAATTTTGTGTCTTGAAACTTTGCTGAATTCGTTTATCAGTTCTAGGAGCTTTTTGGGTGAGTCTTTTGAGTTTTCTAGGTATATAATCATATCATTGGTGAACAGTGACAGTTTGACTTCCTCTTTACCAATTTGGATGCCCTTTATTTTCTCTTGTCTGATTGCTCTCACTGGGCTCTCCAATAGTATGTTGAATAAAAGTGGTGAAAGTGGGCATCCTTGTCTTGTTCCAATTTTCAGATGAAATGCTTTCAACTTTTCCCCATTCAGTATAATGTTGGCTGTGGGTTTGTCATAGATGGCTTTTATTACCTATAGATATGTGGCTTTTATTACCTATAGATATGTACCTTCTATGCTGATTTTGGTGAGAGTTTTAATCATAAAGATATGCTGTATTTTGTCAAATGTTTTTTCTGCATCTATTGAGATAATCATATGATTTTTTGTTTTTAATTCTGTTTATGTGATGTGTCACATTGACTTGTGTCTGTTAAGCCATCCCTGCATCCCTGTTATGAAACCAACTGATCTTGATGTATTATCTTCTTTATATGCTATTGAATTAGGTTAGCTAATATTTTCTCAAGGATTTTTGCACCTAGGTTCATCAGGGATGTTGGTCTGCAGTTTTCTTTTTTTGTTGTCCTTTTCTGGTTTGGGTATTAGAGTGATACTGGCTTCATCAAATGATTTAGAGAGGATTCCTTTTTTCTCTTTTGGAATAGTTTCAGTAAGATTGGTACCAATTCTTCTTGGAATACCTGATAGAATTCAGCTGTGAAGCCATCTGATCCTGGACTCTTTATTGTTGGCAATTTTTTAATTACTGTTTCAATCTTGCTACTTGTTATTGGTCTGTCTAGAGTTTCTATTTTTTTCCTGATTTAATCTAGGAGGGTTATATATTTCAAGGAATTTATCCATCTCCTCTAGATTTTCTAGTTTGTGCCCATAAAGATGTTCATAGTAGCCTTGAAAGGCCATTTGTATTTCTATGGTATCAGTTGTAATATCTCCCATTTCATTTCTAATTGAGCTTATTTGGAACTTCTCTCTTTTCTTGGTTAACCTCACTAATGGTCTATCAATTTTGTTTATCTTTTCAAAGACTCAGCTTTTTATTTCATTTATCTTTTTCATTTGTTTGAATTCCATTTAGTTCTGCTCTGATCTTTGTTATTTCTTTCCTTCTGCTAAGTTTGGGTTTGGTTTGTTCTTGTTTCTCTAGTTCCTTGAAGTGTGAGATTAGATTGTTTACTTGTTCTCTTTCAGAGTTTTTGATGTATGCATTTAATGCTATAAACTTTTCTGTTAGCACTGCTTTCTCTGTATTCCAGAGGTTTTGATAAGTTGTATCACTATTATCATTTACCTCAAAGAATGTTTAATTTCCATCGTGATTTCATTGTTGACCCAAAGATCATTCAAGAGTGGATTATTTAATTTCTATGTACTTTTATAGTTTTGAAGGTTCCTGTTGGAGTTAATTTCCAATTTTATTCTGCTGTGGTCTAAGAGGGTACTTGACATAATTTTGATTTTCTTAAATTTGTTGAGACTTGTGTTCTAGCCTATCATATGGTCTATCTCAGAGAATGTTCCATGTGCTGACAAAAAGAATGTATATTCTGCAGTTGTTGGGTAGAATGTTCTGTAAATACCTGTTAAGTCCCTATGTTCTAGGGTAGAGTTTAAGCCCATGGTTTCTTTGTGGACTTTCTGTCTTGATGACCTGTCTAATGCTGTCAATGAAGTATTGAAGTCCCCTACTATTATTGTTTTTCCAGTTATTTCTTAGCTCAAGTGGTAATTGTTTTATAAATTTGGGACCTTCTATATTAGGTGCATTTATATTTAGGATTATGATATTTTCCTGTGGACTGATCCTTTTATCATTATGTAATGTCCCTCTTTGTCTATTTTAACTGTTATTGCTTTAAAGTCCCTTTTGTCTGATATAAGAATATCTACTTTTGTTTCCTTTTGGTTTCCATTTGCATGGAATTTTTTTTCACCTCTTTACCTTATGTTTATGTGAGTCCTTATAAGTTAGGTGAGTCTCTTGAAGACAGCAGATACTTGGTTGGTGAATGTATCCATTCTGCCATTCTGTGTCTTTTAATTGGAGCATTTAGGCCATTTACATTCAACATTTGTATTGAGGTGTGAGGTGCTGTTTTATTAATTGTGCTAGTTGTTGCCTGAATAACTTGTTTTTTTTTTTCCTTTGTGTTATTGTTTCATAGGCTCTGTGAGATTTATGCTTTAAAGAGGTTCTATTTTGGTGTGTCTTTTGAGGTTTTTTTTCAAGATTTAGAGCTCCTTTTAGCAGTTCTTGTGGTGCTGGCTTGGTAGTAGCAAATTCTCTCAGCATTTGTTTGTCTGAAAAAGACTTAATCTCTGCTTCATTTATAAAGCTTAGTTTTGCCAGATGCAAAATTGTTGGCTGGCAATTATTTTGTTTTAGGAGGTAAAGATAGGATCGCAATCCCTTCTGGCTTATAGGATTTATGCTGAGAAATCTGCTGTTAATCTGATAGGTTTTCCTTCATAGTGTTCTTTGAGCTTCTTGTATTTGGATGTCTAGAACTCTAGTGAGGCCAGGAAAATTTTCCTCAATCATTCCCTCAAATATGTTTTTCAAACATTTAGATTTCTCTTCTTCCTCAGGAACACCAGTTATTCTTAGGTTTGATCATTTAATGTAATCTCAAATTTCTTGGAGGCTTTGCTTTTTAAAATTATTTTTTATTTGTCTTTGTCCAATTGGGTTAAATTGAAAGCCTTGTCTTTGAGCTCTGAACTTATTTCTTCTACTTGTTCAATTCTATTGTTGAAACTTTCAATTGCATTTTGTATTTCTCTGTGTCTTTCATTTCCAGAAGTCATGATTGTTTTCTCTTTCTGATATCTATTTCTCTGGAACATTTTTCATCTATATCCTGTATTGTTTTAAAATTTCTTTAAGTTGGCTTTCACCTTTCTCTGGTGTCTCCTTGATTAGCTTAAAAATCAACCTTTTGAATTATGTATGTGGCAATTCAGAGATTTCATCTCAGTTTGGATCCATTGCTGGGAGCTATTGTCTACTCAGGGTGTTATGAAACCTTGTTTTGTCATATTACCAGAATTACTTTTTCTGATTCCTTCTCATTTGGGTAGACTATTTCAGTGGAAAAATCTGGAACCTAAGGGCTAACATTCAGATTCTTTTGTCTCATGGGGTGGTCCCTTGATGTGGTGTACTCTCCCTTCCCCTAGGAATGGGGCTTCCTGCAAGCCAGACTGCAGTGCTTATTGTTGCTCTCCTGGGTCTAGCCACCCAGTTGGGCTACCAGGCTCTGGGCTGGTGCTGGGGAATGTCTGCTAAGAGTCCTGTGATGTGATCCATCTTCAGGTCTCCCAGCCATGGTTACCAGCACCTGCTCTGGTAGAAGTGGCAAGGAAGCGAAGTAGGCTCTGTGACAGTCCTTGGTTATAAAGATGTTTAGTGTGCTGGCTTTCTTGAACACTGAGTATGCTAGCAGTGAAGTTGTCATGTGGACAGACTCAGGACCACTGATTAGCCAGGATGTTGAGGCAGTGGAATTAGCTGTTGCTTTCTCCTCCCTTGGGGCAGGTTGTTCTGTCATGAGTTGCTGTAATGTCCTGAGTTAATTGGCCTCCAGCCAGGAGGTGGCACTTTCAAGAAAGCACCAGAGATTTTCACCTGTCTCTTGGAATTTGCAATGGCCTGCTGCTTCTTTCAAAGGATCTGTGAATTCTTTTGACTTTCCTGGTATGCTCTTGTGGAGGTTCCTGAAGCAAAAGTCCATGGTGTGAGTCTCCACATGCTTTGTCCATCCAAGTGGGAGCTGTAAGTCAGCCCTGTATACTATCCACCATCTTCCTTGTCTATGTTCTTGAAACTTGCTAAGAATGTAGGTTTTATGAATTCTCATCACAACAAAATAAGAATGTGAGACAATGCATATGTTAATTAGCCTTATTTAGCTCTTCTACAATGTATACATATTTCAAAGAATGTATACAAAGAACGTATACAAGAATGTATACAAAGAATGTGAGACAATGCATATGTTAATTAGCCTTTAGTTATTCTACAATGTATACATATTTCAAAACATGTTATACACAATAAATATATACAATTTGTATTCATCAATCAATAAATGTTTTAAAAGGGGTGTGCTGAAATAATTTAATGTACTAAGACATTAAAGGTGGTTTGGATAAAATAAATTACCATATTACTGAAAAAAGACAAAATAAATCTATTTTAAAAATAAATTTAGACTTCTGTAGATGGCTAACTAGGTGAAACATGTTTTCATGTGTGTACTTATATTTTTATATTTCCTTCATGTTAATTGTTTATTCATACCATTTGAGTGTTTTTTTCTGGGTAGATTATTAAATTTTACACTTAAAAATATTGCAGGATAACTGCAGAAAGGACATGAAATTTTCATTCATCTTTTCATTATATTACCCATATTTTACTAACAGAGACTTTAAGTTTTATGAACAAATTTAATAAGTTTTCATTTATTCTTTCTACTTTCATACTTGTGTTCTGGGAATTCAAGCAAGATAACTTCAAGTTACCCTATCCTTTTCTCGGAAGCCTGAGAACCTCTGCATACCACAATCTCTCCCTGAAAGGATCCTTGGACACAATTCCGTTCACCAATCTCAGGAAGGTATGACTTTCTACATAATTTGTGGCACTCAATGCAAAATAAAAATTGAACAAAGTTTCCTCATTCAAACGTTATGAAAAATTTTCATACAGGAAATTCAGAGCATTAACCCTAGTGTGAGACCCTTCTAAGCACTGAGCCATGTGTGACCGCATAGGTCACATACTCGTGGATCCAACCCTGCCCAGCTACAACTAACAGATCAGAAATCTTTGAACCAAATGCCATGGATCCAGGCTGATCAGTCCCTATAACGTCTGGTGTAAAAGCTCTACTCAATAAAGTACCCTGCTCTAAGTAATAACTGGTGATATTAATCAGAATCACAGTTTTGAAGAGTTTAAATTTCACAGAAAGAGGGAGAGAAAAAGATGAAAGGAAGAGAAAAAGAAAATATAGAAAAAAGAAAGATGGAAGGAAGGACAGAGAGAGAGAGGAGAGACGGAGGTAGTAAAAACCTATATTTTTCTCCAAATATTTCACTACTTGATGTATCATCATCACTACAGAAATATTCTTCCAGATACTGACTTCTTGCGTATATATTTGGTTGTTTTCTTAGATTTTAAGGTGTAATTAGTTTCATAAGAGTTCTTCACTGATTTGAATGACCTTTCATTTTTTGGTATCCTCATTTTTCCAAGACAAATTCTAGATTCTTGGATTGAGTCAGTAAATATGTGGTGATATATTCACTGGAGAGTAGAATGTTTGCCAAGGAACAAAAATCAAAGGTTTTATTTTGGTGATGTTATATTTGAGATATCCACTGGACATGCAAGTAGGAGATGCTAAGTGGTCTGGGAGTCAAGGAGAGGTAAAGAATAAGATAATAAATTTGGGAATTGCATATGTACGGTCAGTGTTTATAGATGGGACTGGATGAGCCTACCTAAAAAGACTGAGGAGAGATGCCATAGGAGGGACCAACATTGGTGTCTGGACACTCAGGATTAAGACTGCTGGGTAGCAGAATCCTTCCCTACTTTTTTTTTCTTGTTTGGTTTAGCTGTATTCCACATTATTTTAAAACTATAAACAGGTATTATGCTTAAAGCTATTAAAAAGTAATTAAAAATTGAGGGCCATTTACCTAGCTCCCAAGTACTTTAGTTTTCTTAGTCTGTTTTCTGTTGCTTATAACAAAATTCCTGAAACTGGTAACTTACAAAGAAAAGAAATTTATTTCTTACAGTTATGAAGACCAGGAAGTCCAGTGTTGAGGGACTGCATCTGGTTAGAACCTTCTTGCTAGTGGTGAAGTGGTGACTCCTTACAGAGTCCTGAGGTGGTACAGGGTATCACATGGTGGGGAGGCTGAGCATGCAAATGTGCTAGTTTGGGTCTCTCTTCCTTGTCTTATAAAGTTACCAGTTCTCTTCCCATGATAACCCACTAATCTATTAACCCATCAATCCATTAATCCATGAATTCATTCATTTATAGATTAATCCATTCATGAGGGCAGAGCTTTTATGATCCAATCACATCTTAAAGATTCAACACCTCAATACTACCACACTGGAGATTAAGTTTTAACATGAGTTATGGAGGGGACAAATATTTCAACCATAGTAGAATGCCGAACACTTAATACTAATATATTATATTATATATAAAATATATTTCAATAAAAATGCAAATGTAAAAACACATAATTTGTAAGGATTGTTCTTGTACAGATATCATGGTTTCCATTGCTTTGAGAACAGGACACGTGCATTAAATGTAAAAGCACTTTATAACTAACATGCCAATAGGGCTTTAATTTTTTCCCCCTTACCAAAAGAAAAATGCCTAAAAACAGGTTCTACTTCCCCTCAGCCTATTCTAAAAGAAAGCACATGGGAGAATACAAGCTTAAAACAAAAAGTTACTTCAAATGTATCATCGTAATACATTTAACTTGCTTAAGGAAACCAAGCTGTGCTCTTTCGTGGCAAATATAAAAATACATTCCCACATCACCAGTTTATGTTTTCAACAATAATAAATGAAACGGACATGTTCTTTGACCTCTTTGAGTTTAAAGTCCTGTGAGAAAGGCAGGTGTTAAACTGGGAACTGAGATAAAAATGAAGAGAGAGAGTTTGATGAAAGAGACAGCCTGAGGGAGCACATGTAGATTGCAGGGCCAAGCTGTTTTCTCTGAGGGAGAAACACCAAAACTAAGACCTGGAGGATAAGTAGTACAGTAAGCTGAATAATGACCCCCAAATGTAACCATGTTCTAATTCTGAACCTGGAAATGTTAACTTATATGGCATAAGAGACTTTTTGGATGTAATTAAGTTTAAAATGAAGATGGGAAGCTCTTTCTGGATTATCCAGGTAAGCCCTACATGTAATTACAAGCCTTCTTATAAGAGGGACACAGGAGGAGTCAGGAGAGGAGGTCATGTGATGATGGAAGCAGAGATTAGATTGATATACATTGAAAACAGAAGAAGGATTCCCAAGCCAAAGAATACAGGTGGTCTGTAAAAGCTAAAAAAGTCAAGGAAACATATCTTTCTCTCAGAACCTCCATAAAGAACCCATCCTGCCAACCCTGACTTTAGTCTAGTGAAGTTGATTTTGGAGTTCTTGTCTCTGGAACCATAAGTGCTTTGGTTTGAATATTTGGACCCCCCTAAAACTTATGTCAAGATTTCATTGGTAGGTCATGAGGGTTCTTCCCTCAGGAATGGATTAATGCTTTTATTTGGAAGTGGTTTAGTTATCTTGAGATTGGGATTGTTATAAAAACACATTCAGCTGCCATTTTCTGTCTCATGTTTTCTCTCCATATGATGCTTTCTGCCATGCCCTCAGTAGATGCCAGCACCATACTCTTGGACTTCCCAGCCTCCAGAACTGTTAGCCAAATAAACTTGTTTTCTTTATTGCAAAAGAAAATTAACTAAGACAGAAAATTGGTAGGGAAAAGTCATGCTGCTGCTATAACAAATACCTGAAAATGTGAGAGTGGCTTTGAAACTGGGTAATGGGGAAAGGCTATAAGAATTTGAAGGAGAAGGTTAGTAAAACCCAGCATTGTTGTAAATGAGGAATTAGGGTGATTCTCATGACAGTCCAGTAAAAGACAAAAGCCATAGGGAAAGTCTTAATTTTCTTACAGATTACTAAAGTGGTTGTGACCAGAATGTTGGTAGAAATATAGAAAGCAAAGACCATTCTGATGAGATCTCAAACAGATCAAGAACATAGTTTTGGACACTAGAGTAAAAGCCATCTTTGTTATAAAGTACAAAGACCTCAGCTGAATTGTGTCCACGCCTGAGGGCTTTATGGAATGCCTTAAGAGTTCATTACTTAAGAGTAATGAACTGAAATGTCTGTTGGAAGAAATATCTAAGCAACGAAGAATTCAGACTGCTAGATGGTTACTTTTAACCACATACAGTGAGATGCAAGAGCAAGGAAATGACTTAAAGATGGAATTGATAATTTTTTAAGATGTAGAAAAATTTGGAAAATTCACAGCCTGGCCATGGAAAGAGTGAAAAAGCATGTTCAGGAGAAAAAAAATAAGAGTTTAGCCAAGTGACCACTTGTTAAAGAGATTAATATATATATAGAAGAAATCCAGGTTCTATTCATCAATACAATGGGAGAAAGACCCCAAAGGTATTTCAGAGATCTTTGAGGCTGCCCCTCTCATCACAGACCCAGAACTGCAGGGAGGCAGAATGGTTTTGGGGGTAAGCCCAGGACACCTTCCATGGGCTTGGTACCCAGAGTCTCTGCTCCACACATTCCAGTGAAGCACCCCTCAACTACCCCAGCCATGGCTCAAGGAGTCTTAAGTGCAGTTTAAGAAGGCCCAGGTATAGCTTGATTCCCCACTCTGGAAGGCAGAAGCCATAAACTCTGGTGGCATCAAATGATGCTAATTCTGCTGGTGCACAGAATAGCAGAGCTGTGGAGGCATGGCTTTCTCCTGCTAGATTTTAAAGGATACTGCAGCCAGCCTGGAAGACCAGTCAGAAACCTGCTGAATGGATTAATGCCTTTATAATGGAAATCTCTTTGTTACCTTCAGACTGGGTTTGTCATAAAAGAAAGTTTGGCTGTCATTTTCTGTCTCACACGCTGTCACCATCTGATGCCTTCTGCCATGCTGTTAGACTTCCCAGTCTCTAGAGCCATCAACTAAATAAACTTTCATTTATGAATTAGTTTGTGGTATTTTGTTATAGCAACAAAAAACAGACTCTGACCATAAGAGAATAAATTTTGGTTGTTTTAAGCCACCAAGATTGTGGTAATTTGTTACAGTGGCCTTAGGAAACTAATTCAAGGAAGGATTATCTAGAAGAGATGGTGAGATACCTTCTAGGGAATCACACATGCTTAGCTCTTCAGGGGAAAATGATTTAAGCTGTTAACTATAACTAACATGTTTTACCTATCATCTGTCAGCTGCAAGGTACTCTGGCAAGTTACCACCTCAGAGCTTTGTTCCTTAACAGATTTCATTGGCATGGCTCTAGAGTGGGCATCCAGTTTTTAGAAAATGTGCTCAGCCAAGAAGGTCCAAGTTCATGCAGGTGTGGCAAAGCTATAGTTGTGTGATTTCATGTTACTTACTTCTTTATAGTTACTGTGCAATTAGTGTCACTTAATATATGTTACCAAAAGTAAGTATATCTATCCAAACTAGATATAGTACTCAGGGTATAATTGGATTTCCTAATACTGATATTTGTCATACCTCTGGAAACATTCAATGTATTGAGGAAATAATAAATATAGGGGAAAATCATGAGGTGAAACTGGGAGGAAAAGACAGCCCTAGATCATGACAGGAGCTGCAGGTCATGTAAGAATTTTTTGTCATAAAGGTAGTAGAAGAAACAAATAATTTTAAAGAGGTGAATAATTTTTTTGAAGGTTACTCTGGTTCTTGCATGTAAACTAGATTGTAACTGGGACAAAGGGAAGATCAGTTTGAGGCAACTGGAGAAGAGGGGCAGTCAATTAGAAACAGATTTAGAAGAAAGCTAAATAAAGTGGTAACAACTGGCTGCTTGGGAGTGGTACATAAAAACAGTGCTAATGCCAACCATCCATAAGACATATACTGAGGGGCTTTATTTGAATAATGACAAGAGTCTGTGTTTATTTTGTCTCATATATCTCACTGTTCCCTTTTTAATAGATGCCCCTGTAGTTTAGGATGGCTTTCTGTGGCTTGGCTGCAGGAGAGAAATAATTTGGTTTACTTTAGAATCAAACTGACCACCTTTTATCAGTGGTCAGCAACCTAAGCATATGACTTAAATTCATCCACTGCCTCTTTTTTATTTTTAGAGATTTCTTCCAATATATGCATTCAATGCTTTTACTACATCTCACAAATTTTGAAAAATTATATTCATTTTCATTTAGTTCAAAATATTTTTAAATGGTCCTTGAGACCACTTCCTTGACCCATGTGTTATTTAGAAGTGTGTTGTTTAATGTCCAAATATTTTAGCATTTTTCAGCTGTTTTGGATTTCTAGTTTAATTTCATTGTGTTCTGAGTGTACTTTGTAGGATTTCTATTCTTGTAAACGTGTTGTGTTTTATGGCCCAGAATGTGGTTTATCTTGTTAAATGTTCCTTGTGAACTTGAGAAAAATGTGGATTCTGCTGTAAAATAATCTGGATAAAATAATCTGTAAATGTCAATTAGATCGAGTTGATTGATGATACTGATCAGTTCAAATATGTCCTTACTGATTTTTCTGCCTGCTGAATCCATTAATTACTGGTAGACAGTGGGTTTGTCTATTTCTTCTTGTAGTTCTGTAAGCTTTGCCTCACATATTTTGATGTTCTGTTGTTCGGCACATAAGCATTAAGGATCGTTACGTATCCTTACAGAATTGACCTCTTTTTAATTATGTAATGATTTTCTTTATCCCTGATAATTTTCTTTGTTCTGAAGTCTGTTTGTTTTGCCTAGAATTAATAGGCTACTCTCAATTCCTTTTGATTAGTGTTAGCATGGTATTTCACCATCCCTTTCATTTTTAATCTATGTGTATTATTTAAATTATTTTTTGCATAGACAACATATAGATGGGTTCTGATCACCTATTTTAATTGATGTATTTCACTGCATGTTTTTGAAAACAAATTATTCTTGGAATACAACTATATATTAGGCTGTTTTTTGCATTGCTATAAAGAACCACCTGAGACTGGGTAACTTATAATGAAAAGAGATTCCCTTAATTGGCCCACAGTTCTGCAGGCTATACAGGAAGCATAGCGCCAACATCATTCAGCTTCTGGGGAGGGCTCAGGGAGCTTTTACTCACAGGGGAAGGTGAAACAGGAGCTTTCACATCACAAAGCAAATGCAGAGTGTGTGAAAGGGGTGGGGAGTGCCACACACTTTTAAATGACCAGATCTCACTCACGAGAACTCATTATCATGAACAACATTTGCCTTTGTGGCAAAAATATTTACTATCTGGCCATATATAAGAGAAAGTTTGCCAACCCACATAAAATCACAATCCTCTAAGACCTGGTTTTTATATTTTAAATGATTTCTGATAGTTTGGGTTTTGTTCTTTCTTGTCCGCAAATTAGAACCATTTACAAATCAGCCGATAAATACTGGAGATAAAAGGAACAATTTACTTGGTATGTTAAAAAATAGTATCAACACAACACATGGCCTCTATCTAGCCATCAACAGGGGATGATGTACAATTACTCTGGATGGTATTAGTAAAATTCATTAGATATATATTTTTAAGGAGTCTCATAGTATATGAAAGAGTTTCTATCTAAATGCAGTATATTAAAAACTACTGAGTTCTGTATCACATTTTCTTCTCACCTATTAGATATAAGCCTACATGAGTCTGCATGTAGGCTTAAACCATCTGACAAATTCTGGTGTTGCACTAATTATATGCTGGCAATGTAAATGTATAGACCTTTAAAAGAAATTCATGTTACTTTAGCAAGACAAATGATGAATATAATTTTGTGAATATAAAGCTGACATCGGCTTTCATGAAAGAGCTTATGTAGCCATCCATGTTCCTCCTAACCACAGCTGTGACTTAACAGAGACCTAACATTGCTACCCATTAATATATTATTGACCCATGAATATTGATGGTGACAGGACCAGCCATTATTCCACAATTAAAATCTTCTTTCAAATGAGAAAAGAACAATCACACAAAATATAAATTTTAAAATGCAGCATTAAATATTTATGAGAAATGCCCCCAAGATGCTGAGTTTAGTGGCTGCATAATGAAAGTGCCACATATTTTAGCAAAGGATTATTCCCCACTGTTGCACAATCAAGGAATTTTTAAGTGACCTATGAGTAAAAGAAAATGGAGGGGGTAAGGGTGATTACAAATTAATAAAGCATGGAGTACCATTTGATTACCAGCTACTGCAGTGTGAAATGAGTTGGTTTAGTCCAGCTGTGCCTACTGATAGTGATCATCGACTTCCCTCTATGCGGGCCTGATGAGTCGGCCCCAACAGGAGTGGTGTGTGAAAGAGGTGGAGGAGTAGATGAGGATAAAGCAGGCCAGAGCTCTGTGTGGGAGCAGATAGCAGTCTCCGTGGTCAGCCTGCTTTGTGGCCCTGAAAGACAGAGTCACTGCAGAGACTAGCTATCAAATTAGAAAAACTTTCTGAGAACAAAGTGTACTCTTAAAAAATAAAACTCCTCATTTTATAGAATCAAATGAAATGGAGTTGCAAGTAGCCTTAGAAATCATCTAACGGAGTGAGTCTCTGTGCTGGCTGGTCATTAAGATGGTTAAGCACCTACATATTTCTGAACTCAGTCACGGGCCTGCTGAATCAGTACCTTTCACAATGGGGCCCAGGAGTGTAATTAAAAAAAAAAAATTCCAAGTTTGATAGGTTAAGTGACCCTCTATCTGCTTTCTTGCCATGACTTCACTGTGCCACCCTTTGACTTTGAGACAGTCCATGTGACTTGCTTTGGACCATGACATATGGGCAGAAGTAACATTGTCATTGTGCCAATTTCAAACTTGGGCCTTTAAGAAGTTACCTGTAATTTTTTTTCTCACACTCTTGTGCATCTACCTGGAAAGAGCTTCTATAACAGCTTCAGAGTATCCATAAAATGAATACCTGTGGAAGAGAGCCATCCCAGTAGTCCCAACTGATTCACACATATACAGCAGGAGGCAGAGCTTCCCCAACCCCTGTGACCCACACCAGCAACCCCAACTGACCTGAAGACACATGAGCCAGCCCAACTGAGAGCAACAGGACCACCTGAGTGGAATCACAGGCACTTGATAAATAAATGCTTAGTGCTGTATGCAACTGAGATTTTCATTTGTGACTGCAGTAAATAGACTGTGGTGCCAGGAAATATGTATTGATACACCCAAGAATTTCAACAATCACTAAAATTTGGAAACTATCTAGTATACAGATTAGTATACTACAGACCTGTGGGCCAAATCTGGCCAGCTGTGGGATTTTTGTAAATAAAATTTTATTGGAATACAGCCACACTCATTCATTACCTATTATTTACAGCTGCTTTCTTGCAACAATGGCAGTTTTTGCTGAGTCCTGATCTACTCTAAAGTCTTCAATTTCACCATAATAAAAAGTAGACTCAGTAAGAATAACTACATTTTCCAAAGTTACAGAGTAGAGATTCTGTTAGTACTCAGGCCCTTATATTCTTAATGCAATATTGTTTTCACAGAGACACAAATTTTTTAACAATATTTGAAAGTTATTATTTGAAAAAAAGAAGTCTCAGGAAATATTTTCATTTTGTTCCCTATTGTCAAACCTGCTCTAAACTAGTTTTCTGGTTGAGAAAAAATTAACAGATTTATGTCAAGGTTATTAAACAAAAAAAAATTTTTTTTTGCTCTTTCTCCAAGCTTTATTTAGCCCCCTCCTTCCCTAAAATAGAAAACCTTGGTGTTTTACGTGCCAATAGCTGGCCAGTGTTGAAAGAATGTGGCCATTGCATGCAGGCAGGTATAAGGCTGACTTTGTCGTCTGTGCCTCAAAGAGGAAGAATTGCAGCCAATAAATATATTTTAATGGAGTTAGAAGGTCCTCCAGCCCAGTTAAGTGAACTCCTCAATGGATAATCTTTCCATTCAAACACATTTCTTCTAGAAGAATATTTAATTTAACATAAGGCAGTTGCCTTTGTGTTCAAAGCTGCATGCTTGTTAATTATAGGGCACCAGCACATATGCATGAGGTTATAACTTATGTATATGCTTGAGGTTATAACTAAGGTCAATATATCAATATGTATATTTTATAGTAGTTCATTATAAAATCAACTATTAAAAATTGCCTTAATGACTCCCAATTGAAAGAAAATGACTATGAGAAAATGACTACGAGATCAAAAGAAAATCAAAATTTCAGCAGGGAATTTAAAGGACAACATAGGTCAATCCAAGCAGCATGCATAGAGTTGGAGGCTATTTGGTACTTTGTATTCTTAGGAGTAGGTCCTCATGTAAGTATTAATCAGTAATACCCATTAATCTCCCTTTAAAGACTTCAGGGGGCTAATTTATATCATAGACTGAGGGGGTAAATACAAACAAGGCTTACACTGCCCCCTAACTTTCTGGGACTCCCTCCACATTTCTTTTAGCTGCTGATCAAAAGGCAAGAATAAAAATATCAGTTAAACCAATGATGAGTTGACAAGCTGTTTTTTTAAAAAATTTGTTTTAGTCCATTTGTGCTGCTATAACAGAATACCACAAGCTGGGTAATTTATAAAAAACATACTTACTTCTCACAGTTTTTGAGGCTGGGAAGTTGGAGATCAAGAGACCTGTAGGTTTGATGTGTGGTAAGTGCTGCTCTCTGCTTCCAGGATGGTGCCTTATTGCTTTATCCCCTGGAGGAGAGGAACATTGCGCCCCCATAAAGCAGAAAGTGAAAGGGCAAGGCAGCCGAATGTTGCCTGAGGCCTCTTTTATAAGGTTCTTAATCTCGTTGATGAGAGGAGCCCTCGTGGCCTAATCACATTCTAAAGGCCCTACCTCTTAATACTATCTCATTGGCAACACTTGAATTTTGGAGAAGTCACATTCAAACCATAGCAAAACTCAAATTCTAAATCCAGTCTAATTCCTAAAATGTGTCTTCTGGCAGCTGGGTGTTCTTTTGTAATTATTCAAACCCAAGCAAAGAGGAGCCTTTTCTACTATTCTGACACAGCATCAGATCATAATGTGTCTTAATGTCCGAGAGCCAAAGTCATGACTCAAGATTTTTATTCCTTTAAGAGATGACCTCTTGCATTTGCAATTTTATTATCCAAAATGTGACTAGTATCTTATTTGATTCTCAAAAAAAAAAAAAAAAAAAAAAACAGCGAGAGGTATATACTAAGTGCTGAAACTAAGGCTTAGAGAGTAAATTTGCCTTACCCACGTGTATGCAATGATAGATGCTAGCGTTATGCTACAGAAAACAAATGACTGAGGTCTGTGTTGCGAATGCAGAGCAGCTCAACTTCTCCTTCTGCTCAGTCTGCTTCTCTCGCCCCTCAGGACACTGTCACTAGAAGCACTATCAATAAACAGTCGGCATGTAAATCTCTCCCCAGAGTCTGTGTCATAGGGAACCTAACCTACAGTGGTCTAGTTCAAGTCTCAGAATAACAGAGTGTTGTGGAAACTAACAACCTAAAAATACTTACATTTGCTTTAAAAAATAACTGGTTTATAGAATCTAAGAATTTGAGAACTGCAAGTGACTTCAGAAATTAAATAGACAAGTGGTTCTCACAAAAAGAGATGAATAGACATTTATATTCTTTATATAAATTTTAAATCTTACAGTGATAGCCAGTCACTATCAACCATCTTAATTTATGAAACATTCATAATAGGAACTAATATTAGTATATGTTTTACACTTATAAAAGACTTTCGGCTGGGCACAGTGGCTCACGCCTGTAATCCCAGCACTTTGAGAGGCTGAGGCGGGTGGATCACATGAGGTCAGGAGTTCAAGACCAGCCTGACCAACATGGAGAAACCCCGTCCCTACTAAAAATACAAAATTAGCCAGACGTGGTGGCGGGCGCCTGTCGTCCCAGCTACTTGGGAGGCTGAGGCAGTAGAATCGCTTGAACCCAGGAGGCAGAGGTTGCAGTGAGCCAAGATCATGACATTGCACCCCAGCCAGGGCAACAAGAGCAAAAATCCATCTAAAAAAAAAAAAAGACTTTCATATTTGTCTTTTAATCTTCACAATCATTCTATGAGTAAAATAATTATTAAGCCATTTTACAGGTAATGTCACTGAGTTTGAAGGAGATGAAGTAATGTGCTTCAAGCCACACAGAATAGAAAGGATAAGAAATAAAATTAAATTTTTCTAATTCTAATTTGTGTTCTCTTGCTCACAAGTCACAGTGGTCTTTGGAGAGTCAGAGGCCAGCATATGTGGATGTGCCTGAACTTGCAAAGAATTTGAACTCAAGCCCAGGTAAAAGTGAAAGTTTTACAGGATAGAAGAAAAGCAGAGAAATAAGTCAATATTTTCGGTTGAGCAGAGCTGACATTCCATTTGTCAATATAATTTTTTACCTAATCTCAAAGTGCCATTTTAGCTACTATTACTCAGTTGCTAAATATACTTTTTAACATTATAAGTAAAGTCTTGAAGTTTCTTGAATTATTGGATAATTACCAGCCCTTAATCTCTGCAGAAATAATCTTTATGGTATTTCCCCCAAGAAAATTCATTCAGGACTTCCCAGCAATATCCATGTGAGTGTGGGTATTTAGCTCCCCCATCCCAAGATTCTGTTGAAATCACCAGGAGAATATTACAACAGAGACAAGCCTGCGTGTGATATAAAAGGGAAGGAAAAATGCAGCCCAAACAGAAAACTCTGGAGAATGCATGTTAAAGTACAAATATACCTGATTGACGAAAATCACTGAGGTACAATCTGCATTTACTCTTCCTGAGAAAGCTGTGCAGTGTAGCAGGAAGATATCAAGGAAAATGGAACCAAACCTTCCTAATTTGGAAGGCTATGTATCAAAAAGAGTGTTGACCATGGTAGAGAAGGACATGGCTCAACTTATAATTCAACTCAACACTGCATAAAGCATGTAAGTTACAGCTTATTAACAGCACTCAACAGATGCTCCAAGGCCCCAGGTTTGTAAAAACTGCTCCTGTCAGCTGAAAGACAGCAGGGATCCACAGAAAGAAGACCAAGAAGAAGGCAGATAACTAGTACAGCCAAACACATGAATGCCAAGCTGGACAGAAAGAAAGAATAGTGGTCTCTTCTGCTGAGTTTCTGTAAAGAGAAAGATAACTACACTGAAAAATATGCGTCATTCATACACCGGTAATGAGACAGATGCTAAGAAGCCAGGAGGAAATGATAGAAATTTCTACTTCATTCAATAAGAGAAAAATTAATACTATAAGGAATGACTGCTTGTTTTAGATGTGACAATAGTAATGTGGTCATATGATTTTAAAGAGCCTTTATCTTTTACAGATTCCTAAAGAAATATTTGCAGATGAATAAGATGACGTCTAGGATTTGTCTCAAAATAACTGAGGGTAAAGTGGATAGGGGTATAAATGAAACAGAATTGACCATAAATTTATAATTGTGAATCTGGATTGTAATGTACACGAAGGTTCATTATACTATCCTCTACACTTTTATAACAAGAAGTTTAAGAAAAAATAATCTAGAAGAATTAAAGGTTTAAATATAAACAACAACCCCATAAAATATTAGAAAAATGTTGGTAAACATATGTGTATATCTAATGCATTGTCATATAGACAGAATCCATCTGAAAATAATTAACATATTTGACTAAAGTGGAAATCTACCTATAGTTATACATATAGATCAATAAAACAAATATGTATAGATTCAAAAATATTTAATAACAAGGGAAGTTGATTGTAATATGTTAAATTATAAACAGATTATAGAACTAATAGAGCATAATTCAAAATTTTATATATTTATATTTGTTCATTTTACTAAGAGCTGGGCCACTGCAACTAAACAACTCAGAGCCTATGCCTTAGATGGAGACAGATAATAATAAACAATTCATTACATCTGAAGTGCTTATGAACTATGAATGAGAAGCATAGAAAGTTATCTAACAGGAAACAAGAGCCAGTTGGGTTAGGGAGGGGGGATAAGGAAGAATGACTTGATTGTTTTAGCTGACAACTCTAAGGAGTGACTGGGAGTTAACTAAAAGAAAAATGAAATAAAACTTAGATAAGAGTATATTTTTCTCATTCATGGGATGGCAGGAAATTTTTATTTTATTCAATATGCTTTTCCATAATTTCAAGCAGAATATTGAATTACTTTGATCATTGAAAAAGTGGATGGTATAGTTTTATACCATCCACTTTTTCAATGATAAAATATGAACTGGAAATTAATTTTTTTCTTATTATAGCTTCTTTCTCAATAACACAAACATATTTTGTTTGAAAATCCTTCAAACCTCAAATTAAAAGGTAATTATTTCTTAGGAGTTGATCTTGTAAGGTGCTGGTTTTATTAATAAATTGTAAAGTAAAACAAGATTTTTGATGAAATTATAAACATTATTTTTTATTTATTATCAAAACCTGGCAAAATGACTAAACATTATGCATATTGAAAGGAGGTGAGGGTAGTTGGCATGGGCAAAATTCACAATGAATATAAGTGGGTATTTCTAAGTGGCAAGCAAGAAGATTAGAAATATAATGCAGAGTGACAAAGACAAAAAAGTGAATGGGAGGAAAGTAGAGAAGAGGGAAGGGGAGGGTGGAGGAAGGGAGGAAAGAAGGGAATAGGTATGTTGGTCCACAAGTTGTAGGCTCACATACGCCTGGTCATACATAGTGCCAAAATTTACAAATTGCCAATGCTGCAAAATAATGGAACATTTAAAACCTTTCTACTTTATTTATTTGTTTTTTCTAACACTGCTCTTGTTCATCAACATAGGAAGAAAACCAATAAGCACTTGGGTTTGCCAGCATAACTCAAGGCACATGGAGTTTTTAAGCTTACAAATTCTTCTAAGAAATATAATTTTCTCATCATAATCTCCTAAACAAGAAGTGGGAAATATTTCATTTGCAAAGAATCTTCTTTTGTTTTTGATGCAAAGGAAAATCTAACAATAATTCTTTTTTTCATTTTTCTTTTAGAAATTAAGAACATATACATTTTCTGTCACTTTAACCTAATAGGGTGAGATTTATGCCAATATTGGGCATCACCAAGGACCATATTTCTGTACCTGCTATCATGGAAGGCTTAATGAGTAGGACGATAGAAAAGAAAAGGCAGGATTTCAGAATTAGACTAGTGTGGCGGTTTCTAATATTATGGAAAGTTACTTAGTCTTCCAGAGCTTTCATTTTCACCTGTAAAATCAGCTATGTCAAAGTCATATGGTACATGTATATAAAGTTTCAGTTTCAGGTATACAATAGATAAACCAACAAAAGAAAACCAGTTAATGTAGTGATAAACTCTTAGGTAAATATAAAAATTTTTAAACGAAACTTACTTTTGCTGTTTATTTCATCATCCTGCTTTTTGGTTAAAACTCTAGAAATGGCAAGATTTTTTCTGTCTTTAAAGTTCTTATCTTTGTATTCTAAGGAGATTTTCACACTACCGTCTTTCATATGTTTTGATTTAAGATGACAATATTCTATTCAGAATTGTAAAGAATAGTCTTTAAATGAAAACATAATTCTATGTGTCTGTCATATTAAATAAATAGGACCTCAAAAAATGTCACTCTACCTAAAGCCAGGAAAACCTGTGAGTCCTCATGTTTGGTAGCTAATTTTCTTCCAATGAAATACCCTATGGTTGAATTACAGGAAAGTCTGAATGGGGAAAAGCATTAATATTAACTGAAGGAGCCCAGGCTGCATTTTACTCATGAGATTTAAGCTTGAGCTGATTAAAGAGCACTTAATAAATTCACTTGGGCAAAGTTATGGCACTTGGGGGAGATTTGAAATAGGACTATAATTGTGAAAAGTTCATGGGATGCCAATTCATACCAGCGACGATAATAAAAGTGGCCAGAAGTAACAGGTCTGAGACCGTGGTTCAGATAAATTTTCCAAGGTAAAACAGCACTAAAAAGGTGATATACACAAAGACAGAATTTTCTTTCATGATTCACAGCAGCAGAAGCTTTCAAGAGACAAAGAACCCAGCAACTGAATGGATAATAGTGTGTTTGCTACTGGAAAGCAGAGGAAATAAGGGGCTAAAGATGGGAGGCTTGGAATAGAGTAGAAAGGAATGAACTGCTATCTGCTTTAATATTCACTAAGAAAAATTAAAAATTTAGACTGTGTGTGGAGACCTTAGGACTACAGAGAAAGGGATTTTTTTTCCACTTCACTTGTTGCATTATGTAGAGCAGAAGAGCCTTCTGCTTAAATGGTTTGCTGCACATTCATCTATTTTGGGGCAGAATGTGAACATTCTAAGCTGGATAAATCTATCCTGTCTCAATGGCATGTCTGATGTAATATTTATAACCCATTACATTAAAAGCAACTTCTGTATCCTTTATCCACAATTTGCAGGTGTTAGGCATCCTTAAACCAAAGGTCACTTGACTCTTATTAGAGCAGTTCTCTATATTTATGAATCACCTGGAAATCTGTTAAAAAGGAAGGTTCCTATTTCCCAACCTCCAGGAATTTTGATTCAGTAACTCCAAGGTAGGGCATAGTTAAGAAATACCCAACCTGAAGTGACTCCAAAACCAGACGGTCCACAGACTGAAGCCAAACCCTAGAGAATAGCAGACTCTTTGCTCATCCATTTTTTAAAGAGAAAAATTAAAAGTTCATTTGGATGCTAATTGTTCAACTTTTTATTTTACCCCATAATTCTGCAATTAAATAATAAATTAAAAATAATCAATAATGGATGTTAAAATCAATGGGTAAAAGTGTGATAAGGAAGAGTTTATTTTCATAATCTCAAATCATCTCTGTAGGAAATATAATAATAATTAATAATTTATAAGTAAGAAATAATTTTAATTGACTTTACAGTGAAGAATCTGGCAGACACCACTTTTAAACTTCTAAAATTTAACATTAACATTAATGAGACAAATAACATCATATTAAATAGCATCTCAAGTCTGATATTTCTGCCAAAATTGCATAATGTGAATTGAATCATCAGGAAATATTTAACAAATAGGTAATAAAATTAACCGGCCTCCACACTTCAAAAATATTAAGTCATGAAAGACAAGGATAGATTGATAAATTGTTCTAGACTGAAGAGACTGAAGGAGGCTAAGAAGACCTGACAACTAAATCCTATGCATGATCCCAGATTGAATGTTGTACCAGAAAGGAAAGAGATAAAAAAGGAGGTTTTGTTTGATTGACTGATTTTTTTGTTTGCTTTGTTCAATAAATGACAGCATTAGGAGAGTAGAAAAAATGCGAATGGAGTTTTAGGGTAAGGTGGTTGTATTTTACCAATGTTAATTTTCTGATTTTTATGGATATACTATGGTAACGTAGGAGAGTATCTTTTAGAAAAATATACACTGAGCAATTTAAGGATAATGAGATATCATATCAAAAAACATTTTCAAATGGTACAAAAATATAGAAAAAGCTAGACAGACAGACTGATAGAGACACAGAGAGAATGTAAAGGAAATGCGGTCAAATAGTAACACAGTGGAACCTGAGTAGACGGTATGCAGGTGTTATACTGTTGTACAACTTTTCCATGACTCTGAAATTACTTCAAAATAAAAAGTAGAGAGAGAATGAGAGAGAGAGAAAGCAATTTCAAATTCATCATTATAAAACGGCAACATGACTCCCTAGTGGAAGCAACAGCACCAGGTTTTATATTTATTTAACCTTATGAAACATAAAAGAGATACATCTAGTAAATATACGTATAAAGTCACAAACATTGAAAGTCAAAGATATTATCTGGCAAATACTAAGCAAAACAAACAAGCATAGGTATGTTAATGACAAAGAAAGCATTAAATAAAAAGCATTGTAATAAATAAGGGGAGTTATAATAGAATGATTGATTCCTCAGTTCTAAATATATATATGCACCTAATTCCATAGCATAAAAATATAAGACATAAAGCAAAAACTGCATAACCCCAGGTAGAAACAGGTAAGTTCACACTGAAAGAGATTTTAACATATCACTCTGAAACCAATAGGTCAAGCAAACAGGAGTCAGTAAGTACGTGGAAATTTGTACAACACTGGCAAGTTTGATGTATGAAGTTACATGAAATACTGTACTCCATGCCTGTAGAATACACATCATTGTGAAGCACATATGGAACATTTATAAAAATTTCCTTAATATTATTATACCATACATATAACAAGTTTCATTACATTTTAAAGGATTGGTATCATCCAGACCACAGTCTCTGACCAAATTGCAACTAAACAAAAAATCAATAACTATATGATAACTAGATAAATTATATATACTTGGAATCCCCTTTATGTGAGAATTCCGGATCTAGTTTACCACCGTCCCCATTAATCCCTATTGAGCCAGAACTGAAGGCAGAGTGAAGTGGCTATTCATCATTATACCACTAGTTCTGTTGGTTTCTTAGAGTAAACAGTCTTTCTTGATAACCATATCACTATCTAAAATGGGGTGAAGAGGGACAAACCAAGGGGAATATGTGTTTTTAAAAAATGTGAATATAATATGTTCATTATGCAAAGAAGGTATCAGAAGAATATGACTAATGCACCATTATGAGATGACCCAAGGTAAGAACTATTATCAATATACAGAAATGATGAGTGATGAAAAATAAGTCAACTTTAAAGGACTGAAATTTCTAAACATTTTTGGTGGATAAAATAAGCAATGCTATCGTGCAACGTCATTATGTATTAAGTGAATGTTTCCTGGGACTTCAAAACCTTTTGCAGGTGGTAAGCTTATTTTTATAAACTGTCTACAAAGTGCATTAGAAAGTATGTGCATCAAACAGAAATAATCAATTGCAAAAATATGTCTAGCCAGAAATGCTATAGTTCAATGTATTGTAGACTTAGCTAAGAACTTACAGGACACAATGCGTGAAAAAGTTAAATCTTTTGTGGCATATTCTATGGCAGCTGATGAAAGCACAGATATAAATAATACCACCCAATTAGCTATATTTATTCATGATGTCGAAGAGAATTTTGATGTGACCGAAGGACTTTTGGGCAGGATGCCCATACTAGAAATAACATCAGGAAATGACTTGCTTTTGTGTGTTAGGAAAATGTCCATGTTGGACTACTCAAAATTAGTAGTCAAGACTACAGCCAGTGATTCTGTAATGGTCAGTGATATACAAGTTTAATTCAAGGTAACAACATGTTCCTAGGTTATAGAACATATGCCTGACCAACGCATCACTCACCAGGGAGATCTTAAAAGTTAAAAATGAAACTCATCGTCAAGGTAGCCATTACCATATGGACTGTCTGAATCACAGGCAATACGGTGATTGGCTTGATGAATTAGAGGCTGCACTACTTGAAAACAGCTGGCTTAGTGGTGACATGAGGCTAAAGAGAAGTTTTTAACTATTCAAAGAAACTTGCCTGTGTTACTCAAGGAAAACTTCCAGCCTCTGTTCCCCAGTCAAAACTGGATCAGACTTGATCTTCTTGGTTGATATTACAGCCAATCTAAATCCTAAATATTTCTTTGTATCAGTGTTCAAATATACTTTCCACAAAATGTATGACTCTATTCACTTATCTGCAGAAAAACTGTGGCTTTGGGAAGATCTTAGCTAAGGTATAATAATTATAACTAGCCCACCTTTCTGCCCTAAAATTGGTTTTCAGAAATGAAAGTATAGCCTCAACTACATTCTCAAAATTGTACAGTTAAGAACTGACTTTCAAAATATATTACCTGACTCTACATTTTATAAAAATTACCTAATATTTTGCAGTGAGCTTTCCTCTGCGAATGAAGAAGCAAGTGAGAGATACTGAGCTGGAGCACAACAAAACTGAAAAACAAATATGATGATATTAAAAAATCAGAAGTCTACAAGTGTATCAGATAAAGTTGTGCTAAATGCAAAAACAACCATGCCAAAATACTATCCATATTCACAATTCCCTATTTTAGTTGTTTTTAAATTATGAAAATGAATAAAACTGAACATTGCCCCATTTAAAAATATCACAGTTGAATGTTTTTTGTATATTGAAATTCAAAATGCAAAACTTACAGTCATATTTTTGTTCATTAAAACAACACTGTAAGGGTGGTTCCAAGTCAACAAAATAAAAATTATGAAATATAATACATGAGTATAATGTTCTATTTGCAATTTTTATTTTGGAATTTAAGAAAAATTATCTCAATTTTATATGTGTCTATGTTATGTGTTTTCATCTTGCATCATTTATGTCACCTATATGACTCCTTTAACCATACCAGTAGTCTCAGTCACTTTTTTTACCTCCTCATCTACATTTTCAACTACCTATTAGACGTCACTATTTTTAGATGTCTATGGCATATCAAACTCAACATCTCTAAAACTGAACTTAGAAGACTTGCCTCAGTAATTCAAGTTCCTTAGATAGCACCTTTAACCAGACATTACATTCAAACTGATTCCAAATCTGCATTTCAACTAGAATATACTTCCTTCTCTATCACTCAGTGCAGCTAACTTTCTTGATAATGGCTTGCATATCTATGTTCTCTTATCTGTTCACATTGCCTTTGTTTAGTTACCAGACATTCTCAGATTAGGTTTTTGCAATGTCTTCTTTGAAAGACTTCCTGCCTTTAAATTCTCCAATCTCATTCCGTCCTGTACACTATTCCACAGTAAATTGTCTTCAGTGTACTGATGATCAGGTCCCTACTCTGCTCACACACTGATATTGACCTTGCACTGTTTTTGACCACCTACAGTATAAAGGTTGTGCTTCATCCCTACCAGAGTCACTGTGGTCAGCTCCCACCTAGTTCTCATGGTGCTGATGCCCACAGCTCCTCACCTTGCATATTTTTAAGTAGCTAGCTCATCATATGATGCATTGCAATGCTATTGTACCTTTTTCTCAAATTCTTATCTTAGCTCATGACTGGAATGCTCTTGGGCTCCATTTCTACGTGTCAAAATATTAGCCTCCTCTGAGATTCATCTCAAAATGCCTCATCTATGAAGTCAACATTGACCCACCCACTGAAATAGTTATCTATCTCTTAGGTAATCCTATTATAACTTATCCATCAATTTAGAAATTACTACTCACTGTGTTATAATAACTTGTATCAATTTCCTCTTGTCCCTACCAGACCAAAAATTTATTATAAACAAAAATTGTTTCTGACCTAACTTTGAGTCTCAGTGACTCTCTCTTCAAAATTTTTCAGTGAATTTGCTGAATTGAGGTTGGATGTTAAAGTAGGAGGAAATGGACCTTTAAATGATCAATAGAGGCAGTTTTTGGTCAATAAACTGAAATAATTTCCAAAATTCTACTGGTATTTTCGGCATGTGAATAAAGAGGACATTTGCCATTATTTGGCTACTCTGCACCTTCCCCCTTCCTACCAGCACTTTGATTGTTCAGAGGAATCACTGAGCCTCCCATTATATGCAGTCTTCATAGGTGGGTAATTCAAGATTTTGGTTTCTCTGCTCCTCCTAGCAGTATCTGAGCAAGGGCAAATGGCCAAATGTTAGGCTATTGGATGCTTATTCCTGGTGCTTAAATCTTGATTCAGTGATGAAAGAATGGAGAGGATTGGAAGTTATTCATTGTGTGGTTGTAGCAGAAGCAATGAAACAATGGTGATAATACTGGCATCCTGGCAAGAGTGCTCAGCCCCAAGGCCATTGCTATGCCCCCACTACCTTTCCTGGTTCTCCAGATTCTCCTAGGTTCATGCCTCCTTTTTCAAGTACCCAGGACCTCTGTAAACCTGCTAATATCCTTCCAATAAATTTATTTGTTCTTATTACCTAGGGTTGCTGTTTATAGCTTACACTAAGAATCTTTCCTAATACACCATATATATTCTGACTCTTACAAGAATATATGCTGCCTTCCAAATAATAACTATTATGTTAAAGTTTCCAGGCTGTAGTTTGCAAAGGGAGGAACCAATGATGTCATGATTCCATGCACATCACAGCTATTCACTAATTCTTTTTTATCATATTCTGAGTACTCATTAAAGAAGCTTTATAGAAAGTTGTCAGTAACAGCCAAGAAAATGAAGATGATTTCAAATAAAATATCTCCATTTCTTAATTATTTTATAGACATAATTATTCCTTACAAAGTAAGTACAGACTGCTGCTAATTCTATCTGGTGACCTAGAACAGTAAAGACATGTAAGAGCACTATCTTTCCTTGATAGTTCCCTTTTCCCTCTGCCAATGACAACAAGGAGGAAGTGAAAGCAGAGCATGTAGGATTTTTAGGGCAGTGAAACTAATTTTTATGATACTATAAAGGTGCATACACCATTATATATTTGTCCAAACGCACAGAATGTACAACACGAAGAGTGGACCCTAATGTAAACTGTGGACTTTTGGTGACAACAATGTGTCAATGTAGGTTCATCAGTTGCAATAAATGTACCACTCAGGTAGGGGATGTTGACAATGGGGGAGGCTGTGCATGTTGGAGGGCAGGAGAAATATGGGAAGCGAAATCTCTGTATCTTCTGCTCAGTTATGCTGTAAACAACTGCTCTAAAACATAAACCTTATTTAAAAACACAAAAGAAGTGAAGCAAGTACTCTCTGAGACAGAACTCCTTGAGTTTCCCTTTGGAATTCTTATTTCTTTCTCCTCCTTTTCACACACCTTGTCATGCTGTAATGTCACCTCCTGAATGGAAGTTGAAAACTGCTAGGATATTAAAGTGAATCTGCAAGATCCAGGTGAGCTTAAAATTTCACTTTTTTAACCTATTTTTATTTCAGACTCAGGAATATTATAATATTTGACTCATTTGGAGATTTTTCATACCTCTTTTGGCAGGAAAAAAATTGATTTAAAAAAAGGGATTTTATGAACTGAACCTCACAGTTGTAAAACATGTTTGACAGACTCTTAATAATTTGGTTTCTTATCAGTTTCTTTTAAATATTGTTTTTTCTCACAATTGAAATGAAAATTTTCATAAGACATGATTTGTTTCTTAGCACTTTGATATAGAGTCTAACAACTTTTTGCCAAAGTGTGACAAAACATGGGGACTGAGTACTCGTAAGTAATCAGTATATGGCTGACTGATTAACTGATCATCTTGACATCTTGATTATGATATGAAAGTCTTGCATGTCTGGCTTGAGGGAAGCCATATATGGGACCTGAATACTTCCTCAGAATGGTGATGAAATGAGAGTATACCTATATTCTTGCATATTTTAACCAAGTTATTTTCATGCCCTTTGTTATACCTAAAACAGGGAACCGTAACCATTAGTCCATGGGCTAAAACTAGCCTGCCACCTGGTTTTATAAATAAAGTTTTATTAGAACACAGTGACACTCCTTCATTTAGATATTGTCTTATGGCTGCTTTCACACTAAAATGGCAGGGTTAAGTAGTTGCAACAGGGACCATGTGACCCACAGAGCTGAAAATATTTTTCATCCAGCTCTTTACAGAAAATTCCTGTTATACCCTGGCCTAGAGTATAGTCCCCCCATCAAGAATAGCACGTGGAAAACCTAGATTAGCACAATGCTTCCTGACAATTCATATAGAAGACCATTATTTCACCCAAAAAAAACCATGAATCAGGTTTCAGTGAAGTGTCACAGCCTGTGCTAGTCACTGAGTCCACACGGTAAAAAAACAAAACAAAACAAGAGCTTGATTCTTACCCTCATGGAGCTTATGGTCAAGGGTGGAATCACTGATATGGAGGCAGTGGTCAGCAAGAAGCTGTTCAGAGCACAACGGCGTTCTAAGGAAACATCTACAGGCAGCTTGTTCCTTCTAATGAAAATATTGGTCTGCAGTTAAGTCCTGCCATGCTGTCCTGAAGGTGAAAGGGGAGAGAAGGGTGGGACAACACAGCCAGCACCAATTCTCCTTTCCTCTGAATTAAGTTAGTGGGTTGGTGGCAGGTAGGAGACACAAGTAAAGTATTTTGTTCGAGAATGGCAGAGTTTAAATTCAGGCACTAGCAGGAAGGTAGTTTTTCTAAAGTATTTCCATGGCTGCTTTCAGTAAAGTCCTCATTAGCCTTGATGTGGATTTCTTCTGATGATGCCCTTTACCCTGACTTGGAGAGACTGCAGCTTTTAAAGAGGCAGTTCAGTCCCCACTGTGGCTCAGTCCTTGTCCTAATTTAGGTAGTACAATAATTCTCCCCAACTGTGAAGATGATGAGATAGTTTTTCTGTGATTTCTTGTTTGAGAATTGGTGACCAAAACTTACAAGAAAACCACCCAGCCTGGGAGTCTTTTGGACTCTGCTGCAGCTAAGCTGGTGTCTTGTTGATATTACAGGCTCGTAAGGGGGCTAATCCAGAAGCTAAACACTCCTGCTGCCCCCATACCTACCTGTTTTGAAAATTTACAGAGTTTAGAATTTGAAAGGTCTGATAAATAGTCTGACTTAACCCTAATACTTGTTAAAAAAAAAAAAAGAAAAGAAAAGAAAAGAAAAAATGAGACCCTAAAATGCTCAATAGTTTACATTTGACAAATGTCATTTAAGGGATGTAGAAATGGAATTTCAATGCAATGTGATTTATTAATGAGTGAAACTTGTTTAAAAGTTGAGGACATGAAGTATACTATTTTTTTTTTTTTTGAGACAGAGTCTCACTCTGTTACCCAGGCTGGAGTGCAGTGGCGCAATCTCGGCTCACTGCAAGCTCCGCCTCCCGGGTTCACGCCATTCTCCCGCCTCAGCCTCCCGAGTAGCTGGGACTACAGGCGCCTGCCACCACGCCCGGCTAATTTTGTTTTTGTATTTTTAGTAGAGACAGGGTTTCACCATGTTAGCCAGGATGGTCTCGATCTCCTGACTTCGTGATCCGCCCGCCTCGGCCTCCCAAAGTGCTGGGATTACAGACGTGAGCCACCGCGCCCGGCCTGAAGTATACTATTTTAAGATATATGGAAGAGTACCTCCTGAGGTGTGTATATTCTTTCATGAACTTGATTCCATGTGGATCATGGCATTACAAACCACCTCAGAAATATCATTTTTACTCAGACAGAAAGTTCTTTACCCATGGCCCTAGCCACCTGTCTGGGCTATCTCATTGAGAGTACACACTTGGAAAATTTTAACACTGAATATCATTACTGAAGAAATACTGAAAATATCCATCCTGATGTCAGATCTATACTGCAACCTTAACAACAGGATATTTGAGACTAAGCCATCCAAAGAATCATCTGTGCCCTTGAACATTAAGTATGCCTTTTACAAAGTAATGTAATGAGAATAGTGTATAGTCATTGGTACTTTTGTCCACCAAGAAATATTACTTTTGTGTATTCATGTCCTTAGCCCACTTTTTGATGGGATTGTTCGTATTTTTTTCTTGCTAATTTGTTTGACTTCCTTGTAGATTCTGGATATTAGTCCTTAATCAGATGCATAGATTGTGAAGATTTTCTCCGACTCCTGGATTGTCTGTTTACTCTGCTGACTGTCATTTTGCCATGCAAAAGCTCTTTAGTTTAATTAAGTCCCACCTATTTGCCTTTGTTTTTAATGCATTTGCTTTTGGGTTCTTGGTCATGGAATTCTATGGCATTCACAGCAACCTGGATGGGATTGGAGACTATTATTCAAAGTGAAGTAACTCAGAAATGGGAAACCAACATCATGTGTTCTCATTCATAAGTGGGAGCTAAGCTATGAGGATGCAAAGGCATAAGAATGACACAATGGACTTTGAGGACTCAGGGGAAAATGGAGGGAAAGGGGTGTGGAATAAGATACTAAAAATTTGGTTCAGTGTATACTGCTCAGGTGATAGCTGCACTAAAATCTCACAGATAACCACTAAAGAACTTACTCGTGGCTGGGTGTGGTGGCTCACGCCTGTAATTCCAGTACTTTGGGAGGACAAGGCAGGCAGATCACCTGAGGTCAGGAGTTCGAGATCAGCCTGACTAATATGGAGAAACCCTGTCTCTGCTAAAAATACAATAAATTAGCTGGGTGTGGTGGTGCATGCCTGTAATCCCAGCTACTAAGGAGGCTGAGGTAGGAGAATCACTTAAACCTGGAAGGCAGAGGTTACAGTGAATGGAGATCACACTATTGCACTCCAGCTTGGACAACAAGAGCAAAACTCCATCTCAAAAAGAAAAAGAACTTACTCATGTAACCAAATACTGCCTGTTTCCCAAAAACCTATGGAAATAAAAAAACTTTCTTAGTTATTTGAAGATTATCTGTATCTGTCAGTTTTGAATGGTGGAGAAAAGACTTTATGGCTATGCCTCTTTGCAGAGGGATATGAGCAGCAGACAACAGTCTCTTCAGCCTATGAGCATGTAAAATAAAAAACAAGTTAGTTACTTCCAAGATACAATGGGGGCACAGGCATTGTGTAAAAAGTTCCTGTTACAAATGGGAGAAATTGACCAAAACAAAGGGGCCACAGACCCCATGAATATCTGAAACCCAGCCAGTCATTCATTAAATCTTAAAGCTCCAATATCTTCTTTGATTCCATGTCTCACATCCAGGCCATGCTAATGGAAGAGGTGGGCTCCCAAGGCCTTGGGGAGCTCCACCCTGTGGCTCTGCAGGGTACAGCCCCACAGCTGCTTTCATGGGCTGGCATTGAGTGCCTGCAGCCTTTCCGGGCACACAGTGCAAGCTGTCAGTGGATCCGAGGTCTGAAGCATGGTGGTCTTCTTCACACAGCTCCATTAGGCAGTGCCCAAGTGCGGACTCTGTGTGGGGGCTCCAACCTAACATTTCCCTTCCACATTGCCCTAACAGAGGTTCTCCATGAGGGTTCTGCCCCTGCAGAAGACTTATGCCTGGACATCCAGGCATTTCTATACATCCTCTGAAATCTAGGCAGTGGTTCCCAAACCTCAATTCTTGCCTTCTGCACACCTGCAGGCCCAACACCATGTGGAAGCTGCCAAAGCTTGAGACTTGCACACTCTGAAACAATGGCCCAAGCTTCAAGTTGGCCCCTTTTAGCTACAGCTGGAGCTAGAGCAGCTGGAACACAGGGCATCAACTCCTGAGGCTGCACAGAGCAGCAGAGCCCAGGACCTTACCCCCAAAACCATTTTTCTCTTTTAAGCCTCCAGGCCTGTGATGGGAGGGGCTGCCATGAAGGTCTCTGACATGACATGCCCTGGAGACATTTTCCCCATTATCTTGGCTATTAACATTCATCATCTCTTAGGCAAATTTCTGCAGCTGGCTTGAATTCCTCCCCAGAAAATAGGTTTTTCTGTATTACTACATGGTCAGGCTGCAAATTTTCCAAACCTTTATGCTCTGCTTCTCATGTATACATAAATTTCGATTTCAAACCATGTCTTTGTGAATGCATATAACTGGACACTTTCAGGAAAAGCCAGGTCATCTCTTGAATGTTTTGCTGCTTACAAATTTCTTCTGCCAGATACCCTAAATTATCTCTCTCGAGTTCAATGTTCCACAGGTTTCTACTGTAGGGGCAAAATGCCGCCAGTTTCTTTGCTAAAGCATAGCAAGAGTCACCATTGCTCCAATTTTCAATAAGTTCCTCATCTTCATCTGAGACCACCTCAGCCTGGTCTTCATTGTCCATATGAATCAGGATTTTGGTCAAAACCATTCAACAAGTCTCTAGGAAGCTCCGAACTTTCCCACATCTTCCTGTCTTCTGTTAAGTCCTCCAAACTGTTTCAACCTCTGCCTCTTACCCAGTTCCAAAGTTGCTTCCACATTTTTAGGTTTTTTTTTTTTTTTTTGACAGTCTTGCTGTTCCCAGGCTGGAGTGCAGTGGTGCGACCTCAGCTCACTGCAAGCTCTGCCTCCCGGGTTCATGCCATTCTCCTATCTCAGCCTCCTGAGTACCTGGGACTACAGGCGCCCACCACCACACCCAGCTAATTTTTTGTATTTTTAGTAGAGACAGGGTTTCACCATGTTAGCCAGGATGGTCTTGATCTCCTGACCTCGTGATCCGCCCACCTCGGCCTCCCAAAGTGCTGGGATTACTGGCGTGAGCTACCGCGCCCAACCTATTTTTAGGTATCTTTTATAGCAGTGCCCCACACTATCCCAGTACCAATTCTCTGTATTAGTCTGTTTTCACACTATTATAAAGATACTACCTGAGGCTGGGTAATTTATAAGCAAAAGGTGTTTAACTGACTCACAGTTCCACATGGCTAGGGATGCCTCAGAAAACTTGCAATCATGGTGGAAGACAAAGGAGAAGCAAGACATGTCTTACATGGTGGCAGGAGAGAGCGGGAAGCACCAGACATTTATCAAACAACCAGATCTCGTGAGAACTCACTCACTATCATGAGAACAGCAAAAGGGAAATACACTCCCATGATCCAGTCACCTCCCACCAGGTCCCTCCCTTTACACGTGGCAATTCGAGATGAGTTTGGGTGTGACACAGAACTAAAGCATATCAGATAGATTGAAGGAGGAGAGTAGAGAGAAACTGAAAACGACTCCTAGGTTTAGAGCTTGAACAACTGGGTAGATGCTAGTGTCCTTCACCGAAATGGAGAAGCCTTGAAGAAAAAACAAGTTGGGTAGGAAGTGAAAGCAGGAGGGTTTTTTATTTTTAATTTGATAGCTTCATTTGTTTTGTTTGTTGGTCATTATAAATATGAAACACTAAAGAGATATCCAATGAAGATAAAAACAGTTATATGAGTTGAAATTGGAGTCAAGAGAAGAAATATAAATTAGAGCACTGTCAACATCATAAAAATTATACTTAATGCTATGAGATTGGTGAAGTTCACCTAATTTTTTGATAAATAAAGTAAACCATAAGTTGTTTTTATGTTAGTGGCAGTAGATCTTTCATCCATATATTCTGATCCCATCTAAGGGTTTATTGAGGTAACTGGTCCATAATCATAAGACAACTTTCTGGGGTTAAAAGTGTAATTGAGGCCATATACCAGAGCAAAGGTTCTGGTGGATATTTGCATCAAACCTGTGATTTTGGCTTCATGAACATTACCCTCTAGCCAACCAACAGTGCTAAATGCAGACAAATTTCTTAAAGGAAGTATTTGTCCTTTTTAGCTTTTAAATAATCAAAACCAACAGAAGAGCAATTATCATTAAATAGGGTTTTCAAATAAGCAAAAACAAGAAAGTATTAATTTCTGAATTTATAGAGGGACCCTGTTGCTTTTAAATAGAAGTGACATAATTTTTAATAAACTACAAATGTTCCTCGAATCTTGATCACAAGATCTAGACTTACTTTACTCTATTTTAATTCTTTGCTTATTACTTTAAATTATAGATGACATTTCACTGAGAAAAAGCAACAGAACTGGGCCACTGCAGACTAACCTGAACTAAAATGATTTGAGACTTTATAACGGGCAAAAAAGAGACATTTTTATTAGCAAAATTGCCACATTTTAACTCTGGCTGCCCTGAATTTTATTCATGAGCCTTTGACCATTAAAGCAATGCTTGTCAATCTCTCTTCACTGATGATGTGATTCTATACAAAGAAAATCCTAAAGACTCCTTCAAAGGCTCCTGGAAGTGATAAATGATTTCAGTAAAGTTTCAGGATACAAAATCAATGTACAAAACTCAGTAGCATTTCTATACACCAATAACATTCAAGCTGAAGGCCAAATCAAGAATGTAATCTCATTTACAGTAGCCACACCAGTAATAATAATAATAATAATAATAATACCACCTTGGAATATATCTAACCAAGGAGTTAAAAGGCCTCTACAAGGAGAACTACAAAACAACACTGAAAAAAATCATAGGTGACATAAACAAATGGAGAAATATTCCATGCTCATGGATTGGAAGAATCAATATTATTAAAATGGCCATACTGCCCAAAGTCATCTACAGATTCAACACTATTCCTATCAAACTACCAGCATCATTGTTCACAGAATTAGAGAAAACTATTCTAAAATTCTTATGGAACCAAAAATGAGCCCAAATTGTCAAAGCAATCCTAAGCAAAAAAGAACAAAGCCAGAGGCATACATTACCCACTTAAAACTATAGCATAAAGCTACAGTAACAAAAACAGCATGGTACTGATACAACAACAGATACACAGATGAAGGGAACAGGTTAGAGAACCCGGAAATAAACTGCACTTCTACAACCATCTGATCTTTGACAAAGTCAACAAAAATAAGCAATGGGGAAAAGACCTCCTATTCAATAGGTGGTGCTGGGATAGCTGGCTAGCCATATGCAGAAATATGAAAGTGGACTCCTACCTTTCACCATATACAAAAATTAATTCAAGATGGATTAAAGATTTAAATGTAAGAACTCAAACTTTAAGAATCCTAGAAGAAAACCTAGGAAACACCATTCTGGGCATTGGCCTTGGAAAAGAATTTATGACTAAGTCCTCAAAAGCAATTGCAACAAAAACAAAAATTAACAAGTGAGACCTAATTAAGTGAAACAGCTTCTGCACAGCAAAAGAAACTATCAACGGACAACCTACAGAATAAGAGAAAATATTCATAACCTATGCATCTGACAATAGACTAATATCCAAGATCTATGAAGAACCCAAACTAACAAGCAAAAATCAAATAACCCCATTAAAAATGAATTAAAGACATGAACAGATACATCTCAAAAGAAGACATACAAACAGCCAACAAACATGAGAAACAAGCGTGAAAAACAAACATGAAGAAAGGTCATCATCACTAATCATCAGAAAAATGCAAATCAAAACCACAATGAGATATTATCTCATAACAGTCAGAATGGCTACTATTCTGACTAAATCTAAAATAAAGTTGAAATTATAAGAAATAAAATACAATAATTTCTGTGTCTCAAAGAAAAACTGAGCTTTATAGATTAGGGCTGAGATTTGAAAGGACATATAAGTAGTAGTTGTCTTCTACTCCCAAATTTATAACCAAGTGGGAGATAGAAACAGAAATCAGTAAATAACAGGTATATTGCTTTACAAATTCCACCACACTTAAATGGCGGCAAGGGAAATGGTAGAGATCCTTACAATGATAAGGAAAATAGTGTGTACAGAGGGAGGGTGTAATCAAACCAAAATGTAATCAAGTATGTACTGAAAAGTTCAAAATTGTATTTAAGATTAAAGGCTGTGATGTAAGGTTAGAAATGTAATATGTTTAGAAACATAAAAATTAATATAGTCACCATATAGTTGCCAACAAGACTGTGCACTCTGTACTTCAGAGAGTACAATTCACATAGAATAGGATGTGGGTGACAAACATAAATATGAGTATCGGTGTGGATATTTCTAAAGAATATCCTGAAGACATGACACCTCAAGAGAGTGGTGCCTAACTCTTTCTAGAGAGGTTAAATAAATCTTCATAGAGGATGTCAAATTTGTGCTGATTTTTGAAAAATGGATGGATGTTTTCTAGAGTAAAAAGACAAAAGGGTTAACAGCTTTCAGAAAAAAGCCATGAAATGAACAAAGTGGTACAGAAATGAGAGAACATGAGGTTCATAGTCAGTAAACCATAAATTTTGCAAAGTCTCCAGAGTAGTTTGGAAAAGATGGGACGGAGGTTTAAAAAAAATGAAAAGCTGAATAGTTAAGATCTGTTTTACAGGGTACCTTGTGTGTGATATGCTAATGGTAAAAAAATGTATCCCACATGAAAGGGGAAAATGATGAAATTATTTTAACCAATACGTAAACTGAAGGATGCCACAAGCAGGATATGCTGGTTTAAATTAACCTATGAAACAAGGAAGAAAAGGCTTCCATTATTGAACGTTTAAGCCTATCTTGTGTCTAAGCCTGCAAGCTACATAATCCTAAAAGAACAAAGATCACAGAGTGAATGGAGTCTTTAAGGTCATCGAGCTCAACACTAACCCAACCCCATGTTGCAACCTCGTGTACGGCACACTTGCACCGACATATATACACAAAGGAAAAAAAATCAACATTCATCCTTTAGAGTTAATTAAGGTTTTGGGGCTTTTTTTCACATAATTTTTACTTTTCTTATCATGTAGACATAATTGGACATATGGGAAAGACAGTTGCTAGGCATAAATATGTGAGGGAGGAGAGAATTTTCTCCCATCCCACCTGGTCTGTGCAGGCTTCCTGCATGAGATAGAAAGAAGATTTATGAATGAGGGCAGAAAGGTGGCGTGGAAGATAGGAGGATGGAAATAGTCTTAGGTTTATCACACGCTAAAGAAAAAAATGGAATAAAAATGCCTTACTTTAACACGTTAATATTTTCCAAGGTGATTGGCCTATGTAATTTTATTTGACCCTCACGTTCACTTTATATAGGCCTCTTTCCTCATTTATTATTTAATTCATTCATTAATGAATATTTATAGAGTGACTAGTATATGCCCAGAAATGAGCCAGGTACCAAGGAAGAAACAGTAACAAGACAAACATGTTTCTGCCACAGGAAGCTTAGATACTAGAGGGGAAATAATACTCAAGATAGGTTAAGGGGCCAATAAATCACTATAGCACAACCGTTTTGGCCGAGCGCAGTGGCTCATGACTGTAATCCCAGCACTTTGGGAGGCTGAGGCGGGCGGATCACCTGAGGCCAGGAGTTTGAGACCAGCCTGACCAATATGATGAAACCCCATCTCTACTAAAAATACAAAAATTAGCCAAGCCTGGTGGCATGCACTTGTAATCCCAGCTACTTGGGTGGCTGAGACAGGAGAATCACTGGAACCCGGGAGGCAGAAGTTGCAGCAAGCCGAGATTGTGCCACTGCACTCTGGCCTGAGCAGCAAGAGCAAAACTCCATCTCAAAAAAAAAAAAAAGTTTTATCATTTTTCCATGAGGAAAAATAAATTGCTAAGACAGACAATAATGGAATTGGGATGAAAAGTACATTTTATTTCAGATATGGCAGCTAGAAACACCCTTCTGAGGAGATTTGCTTAAGCTGAAATCCAAAGGAAAAGGAAAAATGATTACAAAATAAGTGACAGAAGAAATTCCAAGCCAATAGAACATGACAAGGTCCTGAGGTAGGAAATAATTTAGCATGATCTAGGAAGTAAACACAGATCAGCATTCCTGGAGCATTACTGGATCTGGGAAGACAATGGCGTGACATTCAGTGGGAGAGCTAAATAGTGTTGATCCATTAATTGACCATGTTAAATAGTTTGGGTTAATCTCAGGGCAATGGAAATTCTTCAGCAAGACAGTGACATGGATTTACTGAAGGCATACATTCATATATATGGTACCTAGGTTTTGATCTGAGCAACAGGGAAAACGATATTGCCATTTATTAGGAAGAGAAGTTACAAAGTTACAGCACTGTTGAAGATGAGAGACAAGGGTTTAGTTTTTCTGATTTACTTTTAGAGTTTAATGTTCCTGTTATATTAAGGATATCTCTAAGACATTCAAGTTGAGATGAAAAGCAGAAAGCTGACTCTGTAAACCTAAAATTTCTGCTGGTAATTTTGAATTTATCAATACAAATATGGCAGATAAATTTAAGGGAGGGGGAAAATCACCTAGTGAGAAAATACCACTATAAGAAAAGGGACCAGGATGGAACTCCAAATCACTCCCACAACTGGAGATCAATGGGAAAAGAGGAGCTAACAAAGGAGCCTGGAAAGGATAGTCAGTGAAATGGAAAGAAAAGCATAAGGCAGAGTCATAACCGAAGCTAAGAGAGGAGAGTGAATCCACGAGAATATGGTTAACTGTTGCGAATTCTAGAAAAGATGGAGCAAAGTGAGGAAAGAAACATGTCTGTTGAATTTAGCAACTAAAAAAAAAGATTGATCCCATAGAGAAAAGAGAAAGAATGGACTTTAAATAAGATAAGATGGTAAAGAAAATAAAAAAGTAATTTCATGAAGGTTTATAGGGTTTCTGGTGGGAAAATATGAGAGTTTGCTTCTTATGACTTCTACTTTCTCCATTAAGTTTGAGGCAAGGTCTCCAGTTGAATGTGAGAGTAGAAAAGAGCTTTTGGCTGTTTTAGCAGATAGATATTCCCAAATTGAGAATTGAGATGATTACAGTGAAGCCTTAACCATGTGATTTTTCCCCAGCAATGTTTAACTTGCACAAGTGTTAACATGAAGAATATATATAGAAAGAGTAATGTTTATCCAAGGTTTGAGTTTTTCCCAAGAAATAAGAAGAAAAATAAGAAATAGAAGGAAAACGATACAATAGAACTATGATTAGTTGCAAGAGAATGATTCTAACAGTGGAATTTGATCTAAGCAAGGAGAAAAATGAATTCAGTAGAGTATGGATAGACAGTAGAAAATGGCTGAACTAAAAGATGAGAGATCTTGCAAACCACAAAGAGAGTAGAGGAGAGATTTAGGAGTGCAGAGTGGGGAGACAAGGGAAGGTAAAGAACAGCATAAGAATGAGGTTCAGAATGATGATGGATGACTGAAGTGGCCTGTGTCCTGGCAGTGAATGACCAAGGTAAGCACTGATGTGACACGTGGCAGAATTAGTCTAATTTCTCCATAAGGACATATTGTTAGGGGTGGAATGCTTCTTTGGTGGTGTAGCAGACAATGAACAGCAATTCCCTGATGTGTGGTGAGAGCCAACAGGGCAGGAGGGCAAATGAGGAAATCAAGTCTTAAAACAGTTCCGTGATGGTGTCAAGGTTGTGTGGCCAAGTAAATGAGAGAACCAGTACTAATTTGAACATCATCTAATCCTAATCAGCTACTTTTTCCACTATCCTAAACTTTCCTGAGAAAAATGCAGCCAGGCTTGAACATGAAAGGGAGATAAAGGAAGTAAAGTGTGCATAGGTTTTCTTAATGAGAATGGCAATATATTTAGAACCTAAAAGGGGAAGATTTTGTTCACTTTAATGTACCATTTTTTATTTTTGAAGTTTAACTGTCAACAATCCATTTTGCAAAAAGAGAAACTGAGGCATAGAACATAAAATAATGTGCAATCCATTGTTCAGCAAATTAATTTCAGAAGCAGGAATAATGATTGCTTCTTAGGCCTGTATCATAAGTGCTTACTCCCAAATAAAGTGGGCTAAATAAAAGGCAAGGAAAATTAGTTTTGCTCTCTGTACCCTTGCCTGGTAATGAAATATCCAATTAAAAGAAATTATGAGCCTTTAAGGATGATTGCTCTTGCACAAAGTGAACTGAAATGGAAATTCATAACCATAATCCCATATCCATCATATGAGACTATTAATTGGAATAATTTTCATAAAAGCTTAGGTTGAACACTCTCATTAGGAAGGCATACCTTGTGAAGCAATACCCAGCTTCAAGTTTGGAAAATGTTCCAGGGCTCTCTGCCCTTTGAGCCGCAGGATTCAGAATTGCTTTAGAGATGTCATTTATAGCAGTGCTTACTGCTGTAAACAGCTGAGAGCTTGTCCAGGACTTGTTATGTAACATTTCTGGGATTTTGCCTCATAAATAGAAAACTTGTTAAAGCCTTCAAGAAAGGAAATTAGGCGATTGTGCCCTTTATTTGTGTACATGTAATTTTCTGTAGCACATATTATATATACATCATACGTATTCATATATATATGATGTCTGACACATTATTAGGGGTTAATAGATGTCCAATTTCAGTTATCTAAATTTTTGAAGTAAATTTTGAGCTTCTGACTCTCGAAGTCCTTTTATAGCATACCCACAAAATATTTCTGAATCAAGGCTTACTAACTAAATGTATTCACAAATATGCCATGAAATTTCATTTGGCAGCTCTAATATTTGTCTTCAATTCAGTGAATATTTAATCTCTGTTGTTCTGTCAAATGCATAAGGAAATTCAGAGTAGGAGGGAGTCCTTAAGCTCACTGAATACAAAGTGACATTTAATTTTTTCTCTCCTTTTCCTATGTACCTTTCCACACAGAAGTATTGTTTAATACTTAATGATTTATCCATACCATTATGTTATTCTCCAGGATTTTAATGTATTCTCATACAGGCAGTTCTGACAAAGGGATAGAGTGCAAATTTGACTCTAAGTCTGTGTATACTTGATGGGTTTTGGCTCCTGTTGAGAAATATGTTTCAGTATTTGCATACCAAAAATAAAAATGAACAGCTACACGGAAGGATGAGAAAAATTAACCACCACCTTTGGCACCAATCAGAGAATCTGATATAGCTGTAACAATAATAATAATAATAATAGTAGTTAATATCTCTTGAGTTCCCATTATGTTTCCGGAGTTCTTAGCTCTTATACGTATTAACTCCTTAAAAATAACCCCACACTCCCATAAGGATGCAGCATCTTTAGGGTATTCTTAGGCAACCTACAAACTCTAAAATAGTTTCTGGCACCCCTTAAGCCAATAGGCAAATCATTATAGAATTTGTTAGTTCTGTATACTAACATTATTATAAGAGCATGAGTTTGTATGTTGAAATTGGCACTGTGCAGGAAACATAGGGAGTAGGAAAAATTACATTTTGCTCCAGATACAATAGATTTAATTCAAGGAAATGCTCTACTAAGAAATTACGTAGCAAGCAATTTTAAAATGACCCACCGCATTTGCTGAACTGTTAATATGCAATTGTATAACAGGAGTCTCATGTAAACATCACAGAAGCTGCAGTCTTGAGGGCATCACACGATAAATGTGGACTTAGGAATTGTGTGAGATGATTTCTGCTCTGGACTCTATTTATACACCTTTCTATTTTAATTACTACCAACTATACAAATAGTTGAGTCCAGTAGTCACTTCTGAGAACTAACAACCCGGCAACACGAAAAGGATAGAAGCATCCTAAAACCCCTCCCCAGCAAGAGTAATCTATAAGAAAGTAACTAAATTCAATCCATTTGACCTAGCATAGGTAAAAGAAGAACATAGAATGCAAATCTGGAAACAAAAATAGAGTTAGAAAAACACTTTGAAATGGCTCTGAGACTGAGTGATGTTTTTCCTTATCTCTTTATAGAAAAAAAAAAAAAGGTTAAGTCCCAGCAAGGGCCCATGGGTGAGAGGCTCAGCGTGAGTGGAGGATCTTCATAGATGAAGGGATGAAGGAAATTGTATGAGCAAATTTTCTGAAGCCAAGTGGAACGAAATGATCCTCTGGCCATACTGGGTGAGATACAGTTCTCACAGTGGGAGCTTGTGGGTTGCCATAGAGACCTATTGCCTTGTGGAAGATGGTGATTTAACATAAGGGATTAACCACAAAGAAATGGTGCTGTCAATTACTATGAAATTGAACAACATCACATTAGAAAAGATATATGTATCCACTTTAGAGATTTGAACTTGACTCATAAAATTTACAAAATCAAGCAGCAAAAATATTATATATCCTTACTTCTTTGTAGAACACTCACTCTCCTTATGATTGCTTTAGGATTACCACTGAGTACCCCTCCCCAACCCAGCTTAGGAAGGAATGTGTCTCTGGACCTGAGGGAAGAAGAAAAGTATAAAAAATTGTATACTACCCATGTAAAAAGCAGGCAAAGTAAAAGCTAAATTTTCAGAGAATTGCTAATATCAGGGACTCTGCAAATATAAAATTTTCTCTAAATATTCATATAATTTTTGTCTTTAAATTGGGGTTAGAATATCGAGGATGAAGATTCTGTCCTTTGAAAAGAAGACTACAAATGAAATTTTATGATTGTGTTTAGCCAAATACAAAGATATGTGTTTAGGAGTTACTTCGATGGCTTATTTGCTTACAAATTTAGATGTCTGGGGGAGGGATAGCATTAGGAGAAATACCTAATGTAAATGTCGAGTTGATGGGTGCAGCAAACCAACATGGCACAAGTATACCTATGTAACAAACCTGCACATTGTACACATGTATCCTAGAACTTTAAGTGTAATAAAAAACAAAAGAAACAACAACAACAAAAAAAACAAATTTAGATGTCTCCTTCAATAATAGAAGCAGTGATTGGGTAAAACAAGTAATGCCTGGTAGTGTTCACAGCAAACTTTGGGGTTTGGGAGCTGGGGAGCCCTAACCAGGAATCTACATTATTTTAATTATTACAATAATATATTGCCTGTGGACAAAAAGGTTAAAGAAAACTGAGAATTTGTAAAAAAAAAAAAAAAAAAAAAAAAAATTCCAGAAATTTTTATTCTGTATCTACACTGGTATCGGCATTAATGTCTTAAATATATGTATTCCTACAACACACACACAAACATATACAAACATAAATATATACACACACTAATATATACACATGCAGTGTTAGATGTACCGTTTTCTATGTGCTTTCAAATACCATATGTTTTACTAAAGATCTAGCTAAAAAAGAAAACTTGGTGACTGAATATAAATTGCTATTAGATGTTCAATATTCAGGAAAACACAGGTTTCTGACTAGTAATCAGATATGTGAACAAATGACACAGGCACAAGGACTTTGGAAGATGATGACAACCAACTACCTTCCTTTGCCAACTTGGTTTATCAAATATTTTCAGATGTCTTTTTAAAATATTTTTTACATCTCTGAATTCAAACTTGCTAAAATGTGAATTTTTTCTTTTTTCTTCCAAAGTTTCCTAGCCTTATTCCAGTAAGTCTAGTGAACCTGAGGGACCAGCTCTGTCCAAGAGTTTATTCTGTTTTTGTATTGCTGCCTCATCAGGTTGGTATTATACCAGTGAATCCCACAGAGTCTGATAACTTCAATGTCCTCTTGATGCAATGTCTGAGGCATGCCTCCAACTCTGGTCTAGGAGCCAAAGAGAGAAAGAAGAGGTCATCCCCACTGCACCCTCTTCTACAGTTACCCCACATTGTGATGCTTGGTTTCCCAATGCAACTGAACCTGCCTCTTCAATGTACCCATCATGGCAGATTAAAATGGCTACAACTTGTTTGCTACTTCTCTCATAGAGGCACAATCAAATTCTCCCCTTTCCCCTTAACTCTGGTTGGCCTGGGTTACTTGGTTGACCAATAGAATGCTGCAAAAGTGATGTTTTGAGACTTCCAAGACAAGGTCATTAAAAGTCTAGCAGCTCCTGTTTGGGTTCTCTGGATGCTTTTGCTCTCAGAAGAGCCAATAGTTGCATAAAAGGTCCAGCCATTCTATGGCTGTCACACTGCAGGGAAGTCCAGGTAGCTACATGGAGAAGGCATATTGGAGATAGAGTGATGTCAACTATCCTAGCACAGGTGTTGGATACACGAGTGAGGATACCACCTTGGACATTCCAGTCCCATCAGTTATGAGGGAGAGAATTGGGGCCCACTCATATGGCCCTCATTGAGCTGTCTCAGCTACCTCCAGCTGTGTGAGGTAGCTTAAGCTACCTCTAGCTACCCTCATCTAATTTTGGAACACAGACAAGCCATCTCTCTTGTAAGCTGCCCAAATTTCTGATCCACAAATTAATGAGCATAATAAAATGACTTTTTTACTCCAGTGAGTTTTAAGGCTATTTTGTTATCAGGAGTAGATAACTGGAACGAATCCATATGCCCACACACAAATACACACACACATACACACACACACACGCAGTCATTTCCCAAGGCATGCCCATGATTATCATTCAGAATATGCCTTGTTCTCCTATTAATTCTAACACACATTTCTCCCCACAAACAATACAGTATCAGAAGACTTTTAAATGTCTATAATTTAATCTATAATTATCTTTTTGTATAAGTGCTATTTTTTCTTACCTACTCAAAAGGGAATAAACAGCCTTCTGACAAATATCAAAAGATGAGCAAAATTTCCAACTGACATAACTCCTTCAACACAAGAACTTGAGGGCTGAGATGGATGAGTGCTGTAGGATGGCTGGAACTTCTGCTAGCAGAGATCTAAATTGGGTGAGGGGATTGGGAATCTAAATTTTTCAAAGCCATAACTAACGTAAATTGTCAAAGCATAAATAGGTGGTTTGAGACCTAGCTATTTCCTGGTATTTTCTCTGCGCTTAAGAGGAGAGCAAAAAAATAGCAATCTACTTCTTTTGACCTGTTTGCCCGTAAGTGGGTGTTTCTTCCCTAGCCAGTCAAGGCAGCAGTTAAATACTTTCAAAAAGTCACAGGGAGGATCATGCTCCTTAAAGCACAGTAAAACAGCATTGCATATTGGAAACTGAAGACTAATTGTTACATACTTTTTCAGTGACTGTTTAAAATTGGCTCTGCTCTATGTTGTAGCAAAAAGTATAAAACAATAGAAGAAATAATGCAATTAAATTTGGAGTTTTGAATAGTGTAACATTTAAATAATTCCTCTTTTATGCTCTTTAAGGGATTTCTTTGCTCATGTTCATTTACAAAGTAGAAAAATTTTTATTACTAAATATATGTTCTTAGAGGAAAGCATACAGGTGCCTTAAAATCTAAGGGTTGGAATTTCAGCATAGTATGCTACCTATATGACTATATGTACATAAACTGCAATGGATTTGATAAAGAAAGGCTAAATAATAGTCAGGTTGTAATTTTGGTGTTTCATTATGCTCGGCCAATATATCTGAGATTATGTCATGCTTCACTAGGAATACTTCACTGCAATTTTGGGTGACATCTAAATGTAACATGAGTGTAAACCTCGCCTATAGATATATTGGCTGAGCACACAATTTCCAGTCAAGATTGCAGCTGCACTTTGTGATCTTCTCTGAAGGACAAGGATTTCCAATCTGGGTTTTAACTAAATTTTGTGCTTTGATCCTAAGTGATGTGAGTGATAGCATTAAAAAAATGAGTTTCTACAAACTGTGAACTTATTCTGATTGGTTCAGTGCATTAAATATCTAATTTTTTTTTGTATTTTATTTGGTTACAGTTTCCATTTATTGTCTATAGGTAACCACCACAAACTTGTAGGGGCTTGAAACAACAATTTTATTTTGGTCACAGTTTTGTGGCTAAGGAATTCAAGAGTGACTCTTCTGGGTAGATGATGTCCAATTTATATGACATCCATTGAGGCAACTGGGGCTGGAGGATCCCCTTCCAGTCCAGCTTTTTCACTCATGTTTCTGGAGCCTTGAACTCAGCCTCAGAAATTCCAGAATAGCCTTTCCATCATGTCTTATTAATCAAGCAAATCACAAAGTTTAGCCCAGATTCAAGGGGAAGACAAGTTGATTCCACTTCTTAATAGAAGTGTATGTAGCAAAGAATTTGCAGTAGTCTTTAATGTACCAGTTATATTTTATATTTACTATTTTATCTTTCAAAATATTTATGAGTGCTAAATTGAGATAAGGGTATCTTTCCCACAATCTGCTAAAAAAAACTGAAGTCATGTTAGAAATTTATCTATGAACATTCAATGTCCACAAACAATTCATCTATCATTGATCTGATGTGAACTGTTGTTTAATTCCAAAGAGGAACCATTTCAGGGAATCCCTTGATCTTGATTCAGGGAATCTCTGGCTGTTACCCTTTATGGCCCCTTCTGCTTACTAAAATCTTCCACAGAGGAAAACTTGTCTGTGTGTTTCTGAGTGTAGACTTTAACCTTTGCAGGATTCTTTTCTTCAAAGGACCAGAAATCTGGGAAAAGAAAGTAGTACTTAATCCCAAAACATAGGGAAAAAATTACTATGTCCAGGAATATACTAGGACTACTAAATGCAGTTTGTCTTTTAAAAGACTAAAATGAAGAATGTTGAAAGACCCTGTAATAAGATTTCCAGAGGTGAAATGGGGATGTTCAGTAACAGAACATCCAATCACAGAGGGGTGGGAGATGCCTCCTGTTAGATAAAGAAAAAAAAAGTAGGATGCAAATGCAAGATTCCAATGAGAGGGCTTGGTTTGTATAAGTCTTGACCTGCCTGAAAGAAGAATGAGAGCAGGATTTTGGCAATTCCTCAAAGCTCATCTTTTCCTCCAGGATATTTTCAGTGTTCCTTGTGTTTTGGGAAACTTTATGTTTCTTTGGGGAAAGGTTGAGTGTTTGGGTTTTTGGGACTGCTTGTGCTACTGTGTTTGCTGGATGCTGCATGAACACAAACACCAATTGAATCAGCCCTGAGACACTTTGCAAGGTTTATTAAAAATTAATTCATAATCTCCTGAGAGCCCACCTCTGTTCAGGATATACCCTAGGAGTCACTTATACATTAATTCTCATTGGAAACCACATTAGTCTTTCCTGAACGCAACAATAGATTGGGAAATCTAATGTGTTTATAATTTAATGGACTTTAATATAAAGAGAAGTTGTCTGAAAGGTTGTAGCCAAATCAGAGTACATATTCCCAGAGAGAAGGAAGAAACACAAAATGAGAACAATGCTCATCCTAAATCCAACCCCTTAACCACTATACTGTGGTTGATAGGAAGTGAACTCACATAGAATGGAACTAACCCAAAGAAACATGAGGGTTCTGTGCCTGCACGTGTTTCCGCTAGGTTTCTATTCAGAAGTATGTGATAGAATAAGCATGCCAAATTTAAAGATGGACACTTTATCTTCTGAGAGTGTGTGAGGAAATCAATGACCATACTAGGCACCCATCTGAAAACATAATGAAAGGCAACACAAAGTAGAACATAGATCTGCTTCAACTCCATGACTCACAGCAACCATAAAAAACTACAATGACTTAGCCACATGCATGTTGGAGAAAGACACTTGTATCAGGTTTTGAAGGGATCCATGAACTTTACAACATAATAAATGAAACGATGAATTGTGATCAAATATTAAAAATTCTGTATGTGTCTTGAGAGACAGGGCATTGGAAGATTTGAGCAAATTAAGGTGGACTTAGATTTGAAGCCTCAGAATTCCTCCTTCAGAATGGATTTGCAGCAGTATGGGCTCTTCTGTTAAAATAACTTTCTGTTTGAGCTTAGAACATTTGAATATGAAAAGAAATAAGTTATCCAGTGACTCCATTCCAGATTCCAGCATACATAATGCATTTCATATATTACAAAATTGCTAATTTGGTAGTCACAAATGAAAATGGATTTGAAAGACACATTTAGTTCTTCTGGCTAAAGATAATTATGTAAGCCTCTGAGTTTAAATGTCCCTAAAGAAAGGGCATTTTTGAAAAGGAGGAATAGAAACAGAAAATAATCTGTATTATCCTTGGAAAATGGAGAAAGGCCTATACATTCCCAAGAAACTTCAGAAAATTTCTATAAAAATAAATAAACATAAAAAGGGACTAAAGTCGGAGAATAGTCAAACCAAATTCACTTCAAAAGAAGACACCAGCTTGGAAATCAAGCTCAAGTAACTTTCCATAAAGTAGTGAAAAGAGAAAATGCTTGGTGGCCTTTTCTAAGTGGTCAAACTCAATTACAGTTGACCCTTGAGCAACATAACTTTGAACTGTGTGGGTCCATTTATACGTACATATTCTTCTGCTTCTGCCACCACTGAGATAGCAAAAACAACCCTTCCTCTTTCTCCTCTTCCTCTGCCTACTCAATGTGAAGACAATGAAGATAAAGACTATTATCTTGATAATAATCCACTTCTGCTGAATTAATAGTAATTTTTCTCTTCCTTATGATTTTCTTAATGACATTTCCTTTTCTCTAGCTTACTATATCATAAGAATACAGGATATAACACATATAACATATAAAATATGTGTTAATCGACTCTTTATGTTATTGGTAAGGCTTCCAGGCAACAGTGGGCTATTAATAGTTAAGTTTATGAAAAGTCAAAAGTTTTGCACAAGTTTTTTACTGAGCGGGGAGTCAACATCCCTAACTCCCCTATTGTTCAAGGATTAACTGTGTATCTAAATGCAATGTGGTATTATGAATTGGATCCTGGAAAAGAAAAAGGGCATCAGTAGAAATAACAATAACATTCAAACAAAGTCTGAATCATACCAATGTCACTTTTTTGGCTGTGATGAATGTACCATAGTTAGGTATAATGTTAACATTAGGGGAAGCTATGTGAAGAGTATACAAGAACTCCCTATTACTAGTCTTACAATTTTTGTAAACTTAACATTATTCAGAAATTAAAAGTATATATTGATTGGGTGCAGTGGCTCATGCCTGTAATCCCAACAGCTTGGGAGGCCGAGGTGGGTGGATTGCTTGAGCCCAGGAGTTTGAGACCATCTTGGGCAACATGGGTGAAACCTCGTCTCTACAAAAAATACAAAAATTATCTGGGTGTGGTGGGTGTGTTTGTGGTCCCAGCTACTCTGGAGGCTGAGGTGGGAGGATTACCAGAGTCCAGGAAGTCAAGGTTGCAGTGAGCCATGATCACACCACTGCACTCTAGTCGGGGCAACAGAGTGAGACCCTGACTCAAAAAAATATTTTTTTAAAGGAAAAGCATATATATTTTTAAAAACCTAAATCATATGAGCACATCTAGAAGGAGTTAGTTATAGATACCCAAAACAACATGAGGTCAGGATCCATCTTTGATACTCACTCCTGACTATAATTGTCCCAAACAGCAGAGGTAGAAAATGTAGAGGCACTGCTCATTCTGGCTCCTAAAAAGCATTTTCATTCCAGTTAGAAAATTGTGAGCACTCAACTAGCTAACTTACCTCAGACAGCCACAACAATCACAGAAATGTAATCACTGAACAGAGAGGTGAAGCTCTTTGTCAGGGCAGCCACCATCTGTAGTCCAATCACCCTCTCCTCTCCTTCTATTCAGATAATCTGATCTAGCTAAGGATAACTGAACTACAGTTAAACATCATCTATCCTGCTTCATCTGGACTTTCAACATTGAAAGCGCAAACCATACAATCATAGATGCAACCAAACATAAAATCAAGTACTAAACTGTGCCACAATGAGCAAAGAAAAAATAAAATTATTAGGGATATGATAAGATTCAACAGTTCCAAAGAAAAAGACCAATTTTAATAATGACAACATTTCTAATAAGCTCAGCTACTACAAATACAGAAGTAAATTTTGAAAAATGTTTAATTCATATTCTTATACACATTCCAAAAAAACTTTCTATTAATAGAACAAAAGCAAGAACTCATGGAGCAAGGAAAATTGGATATTGATTATTATTGCAACGAGACGAATAACATAAATGCAGAATTTAATATTTTAAAAAAGCTGGTAAGCAGAAGATTAAATATTACAGGAATTGACTTAGCAAATTAGAACATAAGTAAAAGATATTCAATAATTTGGAAGAAGTGTTGTTATGATAGCTTAGAGATTAAAGCCAGTAAGGGAGATTACCAAATATCCAGAAGAGAATATATACATATATGTGTACACACACATACATACACACACACACCCCCAAATATATATGCATACTTGTTTCTTTACATCCTTAAAAATAATAATTTTTGTTAATTTGCTCGGTAAAAAAAATATAGTTTTGATCTTTGGTAACCTATTTTCTTTCACTTATGCATTCATAAAATTTTTCCAAATATTCTTTAAATTCAATGTTTATCAAAGTATATCTTTCTTTTAGTTTGGTCATTATTTTTCTTTTATTAGAGATAAAGTTAGAAATAGAGACAGACTGAGATAGGTGAAGAGATAAAAGTAAACATACTGGAATACAAATGTATATGTGCATACATGTGTATATATATTAATATATACACACAGATTACACACACATATACATATAAATATATCTAGTGTGTATGTATCTATATATGCCTATGTAGTTATTACTTCTATTGACCTCGTATATGTTAATAAATATATGTGTGTATTTGTTTGTTTATATGTTAAGGGTTTCAAAAGAAGAGAATGAGAACAATAACAGAGACATATTCTGGTATAACTTTAAACATAAAATATAAATTTTAAAATGTTATGAATATATAGAAAAAAATCAAGCAAGTCACCAGCAATTAGATATGAATTTTCACCCAGCAATTCACTTCTAGGACTTATCATAAGAAAATAATGGAATTTGTTGCAACATTATTAGCAACATCAAAAAATTTAGAAACCAATTAAACATCCAACAATACAATATTTCTCATGTATATTATGGTCCATTCATATGATGAAATACTATGCAACCATTAAAAATGATGAAGTAACTATAGGACATAAAAATGAGTATACAACATATTTTATTGAACAGATTGCAAAACAACATAAACTGAATATTTTAATTTTATAGTATGTGTATGTATGTATTATGCATATTGTATGCACATAGAAAAAGTATTTAAAATATAGAAAAATTTTAACTATGATTATCTGAAAAGTAAGGTTAGACGTGTTTGTTTTTTCTTTATCTGTACGTTGTAATTTCACTGCAATGAATAGATGTACTTAATTAAAAATATATGTGCATTTGTCAAAAGAAAATAAAGTATCAAAATGTATCACCTGCAGAAGGACAGAATCTCTTGAATCCCGCTGTGTTTGCTTATTATATTTAAGTCCTAAGTTCCCTTACCTAAAGGATAAGAGAGAAGCTCTGGGAAAAAGTTGGGCATTTGCATGTCCTTTTCAAAGTGTAATTTTTATTTTTGACACAGGTGTATTAGGTTGCTGTCTAAGAATAAGCAAATATTTTTGTTCTTACCATTTTATCCTTTCTTTCCACTTTGGGATTTATATAAACATTTAAGAGTTACTGGGTGTTATGTGGTTTTTCTCCCCCCCCGCAAGCTTGACTATTCAGATTATATCCAACAGCGCATCTCAAAAAAGCCTTATATAATTCAAAACTCTTATGTGAATAAAATGTCAACAGAGTTTCTCTATAAGCTCTAGCAAGCCAGTGTCAAACATGTTGGCACTGTCGGGTAGAGAGTAAATGATTTTTACACGTTTTGCGCTTTTATTCTTTAACAAAGGCTAGGAGAGGAGACTGTTTTCTCCCCCTCCCCTTTTCCCTTCCCCAGGCATTTTTCTCTTTCTTCTGCCTCCAGTGCCCTTGAAGGCTGTATTGAATCTGACAAAGGATAAAGTAGCAGGGAGTGGGAGAAACTAAAGATACCACGGGGCTCCAACTGCCTGTCTGAAAATCTGTTTATACAGCACCTGGGTCACTCTCCTCTCTGTTAGGCTTTTCTCTATGTGTTATTGTGTTTATGTCAAGAAAAAAAACGCCAGCATCCCTTGTTGTTAAGCGCTGCTCTATAGAATTCGCCACCTTCATTTTCCACTTAACTACCTCATTTTGTTTGAAAGAGGCTGCCTTTCCAGCTTCATCTGTGATCACCAAGAACACACAATCTCCCCTTTGTTCACTGAGTGACCTTTATATTTGACTGAGGGTGAAACGTGACTTGAAACCTAAACTAATTTTGGCAAAAAGGTCTTTTACAAAAATGTAACTGAGACTGCCACGCACAAAAATAAATGCTGCTGGTTTCATTGTTATTCACCTGGTGTTTCTCTGTGCATTTTGTTTGGGAATTTCAAAGTACAATGCCAGCATTCAGAAATGAATGCGACATCACAGACAGGAGCTTCCCTAGAGTCTGGTGAACTGGTGACAGCCCAAGCACAGTGGAGTTATTTTTATTTCTTGGAAGGGGAGTGGGTTGAGGTGGAGTCACACACTCCTGCCAAAATCAAGTGGCTTCAAGAATCAGGCAGCTGGACTGTCACCTGGGGAGGCAAAGATGGGGAGCAGTTTGGCACTGAGACTTGATACAGGGGATGATATGAAGCGTACATGCACATTCTACAACTAGTCCAGAAGCCCCAACAACCTCCCTTACCTTGGATGATTGAACAGAATTGCCTTTTACACACATACTCTCTGCCTTGAAGGAGGGCATTCTAGAGGAGAACAAGTACCAAAATGAAGAGACAGGGCCTTCCTAAACAGTATAGGCTCTCCTTTCTTCCATGGCACTCCCCCTCTCCTACACCCCATGTATTTGTATGCAGTAGAAACCAGGTAAAAACAAATACAAATTTAAGATGGATAAATGGTCATAGACGGGCACTTACAAGGTATTTGGGCTTAAGAAGTAAAAGGACTGGCACAAACTCTGATTTACTCTTATTCCATGCTCCCCTCTGGAAAGATCTTGAACTTCACACTTTGCCAGAACCCAGCTGAAACAAGGGTGCCCTTCTTCTTAGGAGTATACCAATGCAACCCAGTTGGTAACTGAAACATCAGAACAAAATATTAAACTACATAGATTAAAAACTTGTATTGAGATATCCTGTCAAAGGATGATAAATTAAGATGGCTCTGTAAAATCATTCTAGTGCATAATAGGTGAATATTTTGAATAGTGTCCAGGTAATGGATTATTAAATTTCCTTCATTTTTGCTCCATATGAGGAAAATTTGCTCCATATGAGGAAAAGTGTACCTGAAAATACAGTTAGTTGCTTAAATTCTGCTATGATGCGTGAATAAATAGAACTGTGCAGTTTTAAAGAATGTGAAAAAAATGTCTAGCTGATATAATAGATAAACTTCAAAATTTTACATGCAATAGAAGTCATAAGTAGTAATTGGAGGTGCCTCGTGTTGTCATTCAGAGCATGAGGATAATTTCAGCCATTATCCATGCATGGCTTCTAAAAGTACTCTGGCATCAACATCTAGCTGACAGATAGGGAGAATAATGTAGAGGGTCTCAGAGTGTTGCTTATGGGCCAGGCCTGGTAGTGGTGATCATCCCTCTCACCCACATGGCATGGCCTCACCTAGATGTAAAAGAAACTGTGCAAAGGAGTCTATGGCTGGCAGCTACATTCCTGCCACACTCTACATTATGGAAGAAGAACCCTAATCAGAGCTGCTGTCTCTGACACCGGACTCAAGGGATCATCTCTTTCAGTGCTTTTCAAAATGAGTTTCTCATTGTCCTGAACCTATGCTCCCTACACTCTTTTTCAACTGGAGACGTTTTCCATCAGTTTTAGTTGCTTAAGTTTCTTGAAGATAGTTTCCATGGCTTTAAAAGTTTTGAAAGCTATTTTTTTTTAGTGAAATTATGCCCCAAAAATGAGAGTTCACATCCAAAATGATACAAAGAATAAGTAAAAAAACTCTAGACTTTCACCAACAATGACGCCAGTTTTTATGACTTTATCTCATTTTTTTATTACACAAATCCTACCTGCACATTGGAATGAAGGTAGAATTTTCAGATTCACAAAAAGAATTAAGTAAAAATTAGCTATAATCTCATAGCCCTGTGGTAACCACAATTAGCACTATGCATATTTGCTCACATCTGCATGCAAATAATACCAGACAATGCATACTGCTTTGTAAAATTATTTTAATCATGCAACATTCCCTTTAAATGAATGTACTTATATCATCATTTTTATTGGCTGAACAATATTATATCATATAAATGCACCATAATTTAACTAATTTTTTAATGTTGAACATGTAAATATATTCTAATTATTTACATTTATAAAGTATAGTGACTTCTTCACTCATTCATTTATTCATTCAACAAATATTTATTCTACATGCAAAAAATACCACAGTAAAAAAAGGTTACAAAAGAGAGATAAAACCCCGCCCTTGAAGTTCTTATGTCCCAGTGAAAGAGGCAGACTATTAAGATAAATTAATAAAATATATGGCATATTAGATAGTGCTAAGAAGAACAATAAAAAGGTAAGAAAGAAAGGGAGAAAATAAATGAGTGTGAAAAGGAAAGTCAGAGAACGTCTCATTAAGAAAGTGACATTTGTAAAAGGCCTAAAGGAAACAAGGGGGCAATTTGTGAACAATTTTTAAAAAGAACATTCCAGAAAAAATAAACAGTAAATGCAAAGTTACTGAGGCAGAGCATCCCTGGCATGTTGAGAATGCAAGAGAAGCTGGCACAGAATGAATAAAAAGAAGAATGGTAAAAGATGAGATCAGAGGAGTAACAGAGTAAAGGAGCAGTTTGCACTGATTTTTATAAAATAATTATGAAGAGTGCTCCACTTTTATTCTGAAACATACCCCAGTTGGAATGATAAATTATAGTTGCCTCTCTTATAGACCACATAAGGTCTTTGAATTTTTTGTTAAATAGAAAACCATCTGAGAAAAAGAATAACATCTTACTTATGTTTTTATATGATCACTTTGTTTGTTGGATTGAGAATGATTGAAGACAAAAGCAGGGACACCAGAAAATCCAATAGGTGGCTGACTGCATTAAGCCAGGCTAGAAATGATGATGATTTGGACTTAGGGAATGCATGTAGAGGGTATGAGAAAGGATCCAATTCTTGATATATTGGGACTGTATAACCTATGATACTTGCTGACAAATTGGATATAGGATGAGAAAAAGAAAAAGGAAGAGTCAAGAATTACTCCAACATTTTCAGCCTAAAAACTGGAGTATCCTGAATTGGAGAACACTGCAGGAAGAGCAGGTTGAGGGAAAGAGATGTTGGAAATACAGTCTGGACATGTTAGGTGTGAAGTGTCTATCAGATATGACACAGACATGTTGATTCAAATTCAGAAGAGAGAACTGGCTGGAGTTACTTACCTAGAAACTATCAACATAAGTGATATTGAAAGCCATGAGAAAGAATGACGTCAACAGGGAATAAATGAGAAACACCCTTGGAAGGCAATACAAATAAAACAGGAAAACAAAAACAAAAATCAAAAACCTTTGTCGACCCTTATTTCCTTGCAAGTCCTTGGAAGCTGAATGATTAGATCAAGTTTAAGGAATCTGATGCATCCTGCCTAATTGCTATTCAAAACCAATTGCAAGGGAGCTGAACAAGATGGTGGAACAGAAGCCTACACTGTCCATCCCCCCAGCAGGAACATCAAATTTTAACAAATATTCACACACAGAAAAGCACCATCCCAAGAACCAAAAATCCAATGAGCAATCACAGGACCTGTTTTTAACTTCATATTGCTGTAGAAGGCATCGCAGAGGGTCGGAGAGACGGTCTGGAATCGCCTACACTGCCTCTTTCCCATCCCCAGGCAGAGGCCATGCAGCACAGAGAAACTGCGCATTTGGGGCAGGGATAATACAATGACTGGTAGACTCTACACTGAACTTAGGGCTGCCCTGCCATACAGAGAGCAAGGCCATGCTGAGTTCAGCCAGTGCCCGTGCATGGAGGGAGCATTTGAAACAGCCCTAGCCACAGGGGAATCACCCATCCCAGTGATCAGAAATTGAGTTTCTTGGCAAGTCTTGCCCCAGCAAGCCAAAGTGCTTTAGGGTCCTAGGTAAACTTGAAAAGCAGCCTAGGGCACAAGGACTACAATTCCTAGGCAACTCCTAATTCTGAGCTAGGCTTAGAGACAGAGGACTAAGGCAGCACATGACCTAGGGAGACATCAGCTGAGGCAGTTAAGGGAGTGGTTGTGCCACCCCTACCCCAACCCCAGGCTGCCCAACTCCCAGCAAGGAAAGTGACTCCTTCCTTCTGCTTAAGGAGAGGAAAGTAAATAGTAAAGAGGACTTTGTCTTGCATCTTGAATACGAGCTTAGTCACAGTAGAGGGCACCAGACAGAATCATCAGGCCCCCATCCCAGGCCCTAGCTTATAGATGACATTTCTAGATACACCCTGGGCCAAAGGGGAGCCTACTGTCCTGAATGGAAGGACCCAGTCCCAGCAGGATTCATTACTTGCTGACTAAAGAGCTCTCAGGCCCTGAATAACTAGCAGTGATACCCACGTAGTACACCGTGGCCCCTGGGCTCTGAGACATGCTGATTTCAGGTGGGACCCAATACATTCCCAGGTGTGGTGGCTACAGGCAAAAGATTCCTGTTTGAGGAAAGCAGAGGGAAAAATAAAGGGGATTTTGTCTTGCACTGTTAGGTACCAGCTTGGCCACAGTGGGGTAGAGCCACAAGCAAGTTCTTGGGGTCCCCTAGTCTAGGCCTAGGCTCTTGGATGGCATTTCTGGACCTGCCCTAGGTCCAGAGAGGAACCTACTGTCCTGAAGGGTGAGTCCCAGGCCTGGCAACATTCAACACAAGCTGACTGAAGTGCCCTTGGACTTTAAGTGAACATCATCAGTGATCTGGCAGAACCCCTCATGGGCCAGTGGGTGTGGTGGCCACAGAGAGAGGCTCCTCTGCCTGAGGAAAGGGAAGGGAAGAGAGGACAGGACTTTGCGTTGTGGTTTGAGTACCAGCTTACCCACAGTAAAACAGAACATCAAGCAATTACCAAGGTTTTTAACTGTAATCTCTGGCTCCCAGACAACATCTCTTGACCTGCCCGGGGCCTAGGGAAACTCACCATCCTGAAGGGAAGCCCATGAACCTGGCTGGATTTGCCATCTGCTGATTGTAGAGCCCTTGAATGAACATAGGGTCTTGAGTGAACATAGGTGGTAGCCAGGTAGTGATTATAGAGGGCCTCAGGTGAAATCCAGTGCTGTGCTGCCTTCAGGTCTGACCCAGCACAGCCCCAGTGGTGGTGGCCAGAAGGATATTTGCATCACCACACCCCCAGTTGCACAGAGAGAGAGTCTCCATCTGTTTGGGAGAAAGTAAGAAAAAAGAACATGAGTCTCTGCCTGATAATCCAGATAATTCTTTCAGATCTTATCCAAGACCGCCAAGTACTTCAATAAGTCTGCAAAAACCACAGTGTTATTAGGCTTGGGGCCCACATCCCTTCAAATACCTGGAAAGCCTCCTTAAGAAGGGTAAGCACAAACAGGCCCAGACTGTGAAAACTCCAATAAATACCTAACTCTTCAATTCGCAGACACTGATAAACATCTGCAAGCATCAAAATCACCCAGGAAAACATGACCTCATGAAAATAACTAAGGCGCTAGGGACCAATCCTAGAGAAACAGAGATATATGACCCTTCAGACAGATAATTTAAAATAGCTATTTTGAGGAAATGCAAAGAAATTCAAGATAACATGGAAAATAAATTCAGAATTCTATCAGATAAATTTAACAAAAAGGTTGGAGTAGTTAAAAAGAATCAAGCAAAAATTCCAGAGTTAAAAAATGGAATTGACATAATGAAGAATGTGTCATAATCTGTTAGTGGCAGAATTGATCAAGCAGAAGAAAGAATTAATGAACTTGAAGACAAGCTATTTGAAAATACACAGTCAGAGGAGACAAAAGAAAAAAATAAAAACTGAAGCATGCCTCCCAGATCTAGAAAATAGCCTCAAAAAGGCAAATCTAAGAGGCATTGGCCTTAAAGAGGAGGTAGAGAAAGAGATAGGCATAGAAAGCTTATTCAAAGGGATAATAACAGAGAACTTCCCAAACCTAGAGAAAGATATCAAAGAAAGTACAAGGAGGCCGTAGAACTCGAAGCAGATTTAACCCAAAGTAGGATAGCTCAAGGCATCTTAAAATCAAACTCCCAAAGGTCAAGGATAAAGAAATAATTCTAAAAGCCATGAAAGAAACAAATAACATACATGACAGGAGAGTGTCATGATATATTTAAAGTGCTGATGGAAAAAAATTTTACTCTAGAATAGTATATCCTGTGAAAATATCTTTCAAACATGATGGGGAAATAAAGACCTTCCCAGACAAACAAAAGCTCAGGGATTTCATCAACACCAGGCCAGTCCTACAAGAAATGCTAAAGGGAGTTCTTTCATCTGAAACAAAAGAATGTTAATGAGCAAGGCCAAGCATATGAAAAAAATGGTCAATGTCACTAATCATCAGAGAAATACAAATCAAAACCACAATGAGATACCATCTCACACCAATCAGAATGCTTATTACTAAAGCCAAAAAATAACAGGTGCTGGCGAGGTTGTGGAGAGAAAGGAATATTTACATATTGTCTGTGGGAGTATAACTTAGTTCAGTCTTTGTGGAAAACAGTGTATAGTGATTCCTCAAAGATCTAAAAACAGAACTACCATTTGACCCAGTAATTCCATTGCTGAGTATATAGCCAAAAGGATATAAATTGTTCTGTCACAAAGACATATGCACATTCATGTTTGTTGCAGCATTATTCACAATAGCAAAGACATGGAATAAATCTAAATGCCCATTAATGGTGGACTGGATAAAGAAAATGTAGTACATTTACACTATGGAATACTATGCAGCCATAAAATGAGATCATGTCCTTTGCAGGAACATAGATGGAGCTGGAGGCCATTATCCTTAGCAAACTAACACAGGAACAGAAAACCAAATACTGCATGTTCCACTTATAAGTGGGAGCTAAATGATAAGTACACATGGACCCATATAAGGGAACAACAGACACTGGGGCCTATCAGAGGGTGGAAGGTGGGAGGAGGGAGAGGATCAGAAAAATTTTATAATGGATACTAGGCTTAATCCCTGGTGGCAAAATAATCTGCACAACAAACCCCATGACACAAGTTTACCTATACAACAAACCTGCACATGTACCCCTGAACTTAAAAGTTAAAAAAGAAAAAAAAAATCATCTGAAGGTACAAAACTTACTGCTAATAGGAAGCACACAGAATATTATAACACTGTAATTATGGTGTATAAACTATTCTTATTTTAAGTAGAAGGACTAAATAATGAACAAACCAAAAATAATAACTACAACTTTTCAAGACAAAGTACAATAAGAAATAGAGAACAACAAAAAGTTAGAAAGGTAGGGGGATGAAATTAAAGTGTAGAGTTTGTATTGGTTTTCTTTTGCATGCTTGTTCATATGTTTATGCAATCAATGTTAAGTTGTCACCAATTTAAAATAATGGGTTATAAGACAGTATTTGCAAGCCTCATGGTGACCTCAAATAAAAAAACACACAATAGATACACAAAAAATAAAAAGAAATCAAATCATACCACCATTAAAAAATCACCTTCACTAAAAGAAAGACAGAAAGGAAGGAAAGAAGGAAGAGAAGACCACAAAACTACCAGAAAACAAAAAATGTAAAAGTCCCTACTTACTAGTATAACATTCAATGCAAATGAACTAAACTGTCCCATCAAAAGACAGAGTAGCTGAATAGGTGAAAAAAACAAGACTCAATGATCTATTCCCTACAAGAAACACACTTCACCTATAAAGATACACATGGACTGAAAATAAAGAGATGGAAAAAGATATTCTATGCCAATGGAAACTATGAAAAGAGCAGAAGTAGCTATACTTATAACAGACAAAAGAGATTTCAAGACGAAAACTGTAAGAAGCAGCAAAGGAGGTTATTACATAATGATAAAGGGGTCAATCCAGCAACATAATCTAATTATTGTAAATATATATGCAACCAACATTGGAGCATCTAGATTGTATAAAGCAAATATTATTAGAGCTAGAGAGACATAGACCTCAATACAATAATAGCTGGAGATTTCAACATTCCACTTTCAGCATTGGACAGGGCTTCCAGGCAGAAAATCAACAACAACAACAACAACAACAACAAATTGGACTTAATCTGCAGTATAGAACTAATGGACTTAATAGATATTTACAGAATATTTCATGCAATGGCTGCAGAATACACATTCTTCTCCTCAGCACATGTATCATTCTCAAGTATAGACCATATGTTAGGTCACAAAACAAGTATTAAAACATTCTAAATAATTGAAATAATATCAAGCATCTTCTATGACCACAATATAATAAAACTAGAAATCAATGAGAGGAATTTTAGAAGCCATACAAATACATGGAAATTAAATAATATGTTCCAGGATGACCTGGCAGTCAATGAAGAAATTAAGAAGAAAATTGAAAAATTTTTTGAAACAAATGATAATGGAAACAAAACATACAAAACTATGGGATACAGTACTAAGAGGGAAGTTGATAGCTGTAAGTGCCTGCATCAAAAAAAGAAGAAGAATTTCAAATAAATAACCTAATTACACATCTTAAAGAAATAGAAAAGAGAAAACTGAACCCAAAATTAGTAGATAAAAAGAAATAATAAAGATCAGAGTGGAAATAAATGAATTTGAAATAATGAATACAATACAAAAAATCATTGAAACAAAAAGATGGTTTTTTGAAAAAATAAACAAAATTGACAAACTTAGCCAGAATAACTAAGAAAAAAACAGAGAAGACCCAAATGAATAAAATCAGAGATGAAAAAGGAGACATTACAACTGATACCACAGAAATTTTAAGCATAATTAGTGGCTACTAGGAGCAACTATGTGTAATAAACTGGAAAACCTAGAAAAAAATAGACAAATTTCTAGACACATACAGTCTAACAAATTTGAACCATGAAGAAATCCAAAACTTTAATGTACCAATAACAAGTAACAAGATGGAAGCTGTAATAAAAAATTCCCAGCAAAGGAAAGTCTTGGACCTGATGGCATCTCTGCTGAATTTTACCAAACATTTAAAAAAGAACTAATACCAACCCTACTCAAATTTTTCTGAAAAATAGGAGAAGCAAATACTTCCAAATTCATTATATGGAGCCAGTGTTACCCTGATAAGAAAACCAGACAAAGACACATCAAAAACAGAATAATCGCCAGCCAATATCTCTAATGAACATTGATGGAAAAATCCTCAACAAAATACTAGCAAACCAAATTCGATGATAAATGAAAAAGACTATTCATCATGACCAAGTGGGATTTATCCCTAGGATGCAAAGATGGTTCAACCTATGCAAATCAATCAATATGATACATCATATCAACAGAATGAAGGACAAAAACCATATAATCATTTTAATTGATGCTGAAAAAGCATTTGATAAAATTCAGCATCCCTTCATCATAAAAACCTTCAAAAAACTGGGGATATAAGGACCATACCTCAACATAATAAAAGCCATATGCCATAGACCCACAACCAGTATTATCATAAATGAGGAAAAACTCATAGCTTTTTCTATAAGATCTAGAACACTACAAGGATTTCCACTTCCACCACTGTTATTCAGCAGAGTACTGGAAGTTCTAGCTAGAGCAATCAGACAAGAGAAAGATATAAAGGGCATCCAAATTGGAAAGGAAAAATTCAAATTATCTTTCTTTGCAAACGATATGATCTTGTATTTGTTGAAACCTCAGGACTCCAAAAATAAACTATTAGAACTGATAAATTCAGTAAAGTTGCAGGATACAAAATCGACATACAAAAATCAGTAGCATCTCTATATACCAACAGTGAACAATATGAAAAAGAAATCAAAAACTAATCCCATTTACAATAACCACAAATAAAATTAAATACCTAGAAATCAACTAAAGAAGTGAAAGCACTCTACAATGAAAACTATAAAACAGTGATAACAGAAATTGAAAAAGACAAAAAAGAAACATGGAAATGGAAAGATATTTCATGTTCGTGGATTGGAAGAATAAATATTGTTAAAATGTCCATACTACCCAACACAATGTATAAATTCAATGCAATCCCTATCAAAATACCAACGACATTCTTCACAGAAATAGAAAAAACAATCCTGAAATCTTTATGGAACCACAAAAGACCCAGAATAGCCAAAGCTGTCCTGAGCAAAAAGAACAGAAGTGGAGGAATGACATTACCTGACTTCAAATTATACTACAGAGCTATAGTAAACCAAAGCAGCATGGCACTGGCATGAAAACAGACACACAGACCAATGGAACAGAATTGAGAACCAAGAAACAAATCTACACACCTACAATGAACTCATTTTTGACAAAAGTAGCAAGGACATACACTGGAAAAAATACAGTCTCTTCAATAAAAGCTGTTGGGAAAACTGCATATCCGTTTGCGGAAGAATGAAACTAGACCCCTATCTATCTTTATATACAAAAATCAAATCAAAGTGGATTGACAACTTAAATCTAAGACCTCATATTATGAAACTACTACAAGAAAAAGTTGTAGAAACTCTCCAGGACATTGGTCTAAGCAAAAATTTCTTAAGTAATACCTGACAAGCACAGTCAACAAAAGCAAAAATGGACAAATGGGATCACATCAAGTTAAAAAGTCCTCTGCACAGAAAAGGAAAAAGTTCACAAAGTGAAGAGACAACCCATAGAATGGGAGAAAATATTTGCAAACTACACATCTGACAAGGAATTAATAACTAGAATATATAAGGAGTTCAAGCAACTCTACGAAAAAAAAAATCTAATAATCTGATTTTTTAAAAATTGGCAAAAGATTTGAATAGACATTTCTCAAAAGAAGACATACAAATGACAAACAGGCATATGAAAAGATGCTCAACATCATCGATATTATAGAAATGCAAATCTAAACTACAATGAAATATCATCTCATCCCAGTTAAAATGGCTTTTATCCAAAAGACAGGCAATAACAAATGCTGGCAAGGATGTGGAGAAAAAGGGAACCTTCATACACTGTTGGTGGGAATGTAAATTAGTACAACCACTATGGAGGACAGTTTGGAGGTTCCTCAAAAAACTAAAAGTAGAGCTACCACATGATCCGGCAATCCCACTGCTAGGTATATACCCAAAGGATAGGAAATCAGTATATCAAAGAGACACTTGCACTACCATGTTTGTTGCAGCGCTATTCACAGTAGCCAAGATTTGGAAGCAACCCAAGTGTCCATCAACAGATGAATAGATAAAGAAAATATAATACTTATACACTATGAAGTACTATTCAGCCATAAACCAGAATGAGGCCCTGTCATTTGCAACAACATGGGTGGAACTAGAGGTCATTATGTTAAGTAAAATAAATTAGGCACAAAAAGACAAACATGGCATGTTCTCACTTATTTGTGGAATCTCCAAATTAAAACAATTGAACTCATGGACAAGGAGAATAGAAAGATGGTTAACAGAGGCTAGGAAGGGTAATAGGGAGTTGGGGAGAGATGGGGATGGTTAACAAATACAAAAAAAAATAGAAAGACTGAATAAGACCTAGTATTTGACGGGACAACAGGTGACTATAGTCAAAATAATTTAATTGTACATTTTTAAATATCTACAAGAGTATAACTGGATTGTATGTAACCGAGAGGGTAAATGCTTGAGGGGATGGATGCCATTTTCTATGGTGTGATTATTAGACATTGCATGCCTGTATCAAAATATCCCATGTACCTCATAAATATATATACCTACTGTGTACCTGTGAAAATTAAAAATATTATTTTAAAAAAACCAATTGTATGTTTCAAATTTTTTGCCAATACTAAACATTATTATTTTAGTTTTTTTCTCAGTTAACAGGCAAAAACAGGATTTTATAATTGTTTTAATTTGAATATCTGATTCCAACAAGATTTAACATTTGTCTTTTTTCACATGGAACACTTTCATGTCATTTTAATTGAATTAGTGGTACTAATCTTTCTTTACCTTTCTATTGGTCAATTTGCATTTTTCTCATTGTTTTAGAGGACTTTTTATGTATCAATGCTAGCAATACTTTATTATGTGTATTGCAAATACTTTTTCAGAAAACATTTTCCTAATTGGCCATTATATTTTACCTCTAATTACAATGCATTTTCTAAATATTTTATTTTTATTTAGTTAGTTAGTTACATTTATACATAAATTCATTCAACCTTGCCTTTAGGGATTCTGCCTTGGATGTTAGATTTTAAAACAAACAATATTAGAAATTCCATATTTTTATATACATATACAACTATATATATAGTTGTAGGCTGAAAAATGGCCCCTCAAAGATGCTCATGTCCTATCCCTTGAACCTGTGAATATATTGACTTGTATGTCAAAATAAAATTTTCAGATGTGATTAAGTTAGAAATATTGAGATCAGGAGATTATCCTGAATTATTCACGTATCAGTCATGGTTCAGCTAGAGAACAGAGGCAGTAGGTAATATAAATTAAGAATACATTGCAAGAAATTGGTTTATGCTATGGTGGGAGCTGGCAAAGAGAGTAGGTAATCCATAGGGTAAGGGCAAGTTCAGGCTAAAATTCTGAATGCAGGGTGAAGTTCCTGTCCAAGGATGGAATTTCTCTTCATCAAGGAAGTCTCTGCTCTGCTTTCAAGGTCTTTCACCTGATAGAATAAACCTCATCCAGATTATCTGGGCTAACATTCCTTACATAAAGTCAACTGGTTATGGACCTTAATCACATCCGCAAAATGCCTTCAGAGCAACAGCTAGATTCATGTTTGATTAAAGCGGGAACTATAGCCTAGCCAATACTCACATAAAACTAACCATCGCAATTCAGCTGAGCCCAATATAATCACAAGTGTTCTTATAAGAGGGAGGAAGAATTGTTAGGATCAGAGAAGGAGATGTGGCAATGGAAGCAGAGGTCAGAGAAAAAGAGAAGTTTGAGGATGGTACTTCGTTGGCTTTGAAGATATAGGAAGGAGCCATGAGCTAAGAAATGCAAGTAGTCTCCAAGAGGTGAAAGGCAGGGAAACAGATTCTCTCCTAGAGCCTTCCAGAGGAATGCAACCCCCTGATCCATTTTGAAGTTCTTGCCTCCAGAACCAGAAGATAATAAATGTGTATTGTTTTCAGCAGAAAACTAATATAGGTGGGTATAGAGTGTGTGTGTGTGTATAGGATAGAGGTAAGTGGTAGGAAGGAGGGGTAGAGAGGTGTGTTTGTGTGTGTTTATAATCTGTTTCTGAATTTCTTATTTAGTTCTACTAAGATTAACTTAACCCATCCATTTCCATATCAATATGTTTTGTTAATTATTTTGATTTTAAGAAATATTATAATATTCAATGGAGAAAGTGCCCTCTAATCATTTTTTGTCCAATTCCTTTGGCTTATTTGCATTTGTTCAATTTTAAGTTCTCATGTTGGAGTTCTCCTTTTGGAGGGCTTCCTCCAAAACACATATCATTGTTATTTTAATTTTGATCAAATAAATATATACATTAGGATAGTGAGAATTTTTAAAACATAATTTTTCTCTCCAACTATTCAAGTATTCAATAGGTTAAAAAAAGTGTAAAGCAAATATGTATGTTTTTATATCTATATACAGTCATGTGTTGCATAATGACATTTTGGCCAATGATGAAACTCATATACAACAGTGGTCCTATAAGATTACAGTGGAGCTGAAAAAATCCTGTGGCCATGGAAAGTCATGGCAAAACACATCACTCACATGTTTGTGGTGATACTGATGTAAACAAACCTGCTGCATTTCCAGTGGTATAAAAGTATAGCACTTGCAATTATGTGCAGTCCAAATTTGAAAATAATAAACAACTCTGTTAGTGGCTTATGTATATATTATACTATACTTTTAATCATGATGTTAAGGTGAACTCTACTTATAAAAAATAAGTTAGCTGTAAAACAGCCTCAGGCAGTTTCTTCAGAAGATATTCTAGAAGAAGACATTGTTATCATAGGAGATGACAACTCCATGCATGTTAATTGCCCCTGAAGGCTTTCCAGGAGAAGATGTGGGCATGGAAGGCAACGATATTGATGATCCTGACCCTGTGTATGCCTAGAGTAATGTGTGTTTGTGCCTTAGTTTTTAACAAAAAAGTTGAAAAAGATAAAAAAGGAAAACTTCAAAAATAGAAAAAAAATTATAGAATAAGCATATAAAGAAATAAAATAATTTTGTATAGCTGTGCCATGTATTTGTGTTTTAAGCTAAGTATTATGACAAAACAGTCAAGAGTGTTTCTTAATTTAAAAGTTTATGAAGTAAAAAAGTTACAGTAAGCTAAGGTTAATTTAGTATTGAAGAAAGAAAAATTTATTTCATAAATTTAGTGTAGCCTAAGCATACAGTGTTTATTGTCCACAGTAGTGTACAGTAATGTTGTAGGCCTTTGTATTCACTCAACACTCACTCACTGGCTTTACCAAGAGCAATTTCCAGTCCCGCAAGTTCCATTCATGGTAAGTGCCCTGTACAGGTGTAGCATTATCTTTTATACTGTATTTTTACTGTACCTTTTTATGTTTATATACGTTTAGGTACTGTATTAGTTGGGGTTCTCTAGGGGGAAACTATACGTATATAGAATGTATGTATATATGAAAAGGAGCTTTTATTAAAGAGAATTGACTCACACGATCACAAGGTGAAGTCCCAAGATGGGCCATCTGCAAGTTAAGAAGCAAGGAAGCCAGTAGTGGCACAGTCCAAGTCCCAAAACTTCAAAAGTAGGGAAGCTGGCAGTGCAGCCTTCAGTCTGTGGCTGAAGGCCCAAGATCCCCTGGCAAACCACTGGTGTAAGTCCAAGAGTCCAAAAGCCAAAGAACCTGGAGTCTGACATTCGAGGGCAGGAAGCATCCAGCACCCAGCACGGGAGAAAGATGAAGGACGGAGTACTCAAAAAGTCTTCCACCTTCTGCCTGCTTTTTATAGCCACACTAGCAGCCAATTGGATGGTGCCTACCCACATTGTGGGTGGGTCTTCCCGAGAATGGGTCTTCCTCTCCAAGTCCATGAACTCAAAGTTAATCTCTTCTGGCAACACCCAGAAGCATCCAGACACACCCAGAAATAATACTTCGCATCCTTCAATCAAGTTGACATTTTATATTAACCATCACAGGTGCACAAATACTCTGTTACAATGGCCCCCAGTATTCAGAAAAGTAACATGCTGTATAGGTTTGAAGGCTGGGAGCAATAGGCTATACCATTACATTTGCATAAGTATACTCTATGATGTTCACAAATGATGAAATCATCTAAGGACGCATATCTCAGAAGGTATTTCTATCGTTAACTGATATGTAACTATATAGGTATATACATTTTAACAATGGGTATGTCTGAGCTATGGTATGTTCTGGATAGATTATACTTTCTTTAAAATTTTATGTATTTTCCAATTTTTACGCAGGTTCATGTAGTAGGTTGAATAATGGCTACCCAAAGATATTAAGTCTTAATCCCTGGAATTTGTAAATGTTGCTTATTTGAGAAAAGGATCTTTGCAAATATAAATTAGGTTAAGAATCTTGAGAGATTAACTTCGATTATCTAGGTGGGCCTTAAATACCATCATGAATGTCTTTATGAGAGAGACAAAGAGAGACACATGGAGAAAGAAGAAAATGTGATCACAGAGGCAGAGATTGGAGTGATGAGACCACAAGCCAAAGATCACCTGGAGTCATTAGACGCTGAAAGAGAAAAAAAAAAAAAATTCTCCTCTGTAACTTTCAGAGGGAGTGTGGCTCTGTGGACACTTTGATTTCAGACTTCAGGCCTCCAGAACTGTGAGGGAATACATTTATATTTCAAGCCATCTAAGCTCACAGTAATTTGTCACAGCAGCCCTAGAAAAGTAAGATAATATGCATCATCTTTATCTATTCCAGAATCCTTTTATGACTTCTCTAAAGCCATGAAGTTAGAGAACTGCTGTTTTAAATAACCATTATTTGGATTTGTTTTTGTTGTCATTAAAACCACACCCAGCCCTCCAGAAAAATTTGGTATAGCTCTCTAAATTATTCTTTCACATTTATTCTCCAGTTATTCTTAAATATTTTGCTGCTGTAAATTAATATATTTTTATTCTATATGATAGCTTCTAACGAGTTATTGCTATAAAAAATTAACTTGTATATTTTATAATATTTTTAAAACTCTAATAGCTTATTTTCGTGTGTTTTCTAGGTAGACAACATATCATTTGCAAATAAAATAATTTGCTATCTTTCCAATGTTTATGCAATTTATGTCTTTTTTTGCCTATTGATTTGCTCAAAATGTCCAGAACAATAGAAATAATTATGGTTATTTTGCCTAATTTTAGGCACTTCTAGTGTGTAATATTTAAAGGTGATGTTGAGTGACTATTTTAGATGTGCCTGTCATAGCAATGAAATATTTTTTCTAATATAATAAGATCTTCCTTTTAATCAATGATAGATGTTTAATTTTATCTAATGTTTAATAAAAAATGATTTTTTTTCATTTTTCATCATGTTCATTCTTCCTTGCTTCCTGGATGAAACTCAGCTTGGTCATTGTTTATCATTAGTCTGTAAATTGTATTGGTTAGTGTTTTATTTAGGACCCATCTCTAGATGAGATTATGTGCTGTTATCTATTTTGCATTATCATTTTCAAGTTTTTAACTGAGAGGTTACTTCCATAAAATGAGTTAGGATGTATTCCACCTTCTTCAATGCTCTAGAACATTTTCTATTCATTTCCCTTTTTCAAGTTATTTTTATCTTTATCAAATAATGCATATATATAATTCAAATATATAAAAAAATTGTTAAAAGCCTTCTAATTAAATAAAGGAGCCCTCTGCCCAGTCATTTTGCTACATCTTAGTCCCATTCCTTTCAGCTTTTTTAGCTGTTTTTCTGGCACATATCTTCACATTTCTATATAACTGTTTAAGCTATTATTTCTTAATTTACCAAAGGTAGACATTATTTATAAAGTTCTAGTTATGGAAAGTATTCTTTACAAAACTTTTCAACTTTCTCTTCCCTTAAACTGTCAATATAATTATAGCAAAATTAATTGGCTAAGTAAATAGACTATGGTTGTACATGGTTTATAGCTGAGATAGAGTGTTCTATGAGTATGCTTATTTTCTAATGTAAGTTTTCCTGTTACCAATAATTGTGTTTTTATTACTGATAACAGGAAAATCTTAGTCTTCTCTACACTTCCCACTATTTTTTAAATGTTCCCATTGACCTATCTATATTTTTTAAATCCTTAAATACAGATCCCTGACGTATGTCTTTGTAGGCCTGTTGTACAGTTGTCATCTGCAGATTTTTTTTCACTGCTCCTCTGTAATTAACAACCTGTTCCTTATCTTGTATTCTCCTCAGTTATATTTTCCCCCATCATTTTGCTAAATAACTCAATAGCTTTGGAAAAGGAGTACAAGAGGTTAATCTTTTAAGTATTCTCATGTTTTAAGACTAGATTGGTAGTTGTCTGGATACATACTTATCTACTAAAAATAATTTTCACTCAAATGTGAAAGCTTTGCTTAATAGTCTTCTAGCATTTAGTTATATATTTTAAATTTCCAGTATTATCCGATTATCATTTATTTATAGGTGATTTTTTTCTCTTAAGTAGAAGCCTGAGGTTTTTCTCTTTACTACTGTTGTTCCATAACATCATGATGATGTATGTTAGAGTGCTCTTTTTTTACTCATTGACTTAGATACGTGGGTCCTTACTATTTGAAGGCTCAGATCCTTAACTTCTGAGAATTTTTCTCTGTATTATTTTTCAACAGTTTTCTCAGTCGTCTCTTCTTAAACCACCTATTATTTAGATGTTGGACCTTATGCATTGATTCACAAATTTCCTTTCTCATCCTCTTGTCAATTTCTTTGTGTCCTAATTTCTATAAATGACACTTGATTTAGCTTTTAACTATGTAATTAATTTAGTGGGGTTTCTTTATTTGAAACTTCTAAGAGCTCCTATGTTCTAACAATCCCTTTAACATACTCCATTGGTTTATGAATGCGGTGTTTTCTCATACGTGTTTTTTTCTGTCTCTCTGAGCATATTAATGACTATTATATATTTTGAGAGGGCAATATAGTTTTCTTCTGCTCCTTGAAATGCTTTTTATTTCTTCCAAGATTCTTTTCCTTCCAAGATTCTTTTCTTATTCACTCTTTTGTTTGCATTGCTCTCTGTCCTTAACGTTATAAACACCCTCCACATATCTGGTATTCTTTGGCTGTCTCTTTATCTATGAGCAAGTCTATTAAAAATTGATTGGAAGCTCTGTGGGCACAGGCAGGCTTATTAAGTGGTGGTCACTATAATGCAATGGAACAACATTCCACATTTGTCACTGAGGGACTCTCAAATATAATGCTCATAGACACTTTCTCTAGAGCCATTCAGCTTTTCCAAAAAGTAATCCTCCACTCTCCTGTGTGAGGAGTGGAGGGTAGGTTTGTACCTGTGTACATTCTGGAGGCTGGAGTTGGGGAGGGAAGGGCAGGGAGCTGAGGAAAGAAAAGGTGGAGAACTTACCAATGTACATCTGACCTATTTTATTTTACTCGTATACATTTAAGGAGTTCAAGTGTAGTTTTGTTACATAGATATATTGCATAGTGGTGAAGTCTGGGCTTTTAGTGTAACCATAACTCTAATAATGTACTTCCCACCCTTTGGTGTCCCCAGTGACTATTATTCCATACTCTATGTCTATGTGTACACCACATTATTTAGCTGCCACTTGTGAGAACATGCAGCTTTCTGTTTTTCAGTTGTTTCACTTAAGATAATATCCTTCAGTTCCATCCACGTTGCTTCAAATGACATGATTTCATTACCTTTTATGGCTGAATAGTATACCATTGGTTGTGTGTGTATATATGTATATATACATATATGTACACCACATCTTCTACAGATACTGTATTAGTCCATTTTCATGCTGCTGATAAAGACATACACAAGACTTGGCAATTTACAAAGAAAGAGGTTTAATTGGACTTACAATTCCACGTGGCTGGGGAAGCCTCACAATCATGGTGGAAGGCAAAGAGAAACAAGTGTCACATCTTACATAGATGGCAGCAGGCAAAGAGAGAACTTGTGCAGGGAGACTTCCATTTTTCAAAACCATGAGATCTTGTGAGACGTATTCACTGTTACAAGAACAGCATGGAAAGACCTGCCCCATGATTAAATTACCTCCCACCGGGTCCTTTCCACAACACATGGGAATTCAAAAAGAGATTTGGGTGGGAGCACAGCCAAACCATATCGGATACTTAGGTTGATTTCATATCTTTGCTATTGAGAATAGTGCTAAGATAAACATACGAGTACAAGTATCTCTTTGACGAAATTATTTCCTTGGGGTAGATAGGATTGAAGGGTAATTCTAATTTTAGTTCTTTGAGAAATTTCCATAATGTTTTTCATAATGTTTTTCATAATGGTTGCACTAATTCACATCCCCACCAACAGCATATAAGCATTCCCTTTCTCCATATCCTCACCAACATCTATTGTTTTGGTGTTTTTAATAACAGCCATTTTGACTGATGTAAAATGATATCTCACTATGGTTTAAATTTACATTTCTCTGATGATTAGTGATGGTGAACAGTTTCTTATATGCTTGTTGGTGATTTGTATGTCTTCTTTTGGAAAATGTCTATTCATGTTCTTTATCCACTTTTTAATGGAATTATTTGCTTTTTGTTGTTGTTGAGTTATTTGAGTTTTTTATAAATTCTGGATATTAGTTCCCTGTCAGATGCAGTTTGCAAATATTTTCTCCCATTCTGCAGGTTGTCTGTTTTCTCTGCTGATTATTCCTTAGGTTGTGCAGAAGCTAAGGAATAGTTTAATAAACTAAAACGCTTTTTAGTTTAATTAAATCTCATTTGTTTATTTTGTTGTTGTTGTTGCTTGCGCTTTTGAAGTCTTAGTCATAAATTCTTTGCTGAGGCCAATGTGCAGAAAAGTTTTTTGTAGGTTTTCTTCTAGTATTTTTACAGTGTCGGGTCTTACATTTAAGTCTTTAATCCATCTCATGTTGATTTTTTATATGGTGAGAGATAGGCGGTCAGTTTCATTGTTCAACATATGGCAATTCAATTTTCCTGATACCATTTATTAAATATTGACAGCCACCACTACTAGATCACCAAATTCCACCTGGCTTCGTGTGAACTAGGATTGAAAATGGCATCCTCCTATTGGATCAAGGTGCTCTCCCATGGCCTGAGTTGCACAGTTCCCTGGTGGAAGGTGGATCACAGAGACATATTCTCTCCTCCTCTCCCATACTGGGATTTCACTCAGAGTTTTCAGCAGAACACTGCCACGGGGGCTGCCTGTCCACCTTCTCTTCCCTGGGATCTGAAGTGTCCTTGGCTTCTCCAGTGAATTCTCATGTATCTTCTGGTATGAAAGATCACAACGTGAATCTACACACTATTTTCCTTTTTCCAAGTGGGTGGGATATGCTGGAAAAGCCTGTAATCAGCCATCTTGGTGGGAAAAAATTTTCCTATTTTTCATATGGCATTGCTTCTATTCATCATCATTTCTAGTGTTCTTGAGTCCAGAGTGTCTCTGGTTCTATTTCTCCTTGCAAGATTTACTGTCTTGAGGTAGTAATGAGGTAGCAAGTGAGTAGTGATTGGATGCTGTGTGAGCAAGAAACCAATGAAATTACTTTGTGGACTTCATCCAATCAGCAGGTATTCAGCACTAAATGCCTTCCAGGATGCTAAGCCTTTCCTGAATTCTTCAAGGCTACTCCCTGAGCATCTCTTCATTTTCCACCTTTCCTGGTCTTAAGATTTCAGCTTTCCTCTGCTCTGCCAATACAATCTCCCTTCTTTAGCTGCACTGCATCTTCTAGACACAAGTTGACATTTTAAACTCATTCCACTTTTGTCCTTTCTCCTCTTCTCTTATACTTACAGGTTTTTCCATCTTTCTATTATTAATGTTATTCCTTAATATCAATGTGTTGCAAATTGGACTGGGAGCAAATGCATGTATTCAACTATTTCATTTAATCTGAAATCTCCTAATTTTTTTTTTTTTTTTTTGAGACAGAGTCTTCCTCTATTGCCCAGGCTGGAGTGCAGTGGTGCGATCTCGCCTCCTGGGTTCAAGCAATTCTCCTTCCTCAGCCTCCTGAGTAGCTGGGATTACAGGCATGTACCACCATGCCCGGCTAACTTTTGTTTTGTTTTGTTTTGTTTTGTTTTGTTTTGTTTTTCAGTAGAGACGGGGTTTCACCATGTTGGCCAGGCTGGTCTCAAACTCCTGACCTCAAATGATCCACCCGCCTTGACCTCCCAAAGTGCTGGGATTACCGACATGAGGCACCAGGCCTGGCCTGTTTTTAAGTATTATAAGAAATAAATTTTACTTGAATGTTTGCTAGAAATTAATCACTATATAATTTAGGCAAAATGCTCATTTTATATAGTTGGCTACATTGACAGTTTTTTCACTTTATTTAGATTTTATGTTTTTGATTCCATTTCTGTCGTTACTATTTCCTTAGAAAATCTTCTATTTCTTCAACATTGTTGAACTTTTTATAACACTATAGCCATAGCCCTACACGCTAGTATTCGAAATTCCACTATTTTTGCATATTATATTTTGAGTGTACATTTGTTCCCCATTTTTGATTAGCCATGTCACAGGTTAATATATAATTATTAACTGTTTTAAATAACTAGGTCTTAGACTAAATGCATATAAACATTTATTTAGTTTTTTATTTTTATTTTCTCATTAGTTTAAATCATTGTTATTTTTCTTACATTTCCTAAGGTTATTTTATTGTCATTTTTATGACTTCTTTGGTAAAAATGTCTGGCTTATTTATTTTCCTTCTCTCTTACTTAATAATAAAAGCATTTCAGGCTACATGGATTATGTGTCATTTATTTCTAAATAGTCTATAAATGAAGTTTTGATTTTTTGACTGGAGAGCTATGAACAGTTTTTTTATTTTAAATTCCAAAAGTGTTAAAATTTTTAGTTTGCATCATCTTAAGTACTTGTCATTGTTTTATATTATGGTCACAGAATGTGTTTTTTATGACTTCTGATTTGGAACTCATTTTAAGACTTTATAACCCAAAAATTATTGTTGTTGTTAAGTATTTGATAGTAACTCAAATACATGTCTTCTCTTTGTAGAGTCCATAATTAGATGTATTTATTAAGTTAACACTATTGGATTTCCCTGTCATTTTGCTGAAGCACATGTACTATAGCTTCCTGAGAATAAAGGCATGAAAAGAAAATGCATTGAGTGTTGGAGTATCTGAAAATGACCTTATTTACCACTTGACTGTTAGTTTGCCTGGGCAGACAATTATATATTAGAAATAATTTGAAAGCATTGTTCTGTTGTGTTCTAGCATCCAAAGTTATTTATATGCTCTCCATGCAGATTTATTTTTGTCTACTTCATTTGGCAACGACTCAGAGAGAGGTTTTAGAGTATCTCCAGTTATTGCATTTCTGTCAAATTATCCTTGTATACCACATTTTTTCTTTCTGTTTCAATGTGATCTTATTTGCTGAATAAAAATTGATGGTGCTTATTATAAATGTTGCTGTTTATTATAAGTAATAGTCACTGTTCTGTTTAACACTTTTTCTGTAAACTTTATCTTATATGTTTGCATTTATTTACCTAACTTACTTTTGGCAAGCATTTACTGTAAACAGTTTGTGTTAAGTTTTGCTTTGTTTTAAATATATTCTCTTCTGTGAGGCAGATATAGTTAGATTTTGCTTTTTAAGCAAAGAAACTTCCTATTTTAGTAGATGGGCTTTTCCTACTTTTATTTATTATTATGTTATGTTATATATTTATTCATTTATTTGGTCCCACCTCTGACATCTCTTTAAAGTGCTTTCATCCTTTTGCATTTTTAATACATCCTTGATGTTGTGTATCTTTTATTCATTTAATTGTCTTTCATTTTCTGTACTGATTTAGAAGGTATATATCGTATCCATCTTCAATTCTAATATTAAATTTGAATGCTGTTTACTCTTAAGGCTTTATTTAAATAGTTTTTTAACATATATTTATTTACTGAATTTTAAGTCAAAGCTAAAACTTTGCCATTGTTTTCTTATGTAGTTGTGCTTTCCTCCTTACAAATATTAGACAATAGTTTTCCTTAGGTACAGCTATAACCCCACAATTCAGGAACACCATGCTTGATCAGAGTACTTGTTACTGTGACGACTCTGAAACAGTCACCTTCTTTTCAATTCTAAAAGAATCACTAAATGAAAAGTTGTTGGTTTTTTCCTCTTACTCCACAGAATAAAAGATGGAGAATAATGGCCATTTTTACAACAAAAATATTTGTGTATTTCTGCCTATTTAAAAGTCTTTATTGAATGTCCTGATTCACTATGGATATTTTAATGGAAAAATTACTAATAATATTTACCCAGCAACATTTCATATCTTTTTCCATTGAAAAACTATTAATTTGTCCTTATCAAACATGTTTTAAAATAAGTAGATAGGGTATACTTTCAACAATGTAAAAACACCTGCAAAGCAAAAACAATGTAAGGATATATACAAACATGTTAATAGTAGATACTTCTGAGTGGTGGTGATCCATGAGCTATTTTCCTTCTTTAAAGGGTTGTATATTATCCAATTTTTACTTATTACCTATCACATTTATTATAAGAAATTTTCACATTGTACCATACAGCAATTATGTTTAGTGAAAAATAAATTCATATAGCACTCCAACTTTGAGGCAGAGAAACATGAAATTTCTTTATTTAGTCTAAATTCTACCTAGCAATTCTCTTATTTCTCCCCACAAATTCCAACCTATAGCTAGTAAATGAGAAAAATATAGAGAAAACACTGAATTGATTTCTGCTTCTGACTATGATGGAGTTTCATGAGGCAAACCCATGTTTCTACTGAGAAAAGCTGGATAAAATTTTTTACTGTTAAAAAAAATCTGTTTCAAAATATCAGAAAGCTGTTAAGACAATCTGGTCATAAGAAGCCAAAAATCACAAACAAAAGGGAACCATAGAGATTGTACGGACATTATATAAACCGGTTGCTGTTTTTGTTTCTATTTTTGTTTTTTCCTAACTTTGCAGATTCTTGGTAGCAAACAACTGAAGAACGCAGGAATAGGGCTGTGTCTACAGGACATACAAAATTTTCCAGAACTTTTGTTAATTTCACATAACTGAAGAGCAAAAATTGGAGTCATGTCAGGACAGCCAAGACTTCAGAGACCAAGATTCTGATGAAAAGGAAATCATTAAGTAGTCAATGGGACACTTGGTGGTTTTCTCTTCCAACACTAGCAGAATTCTTAAAATTAACAGGGAAAGAAGCTAAGAAGAAAGTTCTTGAAGTGTAGAGAAAATGTTCAAACTCTCATCACAGATCTGAGGAGATAAAAACTGGAGATCAGAACCCATCGAGGAGGAGATACAAAACTAGAATTCCTGGAGGGCTAGAGATTAAGACTAGAAGCAAACTGGAAATGAATGGAGATGTAGTTGCAGCTCAACCTTGAGTCAGGTCTTTACCTGACTGGATTGACACCTGCCCCCTCTCTATCTGCCTATAAGAACTCTCTCAGGAGGAAGATATCATTCAGGACCTCTACAGTTTTTCATATGCAATGTCTGAAATTCGACCAAAAATTACAAGTACAGAAAAAAAAATAGAGAATAGAAACAAATTCATGGATGACTACAAATTCATTCAATTATCAGGATAACAAATAGGTACTTAAAAGTAATTACAACTAATATGTTCAGTAATGGAGAAGGGTTGACAAGATCAGAAATTTCAATTGAAAATAAAATTAAACTTTCATTAAGTAAAAAATAAAATTGAGAATTTAATAGATGGTTATAATGGCAGATCAGACCCACCAGAGAAGATGAAAGATACAAATATGTGATAGTAATTATTTATCATTTATAATTTAAATTAATAATGATCATAAATAATTAATTTAATTATTAAATTACTATCATCTCTGTCTCCCAGTGGTCATTAATTCACTCATCCTTTTTTAAATATATAATCACCAAGCTAAAGTGCAGAGACAAAAGTGCAGAAAAGAAGATAATAAATATATGGGACATAGTGGAAAGGTCTAACATACAAAACTGGAGTTTCAGAAAACAGAAAATGAACAAGAAGCAATATGTGAATAATGATTTAGAATTTTCCAAGCCTGATGAAAAACACTAATCCACAATGTGAAATTTCATTGTAACTCTCACTAGTGTACTGAAATCCTCCATATATTTCCAGGGATGCCTGGAGCCATAGTAGTAATCCTTGGCAAAACCACAATGGAATATACTACATAAGAATTAATGTAGTTTTTTGTGCTAATGTAGTTTTCCAAAAGACACCAAGTGGGAAGTCTGTAACATCTTTCCAATATTCCTTACAGAATGTGTACCAATGAGTGGTTTGCATCTGGGTGTCTGTTATGTTATCTTGGTTTCTGCTATTGAACATGGTCTCACAGCCTGGTTTTAGCTATGTGTACAGCTGAAAGACCCCTACTGAATGAGCTGCAGCTTCCCCTGCTGGCTCACTTGCTGGAAATAAAGCACAACCTTATGACTGAGAAAGGACTCTGGAATCTGTGTGTGGACAATGTGAACCTACTTTCTTACCCGTTGCTTTGTATCTGTTGTCTGTAATAAATCTTGCATGAGTGTGTGTGTGTGCGTACACACATGTGTGCATGCATGTACAGGTCTAGGTTACACTGTATTTCTAAAATTATCTCTAATAAGCTTAGAACGTTTGTACATTTTAATAGGAAAATAATGAAATAAATGAGTAATCCCCATCAGAGGAAAAAATATACTTTAATACATACGTTTCCTTTACTCTCTACTTCTCACTCCTCCCTCCAACCCCAACACACCGTTGTGTTTTCATTAATATAACCTGGAATCAAGTCTAGTTTTGTAGTCATGAAATGTTCAGTATTTCAGATTTTACTCTTTCATTTCTTCTCCCCAAGATGGTTGCTGAATAAAAGACGGAAATTCCAAAGTTCTCATGGCGGAGAGGAGGATGGTAGAAAGAGGAACTCACCAATGCACTTAGCGTCCTGTTTCCTACCCGGGTCTCTGCTGCCAAGTTCAGGGGCTGACACTCCCTCTACTGGTAACCAGAGAGAGACAACTGGCCCCGTCTGCTAATGAGGTCTTGAAGTCTGTAGCTCCAAACATTTGCCTCCAGTCTCAAAGAGAAGGGAAATCTATCAGAGAATGTCTGAAGGCAATGATGGGAAAAAATACCTATTCCTGATTATTCCTCCCCTGACTTTAGCCTATACAATAAAATGGTAATATGCTGAGAGTCAAAACAAATGTATGTTTTGTTAATCTTGTAGACAGTCAAAGTTTTATGGCTGATTTCATTATTGAGTCATGATTGTTAAACACAATCACCATAAATTTACAGATTTTTGAGAGACCGATTTCTGTAGAAAATATTTTATTCATGGCTTTTTCTCATTCCTGATTTATTAACTCTTTACATTTCCTTCTTCTGTGCCTTTTCAAATTGATTAAGAAAATAGCTCTGATACAGTATAATATTTTTTAATAAAATAATATTAATTTATTCTTAGTCATATTGATTAAGTTGGCTTGAAACAAGCAACACAGTTGGACCGTTGTGGAGCAAGGCAAACCCTTCTTAGACACTTGTCCCCAAATCTGCTAAGTATGAGAACCACCGGATTTGTCTAAGACAAATAAGAAACAAACAAACAAACAAAAAACCTTGACATTCTGATTCACCAGGTCTGGATGGAATGTAGACTAAGAATCTGTAGTCTCAAAAATACCTCCAGATGTTTCTAATGTGCGGCCAGGTTTAACAACAACTACTCTAGAACTCTTCTGTTTTTTAACAATGACCTTGAGGTAGCAGGCCAAGAAAAGAAAAATAATGTTTTATTCACTGTGCTGATTCATTCTTGTTCACTCAGCTAAGACTTTTTGGTGCAGGTTCTATGTATGTTGTCACTTTGCTTGATGAAACTCTTAAGATATAAGACGATCAATAAAAATTAAATGCACTCTTCCTCCAGGGTTTTTCCCTCTCATTATTATTGGCAGCCTTTGTGGTAGAACAAACCAGCATGCAGGCAATCCTGAGCTAATATATAACAATTTCTGTTCATAAAAGGCAGTCTGCCCAAGCCTTTTAAAACATATTCTAAAATAAAACGTACACATTTTGCTGCTAGAAAGTAAAAATACCAATTTGTACAAAAATAAAACACAGGAGAAAATTGCATGCTATACCCCACCTACCTCTGTCTTATAAAAGTCATCAAAACCTCTCACAATTCTGTGACTTTTCACCTGCCATCCTTTCTGTGTGTCTTCACTTTCCTTGTCCAAGAAACCATATATTATCCTTTAAGATCTGATTGAAATTTCACAATCTCTATGAGGCCTTTTATAACCCCTTATTATTAATCTATCACCTAGTGTATTCACTCAGTCGTCCTTTTTTTAAAAAATCATTTATCCCTTGTTTGATTGCTGTATCTGTCTGCGGAGTTAAATATATGCTCCTGTGGAAATTACCATATTTTGTGACTGTACACAGAGAGTGCTTAACCACTGCTAAATAAATGCTCTTCTCTACACAATGACAGTTAAAATGCATATTTCTTATTGTGCTTTTGAAATAATTTAATGGGGCTATATGGGATCCATTTATACTTCCTGGAAGTTTTCTTAATAGATTGTTCTTTGCAAAGGGAAAAAATAGAATGAGAAACTAAGACTTTAGAAAATATTGGGTTAAGCAATGAGAAATCACCAATATTATACCCTTTTTGATCTACAAATATAGTAATTTCATGTACTTCAATGGATATATAAAGGTTTAAGTGTACTAAAACATTTCTGGGTTGTTTTCATGTCTGACCTTTTTTGAGACAGTAACTAATATTTGACAAAAAAAAAAACTTGCTTTATAAATATTTTCAAGCTAATAAGCCCAAGGTCTACGTACTGAATCACTGATCAGAAATTGAGGGGAAACGTCTGTGAAAATGGCAGAGTAAGGACCTTCAAAAACTCTCTTATCCATAAAAGCAACAAGAAAACTAGCAAAAATTGTCAAGATCAACTTTTTTTCAGGACTCTGGAAATTAATCAAAGGCTTGCAGCAATCCACAGAGCGTTTATTCAAGAAATATGGCTGAATCTTGGGAAGAACAGTCAATTTTCTGGCATTTTTACTTGTCCTAGTCTCATCCCTATTTCTCCAGTTCTGGAGTAGCCTTGAAAACATACAGCGCCTGGAAGCTACTTTACAGTGTAGAATAAGGTTATTGCTCCTTCAAAGCCTTTTTCACAGAGAATTGGCATTATTTGACCTATCTGGTGGTTCCCAAGAAAAGACATCAATGTCTATTTGACTTGGCTCAGAGCTCACCCAGTGTGAAAAGTCTTTTCCCTGGGGGCATTCGTTGAAAAAAATTTCATTAATTGCTTAATTTTATGGCTGCCTGAGGTGGTGAATAACTGTTGGGGCAAATAGGCTAACTAAAATGTTTAAAAGGAAAAGCTAAGGAATGAGATTCCATAGTGGCTTTGAAAAGCTCTCAAAATCTACAGGGTCATACACATGAGTAGGACTGTACATATGCCCAGGGCTATGAGCATGATAAAGAAAGATCTGAGAAAGTCATAAGGTCTTATCTTTGGGTGACGTTGAGGTTCATGCAAACAGAAAGTGAAGGCTAAGACAAAGATATCAATAGACTGAGTATTGAAGCCATCTCCTATCATGCACACAGAGCCCCTTGTCAAAGACTGAAAATTTATTGGTTTCAGGTATTTAAGGAGTCTCTGTCTAATAATTAGCTAACCACTAAACAAAGCAGAGACTTCAGTGGTAGAACCTATCAAAGACTACAGACTGAAGAGACTTATTCCAGAAAAGTTACTAAACAAACAACAATAAACAGCCACATCGATAAGCCCTGGTTAAGGAGAAAAAGATTGGATTCCTAGAGTTGACATGTAATATTATTTTAAACACTTATTTTCAACCAAAAAAAAAGTATAAGGTATACAAAGAATTTAAAAAAATGGCCCATACACATGAAAAAAAGAGTAACTAGTGGAAAATGTTTCTGAGGAAGCCCAGATAATGAACTTATTAGGCAAAGACTTTAAGTCAGTTATTTTAAATATGTTCAAAGAACCAAAGGAAACCATGTCTAAAGAACTGAAGTAAGTATGAGAATGATGTCTTCTAAGAAATCACAATAAGAATATCAATAAAGAGATACAAAGTTATTTTTAAGACCCAAATTAAAATTCTGGTGTTGAAAAGTACAATAAATGAAATGAAAAATTTACTAATGTTGTTCAACAGAAAATGTGAACATAGAGAATAGAAATTCAGCAATTTCAAAAATAGATCAACTAAGATTATTATTCTAATGAACAAAAAAAATCAAGAAAAATGAATAGAACCTCATAGACCTGAGGGACACTATTAAACATACCAACATATGCATAATAGGAGTTTCGGAAAGAAAAGGAGGAAAGGGCAGAAAGAATATTTGAAGAAATAATGACTAAAAATATGTCAAATTTTATAAAAAATGTTAATCTACATCTAAGAAGCTCAGTGAAGTGATAGTAGGATAAACTCAACAAGAACCACACTTTGACATACTATACTCAAACTGTTAAAAGCCCACGACGAAAAGAGAACCTTGAAAACAGCAAGAGACAAGCAACTCATCACATATTAAAGATCTTTAATAAGATTAACATGGGCAATTGATTTTCAACAAGGGCACCAAGAAATTTCATTGGAAAAAGACTAGTCTTTTTTAACAAACAGTCCTGGGACAACTGGATATTCACGTGCAAAATAATAAAGTTGATCTATATATCGCTGTCTTCAAAAATTAATTCTAAATGGACTAAAGACCTAAACACAAGAGGTAGTCCCACAAAACTCTTAAAGAAAACATAAGTGTAAATCTTTGTGACCTTGGATTAGGAAATGGCTTCTTAGATATGACAGCTAAAGCACAAGCAACCAAGGAAAAAAAAATTAAAAATTGGACTTCATCACAATTAAGACTTTTTGTGCTTCAAAGGGCACAATCAAGAAAGTGAAAAGATAACCTGCAGAACAGGAGAAAACATTTGCAAATTACATACTTGATAAGAATCTAGCATCCGGAATATGCAAAGAACTATTAGAACTCCACTAGAAAAAGATAAATAGTCCCAATTTTTAAGTGACAAAAGATATGAATTGATATTTCGTTAAAGAAGATATAAAAATGACCAACGAGCATATTAAAAGAAGTTCAACATTCCCTTCATAATAAGAAATGCAAATCAAAACCACAGTGAGTCACCACTTCACACTCACTAAGTCTATAATCAAAAAGATGAAAATTAACAATGTTGGCAAGGATGTGGGGAAGTGGAAACCCTCACACCATACTGGTGGGAATGTAAAATGGTATATACTTGCTTTGGAAAACAATTTAGCAGTTCCTCAAAAAGATTCACATAGAGTTAGCCTATGACCCAATAATTTCACCCATACATATATGTGTGCATGTGTGTATTTACACTTTAATGTGTGCATACACACACTTACACATATATATTTATACACATACACACATACACATATCCCCAAAGAATTTAAAAGAAATGTTCAAACAAAAACTTGTACATGCATGTTCAAACAACCCAATGTCCACGAATTGATGAATGGATTTTTTAAAATAGACGAAACAAACATATATTCATGCAATAGAATATTATTCAGCCACTAAAAGCCACTGAAACATGCTATATTATAGATTAACCTTGAAAACATTATACCAAGTGAGAGAAGCCAGACGCTAAAGGACACATATTGTATGATTCCTTCTACATAAAATGTCCACAACAGGTAAAATCCATAAAGACAAAGAGTAAACTAGTGGTTCCTAGGGTTTGATGGGACTGAGGAGTAGATATGAAGTTTCTTTTTGGGGTGAAGAAAATGTTCTGGAATGAATTCTGTGGCTTACTAATTACATATTTGCTTAAAATAAAAATTAATTAAGTGTCCACAGTGTTTTTCAGGTATGATGGTAGGCACTTAGGTTTCATTTGAAGTAATTTTTCTTTGTTTTTTATATGTGTATTCGCTATGTCTGCAAGTTTGTTTTTAAGGTGACGTGTGTGTCCTTATTCTAAATGTTGCTCATATGAGTTCCCGAGGAGTTCAGGAAGATATTTACATAGTATTCAACTAACATTAGAAGAAGGGAAATAAAGGAAGGCTGAACTGGTTTTGTCAGAGCTCAGCTGTACTAACTCCTTGAAGTCTCACATGGAATGCTACTTAGATTTCAACAACTTTCTTTTTTTAATCATGTAAAGGCAAAGAAAATGTAAGGGGAAAATCTTACCTTATTTCTTGCTGTGCCTCTTTTGAAACTGTGAATTATGGTGATTCTGCTGTAATTTTTCTGTTGAAACCACATAAAACAACACTTCTACAAGTTGTTGGGGAAATGGTGGCATCTCCCCTCTCAGGCAGTGGGCATTCCTGTGTCAGTCACTTCAGGAACAAACAAGACCCCAGACAGAAAGCCAGCATCTGCAGAGCAAGTCTGGGACGGAAGGACATGGGCCTTCTATTCCTCCATGTGACTTGCTGTTGCTGTCCTGGTGTGGTACTTCACGAAGCTTAGGCAGGTTTGAAGACACTCCAGAAGGTATGGCAAAAAGAGCTGCTTCTGAGCCACTAAGTAGGTCTGGGACGCATGTGGAGTGGTCCCTTCCAGCTAGTCAGTAAAACAGCCCTTTCACGGGTATGTTGAGTAAGAGTCAAGACCCAGATACACCAGACAACCAGAATTTTTTATTGCATGTTACTTTCTATGTTGGCTCTCTTGCTTAAGTTTGCCCTGACCTCAAGTAAAGACTTTATTAAACATTAAGCCATGATCTTCTCAACTATTCAAAAAGAAATTAAGGAAAGTATGTCCACACTTTCCAGAATGGGGAAAAAGAGATTAGCATCCCCCTGAAACCAGTATCATGCCGAGAAAGTTCCCAAGAGAGTTAAGGATCATCTGTAGAGTTACCTCTTCCCATGAGAAGATTCTCCCTTCATTACAAAAACTGGAGATTCACACTACTATTTTACTAAAGGAGCCAAAGGGTTTCCCTACAGAATCCATGAAAAGCAAGAAATCAAAGAGTTTCAAGACAAATGCTAATGTGAGAAATTGAAAATTTCCCTTGGAAAAGATATCCTCTAATCCTGTTGATTTCACTTTTCCACACCCCAAACATAGTTTAAAAACATGTAACAGGTTTAAGTCCTGGTCATTTTTTTTATTTTTTATTTTATTTTCTTTTATTTTTATTATTATTATTTGAGACGGAGTCTAGCTCTGTCACCCAGGCTGGAGTGCAGTGCGCGATCTCGGCTCACTGCAAGCTCCACCTCCCGAGTTCACGCCATTCTCCTGCCTCAGCCTCCGGAGTAGCTGGGACTACAGGCGCCCGCCACCACGCCCATTTAATTTTTTGTATTTTTAGTAGAGACAGGGTTTCATCGTGTTAGCCAGGATCCTGACCTCGTGATCCGCCCTCCTCAGCCTCCCAAAGTACTGGGATTACAGGCGTGAGCCAACGCAGCCGGCCAAGTCCTGGTCATTTTTTGTATTATTGTTAATGAAGTCCACATTCTATTGCATCTCTCCCCACCCCCATCACAATGTAGCACACCATCCTCTTTTACTCTCTACATAAATCTGAATATCTGAATCTCTCTTTCCCATTGATTTATTTACTACTTCCCCTCTAGAGAATGTAAAATTCTTGAGATAAGATCTGTAGTTCTTCTTCATTTCTGTACCTGCTGTACCTAGAGCATAGCAGGTACTCAATAAATGTGGACTAAATGAACGAATGAGTATCCTTTTGTCCTATATTTTTAGAGCAGCACTGACCTAAAGAATATGTTCTGTCCTACAAATTTGCAAGAACTGTGCTGTGTGTCGGACCACTTTGTTGCTGGTAGAGTGTTACATATTGCAAACTATTGTTGTCTGCTGTTCCATCATCACTATTAACTGTTGTTAAGGAATGGATTTAAAAGGATCTACAACACTTTTATCCCCTTGTCACCAACGGCAAACATCAGAGGCAGCATATTGCAGTAGAAATGTCATTTCCTCTAATAAGCCTCCTATGATCTCCCCTAGGCAGGTACATGTAGAATTTTTCTATCTTCAGTGTCTTTTGTATGAAACACCATTTTGGCAATTACTATACAGTATTGTTATTAGTTGTTTTCTCCTCACTTTTACCACAGACTGTATTTTTCTCTACATTTCTAATAGTTGATGCATGGCAAGAAATCAATAAATATTATTGTAATAACTGACTAAATGTATTAAAGTGGGAATAATACTTTTAGAAATACATTGTTTTTTCTTTGACATTTCCTGCTCTGGATCAGCCCCTTGTTATGCTATAGGTCCCAGAAAAGTAAGGATTATCACCACAGGAACTGGAAAAAAGTGGGGTTCAATTTTTGACATGTAGAATAAGATTATTTTTGAACTCAGGATATGCAATAAGAAAAAGTATTTGCTGTATATAAAGGAGAGCTATCCCAGCCTTCTATATCAGGGAATTGTGGAAAGGAGAAATGGAAAAGGCAGGGCAATGTGTTCGAACTTTCATAGGGTTTATCCTTAAAAAGGTACAGAGACTTATATAAAAGCACTTAATAGGAGTGGGGAAATTAGGTATAGAGATCCACTTCTCTGGGTGTAGCTAGGGAAAGTCTTCAAACCTCTGGAGGAAGCGCTGCATTCAGTTTGTTGCCAAATTCCATGGCATAGATAGAGGAATGTGGTCTACATAAATCATCTGAGATAATGCTGTGGTACCCATAGATTTTGAACAGTCTGCAAAGGATCCAGAAGTTCCAGGAGCCCCGGGGAGGGGACACAAAGGTGATGAGAGGCCAGTGGGAGTTGAAACAAAGATGTTTTGGTGACAAGAAGCAAATGGCTGAGAACCGTGAGCTTAATAGTTGGTGCCCAAGTAATTCCCCTAAAGGCCAGATGGTTACTGTGGAACCCAGGCAGATTGCAGAAGAGGAGTAAGAACAGACCTGCCTTCTCTGAGCAGGTGGCAGCCAAACAGCTTCTACACATAACTCTGAGGCTCCCTGCCCTAGCTACACTAGCTCATGAGAGTCCCTTCCCTGTTAAAATCCAGATGCTTTATTGGAGAAGGGCAGGGAGAGGGGGAAGAAATCTGAAAAGTTAAAACATTTACCTGAAATACATTGAAGCTATTTAAAGAGACTAGATCAGGAGAGGGATTGAGATAATGCCATTTGGCAAATTTAAGTTTTTTTTCCTTTACTCAACAGAGTTGAGTCATTTAAAGTGGAGTTTGTTCAATTATTAAAAATAAAACTTTTAAAAATATTATTGGAGGGGCAGTGTGCCACTCATCCTACTTCTCTCTAAATAAATGGACCAAAAACCAGAAGATCTGACTTCTATTCCTGAATCAGCCAGCACAGACTGCACCATCCTTGTCAAGGGAGGGCTAATACCTGAGGCCACTTAATGTCAACCTGTTATCTATAAAGTAAGCTAAAATGAAGAGGTAGGATAGGGGACGCTCTAAGGAGGTAATCCTTTTTAACATTCTGCAATTCTTGAGAACAATGAAGTTAGTGAAATGCCATCTTCACAAAAATGGTTTGTAAGATAGGTGGTTGCTCATTTGTTTGTCAGAAGAATGACACTCTTTGTGATTCACAAATGGTTCGAACTCCAAGTATCAACTTTACTAATATGCTACCTAATGAAAGTAATTACTTGGTTACTTAAATTAAGGGTTATTTACCATACTTCGTCCATTAAAGAGATTCAACAGCATCTGATCTCTACAAGAGCCTCAATTCAATGACCACGGGAAAAACCGCAAATCTTAGAATACATTTTGGGGAAAGCAGTATAAAATTCTGTTTAAATAATATGGTAATCATCCATATGCTATACAAGTGACATTAGTGAAATATTTTAATGTATCTCCCAGAAAGACGCTTTCTACATAATGAACAGTTTGGGATCAAAAAATGTGATTTTGCCTCATGTTAATAACCAAATTTTCTCTCAATGAAGGGAATGCTGGTCCCTGCCCACCGCAATATCTGAATGAGGAGAAGGAAATGAGAAGGGCTAGAGAGAGAGAGAATAAGAGTATGAACTCATTCTAGGAGTCTTTGCCACAAATGAAACATTGAAACAAAATCCACCGTTAAGTGTTAAATGGAAATTCAGAGGCAAAAAAGAAAAACATCTATAAAAGAAGATGAAATGAGAACGCACACCTTCTACAATCACACCACTAACCATCTGTTTTTCTTTACAGTATGCCCTTTAGAACTTTTCTCCCTCAAAATCAAATGAATACCAGCATGGAAAATAGAAAAGATTGTGGCAGGAGAGGAAAGAGGAGGGCACCCAGTAGACATCATCTGTTGTCAAAGAAGTCATTTGGAAAGTAATCAGACATGAAGCCCAATGGATGGAAAAGATGTGATATTGATTTAACTTGATTGCAATTTATTGTACATTATTGAGGAGATAGATTGTTGGTCTTACAATATGTTATATTGTAGATCAACCCAGTGTGAAAGATTAAAACGTGCATGCGTGTGTGTGTGTGTGTGTGTGTGTGTGTTGGAAGGGGGTGGGGGAGAAGGCAGAGATTATGTGGACAAGCAAAACTTTTGTAGCTGAACTCTCTAACCAGACATAAAATTAGTTGCCCACAATTTTACTCCTGGTTAATTCCAACAAAAAGGAAATTGTAACAGCTCTCCAAAATAACATACTTATCTGCATGTTTACTTAACATTTATCTTACACGTTTCTTTTGAAGAATTCAAGATAGAATTAGCAATGTCTGGAAACTTACATAATTAGCCAAAGATCTTGCACTTTTGGTTTCAGTGCCTTTTAAGTCAGGCTTGGTTTTTTTTGTTTTGTGTTTTGTTTTTGTTTTTTTTTTTGCTTAAAATAAGTATTATTATGTTATGTACTTATTGCAAAAATAAACCATGTGTCTTAGTCTGCTTGGGCTGCCATAACAAAACTATAGACTGGGTGAATTAAACAACACAAATTTCTTTTCCCACAGTACTGGAGGCCAGAAAGTCCAAGATCAGGTTCCTGTAGGGTTGGATTTCTGGTGAGGGCTGTCTTTCTGGCTGGCCTTCTCACTGTGTTCTTACATGACAGTGAGAGAGAAGCCAAGTAGTTTCTTAGAAGGACTCATCTTATTGGGCCAGGACACCATCCTGATGATATTATTTGATCTTAATTACTACTTTAGAGGTCTTATCTCCAAATATAATTACTGGGGGTTAGGGATTCAACATATAAATTTTAAGGCAGGGGTGCAGACCTTCAGTTCATAGCACCATGTTCCTTGTAGGAGATTTAGAAAGTACCAATAAGCAAAAGGACACAAAAGCTAACAATAATCTCGGCAACTACTGATGACTACTATCAACATTCAGGTATGTTTACTTTCAGCTTTCTTTTTCACCTATACACATATACAATTTGTAATACTATTATTATATTGAAGGTAATATTTTCTAAATGCTTCTTTTATTTAATAATATTAAGACATTGTAACTGGGGAAATTACTAGTAGAGATGTAGCCTAAAGTGAAGGTGGCAATGGAAGGAAAACAGCAGCTATTGCACAGATTTAAGCACATCATGTATCTCCAAGCTGAAATTATGAGGTGTCTTAGAAAACTCACCAATAACTGAAATTGCCTTCCCTGATAACTCTGCCAATCTGTTTAAAGGAAATTGCCTTCCTTGATGACTTTCAGCCATTCATTTTACCCAGGGACAACCTGTTTCTAATTTTTAACAGAGCAAAAAGCAGTTTAATGAAAAAAAAAAAAAAAGGATAAGTATATTAACCCTAACCAGAGAAACAGAACCAGTAGGAAATCTATCTATCTAGGAATTTGTTACAAAGAATTGTCTTATACAATTATGGGAGCTGGAAAAGAAACCCTGAAGTCCACAGGCTGGCAGGAAGGAAAGATTTCATGCAGTCTAGACCCCATAAGCATGAGTGGGAAACTCTACAAAGTTGGACTGAAACCAGTGTCTACTCTTGTTGTCTGTAATCTCAGTGATAAGACTATCCTGCAAAAACCAGAGCCCTTCATCTTGGAGCTGAGCACACACACCTGGCCCTGGGAGTCAGAGAAATTGGAGAAAGATTGAGGGCGAAGGTACTGCAATTGCAAGTCCAGTGCTGCTTAAGCATATCAAGGAAATCAGCAGATCAGCCCTAAAAGTAAGTGTGGGAGGCTCAGAAGGTAGATCATAAGTTATCTTTCTGCTCTACCTTGTGGAGTCCCTGAATCTCATGTGGAGGGCCTTAGTCCCTATTTAAAAGGCCCTCACTTGATTAAGTCAAGCCTACCCAAGATGTTCTATCTTTTGATTAACTTAAAATCAACTGATTAGGGATTTTAATTACATCACAAAATCCTTTTATAGTTGCACCAAGATTAGCCTTTGATTGAATAAGATGTGTGTATGCTCACACTTTATTCAAAAATTAACTCAAAATGGATTATAGGTCTAAAAATAAATAAGAAAGCTATAAAATTTTAAGAAAACATAAGAAAATCTTTGTGATGTAGGGTTGAGCAGAGTTCTTACGTGATACAAAAAGCACAATTCATAAAAGACAAAACTGATTAATTTGGACTCCATCAAAATTTAAAATGTCTATGCTCCAAAAGACCCTAATAGAAGGATAAAAATGCAAGATAGACTGGAAGAAAATATTTGCAAATCATATATCTGACAAAGAACTGGCATTCAGAATATATAAATAATTCTCAAAACCCAACAATGCAAAAACAAACAAGTCAATTAAGAAATTGAAAAAGAACCTGGACATAAACTTTAACAAGGAGGAGATAAGAATAAACAAGGCCTGAAACCATGGCTTCTACCTGTAATCCTAGCACTTTGGGAGCCCAAAGTGGGAGGATTGCTTGAGGCCAGGAATTTTAGACCAGCCAGGGCAACATAGCAAGACTGTCTCTATAAAAACCTAATTCCATTTTTTAAAATTAGCTGGGCATGATAGTGCGCACTTGTAGTCCTAGCTACTTGGGAGGCTGAGGTGGGAGGATCTCTTGAGCCCTGGAATTTGAAGTTGCAGTGAGCTATGATCATGCCAGTGTACTCTAGCCTAGGCAACAGAACAAGCCCTTGTCTCTTAAAAAAAAAAAAAGAAGAAGAAGAAGAAAATAAAAAACACATGAAAAAATATTCAACATTATTAGCCATCAGGGTGATGCAAATGAAAACCATGATAAGATAGCACAATACATCTATCAGAATGGCTAAACACTAAAAAATATTAACAATGCCAAATACCGGGGGTGAAAAAAAAAAAAAAGATCATTGGGAACTCTGATACAATGCTGGTGGAATGCAAAATAGTACATCTACTCTGGAAAACAATTCGGCAGTTTCTTATAAAGCATACACTTATGATTTGCCAATTCCATTCTTGAGTATTTACCCTAGAATAATGGAAACACACTGTGTTAGTTTGCTAGGTCTGTCATAACAAAGTATAACAGACTAGATGGCTTAAGCAAACTTATTTTCTCACCATTCTGGAGGCAGAAGTTGGAGATCATGGTATCAGTAGAGTTGGTTTCTTCTGAAGCTTCCTTCCTTAGCTTCTAGAGGGCCATCTTCTCCTTCTATCTTCGCATGGTCTTCCATGCCTGTCTGTGTTCAAATTTCTTTTTATAAGGACACCAGTCATATTGGATTAGTGTCTATGGCCTCATTTTAACTGAGTTACCTCTTTAAAAACCCTATATCCAAATACAGTCACATTCTAAGTTACAGGGGGGTAAGGACTTCAACATACAAATTTTGGAAGAAACAAAATTCAGCCCATAACACTCCATCCTCTACCCTCTCCCACCCCAAAATAATTTATGTTCTTTTCACATGCAAAATACATTCACCAGATCCCAATAGCCCTAAAAGTCTTAGCCCATTCTAGCATCAAGTCTAAGTCAAAAATCTCATCTAAATATCATCTAAATTAAATATGGGTCAGACTGGAGGTATGATTCATCGTGAGGCAAATTTCTTTCTGCTGTGAACCCATAAGCCCAGGCAACAAGTGATCGTCTTTCAAAACACAATGGTGAGACAGGTATAGAATAGACATTCTCATTCCAAAAGGGAGAAATCAGAAAGAAGAAAGGGGTCATGGGTCCCAAACAAGTCCAAAATCTTCTGAATTCCTGTAGATTTAAAAAGCTTGAGGATAAAACTCTTATGCTTAATGCTCTGTCCTCAGGGCCAATCAGTGTGACCCTGCCTTCTGGACCTACAAGGGTGGCAGCCTTGACCCCTTTGCCCTTGGCAGTGGCTGTCTGGTCTGCTAAAATAAGGAAATGGCCCAGCCTTTGAAACCCAGGAGGCCGCCCTACCCATTGACCCCATGGTAGCAATGGCAGCCCTGCCAACCTCTTGGCCTCTCTTGGGGGTCCTACTTCCCTTTTCTTGGAGGATAACACATTAGATAGCTGTACTGGCCCATCCTGTAGAATCCTGGAAGTCTGACAGTCCTCCTTTATTTCATCCTGTCTCCACACCCTTCAATTCAAGCTAGCAGTGTGTTCGCTGATATATAGTCTTCAAAAACCCATTTGCCTCCAGTGCAATCCCTGGAGATCCAAGCCATCAGACAAGAAGATTTTCCACAGATCTTTCCTGGTTAACTGCATCTTTATTCACGGTTTCTGCTGACATGGTTGATTGGATCCATGAGTCACATTTTTTTTTTCCAGGAGACATATCTTACAATATGGTTAGGATAAGAATTTCCCAAATCTTTAAGTTCTGGTTCCTTTTTACTTAACGATTTCTTTTTCAATTTATCTCTCTGCTCTTGCATTTTCTCATAAGCAGCAAAGGAAAAACAGGCCATGTCTTCAACATGGCTAAGACACCTCCTCAGGTAAATATCCAAGTTTATCACTTACAAGTTCTACTTTCCCACAAAACATGAGAACACAATTTGGCCAATTTCTTTGCCACTTTATAACAAGGATCACCTTTCCTCCACTTTCCAATAACATAAAAATCCGTACATACATTTTTATAGGAACGTTATTCATAATTACAAAAAACTGAACACAATCTAAATGTCCTTCAACAGGCAAATGAGTAAACTAACTGGTACATCCATACCATGTAATACTACTACTCAGCAATAAAAAGGAATGGACTATGAACTACCACAGCAACTTTGATGAATCTCAAAGACATTATTTCAGAAAACAATAAAAGGTTACATATTGTATGACTGTTTATATGACATTCTTTTAAAGACAAAACTACAATGGTTGCCAAGGATAGGGTGGAGCAAGGGTGTGACAATAAAGGGATGGGATGAGGGAGTTTTTTGGAGTGATGGAACTGTTCTGTATCCTGATTGTGGTATTGGCTACATGAATCTACACATATGTTGCATAAATGATAAACAATAAGAAAAAACAGTCAAATTTCCTGTATTTATCAGATAGTATCATACAGTATTTTAAAAATGAAACTGTCAAAGTGTTTAAAAGAACATAATCACTCATAGCCTAAAGTTCTAACTCTACCTTAAAGAAAATGTGATTTATATCACAAAATTTCCTTAAACTCACCATATGTAATTATTACAGGGGAAAAAAAGCCTATGAGACTTAAAGTGACACAATCTCTGACAGATTCTACCTTGCTGCATTCTAACCTATCAAGTTTCTAACAAAAATTAATATCACAGTCATATGCCGAAGGGGCATGCTACACGCCCAAGTATCCCCAGACATACCCCTTCATGATATTCAATAAGAGAGGGTATATTGAAAGAGAAATGAACAAAAACCTGCCTTAAAGGGACCATCTTAGGTACTTTTGACCACAAATCTTGCTCTTACACTCCAGGTCATACATAATACATTCTTATTTCTTGATGTAAACACTGCTCTAGATCCTATAACCTAGGTGTCTATTCCCTCTGGAAGTCAAACTCTAAGGCTCACTAAGAAGGCCAGAAGGAGAAATGGAGAGCTGCCACAAGAGTGAGTTGTAGACAGCTTCTTCCAATGACTTTCAAATAAAAATGCATGCTTAGAACTAAGGACTTCAATTTTACTTGTTTTCTCCTCTTACTGCCAGCCTCTTTCCTTTATTTTGGTTCAAGATAAGAGTGTTATGATTTCCCTCTCCGAGTCTTTTCTGTTGTTCTCTTGATTGCCTTTGTTCCTTAAATACTGTGAACTTCCTAATTCACTTTTTCCATCAGTGTTAGCTGCCGACTTTTACAACCGCTAGATTTGTTATCCAGCTTAAGATCTCCCTAGTAAGAATTGTATAGCCACATACAAAAGTCCAGATGGAACTACACTTCACCCCAAAACTAATAATCACATTCCCTTTTATAATCAGCATTAGAATGTTATTAACCCTAACACACCTTAATTGGACCTTTGGCCCCTGCAGTTAACTGCTAATATCTCCCAGAGTCTCAGAAGAAGTTAAGAAACATCAGGTATAAGAATGGTTATAGTCCAGTTATTTTCTGAATCAGTAATAATCTATTTACTTCCATCTAAGGTGTTTGTCCTCCTTAATGAGACTAATTATGTCCAGAGAGTAATTGGTACTGACCTGTTTTCATAAGCAATACATTTATGTCACCTCAATGTGTAACCCCAGGAATATTCTCATGTAATCAGATGTTCCTCTCATGTTTAGCACATACAATTTAAACCACCATCACCACCCACTCTTGGTGTTCATCTTTCACTAAAACTTAACATATTAATTCAACAAAAGGGGTCTGAGATTTTGGATTTCACCATATTATAAAAGGATGTCTACTGTGGGTAGGAATTCATAAACAAAAATGTATGATCTAAAGTGTATCTCTGATTACCACCCAGAGAGCAAATGAAATGGCTGAAGCTTTACAGACCCAATAGACCAGCATAAACTTATAGACTATACATATATACATGTACACAGTACATGTATAACAAATTTTATTCAACTATGTCCTAATGTAAAATTAGGCTACTTTCACTATTATAAAAAAATATTGTGAGAAATGTTTTTTACAATTATGTTTTTCATGATTATTTCCTTTAAGAAATCTTTTAAAGTGGACATACTTGATAAATGAGTATCCAAAACGTGAAGAATTTGAAATAAATTACAATTTGTTTTCCAAAAAGATTCTGCCAACTTCCTTCTTACCAATAATATATAAGAACCTATTTTACTACTTGCTAGAACTAGAAATGTTGGCTTGCTTGTAAAAAAAATTTTAATGTTGGCTGCTTGTAAAAAAAAAATAGTGCTGATTCTTTTTACTTTAATTTGTATTTTATTGATGATTCTGTAGCTTGAAATTCCTTTCTAAATTGTGTATGACACTAGTCTTTTGATTTCTCATTGTTTAACTTGCCTGCTTTTTCTACATTGCATGTTTTTATTATTGATAACTTTGCACATATTAAGTATATTAAGTATACTAATTTAATAAAGTGAAATTTTATAAAATTATCTACTTACCTCACATATAATCTCAATCAAAATCACAATGGGAATTTTTATAGAACTCGATAACCTGATTATAAAACTAATCTGGAAAAATAAATATATGAGTTAAAGCATTTTTTATAAGAAGAATGCACTTTCTCTATTGAATATATGTTATATAGCAGCACTTAAAACCAGAACAATTAATTATCAATAAGGGGAATTTAAAAAGTTTCTCTACTTCACATAATACAACAAAGTGATTCAAATGTAGACTTAAAATCTAAAACTAAAATAGAAACTATAAACAAGCTTAAAGACAAGATAAATTTTTTTTAACTTTTTTTTAAGTTCAGGGGTACATGTGAACGTTTGTTATACAGGCAAACTTGTATCATGGTGGTTTGTTGTACAGATTATTTCATCACCCAGGTATTAAGCCTTGTACATATTAGTTATTTTTCCTGATCCTCTTCCTCCTACCCCCTTCCACCCTCAATAGTCGCCAGTGTGTGTTCCCTCACCCATGTGTCCACATGTTCTCATCATTCAGCTCCCACTCATAAGTGAGAACATTTGGTATTTGGTTTTCTGATCCTGCATCAGTTTTTTAAGGATAATGGCCTCCAGCTCCATCCATGTTCCTGCAACGGACATGATCTCGTTTTTCATGGCTGCATAGTATTCTATGGTATATATGTACCACATTTTCTTTATGAAGTCTATAATCGATGGGCATGTAGGTTGAATCCATGTCTTTGCTATTGTGAATAGTGCTGCAATGAACATATGAGTGCATGTGTCTTCATAATGAAATGATTTATATTTCTTTGGGTATATACCCAGAAATGGGATTGCTGGGTCAAATAGTATTTCTGATTTTAGATAAGAAAAGATAAATTTTTAAGTAAACCTTTTGTTACCAGGGGATCCTTGTTCACAGAGCTTCCAAGATGGTGGCAAGCTGCTTCCAAGAGGATGGTGGGCCACTTCCAAGATGGTGGCAAGCCTCGTGTTCTCTGACCTGGGGTTCTTGGCCTCATGGATTCCAAGGAATGGAATCTTGGGCTACGCGGCGAGTGTTATACCTCTATTAGAAGCCATGGGTCATGGAAGAAAACCATGGAACCCAGTGACTAGTGTTCAGCTGGATTAGAATGAACCCGGGCACTTAGCCATGCAGGAACAATGGCAAGCCTTTAGCCCGATCAGGAGTGGCAATGGGTGCCTCACTGGATCAGGAGCACAGTGGACACCCTGCCAGATCCAGAGGGATAGAAGTCAGCAGTGGGTCTGCCATGGCGGCAAACAGCAGTGGTAGACGGCTAGCGAAAGCTCAGCTCGAGCTGTAACAAACATGGACCAGAAGAGTGCAGTTGCAAGATTTAATAGAGTGAAAACAGAGCTCCCATACAAAGGGAGGGGACCCAAAGGGGGTTGTCAAATGCCTGGGTTTATATCCGGATCCTTGTCCCTCCTGCTGTGCTCTCAGGCAATAGATTGGCTATTTCTCTACCTCCTGTTTTTGCCTAATTAGCATTTTAGTGAGCTCTTTGATTGGTTGGGTGGGAGCTAAGTTACAAGCCCCATGTTTAAAGGTGGATGCAGTCACCTTTCCAGCTAGGCTTAGGGATTCTTAGTCGGCCTAGGAAATCCAGCTAATCTTGTCTCTCAGTCCCCCGTCTCAACAGGAAAACCCAAGTGCTGTTGGGGAGGTTGGCCGACGACTGCTCTAACTGCTTCTTGCTGAATTGGGGCGTAGTAGGGGTGGTGCAATTGAGATTTCCTCGGGAGGGGTGCCTTCGATGTCATTGACATTGGGGCATGGGCTAGCAGGCTGGTCCAGGGGTCTACGGTAGATCTTAGTCATAGACTGCATCTGGGGCTCCATTTGAAGAATGATTTGTAGTTTTGCAGCTTTGATTCCAGAAGAGACAAACTTAACAAAGAGGTTAAAGATATAGGGATTGAAATGTATGGCCTGCAGTGCAGGGGATTACTTCTTTGGCACATTTTACAGGTCCTGACTATCTGCTTGATAGTTTTGAAAAGGCCTGGTCCAGTAAATAATAATTTGGCCATCTGATGGGTGCTGTCAATGCCTAAGTGGAAGGTTTGGTGAAGGGATTTAAGTAATTTCTATTGGTTAGCTGCAGGCAAAAATATTTTCCTTCTTCGGTGGCTAGCCATCTGGAGGGGAGGAAAGTATGTCCTTCTGAGGTTCCTTATTCTATTTTTCCTGCTGAGTACTGGGGCTTGGTTTCCTGGAGGGGATTACCCTATACTAGGGGTCCTTCTATAAGCATTTCTAATGGAGCGTCCTGCCTTGCGGCTCTTTTGACTTTAATATCCACTTGGCGGTTTTCTTCTATTTTCCTTTCCTTTCTGATGACCCTGGCAGTGTATGACTGTCACCTCTTTAGGTTTCTGTGCAGCCAATAATAATCTTGTAATGGCTTCCTGATGTTTGATAGGTGTTCCCTCAGAAGTTAGGAATTCCCTATCTCTCTATATTGCTGCATGGGCATGGTGGACTAGGTAAGCATACTTAGAGGCTGTATATATATTTACCGTTTTTCCTTCTCCTAATTTTAGTGCCTGAGGGCTATTAGTTCTGCCAGCTGAGCACTAGTTCCTGGAGTGAGGGGATTACTTTTAAGTATTCTATTATCACTGACTACTGCATACCTTACTGTTTGAAGTCCTTTTTTTACAAAGGAACTTTCATCAGTATACAAGTTGAGGATGGGATCAGTCAAGGGAACCTCTAAAAGGTTCCCTCTAGCTGCATAGGTTTGAGCAATTACTTGTTGGCAGTTACGTTCTATCTTTTCTTCATTGTCTGGAAGAAATGTGACTGGATTAAGAGCTGCACAAGTGCGCAGTCGCAGCACTGGCCCTTCAAGTAATAGAGCCTGATATTTAAGTAAACGGTTGTCTGACAGCCACAAGTCTCCTTTAGCAGTGAGTACGCCATTCACATCATGAGACGTCCACACAATAAGATCCCTTCCCTGTATTATTTTAACTGCTTCAGATACTAAGACTGCTACTGCTGCCACTACCCGTAAACAATGAGGCCAACCCTTTGCCACTGCATCAATTTCCTTACTCAGGTATGCCACAGGTGGCAAGCTCATCCTTTGGACCTGTGTAAGGACTCCTAGAGCTATTCCTATTTTTTCTGTGACATATAAAGAAAAGTCTTGCTGCGTTGGCAAGCTTAACACTGGAGCTTGGGTTAGGGCCTCCTTTAGGCCCTGGAAAGCTGCTTCTGCTTCAGGTATCCATCTTACTAAATGGGTATTGGCTTTCTGAGTTTCTTTAGTTAGTGTATATAATGGTCTGGCTATTTCGTTGTACCTGGAAATCCACATTCAGCAGAAACCTGTTATGCCAAGGACCTTCTTAGTTGCTTTAGGGTTTTGGGATGAGGATAAGCCAGTATAGGTTGGATACATTCCTCACAGAGGGCCCTGGTGCCTTTGGATAATTTTAACCCTAAGTATTTAACCTGCTGTGAGCAGAGCTGACCCTTTGGTTTGGAAATCTTGTAGCCACAGGGAGTGAGGAAATTTAAGGGCGCTTGGGTGGCTTGATGGCACAAGGTTTCTAAACGGGTGGCTAAAATTAAATCATCCCCATACCGAAGGACAAGACTGTCCAGGTATGAGAATTGGCTCAAGTCTTGGGCTAATGCCTGGCCAAATAGATGGGGGCTATCCTTGAACCCTTGGGGTAAAACAGTCCAGGTGAATTGAGACATTGGGTTCAAAGGATCTTCAAAGGCAAACAAGAATTGAGAATCAGGATGTACAGGGATGCAGAAAAAGGCATCCTTAAGGTCCAGGACTGTAAACTACTCTGCTTCCTCTGGTATTAGGGAAAGCAGAGTATAAGGGCTAGATACAGCTGGGTATAGAGGAAAAACAGCCTCATTAATAATCCTGAGATCTTGTACTAACCTCCACTGTCTGTTGGGTTTCTGTACTCCTAAAGCTGGAGAATTGCAGGGGCTATTCCACGGTTTTACTAGGCCTTGGGCTTTTAGGTCCTTAACAATCTTTTGGAGTCCTTGCTGGGCCTTGGGTCTAAGGGGGTACTGCCTTTGGTAGGGAAAGGAGGCAGAATCCTTTAGTTTAACTTGAACAGGATGGGCATTCTTTGCTCATCTATATTGTCCTTCTGTTGCCTAGACTTCAGGATTAATTCCTTCCTCAAGCAGGGGAAAACAAATGGGTGTTCCTTCTCCTATGTTCAGATGTATAATGGCCCCCACTTCTGCTAGAATTTCTCTCCCTAACAAGGGAGTGGGGCTTTCAGGCATAATTAGAAAAGCATGTGAAAAGAGTAAAGTTCCCCAGTCACAACTTAGTGGCTGGGAGAAGTATCTAGTGACTGGCTGTCCTAGGACCCCTCGGATAGTGACAGATCTGGAGGACAGTTGTCCAGGACAGGACAGTAAGACTGAGAAGGCCGTGCCAGTGTCCAGGAGACAGTTAACCTCCTGGCCCTCAAAGGTCAAGCATACCCAGGGCTCTATGAGGGTGATGGCATGGGCTGGCGCTTGCCCCGGGCACCCTCAGTCCTGCTGCTGGATCATCTGGTTAGTGGCTTCTGACTCAGAGGATCTTCGTCCCCTGGGGCAATGGGCCTTCCAGTGATTCCCTTGACATAAGGGGCATGGACAAGGGGGCGGCTTATTTCTACTTCGACAATCTTTTTTAAAGTGTCCTTGTAGACCACACTGGAAACAAGTCCTATTAGGTTTGATTTTCCCAGCTTTTCCCTTTTCCAGAGCCTCCAAAATCCACTTGCCTGAAGTTCATGACTAAAGTGGTGGCCTTTTTTTTAATCCCGTTTGTCCCGATCCGCCTGCTCCTCCTGAACTCTATTATAAAAAAACTGAGGTTGCCAAGTTCAATAGGGTTTCTAAGTTTTGCTCCAGGCCTAAGGCGGACTTTTGAAGTTTTTTTCTAATGTCTGCAGCTGACTGAGTGATAAACTTATCCTTTAAGATTAGTTGGCCTTCAATAGTCAGGTGACAGAGAGGTATGCTTCCTCAATGCCCCCCTTAGTCTCTCCAGAAAGGCAGTAGGATTTTCTTCCTTTCCCTTTGTTATAGTGGACATCACTGAATAATTCATAGGCTTCTTCCTAGTTTTCCCTAGTCCTAGCATGCAAGTTAGCAAATATCTGTGACACCATTCTCCATGTTCTGATTCTGTGTCCCTATGAGGGTCTACAATGGGAACTGCCTGCTGGCCTGTGGGGAATTGTTCTCTTTCCTCTGTTGTCATCCTATAATTGACCTGACTGAGATACAAGAGATCGCCAAACTCTCGGGCTGCAGTTGTGGCGGCACTTCTCTCATTTGGGGTTAGTGTCTGATTTAACAGTAACATTATATCTCTCCATGTCAGATCAAAGGATTGTCCTAACCCTTGTAAAACATCAATATAGCCATCAGGGTTAGCTGAGAATTTACCTAGGTCTATTTTAACTTGCTTTAAGTCTGAGAGAGAAAAAGGTACATGTACTCTGGCTGGGCTGAATTCTCCTCCCACTGCTTGAAGGGGGCATAATCAGGGAATATTGGCACTGTTTGGTTCATTGTTTATCCCTTTGTCTATCTCCTATGGACCATTTGGGTAAAAGGGGGGTCCTTATTAGTTGGAGAAGGAGTCGGGGGGATGCTGGGATAGGGAGGTAGACTCTTGAGGGCTTCCTGTAGGGCATAAACCACACTTTTTACATAATTGCGAGTTGTCTCTTAATGAAAAGAAAGTTTGTACATATGGCACTTCACTCCATTTGCCCTCCTTTCTACAGAAGAGGTCTAGCTGTAAGATGGTGTCATAATTTATACTTCCCTCAGGAGGCCAGATTTCTCCCCATTGAAGAGGATATCGTGGCCAGGCGGTACTGCAGAAGAATATCTTTCTTAGCGTCTGAGGGTCAAATTGGTCCTAATTCTCCAGAATACATCTCAGGGGCGTTTTTGCCTTGGTGTGGGGGGAACGTTTCCCATCTGAAAAAATAATATAGGGATGCCAACACCCCTAGTCATTTTCCGATGAGCATTAGTCCTAGAACGTCCTCTAAGGGCCTAATGCTTATTCTTTTCCAGGGTGCATAACCACCCACGGACCTCTGTTTATCGGATTAGTTACACTCACCGATGTAGCAGTCCTGCACCTGTTTTCCCGCCTCTCTTGACCACAAAGAAAGGGGCCCAGGCTGCTAGATTCTAGTGGTCCTTTACCAGCATGCCCAACATTGCCTTTGCGCTCAGGGGTGAGTCCTAGAGCTGGGCTGGGTTCCCAAGTATTTCATAACAACCCAGCTGCCCCAACAAGATGCATTCCCATAAACAATAGTTCTTATGCAAATTCATTTCAGAGAGGGTGTAGCGAACCTTTTGAGTCAGGATTGAAATAGTCTTTTGATTCTGTAAGTACTTTAAGGCTTGGCTGAGTGCAAACAGCTTGTACATTTGAGGAGACCAATTATTAGGCAATTTTTCTAATTCTGCTTCCACATGAGTCTCTCTATCAATTACTGAATACCCATTGTGGTTTTTTCCTCAATCACCTGGGAGGAACCATCTGTTGTCCTGTCCTGAAGGGAGTTCCTCCTAGTTCTGGTCGGACCTTTGTATGGTAATTAAGATTTAAAACCCCTGTTAGGAAATCTGCTGGGTTAAGGGAGTTATCAGTGGTTGGAGTTACATTACCCTTTTCTAATATAATAGCCCTATACTTTAAGCTTTTTGAGTTAGTAAGCTACCTTTTTGCTTTTTTTTTTTTTTTTTTTTTTGACTTAGAATAATTCTGAACTGGTGAGGTGTGCTCACAACGAGGTTTCCTCTAAAAGTTACTTTTCTACTTTTAGCAAAGCAGTTGCCGCTACCGAATGAATGCATTCGGCCTATCCACGAGTTACTGGGTTAAGGATTTTTGATAGGAAAGCTATAGGTTGTCAGTGGCCTCAGTGCTTTTGGGCTACGCCCTTATTTACACTCACAACAAAGTGGCATTGGAGTGTTATAGGGTCATGGAGAAGACCTTCAATTATCAATTACAGGTTTTAAATTTACCCTGGCTTTTAAAGGAATAGGGCACACTTTTTTTCTATTTGTCTTTTTTTTTTCTCTTTGACTCGCTCTATCTCTTTCTCCATCCCCCTCTCTCTCCGTCTCTCTATCTCTCTTCATCTCTCTCTCTCTCTGTCTCTCTCTGTCCCTCTCTTAGCCATTACAAACTTGGGGCCCTGGCAAGGATGGTGGGGAATGGGTCCTACATAACTGCCCATGTCGAGAGCTGTATACCTAAATCAGGAGGGACACCAGGGATAAAACTCCCTGGGTTATAGCCTAGGTGCCTAAGGACACAGCATAGAGCTTCCTTAGATCCCTTTGGAGATACAACTTGCTAGAGGAAATGAAAGTCTGAACCATTAGTACCTAGGAGGCAGGGATCAGAGGAGTAGATTCAGAGGTAAGGAGAATTTTGGGGTTACACTTTCAAGAAAGTCGTGGTTGGGACCCAGGAGGTATGGGTCAGAAGGAAAGGTAGGGGGCGCACACATGGGCGACTGTTGAGTAGAGACTTCTGGCTGCGCCGTGATCTCAACCGGCTACTGCCAGGAGTTCGGGACGACAGCTTTCTGCCTCTAGTCAGCCCTTGGCTTCCCCAAGAAAATTAAAAGTGGAAGCTGGCTCCAGCGAGACCAACATCCCCAACCCAGAAGGGTTGGGAGTTGTTAGAAAGCCCTTCCCCAGATAGCCTCACACCTGAGTCTTAAGTCTGGCAGCCACGCTAATCGTTTTTAACTGGCCGACAGGTGCCCGGTATTTTCCTCCAATTGTAAGGAAGGATAGGACAAAATAGCAAGCAAAAGGGTCAATATTACTCACCACTTTGGAGGTCCCTTCGTGGTCGCCAAAATGTTACCGGGGGTCCTTGTTCACAGAACTTCCAAGATGGTGGCGAGCCGCTTCCAAGATGGTGGTGGGCCGCTTCCAAGATGGTGGTGGGCCGCTTCCAAGATGGTGGCAAGCCTCGTGTTCTCTGACCTGGGGTTCTTGGCCTCACGGATCCCAAGGAATGGAATCTTGGGCCATACCAGGTGAGTGTTATACCTCTATTAGAAGCCATGGAACACGGAAGAGAACCATGGAACCCAGTAACTAGTGTTCAGCTCGATTAGGACGAACCCAGGCACTTAGCCATGCAGGAACAATGGCAAGCCTTTAGCCTGATCGGGAGCAGCAATGGGCGCCTCGCTGGATCAGGAGCACAGCAGACACCTTGCCGGATCCGGAGGGATAGAAGTCAGTGGCGGGTCCGGCACAACGGCAAACAGCAGTGGTGGACGGCAAGCGAAAGCTCAGCTCAAGCTGTAACAAACACGGACCAGAAAAGTGCAGTTGCAAGATTTAATAGGGTGAAAACAGAGCTCCCATATAAAGGGAGGGGACCCAAAGGGGGTTGCCATTGCCTGCTGGAAGGCCTGGGTTTATATCGCAATCCTTGTCCCTCCCGCTGGGCTCTCAGGGGATAGATGATTGGCTATTTCTTTACCTCCTGTTTTTGCCAAATTAGCACTTTAGTGAGCTCTCTGATTGGTTGGGTGTGAGCTAAGTTGCAAGCCCCATGTTTAAAGGTGGATGTGGTCACCTTCCCAGCTAGGCTTAGGGTTTCTTAGTTGGCCTAGGAAATCCAGCTAGTCCTGTCTCTCATTTTATTTTAGAATAATTTTAGATTTACAGAAAGGTTGCAAATAAACCTCTTTCTCTGTTTCCTCTACTGTTAACATCCTACATTACTATGGTACATGTCAAAACTAACTACCAAACACTGGTAGGTTGCATTAATTAATCATCAGCCTTCATTCAGATTTTACCTGTTTTTCTGCTGCTGTTCTTTTTCTTTAGCATGATGAAAAATTTTACATTGTTGGAAAAATTTTCTAAGGAGGACATGAAACTCAGACACTGTAAATGGAAAAAGTAATAGATTAAGGTACAGAAAAACTATTTTTTCTTATGAAAAAACCCTTTGTGCACAGTGAAAAGCCAAATATATATTGCAAAATACCAAGATATATTTATTAGTTAGTTATTTTAATTCATTTCAAAAATAAAATTTAGAGCTTACTCAGCCCTGGAAATAGAGGAGTAAACAAAGTAGACAAAATATTGGGTATTCCTGACTACCTTCTAGTGAAACAGAGAAGACAAACAATAAATAAGCTAGTCTAGCAAGAGGTGATAAGTGCTATAAATAAAAATAGGGACGGAGGGAATGGGAAGTTCCAGGTGGGACTGGTGTGGCAGGGTGAATATATCACGTTAAACAGTGTAGTTAAAGTAACTTTCAGTAAGAAAGTGGCATTTAAGAAAGTAGAATTGAGAAGGAAGAAGACTGCACACATATCTAAGGGGCACTGGTCCAGGCAAAGGCAACAGTCAGACCAAACCCCTGAGGTGGGCTCCCCTGCGGCTGGAGTGGGGAGGCCAGGGAGAATCATTCCATTCGAGATCTGAGAGGTAACAAGGGCCAGACTAGGAGAAGCCTGGAAGGCCAGAGTTAGGTTTATTTGATTTTGTTTCTATTTTGTTTTACTTTCGTTTTACTGAGTATAGAGGTCTTGCTCTGTTGCCCAGGCTGGAGTGCAATCATAGCTCACTGCAGCCCCAAATTCCTGGGCTTAAGTGATCCTCCTGCTTCAGCTTCCTATAAGTAGCTGGGACTACAGGCTTGTGCCACCACACCCAAATAACTTTTTATTTTTATTCTTTAGAGACAGAGACTTGCCATGTTACCCTAGCTATAAACTAAAACGTAATATTCCTAATATATAAAGCACATGCAGACAACAAAGATCATATTATCAGCAACTGTGCAGACAAATACAAATTAAAACTAAGAAGCTTAATTCTCCGTTGAAAACAAGGAAAGAAATTTTCCTGTCTTCCTTTTGTTTTACTTAAAACACGTAGTATAAAGGCACTTTCTCATCTCTTTGAAATGTATATAAACCTTTTGAAAACTAGATAGCCCTCTTGTCGGCTTAGTGTCCCAGGAATGGCTTTGTCAAGGACCTGGGAGCCATCTCTTTGAAAACGAATTATAAAGGAAGTTAGCGCCCCTATTTTCCCTTACTGTGGGAGGCTAGAAGCCTAATTTTGTCAGGCACCTTGCTCCAAGTTGCAAAACTGCCTCTTGTCAAAAAGCTATTAAAAGTTTGTTTTTCCTCTGGATAAAGCCAATGAGCTAACACAGATGGTCACCCCAAGTACCAGATGAATCTAGGATGAACTATGTTTAACAAATGGTGCTATCCAGTCCGCTTACTTGAAGACTAGTTATTATTTATCTTGAAAACATTTTGTGATGGGTTTTATTCTCTTGGCTGTATAAAAGGGTGAGATTCCTTTTTATCTTCGCAATTTCTTGGTGGGTTGCCTGTGAGGCGCACCACATTCTGTTGTGATGCTTATTCAATAATAAAACCATTTTCTTCCTCTACTGCCTTTGTGAAGATGTTCCTGGGTTGGGAGAAAATTTTGTTTTTAATTTTATTTCTTTGACACAACCCATATTGAGTTATTGCTATGTATTAGACACTGTATTTATTAAGTGCTTAACATGTAGCATTGATTGTATATTAGCTCACACAATCAATAAGAAATTTAAATATTTAAGAAAAGTGAAACAACTCAGTAGGAAATTGTGAAAGGACGTTCACATGCCGCTAACAAAAGAAGAAAAATAAGTGACAAATAAACAAGAAAAGATGCACAGTCTTTCTAGCAGTAAGAAATGGAAACAAAAACAAATTAGACATATATTTATTAAGTTAACAAAAAGTAAAAAAAAAAAAGTATGTCCATTGTTTGGCAAGAGCATGAAAAAAAGAGCCACATTTATGTACTATTGAAGGAACTCTAAAGTAGAAAATCCTTTTTAGATTAAATTAGCAAGAACTGTCAACATTTTAAATGCATAAAGTTGGGGATATACACATACATAGATATATAATTTTTAGTGTGCTTTTCTCTTTTGCCTTTCCAAGTACAAGATTTTTGCCATTATTCCTCCTTAAGCGTCTATCTGCCTGGGAGAAACTCACATTTGTTCAGAAAAGAAAGACTAAGGAAATATAATGCAGCTATCTTTCAAAATAGAAATATGTAACAGACAATAGTTTGGCATGTCTTGCTAAGTATTTCTCAAATTTCTTCATCTCCATCTTTAACATAAAAGCAATCAAAATAGGAGAAGTTTGTTCATAAAGTTCTTTTCTAGTCTAGAGGAGATCTATTTCACCACTGGTAAGGCTAAGCATGAGTCAGAAAGATGGAAGATATTATACATGGAAAATGAAAGAAACTTGCCCCCTCCCAGGAAGAACTTTTAAGCAAGAGAGAAAGACAGAGAGAGTGGAAAAAGGGGGGATTAAGAAATAAAAAGAATAATACTTAGATGGGGGACCAGATTTGCCATTTCAGGGCTCTAGTTCAGTGAGGGGAAGGTATATTATGTCATCTGTAGTAATAGTGAAGCCAAAAGGGGAGTTATTGCCCCATGCCTATTTAGAAAACTGGAAATAACCTCTCAGGCTGCTTTCTAACCCTACCCAGGGTGTTACCACAGCAATCTGGTAGTGCAGCATTACCTAGAAGGGAGCTTAGCCTTCTCAAACCACTTTTTTTCTTTTTTCTTTTCTTTTTTTTTTCTTTTGACGGAGTCTCACTCTGTGGTATGGAGTGCAGTGGCTCGATCTCGGCTCACTGCAACCTCCAACTCCCGGTTCAAGCGATTCTCTCATGCCTCAGTCCCCCGAGTAGCTGGGATTACAGGTGCCCACCACCACGCCCAGCTAATTTTTGTATTTTTAGTATGGATGGGGTTTCACCATGTTGGCCAGGCTGGTCTCGAATTCCTGACTTCAGGTGATCCGCCTGCCTCGGCCTCCCAAAGTGCTGAAATTGCAGGTGTGAGCCACCGCGCCCGGCCTCAAACCACCTTTAAGTCAGGTGGTATAGACACTAAGTTAATCACCAGACTTGCCATGGAGGCTACCAGAGCAAGAAAAGGTGACCCTGAGAAATTTTAGTAGACTCCTAAAGGATACTGCATTCATACAGGAGATTTTAGCCAATGGAATCTGAAGTAGGGCTGAGTTAGCCAGGGGCTCCACTGGGCCCCAACCAAGCCAAGAGGGGAAAATCTTGAATTATACCAGCTGCAGACTCCAGCCAACCATAAATACCAGCAGGGCAAGAGGCTGCCAAGAGAACCACTTAGAACACTTACATCTGACCTCCCCCCCGATCTCCAGAGCTCAATTTTGCAATCCCTATATGCATGCCTTTACACCAGAAATTCCACACCTAGAATAATCTAATCTATAGAAATTCCTCCACATGTGCATATAACATTTCACTATAGAATTATTTATAATAGCCCAACATTAGGGAAAACATGTAATTCCCACATAGAAGAAATAATTCAATATATTATAGAGCTGTCATACTATAGAATACTATTTGAAAGTTAAAAATAATGTGTAACTTTATATATTGGCATGGAGAATGACTAAAATATATTATTTCATGTAAAAATCAAGTTCAAAACAATATGTATAAGATGATCTAATTGTCATAAAAATATTATATGTTTAGATTGTAGTTTGTCTCCACAAGGATAATCCCATGTATTACTTTAAGCACAATTTTTCTTCCTCTCACACCACCTATATAGGTCAGGGTAAAGCTACTCTACTGTAGCAAAAAGTTCCAATGACACAGTGACTCAAGAAGGAAGTTCATTTCTCACTCACTTAACAGTCCATATGTGAATGGTCCGGATCAGCAGGACAGCTCCTTATGTAATCAGGAACCCACGTTCCTCCCAAGACATCGTCCCCCATCCACTTGGGCACTGTTGCCATCTCATACTTAAGGTTCAGTAAGACCTAGAAGTGGAAATCATCACTTCTGCTCTCATTTTATTTATAAGAAGTACTTATATAGCCACATATATTGGGGAGCACTAAGTATACAGTAGTCTAACTGGATTACCATTTATAAGAAGATAGTCACATGGCCATTATATCAGCAAGCACTAGCTGAGGCTAACTGAACAAAAACCATTGTCTAACTAACTCAGCCTCAACTCTATTTCTGGGGCAGGAGGGCAGAATGGATTTCTGTGAACAATGAACACCCTTTATCATACCACCCCATCTCCTAGCTTTTATGGGAATAATCTGGGATTTTTTTAAGATGCTATTTACTATTCCTCCCATTATATTTTTATTTTTTCAATAACTGTATAGTCATAACAATAATCATTCAGCTTTACCTCTGTGTTTTACTGGCTTAATTTCTCTCTGCCATTTTTTTTCCATCTTTCTCATTCATAAGTTCATGTCAATGCATTTCTTAGTTGGTAACAAATACTTTATTGATTTATATTTTCAAGAACAGCACATTGGTAATTTGCTTTCTGATTTCTTTCATGCCTGAGAATGTCTTTCTACTGCTCTTGCACATGAATAATCTTTAGCAGGATGTACAGCACTTGGGTCACAATGATTTTTGCTGCAAAACTCTAGCTGTTTCATTGTCTTCTATTATAGTATTGAATACTTCCTAGGAAAAGTATGATTGGCAGCCACAATAATTTTCTTCCTGGATACTTCAACAAGATTATCTAAATATGGATCATTTTAATTAATTTTGTCCAGTTATATAACTGACATGGAGATTCAAGTCTCTCTTGAGCTTGGGGAAATTTTGTAATTTTTTGGTTTATTGTTTCTTTGGTATCATCCTTCTCTCTCTCCTTCTCTGGAGTTCCCATTATATTCTATCTCCTAAATAATTCATCATGAGTCTTCTTAAATTCAAGGTAAATATCTCTACATCACTGTTAACTTCCTCTGCATTCTGGTGTCCATGTCTACCTTTCTTCTGTAGCATGCATTTGCTATATCTGCACAATATTGTATGCTGTGAAGAGGAAGATTTTTATTTTGATTATATTTAAAGTATAGAAAATATTCATTGTGGTATTTTTATATTATAAAGTTCAAGGCTGTGGTTTTTTTATTCTTTTATTTATCTTAAAGTGTTCCCTTTTCATAGATGCAACATCCTTCTAAGTCTTCAAAAATACAAAATAAAGTTTCTGAAGTTAACTCCAGTTCTGTGTAGTAAGTTGGATTCATTGGGAGATTTTTGCTCTGATTCTTTAAATCTCTTTCTGATGAAGGACTGATGCTTTTTCATATTTCTGTTGATTTTTCTCTATTTGTTCATTCTTAAAGTATAGGTGGTTGTTGGTGGTTGGCTGGGAGAAAAAGAACAATCTATTGTTCAGAATTAGGAAAGGAGACTTTTTAAAAAGATTGTCATGTTCCCTCTATTTCTTTGTACTCCATATAAGGAAAGACAGCTGCTTTCAACTTTGCTGGGGTCTGTTTCCACAGGTCGGAGTCGGATTGTCGGTGAGGAGGCAAAGGTGGAGGTGGGCAGAAGCGACCTCAGGTCAGGATCTCCACAGCTGCGGTGAAGAGTTGCTGTTCAAAGTTTGCCTGTGAGTCTCAAAATAAACAAGACTATTGCCCTCCCTTTTCTAACTGACATGAGTTCTCTTACTAGAAGCAAGTCGTGGGCAGGGCCATGGCTATACTTAGCTCACTCTTAATGGGGGTCATCGGGAAAATGCCCCCAAAAGACACAAATTCCCCTTGGTGCCATCCATAGAATGATTTTTCCACTTTATGAAAAAAATATTGTTTAAAATGTTTTTGTAAAATATTTTTAGGTTTAACGTAAAAACCATTGCTCCTAGACAAGATCTGATGTAGTTCCTATAAAATGCTGCACAGATGTACTGAAAAGGAATAAATAGGAAATACAAATCCCATGCATCTAGTGTTTTCAATAGGAAACTTGTAGATGTAGATAAATTCCTTATGGATTGAGAGAGAAGCTGGAATTTTGTCTAAATTAAATGGAATCCAACCAGGCAGGTTTAATACGTTTTTACCTGAAAAGAGTCCTTTGGGGGTATAGAGCTCTAGAAGACTATGAACAGATTCCAACATCAGTGAAGAAACTCTGCTCTCTGTGCCCCCTGTGCCCTGGGCAAAGGAGCTAAAGTTCAGGGCAATGCTCCCAACATGCTGGAAGAGAAGCCAAGCCCAACCCACTGAGACTGAAATTTAAGGCCGGACACCCTCAGCTATTATTACCCCATCCCTCTCCTAGCATTGTGGGAACATATACTCCTGTGGTGAAGAACATTCAGACATGTAAAGACACCCACCTTTAAGCTGAGGAAATATAGGAGGGGAAACAGAATTTGTAAGAGATATAAGTGTATGTGAAAATCGTGAAACAGGCTCTGATTTTGGAACCCAGAAATTACACTCTGAACTCTATACAAGATCTTAGGTATATGGTCCAGCCCAGAGAGGAAAACATCCCATATTGGCAGCACCCTAAAGCTCATCCATTCATCAAATGCTAGCTGAGAATGCATGCAGATGCCTGCCACTATTTGTTGGCATCCGCACATCCCCAACAGTTTATGGAAGAACTGGGATTTACTGTCCGCCCTAACTTTTCAAAGACTTGCTCCTTCCTTCACCTGACACCACTTCCAGTGCAGTACTCTACTTGGGATTGCATCTGCTTACTTCTCAAGCCAGCTGTAGCTCCCACACAGCAACTCACAGGCTGGCCAGAGCCCTTTCTGGAACTTATTGTCACTTGCACTGTAGCTTACCTAGATTCCTCTGGCATACAGAAGACAGGCTTATTTGTTTTGAAACTCATACAGATTTTTTCATGTTTTTATATTCCTTTGGCCATGTCAGTGGAATTTAAGAAGGGAATAAGAATTGAAATTATGGGATCAATTTGCCTTTTTGAAGCAAGCTCCAGATTATATACTGTAGCTTCTTGTCCTGCAAGTCCTGACAGCTCATTTACAGGGTGTTAAGTGCCAGTGTTTGGCAGTCAGCATTTGTAGTATGCCCACTGAGCCTGATTTAGAGAAGATACTATGAAGCTGAAATGAAGAGAAAATAAAAGCTGATGTTTCACAGAACTGGGAATTAAAAAGCCCTGAATTCTTGTCTTCGGCGTGGTGTCAGGCCATACCTCAAGGCCAATGTCTTCATCTCTGCATCTCAGATTCATCACTATAAGGTAAACAAAGGAATGCATAGTCCAGTTTCTCATGCCACTTGCAGAGAAACAGCTGTGAATGGGGAGAGGAGGGACTGGTCTGTGAATTGACACTAGGGTCAGCAATGAATTGCTAGCACGCAGGATACTAGACATGCACGAGTGCACCAGAGGTTGTCTGCCACCTGGCACAAAGATGGCTTGAAAAGGAAGTGAAAATTTAAAAATGTTTACAAATTTTCAAAGTTTCAATATAATTAATGCCTCAGTCTAATGAACACAATTTATTTTTATTTATTTGTGTATTATTTGTCTATCTTCCTTTCTTCTTGGAAAGACCTTTAACAATACCCAACTATGCAGAATGTACCCATGTAATTGATCACATACTTCAAATCACAAATGAACATTAAAGAGGGAAGTATAATTCCGAAATTAGAAGTCTGACTCTTCCTGGTTTGAGAGAAAACATTAAACACACATTCGTACACGGTCAGTCCCTATTACACTAAGATCTGGATGAGTTATAAGAGGCTACAACTGGAAATTGAACCCACATTTCGTCCCTGACAACATAGCATATTAGACTCTAATCACTCAGTGTTGTGTTATTTACTATGCTCCTGCCACCCACATTCATGTATATTTATGTGAAGTCCAAAAATATCCAGCAGCACTTACTTCAGATGATTATCTATGTCCTAATCAGAAATACTAATCAGGAAACACATAACATACTCAAATTCTATTGTGTAAGACAAACAACATCCGGAATACAGAAAACTTCTGCTTTGATAAAAGTGCTCTTCAAAGTATCTTCCACTTTTTACAGCAATAAGAAGAGAAAATAATGACCGTTTGCTGCTTATTTTTGAAGTTTGAAAGCAACGAAGTGTGAAAAATGGGTCTCCTGTAGGATCTACTAACCTGAGAAGAGCAGAGATCATGTGCTAATTTAAACACATGTTTTCTCCATGTTTTCAATCATAGGGAGTAGAAGGTAAATACAGAGGTTCTCAGATCCTTTCTTCTGTACATAAATCTCAGCTTCAAAATAATATCATAGAATTCAAAAGAATGATTCAGTCATTCTAAAGCATTTTACCGCTGCTGACAAGAACTATGATAACCTAAGGATTTTCTTAATAAATCTGCTTCAAAAGGAAAAATATTTGAAAAGAGAACTATGGAGTTTTATATATTGCAAAAGTTTAACCAACTGAGTTTTTGTTTTTTGTTTTTTTTAGCTTTCAAAGCAATTCTGTATGTCCATTTAATGTTTCCCTTTCTTAGATTGAGTAATTTTTTCTCTGACAAATTGTTGCTTAGAAAAGGCTTTTATATGATTCACAGTCACCTCTTCAAAGTTTTCTTCAGGTGTTGACAAATGGTCACATTTGGCTTTCTTTCTCACAGCAACAGAAATGGAAACATCTGTATCAGAGAGCGTTAGCACCAGACCACGTACTCAGGTTTTGCAAGGCTCCCCTCCTCTGTCCACCCACTTTCCGCCTGCTCCCCTGAGACTATGACTTAGAATTCTTTTCTCTATATTGTATGTCAGCTAAAAGAAAGTTTAAAAAAAAATGCGTGTTATGTGAATTCAAAGTGGTTACTGTTTGCACACCAAAATCTATAACAAATCTTCCAATGGTCTTATTATTCAGAGTACATGGTCATTTAGTTAACAGTCCAGCTGAAGAAAAATGCTTTTGGAATGGTGCACTGTTCCTTCAGGATGGTATTTAAATAACATTGAGTTATATTTATCAGGAGTTAGGTTACAGGTGATCACATTTTAAGAGGAAATTGTTGCATGTTCAATCTGGCTATTTGGGGCTGACTCTGATCCTTCAACTCTCAGCCAATCCAGTTGGCTTCCATGCAGCTGCTCACTGATAAAATTGAAAAGCTGACCTTGACTGTTTCATAATAAGTAATGGTCAAGGCAAAAAAAGAAAAAAAAAAAACAGCCATAAAGTCTGTAGTAATTTATGGTGAACATGCTAAATTGAAAATGGGGTAAATTCAGCTCCATCCACACCAAGTCATTGTGTGACATTGAAAATAATGAGGAGAGTAGCTAAATCTCTCTTCGGTGCCATTTATCATCTTAAAAAATGGTTTTTATAATTTTATTTCTCCCATTGGTTGGGAGCTGTGTGAAGACATTAAGGCAAAGTCAACCATTTTAAAGGTGATATAGAAAGAAAAACATCTATCTAATGTTTGTGAGAAAACAAGAATATACCTAATTCCCCAAGTACCTCTAGTAGTTATGAGCCTCTGTTAAAGCTATTAGTGTCTCCAAATAGCTGTAACTTATTTTAAATAAGCGATTTCATTATTTTATAATTCAAGTAAATTTGGAGGATAAGTATATTAAGGCATTATTTAAAATGGCATATATCCAGTTCAACATGACATATAGTCAAGAAAGTAATGCTGAAGGAATAGGACACATGGCCTGTTTGCTTGGTTAGAAATAGAATATGTAAACATATTTAGAATATAGAACCTCAGACAACATGAAGAGACTGAATTTCTTTGTACAGTTTTATGAAAGGAGAGGGGGAAATAGAATAGGTAATGAGAAGGACATTGACAAGAAATTTGTCCTATTTTATAGCTTTGTTTTAGAATGATTCTCCATGTAGGCCAAAGCATTTTGTTTGGTTGGCTGGTTGGTTGGTTGGATGGTTGATATTTGTTGTTTTTTTTCTCTATAGCCCAGGCCTATTTACTTAACTGTACAAGAATTTTGATCATTGCAACTTAAAAAAAAAAAAAATACCCCTAGTGTAATCTCAAACAAAAGAAAAGTTAAATTCTCAAAAACCATAGTTGCTTTTTAGCCTGAAATCTAATTACCTCAGTCCTTGGCTCTGGTATACCCAGGACTAGGTAGTGACTTGGGAAATGTGAGATGATTACAGCTGAACCCGGGGAAACATTGTGATGACATTGAAAATGGACAGCACATATCAAGAGCATTCCAGGTTATAAAAATAGAAGGCTCCATGAGAAAATAGACATGCAGTCTGGGCACGGTGGCTCGCACCTGTAATCCCAGCACTTTGGGAGGCCAAGGCAGGTAGATCACCTGAGGTCAGGAGTTCGAGACCAGCCTGGCCAACATGGCAAAACCCTGTCTCTATGAAAAATACAAAAATTAGCCAGGCATAGTGGTGCGCACCTGTAGTCCCAGCTACTCAGGAGTCTGAGGCAGGAGAATTGCTTGAACCTGGGAGGCAGCGGTTGCAGTGAGCCAAGATTGTGCCATTGCACTCCAGACAGAGCGAGACTCTGTCTCAAGAAAAAAAAAAAGAAATGCAAATGATATCTTCAGGATGCCAATCAGTAATGAATATATCTCAGTCCCCAAATACTTCTAGTAGTTATGCGCCTCTATTAAATACATAAATACATAGGCAGGCAAATATATAGTTAAGAAATTGGTGAAACGCAGTCCTCCAATAACTGTTACAAATGATTTGAAAGTAAATGTTGGTATTTGAATTGTATTTTTAGATACTTTAGTGTCTGATCCTTCAAATTAACTAACAAAATCACCCCAGTCTTGCTGGTTCATTACAGAAACATACTTTTAGTCATGATTGAAGACTGCCTGAAAATACAGTCTTCCATGTACTGATAAAAGTGTGTTTTTCATACTAGTATCTTCTGAGGAGTGGCCAAAAAAAGCAAAAAGCCTTTTAAAAATGCCACTGCAAAGGCTGTTATTAAAGTCAGTGGTTTCTCCAGATAATAAGAGTTTTTTGGAACATTTATTAGAAATATTTGGGGTTTAAACAATTTTTCTTAAAGAGATTCTACCTAGTTATGCCTTCAAATTTTTATTTGTTGAGAAGGTTGACTTCATGAAGATAGTCCTTTTTCATATTACATTCAGCTGCTTTGTGAAATTGCTAAGAAACAAAAACTAAATATCTATTTGCAGACAGGAAACTTGAATAATAATGAACCATCGCCATATTTTACTTTTATGGCTGCTTTCAACTGCAAATAGCAGGAAACCCAACTTGCAGTAATTTAAACAAATAAGGGTTTCCTTTTCCCAGGTAACAAGAAGTTCAAAAGTAAATGATTACAACATGTTAGCTGCTTGAAGATGCCATCAAGGACACAAGATCTTGCATTTTCCTCTCTTCTTCCATCCTTAGTATGTTGGCTTTTATCCTGTACTTATCACTCAATGATTACAAGACAGCTGCTTAAGCTTTGGATATCACATCTGCATTCAAAGCAGAAAGAATTAGGAGGGAGAGGGATAGCAACCAGCTCATTATCCTCTTTGTCAGTGTCTTTGCTCAGGCTGCTATTAATACAACAAAATGCCATAAACTGTGTGACTTAAACAAGAGAAATTTATTTATCTAGAGGCTGGGAAGTCCAAGTTCAAGGTTCTGAGTCCTGGCATATCCGTGTCTGGTGAGGGACCACTTTCTAGACAGCCCTCTTCCTGCTAGGAGCTCTGATGGTCATTACTCTTTGAATGCTTATGGAAGAACGATCTTTCCCCCTGTTCCTAAAAGGGCATTAATCCCATCACAAAGGCCCCATCTTCACAATCTAATGTAAACCTAACTACTTTCCAAAGATCCTACCTCTTAATACTGTCACATCAGGAGCTATGATTTCAACATATGAACTTTACTAGGGGACTGATATAGTTTGGATGTTTATTACCTCCAAATCTCATGCTGAAATATGATCTCCAATGTTGGAGGTAGGGCCTAGTGGGTCGCTTGGGTCATGGGAGCAGATCCTTCGTAAACGGCTTGGTACCCTCCCTGCAGTGATGAGTGAGTTCTAATTCTTTGGCTTCACACCAGAGCTGGTTGTTTAAGAGAGCTTGTCTCCTCCTCCCTTTCTCTTGATCCCTCTCTCTTGTTCTTTCTCTTTCCATGAAACATGCCTGCTTCCTCTTCACCTTCCACAATGAGTAAAAGTTTTCTGAGGTCTCGCTAGCAACTGACCAGATGCTGGCACCATACTTCTTATGTAGCCTGAAGAACCATGAGCCAAATAACCCTCTTTTCTTCATAAATTGCCCAGCCTCAGGCATTCCTTTACAGCAATGCAAAACAAACTAATACAGGGACACATACATTCAGCCCATAACAGTAGGGAAGGCAGAAACTGAGCCAGGAATGCTCAGCAGAATTCCACTTCTTATTATTAACAACTGGTTCACATGTATGCCTAGTGCAAGAGTAGAGAAGGTAAATATTTAATGGAACCTATTTCTACCTTAAATAATATTAGGGATATCCAAGCAAGGAAACAGGGAAAAGGAAATAGATATTGCATAGCTAATCACCACTGTGTGCTATACTTGCCTAACCCAGCATAGTATGCAAAATTCTAGGACCTTCTTTAGCTCTGGCGAAAGTAATACCAATATGATTTGGCTGTGTCTCCATGCAAATCTTATTTTGAATTGTAGCTCCCATAATCCCTATGTGTTGTGAGAGAAAGCCAGTGGGAGATAATTGAATCATGGGGGTGTGTTTTTCCCATGCTGTTCTTGTCATAGTGAATAAGTCTCATGAGATCTAATGGTTTTATAAAGGGCAGTTCCCCTGCACATGCTCTCTTACCTGTCACCATATAAGACGTGCCTTTGCTCCTCCTTCACCTTCCACCATGATTGTGAGGTCTTTCCAACCATGTGAAACTGTGAGTCCATTACATCTCTTTTTCTCTATAAATTACCCAGTCTTGGGTATTTCTTCACAGCAGTATGAAAATGGACTAATACAAACACTTTCCCCACAACTTTGCAATATTTAAAGAAAATAGCTGACAATATAATCTTGGAAAAACTGAAACTATTCAGTAACACAAAAAGTTTTTTCCCTCCAAATAAAAAAGTTTACCTTATCTTGACCTGCTGTGGTATTTCTAAATCTCATCTTAGATACTGTAAACACCAGAGCTATATGTTGGCCTCAGGAATTATTAAGCAATTTTAATGACTTCAAATTTATATTCGTGTATTGAATTTATAAAGGTTATATCATGAGACAGAGGGCAGCATTTAGTAAAATGCTGTGTCTGAAGGAAGCAATAAAAAATATTTCTTATTTATAATGAGGATAACAGTGATTAAATAAAACCTCTACTAGCAGTAAGTCTTTTTTACTTGTCCTTAAATCCTCTGTTGTAGAGAGCTTTGTAAAAATAATTCTAGAAAAATATATTCTAATTCTAGAGTTGAGGATCAGGACTAACACTGGCCATCAGGACAGCTGTACTGGCCTTTTATTTCATGCAGTTGTCATGTTTCAGGGGCTAGAATTAGGCAGTGTTGTATCTCAATATATGTAATAAGAGCCTCCTTTATAATAGTGTTACATCTATATTTATTTTAAAGTAATTCCTTGAAAGAAATAAAAATATATTTCAAAGGTGAAATAGGGAAATCAGATTTCATCACGGTTCCTAAAGCAAAGCAGAGTACATCATTGTGACACTGAGTGTCTTCCTTGAAACACATTTGAATTCACTCTTCTGGCCATGTGTTATCCACAGGAGAACTTGTTATGTAAGAAACTGGTTCTCATGAGCACATTTGGCTTCTGGCAACAACAAATTTCTTCATCACTTTCATTCATCCATCCATCCACCCATTTCTTCATTCAAAAAACAGTTACTGTGTATCAACTATGTAATTAGCTCTGTTTTGGCATCTGAAGATACAGAAATAAATCAGAAATTACCAGTCTTTAACGAGCTCAAAATCTGCCATCTGTGGGGTGGCAACAGACACATAAACTATCCAAGCCAATAGTCCTGGTTATAATCACATTCCACAACCATTCTATTATACAGCCTCTTTCTCTTATGCATAACTGTTCATGGATGAGAGAAACTTCCAGGCAGGGACACTTCCCCACCTTCACTGAGAATGTTCTAATTTCAAATGAAGTTCATAATATTTTGCTAAATTACATTCAATATTCTTCAGGCAGCATTTGATAAAATATTACAATGTGCTAGCTACTTTCTCACGTAATTTTATTTAATTTTCATAATGGCTCCATGAGGTAGGTATTAGCAACCCCTTTTACTTTAGCCTCTGAATGAATACAAGCTCACTCTAACATAAACAGCAGAAAAGAAATGAAGGCCAAATTCACCCAAAATCTAGAACTCTTCTTGTCTCACTCACATATAACTTTCTATTCAACTTGTATTTTTCTGTATTTCTCAAGTTTGAGAAATGTCATGTCTTCAACTCTTAATCTTTGTACATGAAATAGATGGTGTATTAGTCTGTTCTCATGCTGCTATGAAGAAATACCCGAGACTGTGTAATTTATAAAGAGAAGAGGTTTAATTGACTAATGGTACTGCATGGCTGAGGAGCCCTCAGGAAACTTACAATCATGGTGGAAGGCACCTCTTCACAGAGCAGCAGGAGAGAGAATGAGGGCAAGCAAGGGAAGTGCCAGACGCTTCTAAAACCATCAGATCTCCTAACACTCACTCATTATCACAAGAATATCATCAGGGAAACTGCCCCCATGATTCAATTACCTCCACCTGGTCCCTCCCTTGACATGTGGGGATTATTACAATCCAAGGTGAGATTTGGGTGGGAACACAGAGCCAAACCATATTATTCCACCCCTGGCCCCTCTCAAATCTCATGTCCTCACATTTCAAAACACAATCATGCCCTTCCAACAGTTCCCCAAGGTCTTAACTCATTCCAGCCTTAACCTAACAGTCAATGTCCAAAGTCTCATCTAAGACAAGACAAGTCCCTTCCGCCTATGAGCCTGTAAAACAAAAAGCAAGTTAGTTACTTCCCAGGTACAAAGGGGATACAGGCATTGGGTAAATACACCCATTCCAAATGGGTAAAATTGACCAACACAAAGGGGCTACAGGCCCCATGCAAGTCCAAAATCCAATAGGACAGTCGTTAAACCTTAAGGTTTCAAAATGATCTTCTCTGACTCCGTATCTCACATCCAGTTCACACTGGTGCAAGAGGTGGGTTCCCATGGCCGTGGGCAGCTCCACCCCTGTGGCTTTGCAGAGTATAGCCCCACTTCTGGCTACTTTCATGGGCTGGCATTGAGTGTCTGTGGCTTTTCTAAATGCATGGTGCAAGCTGTCTGTGGATCTACCATTCTGGGGTCTTAAGGTTGGTGGCCCTCTTCTCACAGCTCCACCAGGCAGTGCCCCAGTGGGGACACTGTGTGAGGGCCCCCCCACCGACATTTCCCTTCCTCACTGTCCTCACAGAGTTTCTCCATGTGGGCTCTGCCCCTGCAGCAAACTTCTGCCTGGATATCCCAGCATTTCCGTACATCCTCTGAAATCTAGGCAGAGGTTCCCAAATCTTAATTATTGACTTCTGTGCACCCGCAGGCTTAACACCACATGGAAGTCTCCAAGGCTTGGGGCTTACACCCTCTGAAGCAATGGCCTGAGCTGTACCTTTCCTTGTACCTTTTTAGCCATGGCTGGAATACAGGGCACCAAGTCCCAAGAGTACACAAAGCAGCAAGACCCAGGACTCAACCCATGACACCATTTTTTCCTCCTAGGCCTCTGGGCATATGATAAGAGGGACTGCCATAAAGACCTCTGATATGCCATGGAAATATTTTCTCTATTGTCTTGGCAATTAACATTTGACTCCTTGTTACTTATGCAAATTTCTGCAGCTGGTTTTGATTTCTCCTCAGAATATGGGTTTTTCTTTTCCACTGCCTCATCAGGCTGCAAATTTTTTAAGCTTTTATGCTCTGCTTCCCTTCTAAACATTAGTTCCAATTCCAAACCATGTTTCTGAATGCATAAAACTGAATGCTTTTAAGAGCACCTAAGTTATATCTTGAATGCTTTGCTGCTTAGAAATTTCTCCTGCCAGATACCCTAAATCATCTTTCTCAAGTACAAATTTCCACAGATCTCTAGGACAGGGGCAAAATGTCACCAGTCTTTTTTCTAAAGCATAGCAAGAGTCACCTTTACTCCAGTTCCCAACAAGTTTCTCATCTCCATCTGAGACCACCTCAATTTGAAATTCATTGTCCACATCATTATCAGCATTTTGGTCAAAGCCATTCAATAAGTCTCTAGGAAGTTCCAAACGTTCCCATATATTCCTGTCTTCTTCTGAGCCCTCCAAACTGTTCCAATCTTTGCCTGTTATGCAGTTCCAAAGTCACTTCCACATTTTTAGGTATTGTTATAGCAGCACCCCACTCTGCCGGTACCAATTTACTGTATTGGTCCATTCTCACACTGCTATGAAAAAATACCTCCTGCATGGCTGGGGAGGCCTCAGGAAACTTCCAATTATGACAGAAGGCACTTCTTCATAGGGCAGCAGGAGAGAGAATAAGTGCAAGCAGGGGAAATGCCACATGCTTATAAAACCATTAGATCTCATGAGACTCACTCATTATCACCAGAACAGCATGGGAAACTTGCCCCCATGATTCAGTTACCTCCACCTGGTCCTGCCCTTGACACATGGGGGTTATTACTCTTCAAGGTGAGATTTGGGTAGGCACACAGAGCCAAAACATATCAGATGGGCAAGGCAGTAAAAAAAGAGACAAGTTTAGCAAGCTGGAATTGAAAGTAAATATTAAGAAAAAATTAGGTTATGGGTACTTTTTTCTAAAATATACCTAAGATAAACATGATAATGTCTCAATTTTCTCCAGCTCACTTGTCCAGGGATCTCAATTTTACAGAATAAAGTTAAGACTACTGAGAGGAATAAAAAATGTCTGTGACCAGCTGAAATAATTATGTTCCAGTCCTTTCTGTTGAGATCCTCACCCTGATCTAAAAACACCACCACCTTTAGACATAATTCTAGTAGGAGTGGTTGTCTGGTTTGGCAGTCATCAGGACATTAGACTGAAAATTAGAAATGGATAGTACTAGCTAACTTGAGAAAGGCAGTCACAGAAAGAGAAATAAGAAGTGACAGTCAAAAGCCTGTTGATAAAAATGAAGATCCAAAACTGATAAAAAATAGACATAAGAGCTCAAAAAAACACTCCAGATGGGACCCCAAGACCAATATCCCTCATACTTCAAAAGTCCCTGTGGGGCTATGATTCATATGCCAACACTGGATTATCAAGAACAACTTGAAAAATATTTAACATCCTTTGTTAAGGTAGAAGAGTTTATGACAATACTTAAAAATAGGGCCATGCAAATGCAAACTTTTAAAATTAAGAAGGGTTGCATCAGACAACGGAAGCAGGTTGGGGTTTGGGTCAAAATTCTGCGCCCCCTCCCCAGCTTGTGATCTTGCACAAGTTACATAACCTCTCAAAACTGTAGTTTCTTCTTTTTAAAATTTTAAAATAGCATAATACTTAGTCCTTACATTTATTGAAAGACTAAATAAATCAAAACTTATTAGGAATCTAACACCATGCCTGACAAGCCCTACATAATAATGTAGATTTTCCCCACTTCCCTTAACTGAGTCAGCTCTAGTTATCTGGGAATTGCATTCCTATGAAACAACCTATTCTACTAAAATGCCTCTTGGTGTTAGTAAAAAGATTTATATAAAATTGTCAATTAAGCCCAAAGTCCAAGAAAATGAGGTAATTTGCTTTCCTTTATCATGTTTGCCTGACCACACTGGGAAGTTAACTAAATGTGGTTGACTACACAACTAATGACTTCTGCTTTACAAAAAAAAAAAAAAAAAAAACTGTTCCTGCAGTTTCCCTGGATATTGTGATTAGCTAAGTCCTGTATCTATCATGCTATAGTTATGAGGGCTCACTAATGAAAATTATCATCTATGCTTACTGTTATTTTATGGGAAGAAGAATGTGAAGAGAAGGGGCAATTTGGGGGCAAAGCTGAACAATATGGAGTCCTTTTGTAGGGAATTCTGGATGTCTTAAAGACCCTAAGTAATTGGGGAAGAGGGTTGGAAAACCATCTAAAAGGTGGAAGGAAATATTAATAGAGTGGAAGTGAAAACATGAAAGTTACCACAAAAGGCAGGGAGTCTACTGGGCAAAGATCTCCTCCTGCCTTACTGTGTGGGGGAAAAAAAAAAGCACTTCCACTAATTCCCTTTCATTGTAACTTGTTACTTGAGGTGTTTGTCTTCATTCAGTTTTGTCCATATTCCCTGGACATAATTTGCTCAGGATTTGCTAAAGATCTCTTGATTTGCTAAAGTTTTTGACAGTTGCTAAAAGAAAGATGTCCTGCCATTTGGGAAAGTCCCTGTATTCTTCCTGCCACAAAGTTACAACTGCACCAGTCAGAACACATCTGAATCTCCCTTTATATCTTCTCATTAATTTTCAACACACAGCAGCTACCTCATTACCCTATGGGTGTGGGTGTCAGTGTGCGCATGTATGTATATGTGTGTGTGATTGAGAAACACAGCAAATGAATCAGAGACGGAGAGAAGGCTACATCAGCTTATCAATTAGCAGCATGAAAGTTGTGCAGTCCAATGTGACTTGTAAATGAGACTGCTGAGTTAAGCTAAGCCACCCCCTTCAAAGGCTTTTTTCTCAAGTCATTTTCTGGTAAATATGGGATTCATTATTTTATTAGTTTTGATCAAGCCCAGTATTCTCTAGATAACAAGTTGACAAACTATGATCTCCATTTCAAATCTGACCAAATGCCTGTTTTTGTAAATGAAATTTTATTGGAACATGGCCACGGTCATTTACTTTTGTATTGTCTATAGATGTTTTGGCATGACAGTGGCTGAGTTGAAGAGTTGCAACAAGACTATCTGGCTCACGAAGCTGAAAATATTTATTATCTGCCCCTTCACAGAAAAGATTTACTGACCCATGCTCTTGAAAGGGTGTCTCTCAAATTCAATGCAGGGGCTGAAGAGGTGACCAGTGGAATGTGAAATAAAATATGGGCAGTTCTACTTCTACTTATCTCTTCTCCCTGAACAAACAAGAAATTGCACTTCACAAGTATTTGATACATGGATTGACCAGGATATTCCCTGCTTGTCTACGAATCAGAGGGTTGCATTGACCTACTCTGGGTGAGGTGTCCTAAGGAAAGAGTGAGGTTCCACATATGGGAGAGGTCGATCCAGCATTCTCCCTCCCTGGCTCATTTCCACTACATGGTGACAAGGTGCACTTTGTGTGTGACTAATTAAGAGGATTTAAGAGTATTATCTATTGAAATTAACTTTAATGGGTAAGTCACTAAAAGATTCCTACAACAAAACCACAAACAAAATTCTAATCATGCAAGTAGAAGTGACTAATAGGAAATGGCAGAGCTGACACTAACTCCTTCTTTAAGAACAAACTTTGTTTCAGTATGCCACTACAGAAAACAATGATAACATAAACAGGTTTGACAAAAAGTCAGCTCACATCCGTCAAAAGTCTTAAGGAGGCTATTCAAAATACCAATTTGCATCCTCAATCATTTATAATAAAAGTCACCCTATGTGTATATTATGCCGTGAAAAAGTGGAAAATTATAATAGTGTGAAACCATCATGCTTACCAAAATATTTTTAAAATACATAGTTTAGTTCATCTTTCTCTTAATCTTTTTTATTTCTGTTTTAGGATACACTTTACAATGTGCATAATATGTAATATGGTGTGTGCTAATGTACCATATAGAACATATAAACGCATACGTTTACTCAAACAAGTAAAAGCTCAAATGTTCTTATTTTACTGCTGCAATACATGATTGAAAAGTTTTTGTGCCACCACTCCAGAAGGTAAAAGGATAGAGAAAGAGTCAGCCTCTGGATAGACCTCTGTTATTAATCTTTCAAAAGCAAATAGAACTATGGGAAGTTTACCTAACTGTGGGGACTGCTAAAGTCGAGAACACAGAAGTACATATGTTGCTTCCCTTATTAAAATAGAATAACTGGAGTCTTTTTTTTAACTTTGTTTTAACCAAATTGGGGAAAAATGTTTTACTGATCTCAGATTTGATTATTTTATTATCTATGAAAGAGAATTCTACTTTGAAGCCAAGAATATTTGACAAAGCTAAAAATCTATTGTTGTTAAACAAAGACTGATTTTAAGGAATTCTAAAGTATAATGCACTTAGCTAAGTCTAAGATCAAAAAGAAAATTGATAACAAGGATATGAAAGAAACTAAATTATATTTGTAACATGAAATACCTCCTTAGCATAAGACTAATCTGCATTGCTATGTAAGTTGATAAGCAATTTTTTTCCTGCACAAACCTAAATACTCTTAAGTGATAGATCATATTAAGGAAATGAGAACCTGAGGATATGCACATATGTTAAGCACCTTATGTGTGCCTAGAATCACGCAAAGCATGCCAGTTTCCTGCTCATCACAAGTTGCATTTCATAGATTAAAAAACTGAAGATGAGTCAAAGCAACTTGACGAAGGTCACCCAGCTAGTAAGTGGCAGAACTGAGATGTTAACTCACATCTGTCTGATACCAAAGATAGGGCTTTTTCTGCTAAAGGCTGCAGTCTCTCAGAAACAACATCAATGCTATGCTGAAGGCTTTTTTTCCAGCAATTTTGAAAAATAATAATACCTCAAAGCTGATTCAGTAGTTCCAGTTATAACCTTGTTATGTGATTTTTTTTTTTTTAAGGCGGAGTCTCACTCTTTCTCCCAGGCTGGGGTTCAGTGGCACGATCTCGGCTTACCAGCAAACTCCGCCTCCCGGGTTCAAGCAATTCTCCTCAGGCTCTCGAGTAGCTGAGACTACAGGCGCCCACCACCATGCCTGGCTAATTTTAGGGGTTTTTGTTTGTTGGTTGGTTGGTTGGTTTTTTGAGACAGAGTCTCACTCTGTTGCCCAGGCAGGAGTGCGGTGGCCTAATCTCAGCTCACTGCAACCTCCGACTCCCGGATTCAAGCAATTCTCCTTCCTCAGCCTCCCGAGTAGCTGGGATTGCAGGCGCATGCCACGACTCCTGGCTAATTTCTGTGTTTTTAGTAGAGACGGGGTTTCACCATGTTGTCCAGGCTGGTCTCAAACTCCTGACCATGAGTGATCCTCCCACCTCAGCCTCCCAAAGTGCTGTGATTACAGGCATAAGCCACCGCACCCGGCCCTAAAGTTGTACATTGAGAACCCTTTGTTATGTATGGTTGAGTTCTCTGATCCACACAAATCCATTTAGCTAATTGTATACTTGAACAATAATAGCAAGTACTTACTATTTGCCAGACATAAAACTAGTGTCTTTATATGCATTAAGTCACTTAATCTCATAGTAACTTCTATATGCATATTACATTTGTCAACATTTTGACTGTTTTGTCTCAATTGGCAAAAAAATGGAACAGTCCTGCTTTCCTTTAATATTTCCAGTTGTCACTGAAATGCTAATCTTCTACTGTAAACTGGTCTGGAGCAGAAGGTGGTCTCACCTCTGAAATCAAAGAAAGTTCAAAAATTCTCTTGACTTGACCAAGAACCTATATGACATAAAGTGGTATTTACCCTTCCCTCCAACAAAGTAGGTATCACAAGCAAGGAGATTTCTTTTGTGGTGCATGGTGGAAACATGATTGAGAAATCTAGCAGAAATGACAGCCCAAGTACATGTTTGATATGCTTCTCAGTGACTTACCTAGCATCACACAGGTGGCGTGTGCGCCAATATTTTACATAAGAAGCCAACCCCAGTCCCCCAAAATGGCAGAGTGTTATATACATTTCCTAAGAACCAAGAGGTAAACTTGTGTCTTAAAGCTTTTTTGTGGTTCCCATTGACTAGAGATCTCTATGGGTTACCTGCTTTTCTCTTACTCCTTTTAACTGTTATTTGGGGTTTAATTAAATTCTTTCTTTCTCTTATTTGTTTAGTTTACAACCTTTCCTTCTTTTTCTCTTTTTGAGATTTTTTTACTGTGATATTTTCAGCAAATTTATGTATTTTTCATTTCCTTTGATCTGTACAAAATTTCCCAGTACCTCTGAAAAAAGCAAAATGAGGTAGAACAATAAATAGATTTATTTTTTTCTAAATGTCATCTTTTTTTTTCTCCTTTCATCTTTAACAACAATCTCGTCATTTGGACAACTGATACTTTAGCATTTGCAATTATAATCATGCTTTTAAAACTGACAGAGTGAGATTAAGTAAATCAGTGCACTTTGCAGGTGGAACAAACTGAGTAATTTTTTTGGCGATTTAATTCTTTCCTCTCTTTAACAGTAAGCCTTAATTCAACACATTCAGTATGGTATAAATATTTACCACTGGCGGAAACCCTGTGAACTGATAATTAAACCCAAAAACCTTCCCCAAATTGCTCAGTTAAAATCTTGTGTTTAATGGAAATTCACATTTAAATAAATAGATCAAAGAGAAAAGTGATGTTACCACTCTAGTTAAGATGAAAAGACTACATGAACTTTTGGTTTCTGAAGGCTTGACCTTTAAGACTTAAAAAACATTCTTCTATAGTCACATGGAACATCAAGATGTGTTATAAAATTTTATTTTACTTTGTCCAATAAAAAGACAGCAATTTTTAGATTTGTGTTATCTTTTTGCTATTAGCAGGTTGTCAGTAGGCCTTTCTAGTGCAGTATTTAACTTTGTTAGTCAATTAAAATCACTCATGTACAAACTCTCTTTTTCTGCATTTCTTCTTCAATACCTTAAATAAAATAAAGCTAGTGAGCTTACAGTTCTTTTTGTCCTGAGATTCTCAAAAAAAAATTCTAACTTCTGATAAAAATAACAAGCAACTGATCATTTCTCTTTATCCCAACTTTGAAATGAGATTTAAAAAGAAAAGCTCCAGAAGATGATATAATTAGATGTACTTTCTCTTCAATGATGAACCATTTATATTCCTCATTCTGGACATTTTTCCTTTACACATAGAAAAAAGTAGCCAGAAAAATATGTTTGGGGTGTCTTTAAAGAAGTTCTGTCATTGTTTCACAGAACCCCTTGATAATTCTATTTCCCAAATTCTAGAGAGCATTTTGTTATCAGTGTTTTTAAAATTCAACAGAAAATGGCCCACATACTTGTATATGCATAACCACGCTCAAGTAATAAATACACACAATAAGCTCACACTGTATCCTCTACTGCTAAGCATCATGCAATCTACACACATACCCAGATATATTCAGCCCAAACCAAATGCATATGTGGGTGGGAAATCTTCTTGTAGTTTCCTACTCCTCTTGAGTCATAATTAGTTGACTGAATAATTGCTAAAGTTCCTAAAATTTTAGTTCACTTAAACTTTATTGTACATGACAATTACCTAGTGTGGTTGCTAAAAACAGATAAATTGCCAGGTAACACTGGGAAAATTCAAATTTCTTTCATCTCCTCTGGGACATCCCAACACTGACACATGTGGTCTACGGACTGTAATGAATAAACTTCTTTTTAGACATTTCCCCCCTCCTTTCCAGAGGGTATTTATAACTTAGGAAAAGGCAAGGCAGGTTTCTTCCCTAGGGCTTTCAGAAAACTCATGGCCCTCATGGTACCTTGATTTTAGACTTCTAACCTCCAGAATTGTGAGTGAATAGATTTTTGTTGTTTTAAGTCACCCTGTGTGTGGTACTTCATAAAGCCAGCCCTAGGAAATTAATATAGTACCTTATTTACTATCATGGTATGAGACACAACATTGCTTCTCACTAGGGGATTTGTTTTATATCAGAAAAGTGCAGCAGTGAACTCACATGTAGAAAATCCACTATTTTTAGTATGATGTTCTTGCATCCAGAGGTAGCATGGTTGAAACAATAGTAATGTAGCCTACTGACAACTCAATTATGTAACCCGCAAGGTTGAGGTGCTGTCCTTCAAGCTTTGGCATAGGCTTTGAACTGATAACCAATGTTTGAGGCTGTTTCTGCCATGACCAGAAAAGATGAGTCATGGAACTGAGTGGTGGAATTGGTAGGGGCTTCTCTATTACACCTGACAATCCACACACAGAATGTTTCCAAACCCCTATAATCTCAAGCTCTGCTGTGTTACAGGCCTTCATTCTCAGGAGAGGAATGGTTCCACTAAAGGACACAACACTGGTTAAATCAAACAGAAAGTTGAGACCACCAGCAGATATTTCAAGCTTCTCATGTCACAAAATCAAATGACAAAAAGGATAGCTAATTATCAAATGGAAATTGTGTTGCAATCCCACAGTAAGAACAAGTAGGACTGTGTTTAGAGCCCCTGGAATTTCCTAACACTGTTCTTATCATTTCCATTCTGGCAATGAAGCTTAAAAGAAGACAATAGCAACCCCAAAAAAGAAAAACGAATAGTGATTCAGACATTTCAGGAATGAAAGTTTGGAAATTTGACCAGAAGAGAAACTGGCTGAGTGCCAAGAAAAAATGAAATGTGAAATGACAGGGGAAGAAGAAATTTGTGACTATCAACACAAATTTGTGACAAGGTACAGAAATTACCACTACAGCAACCATAAATGATTTTCTTCCTTGTAGATATATTTGTATACATTGACCAATTTCACCTCTCCCCTCTACCCCTGTTTTCCATTCAAAGAAGATTAGTAATGAGTACCTTAATAGTTTAGCTTATACATTATGTATTCAGCAAGAATTGCTCGTTGAATTAGATGAGGAAATAGCATCAGTGTTTGTCAAGGAGACACACACTTTATATCAGACAGAAGCAAAATGTTTTATGAAAATAAATTATGGGTAGAACGATGAGAAAGGATGCTACATAGACAAAAGCGTGGGCAATGTCCATCATTTTTGCCTTTGCTCTTAACCCCTATCCTCACATTTCTTTGCTCAACTAGGTATGATAGGAAGCTTGAAAATGGCAAATTTTATTTCTCTATCTCACTTACCAACTGAATTCCAATTAGATTCTGCCACTTGGAGACAACATGTGATAAAAGAAGAGAATGGGAAGAAGCGACTCTTTTCATCTTCATTTATTAGCAGCACCTTTGGCAGCAAAACAGCATCTACAGTACACAATGATGACAACATTGGTGGAGGTGCCAGCCCTGGTTAAGAAAATCAAGATTTCTGGAAACCTTCAGCAAATCTGGAACCAATGGCTATAGAGTCTCTAATAGGGTAGCAATACATGTGGACACATGGACTCCAGCCAGTAACACTAGCTGCCTCTAATTTCGGAGCATCATCTTTGATTTGTGTTTTCTCTTCCAGTTCCTTTCTTCCCCTCTTTTGCACATCCAAGTAATCCATTAGTTCCATAGTCTAGTTCTCTATATTAAGTTCTTTATCTTTGAAATGCCAATAGAGGCTTCTGTTTTCCTGACTAAACTCAGTGTGATATACCACTGTAGCTTCTGGAAACCTAACAGCCCTCTTGAGTATAACTTTACTAATTAATAGTCAAAGGTTCACATTTTTCCCAGGTGACCTGACCTTGGCTTTGAAGGTTCTAGACTTGTAGAAAAAGCAAAAGAGGGTGAGGCTGTTTCTCCTCCCAAGTCTTTTTCTGTGAGAAGTTATATTGTCTATTTCAACTGTGCCCAGAATTTCTTCTTCTGAACTTTCACTTCTTTATTTCCAAAAACCTCTCTCTCTCTTTTTTTTACTATTTTTTTAAACTAACTTCATTTCCCACTAATATTTTTCTTAAATTCAAAAGTGATAACTATTAATTGTAGAAAACACACAAATGGGGGAAAAAAGCCCCCTCAATACCAATGATACTAAAAACTTTCATATAACTCACCCAGGTAGTCATCTATGTATCTTTCTATCTTGAGTGGGTCATACTGGATATGGATAGGAGTGAGGACGCCAAACTCAGATCTCAGTTTGAACCCTAGCTCTACGGTCTTAGAGAAATTAACTTCTCTAAGACTCAATTTCTCTATCCGTATAAGGAGGCTAATAAACCTGCATATCTCATAAAGTTGTATCTAAAGAAGGTAATGAATGTAAAACAATTAGCACAGTGCCTGGTAGGTGCCCTTAAATGTTCTTTAACATCATGTTTAATGGCTGCATAGTAGCCTCTCCCATTGTATAGTACCAAGACCCCTATTGTTGGATATTTGGTTTGTTTACATATTTTTTTAATTAAATAAAACACAGTATGATAATTCTTATTGTTACATTTCTGCATATACAAATTGACTGTTTCCCTAGGGTAAATACCTATTTTTTATAAATTATTATTCCTCCCAGAAGGTTGTAACTGCTATAGAGTTAATATATGTAAAGTGCTTAGTGCCTTAAACATACCAGGCACTATGGATTAGGACTTGTGCAATTTCCTCCATCTTTCAGTGAGACTAAATTTTTGACAAAGTTTTTTTCAAATGATTCATCAGTATTCTATTTTCTAAGCCTTTTGATGTCTGCCAATGACTTTCTTACAGCCTTTCCACATGAAAGACATGCTGATTCATTAATAATTTTTTTGGTTTACAACCATCCCCACTGCCTCAAAACTGTGTGGCTGTAACTACTGTTTTCAGTAATTTGAGAAATACTGAATGTTTTTAATCTACCTGATTTTTTTAGTCTCCTTTTCCTAATCTGCTGTTTTTCTGGTAGAAAAATGCAAAAAGGTCACAGACCATTTGCAAAACAAAACAAAAGAAATACAAAAGAAAATCCACATAAAGCAAATTATTGCAAATAAGGAAAAAAGTGCAAATTAAAACAGCATACCATTTTCTGTCTCTAACAAGATGCCAAATATTAAAATAAAATTACATGAGTCGGGCATGGTGGCTCACGCCTGTAACCCCAGCACTTTGGGAGGCCACGGCAGGCAGATCACAAGGTCAGGAGATTGAGACCATCCTGGCTAACACGGTGAAACCCCGTCTCCACTAAAAAAATACAACAAATTAGCTGGGCGTGGTGGCGGGTGCCTGTAGTCCCAGCTACTCAGGAGGCTGAGGCAGCAGAATCGCGTGAACCCCGGAGGTGGAGCTTGCAGTGATCAGCGATCGCGCCACTGCACTCCAGCCTAGGCAACAGAGCGAGACTCCGTCTCAAAAAATAAAATAAAATAACATGATTCCGTGGCAAATATGTGGAAAAGTTTATATTCTTATTTCCACTGGTGAAAATGCAAATCGGTATGGCCCATCCAGATTATGCTTTGGCAATTTTCTATACCATTTAGCCATAAAATTTACTTTTAGGAATTTATACTGAAGAAATAATTATGGATCTGTAAAAACATTTTAGGTATAATAATATTTACCATAGGGTTCATTGCAATCAAAAATTGAGAAACTACATAAACGTTGGATAAAATGAAATTTAATATATAAATGATAATACATCTATTCACTGGATCACTATGAAATCATTAAAATACAATGGAAGTAGATATACCATTGCAGATAGATGTCTCTGTTATATTGTGAAATGAAAAAAAATCAATTACCACAGAGGAAACTGGATATTATCCCATGTTTGTGAAGAAAGGGGGACATCTTCATCTGGTAGATTCCAAAAAAGGTGAAGAGACCTAGCTCAGGGGTGTAGGAATGGGAAGCTGCTATGTTCCGAATGTGTCCCCATAAAATTCATATCTTGAAACTTGATCACCAGTGTGATAGTGCTGAGGTGCAGCCTCTAGGAGGTGATTAGGTGATGAGGGCAGAGCTCTCATCAATGCAATTAGTGACCTTAAAAAAGAGATGCTTGGGAGCTGTTAATCCCTTCTGCCATGTGAAGACCCAGCAACAAGGGACCATCTTGGAAGCAGAGACTGGGCTCTCACAAGACACTAAATCTGCTGGTGCCTTGATCCTGTGGACTTGTCAGCCTCCAAAACTTGTGAGAAATACTCTGTTATTTAGAAATTACCCAGTCTAAGTCATTTTCATATAGCAGCAGGGACAGACTAAGACACAGTCTTTTGCTTGTTTGTCTTACTTTGTATGTTCTTATTTTTCTAAAGTTTATTTATTTACAGAATTAAAAACTTAAAATGACCATGATAGGGAGCTACATCTATTTATAGTTAGCATACAACTAAATTATTTTCTCTTCTATACATCTTTAGTTTACCTGTAAGACTTTATTTCTTTAGAAAAATATGTGCTTTTAAAATAAAACACAGATCTATAAATTATTTCAAACCTCAGAGCACTACATATTAGACAATTTATACATTGATACACTGTCTCCATAAAACTGAAATGTCTATAAATCTATGATGAGTGACATGGCTATAGAAAGAAACAGACAAAGTTGCCCCTTTCTGTTATCATGATGAATGTAACAGTAGCAATCATGGACATAACTGAGTTGTGTTTACCGTCCAATACCTTCATATCACAAATTAAAATCATTCTCTCAAGAAACAATCACAGGGTAGTTTTCATCGTATTTTCATGAAGACAATTTATTTAAATCATTTTTTGGAGAAAAAATACTAAAATAAACAAAACAATGGCAGAGGAAAGATAAAAGTGAAAAATTGCATTCAGCATGGAGAGAAATGAGGCAGAAGGAGACTTAAGTAAAGAAGTGTGGATCTTCACTTGGACGTTGGCCAAAAGTCAATATTTGCTAAAACTCTGAGTATCTTCTGACAGTATCTAAATTATGTAAAGCATTGCTCTGGGTTAGAAGTCCAAATCAATTCATATTCCCACTGTTTATAGACACTTTAAGGATCTGTATGCTAGTTTAGCTAGTTTTAATAATGCAAGAATCCAGTGATCTACGCTGGGAGGGGAATTGTTTCATTCAAAGCCAACACTATTAATTTTTCAGTAGCCATTATTGCTCTAATGAGCCATTCCTTATGTTTAGATGCTCTAGATATGGGGTTAACTTATGATAACAATTTAAATACTGAAAAAAGTCAACCAAAATGAAACATAATTTCTAACACTTTTGCTTCTTTCTTTTGTTCTGTTTGTTTTCTTCAATACATGATAATGTCTAGACCAAAAAAAAAAAAAAAAAAGGCCTTGACCTAGGAAATCATAAAGATTATTCAACCTTCTAAATATATTCCCAGATGCTGAACTTTCTAATTCCAACCCCTTCTTCCTATGGTGAAATCACACATGAAAATATTGAATTAAAATGTTATGAACAATGGACTCCTCTTATGTGTGCTTCAAAGGTTAAACATTTCTGCATAGCAAAGAACAATTTTAAGAAAAAGAGTTGTGAATTTCCGGGGAAAATGGTAATTTGATCATAGTGATTTGACCCTGATTTCTTCTAAGAAGATCACTAAAATAGCAAGACACACACACACACACACACACACACACACGCATGTATTTTTTATTGGAAATATATTTAAATCATTGTTGTTATAGAGGAATCAATTCAATCTAAGGTGAGGGCAACTCACACTGTCCCTCCTAAGGTAGCGTACATGTTTTTCAGGGAGTAAGAAAAGATCCTAGCAGCACATTACCACAAAGACCCTTAATTTGAACAATCAAACTTGGAGGCAAGAACAGGCTATGAGGCCAATGTGCAGCAATCCTCTTGAAGCTCACAAACACTCCTCCGAAACATTTATAAATATAAAATTAAAAATAAAAGCCCATAAAAGGAAAGAATATAAAACTAGCCTTGAGCATCTCCTCCCAACACATATCTCCAGAAAATAATGCCGCAAAATTTTTAGAAAACATTATTGTGTCCCAAGATGCTATATCTAGCCAATTCATCCTTTAAGTGATTGCTTCTCTTACCAATCTTACTTATTTTTGTTCTGAAGATTTCAGCTGATATGCAAAGACAGAGGATATAGTTAGTGCTGGCTTTGCATTGCCATGCAGAACCATGGAAATGACCAGAGAAGATAAAAATGTACAAAGTGGTCTTTGTTTTATTACCTTTCAAAATTTTTGTCAAGACATTAAACACTCATTTACTATTGGTAATAAATTTATATGGGAACACAAAATTAGTGAAGGCTAATTTTTTTGGTACAATATAACTTGAAACATTAAAAGCGTTGAAAATTAAAGTGTTTTATTTCTTTGTAAAATAAAAGCTTACCAAGAGTAGTTTAAATAGTGCTTGCCTCCCTCTCATGATGTAACTTACTATAAGGAGCAAGCATCTTTACTATGCTTTGGTGAATTATGCTCCTTTCTAAATATGGATTATCTTCCAACATTCTTTGTACTTTCAACGTTGTGAAATAACTCTGAATGTTCCTTTGATGTGAAGTTTTTTCTCAGTATCACTTCTACTAGAACACATTTATTCTTTGCATACAAGCACTTTCCTAATTTATATCACTAAGTGAGCTAAATTGCTCTGGCTGCTTAACTAGAATAATTAGAACAGGGACAGTGTCTATAGTCCTATGGTCAGTTATTTCCTCTATAACTCCATTTATGTTCGGTGTATACTTTCTTTCCAGTATTATCCCTTTTTGTTTCTTTGCAGCACTTTTATCTTTGTTAGCTGATTCCTCTTTACAAGAATTATTTATTCTTGTAAAATGTCATGGATTTATACATAGGAGACAAGCAGCCAACACAACTCTATGCTTTGCTGTCTGTGGGTAAACTGAGTACCAGGTGCACAGTTACCGCACAAATCACTGCAGACTTTGAAAGAAGTGATGTGATTGGTCATTAATTATGATGTGCATCTGTTATTAGGCAGTGATTTTTAGAATTGACAGCTAGCAGAAAACTTTGTACTTTATGCAAATACAGTTAATATTACATGGTAACTAAAATTCGAACTGTGTTGTTTGGGGACTGGTTTAATTTAAACCATGATAACTGAAATTCATGAATACTAAAGACATGCAAAGCAAGATCCGCTTTTTTAAATCTGTATTTATTTATGTATTTTTTATTTAGATATATATTTATCTGTATTTATTATTTATTTAGATCTGTATTTTTTAAAAAGTAGCACCATTTTCCATTGTGTTTTGACTTGAAATCACAAGAGAACAAATTGAAAATATACAAGAACTATTAAAATCTTTAGCAAGGTGCAATAGCACAAGATAATTTTACAAAAATTAATAGCAATCATATATTATAACAACCACCTCTAAAGTTAAAAAGTAAATGATCATTTTCTTATTTTTTCAGTTTTTTCTTTTTTATTACTATTATTATACTATAAGTTCTGAGATACATGTGCAGAACATACAGGTTTGTTACATAGGTATACATATGCCATGGTGGTTTGCTGTACCCATCAATCTGTCATCTACATTAGGTATTTCTCCTAATGCCATCCCTCCCCAGCCCCCTACCCACTGACAGGCCCCAGTGTGTGATGTTCCCCTCCCTGTGTCTATGTGTTCTCATTGTTCAACTCCCACTTATGAGTGAGAACATGTGGTGTTTGGTTTTCTATTCTTGTGTTAGCTTGCTGAGAATGATGGTTTCCAGCTTCATCTATGTCCCTGCAAAGGACATAAACTCATCCTTTTTTATGGCTGCATAGTATTCAATGGGGTATATGTGCCACATTTTCTTTATCCAGTCTATCATTGATGGGCATTTGGGTTGGTTCCAAGTCTTTGCTATTGTGAACAGTGATGCAATAAACATATGGGTGCATGTGTCTTTATAATAGAATGATTTATAATCCTGTGGGTATACACCCAGTAATGAGATTGCTGGGTCAAATGGTACTTCTGGTGCTAGATCCTTGAGGAATCACCACACTGTCTTCCACAATGGTTGAACTAATTTACACTCCCACCAACAGTGTAAAAGCGTTTCTATTTCTCCACATCCTCTCCAGCATCTGTTGTTTCCTGACTTTTTAATGATTGCCATTCTAATTGGTATGAGATAGTATCTCAATGTGGTTTTGATTTGCATTTCTCTAATGACCAGTGATGATGAGCCTTTTTTCATATGTTTGTTGGCTGCATAAATGTCTTCTTTTGAGAAGTGTCTGTTCATATCCTTCGCCCACTTTTTGATGGGGTTGTTTTATTTTTTCTTGTAAATTTGTTAAGTTCTTTGTAGATTCTGGATATTAGCCCTTTGTCAAATAGATAGATTGCAAAAATTTTCTCCCATTCTGTAGGTTGCCTGTTCACTCTGATGATAGTTTCTTTTGCTGTGCAGGAGCTCTTTAGTTTAATTAGGTCCCATTTGTCAATTTTGGCTTTTGTTGCCATTGCTATTCGTGTTTCAGTCATGAAGTCTTTGCCCATGCCTATGTCCTGAATGGTATTGCCTAGGTTTTCTTCTTGGGTTTTTATGGTTTTAGGTCTTATGTTTAAATCTTTAATCCATCTTGAGTTTTACATTTAAGTCTTTAATCTGCCTTGAGTTAATTGTATAATGTGTAAGGAAGGGGTCCGGTTTTAGTCTTCTGCATATGGCTAGCCAGTTTTCCCAACACCATTTATTAAATAGGGAATCCTTTCCCCATTGCTTGTTTTGGTCAGGTGTGTCAAAGATCAGATGGTTGTAGATGTGTGGTGTTATTTCTGAGGAGTTTATTCTGTTCCCTTGGTCTACATATCTGTATTGGTACCAGTAACATGCTGTTTTGCTTACTATAGCCTTATAATATAGTTTGAAGTCAGGTAGCTTGATGCCTCCAGCTTTGTTCTTTTTGCTTAAGATTGTCTTGGCTATATGGGCTCTTTTATTGTTCTGTATAAAATTTAAAGTAGTTTTTTCCAATTCTATGAAGAAAATCAATGGTAGCTTGATGGGGATAGCATTGAATCTATAAATTACTTTGGGCAGTATGACCATTTTCATGATATTGATTTTTCCTATCCATGAGCATGGAATGTTCTTCCATTTGTTTGTATCCTCTTTTATTTCATTGAGCAGTGGTTTGTAGTTCTCCTTGAAGAGGTCCTTCACATCCCTTGTAAGTTATATTCCTAGGTGTTTTATTCTCTTTGTAGCAATTGTGAATGGGAGTTCACTCATGATTTGGCTCTCTGTTTGTCTATTATTGGTGTATAGGAATGCTTGTGATTTTGCACATTGCTTTTGTATCCTGAGACTTTGCTGAAGTTGCTTATCAGCTTAAGGAGATCTTGGGCTGAGGCAATGGGGTTTTCTAAATATACAATCATGTCATATGCAAACAGAGACAATTTGACTTCCTCTCTTCCTATTTGAATACACTTTATTTCTTTCTGTTGGCTGATTGCCCTGGTCAGAACTTCCAATACTATGTCAAAAAGGAGTGATGAAAGAGGGCATCCTTGTCTTGTGCTGCTTTTCAAAGGGAATGCCTCCAGTTTTTGCCCATTCAGTATGATGTTGGCTGTGGGTTTGTCATAAACAGCTCTTATTACTTTGAGATATGTTCCATCAATACCTAGTTTATTGACAGTTTTTAGCATGAAGGGGTGTTGAATTTCATCAAAGGCCTTTTCTGTATCTATTGAGATAATCATGTGGTTTTTGTCATTGGTTCTGTTTATGTGCTGGATTACATTTATTGATTTGTGTATGTTGCACCAGACTTGCATCCCAGGGATGAAGCCAATTTGATCGTGATGGGTAAGCTTTTTGATTTGCTGCTGGATTCGGTTTACCAGTATTTTATTGAGGATTTTTGCATCGATGTTCATCAGGGATATTGGCCTGAAATTTTCTTTTGTTGTTGTGTCTCTGCCAGGTTTTTGTTGCAGGACAATGCTTGCCTCATAAAATGAGTTAGGAAGGATTCTCTCTCTTTCTATTGTTTGGAATACTTTCAGAAGGAATGGTACCAGCTTCTTTTTGTACCTCTGGTAGAATTTGGCTGTGAATCTGTCTGGTCCTGGGCTTTTATTTGGTTGGTAGGCTATTAATTACTGCCTCAATTTCAGACCATGTTATTGGTCTATTCAGGGATTCGACTTCTTCCTGACTTAGTCTTGGCAGGGTGTATGATATCCAGGAATTTATCCATTTTTTCTAGATTTTCCAGTTTATTTGCATAGAGGTGTTTATAGTGTTCTCTGATGGTAGTTTGTATTTCTGTGGTATCAGTGGTGGTATCCCCTTTATCATTTTTTATTTTGTCTATTTGATTCATCTCTCTTTCCTTCTTTCTTGGTCTGGCTAGTGGTCTATCTATTTTGTTGATCTTTTCAAAAAACCAGCTCCTGGATTCATTGATTGTTTTGAAGGGTCTTTTCATGTGTCTATCTCCCTTCATTCTGCTCTGATCTTAGTTTTTTCTTGTCTTCTGTTAGCTTTTGAGTTTGTTTGCTCTTGTTTCTCTAGTTCTTTTAATTGTGATATTAGGTTGTTGATTTTAGGTCTTTCTTGGTTTCTCCTGTGGGCATTTAGTGCTATAAATTTCCCTCTAAACACTGCTCTGGCTGTGTCCCAGAGATTCTGGTACGTTGTGTCTTCGTTCTCATTGGTTTCAAAGAACTTATTTATTTCTGCCTTCATTTTGTTATTTACCCAGTAGTCATTCAGGAGCAGCTTATTCAGTTTCCATGTAGTTGTGTGGTTTTGAGTGAGTTTCTTAATCCTGGGTTCTAATTTGATTGCATTGTTGTCTGAGACTGTTTATTATGATTTCCATTCTTTTGCATTTGCTGAGGAGTGTTTTACTTCCAATTATGTGGTTAATTTTAGAATAAGTATGATGTGATGCTGAGAAGAATGTATATTCTGTCGATTTCAGGTGGAAAGTTCTGTAGATGTCTATTAGGTCCACTTAGTCCAGAGCTGAGTTCAAGTCCTAGATAGCCTTGTTAATTTTCTGTCTCATTGATCTGTCTAATATTGACAGTGGGGTGTTAAAGTCTCCCACTATTATTGTGTGGGAGTCTAAGTCTCTTTGTAGGTCTCCAAGAACTTGCTTTATGAATCTGGGGGCTCCTGTGTGGGGTGCATATATATTTCAGATAGCTCTTCTTGTTGCATTGATCCCTTTACCATTATGTAATGCCCTTCTTTGTCTTTTTTGATCTTTGTTGGTTTAAAGTCTATTTTATCAGAGACTAGGATTGCAACCCCCACTTTGTTTTGCTCTCCATTTGCTTGGTAAATATTCCTGCATCCCTTTATTTTGAGTCTATGTGTGTTTTTGCATGTAAGATAGGTCTCCTGAATACAGCACACTGATGGGTCTTGACTCTTTATCCAATTTGCCAGTCTGTGTCTTTTGATTGGGACATTTAGCCCATTTACATTTAAGGTTAATATAGTTATGCAAGAATCTGATCGTGTCATTATGATGCTAGCTGGTTATTTTGCCTGTTAGTTGATGCAGTTTCTTCATAGTGTCTACGGTCTTTACAGTTTGATATGTTTTTGCAGTGGCTGGTACCAGTTTTTCCTTTTGATGTTTAGTGCTTCCTTCAGGAGCTCTTCTAAGGCAGGCCTGGTGGTGACAAAATCTCTCAGCATTTGTTTTTCTGTAAAGGATTTTATTTCTCCTTTGCTTATGAAGCTTAGTTTGGCTGGATATGAAATTCTGGGTTGAAAATTATTTTCTTTAAGAATGTTGAATACTGGCCCCCACTCTCTTCTGGCTTGTAGGGTTTCTGCTGAGAGATCCACTGTTAATTTGATCTAGGTTACCCTTTGTGGGTAACCCAGCGTTTCTCTCTGACTGCCCTTAACATTTTTTCCTTCATTTCAACCTTGGTGAATCTGATGATTATGTATCTTGGGGTTGCTCTTCTCCAGGAGTATCTTTGTGGTGTTCTCTGTATTTCCTGAATTTGAATATTGGCCTGTCTTGCTAGGTTGGGGAAATTCTCCTGGATAATATCCTGAAGTGTGTTTTCCAATTTGGTTTCAATCTCCCCATCACTTTCAGGTACACCAATCAAACATAGGTTTGGTCTTTTCACATAGTACCGTATTTTTTGGAGGCTTTGTTCATTTCTTTTCATTTTGTTTTCTCTAATCTTGTCTTCATGCTTTATTTCATTAATTTGATCTTCAATCTCTGATATCCTTTCTTCCACTTGATCAAGTTGGCTATTGATACTGGTATATGCTTTACAAAGTTCTTGTGCTGTGTTTTTCAGCTCCACTGGATCATTTATGTTCTTCTCTAAACTGGTTATTCTAGTTAGCAATTCATCTAAGCTTTTTTCAAGGTTTTTAGCTTTCCTCCATTGGGTTAGAACATGCTCCTTTAGCTTGGAGAAGTTTGTTATTATCCAACTTCTGAAGTCTACTTCTGTCAATTCATCAAACTCATTCTAAATCCAGTTTTGTTCCCTTGCTAGTGAAGAGTTGTGTTCCTTTGGATGAGAAGAAGTTTTCTGGTTTTTGGCATTTTCAGCCTTTTTGTGTTGGTTCTTCCTCATCTTTGTGGATTTATCTACCTTTGGCCTTTATGTTCGTGAGCTTCAGATGGAGTTTCTGTGTGGATGTCCTTTTGGTTGATGTTGATGCTATTCTTTTCTGTTAGTTTTCCTTGTAACAGTCAGGCCCCTCTGCTGCAGGTCTGCTGGAGTTTGCTGGGGGTCCACTCCAGATGCTGTTTGCTTGTATCACCAGCAGAGGCTGCAGAACAGCAAAGATTGCTGCCTATTCCTTCCTCTGGAAGCTTCAACCAAGAGGGGCACCTGCCAGATGCCACCTAGAGCTCTCCTGTATGAGATGTCTGTTGACTCCTGCTGGGAGGTGTCTCCCAGTCAGGAGGCACAGGGATCAGGGACCGACTCAAGGAGGCATTCTGTCCCTTAGCAGAGCTTGAGCACTGTGCTGGGAGATCCATTGCTTTCTTCAGAGCCGGCAGGCAGGAATGTTTAAGTCTGCTGAAGCCGCACCCATAGCCACCCCTTCTCCCAGGTGCTCTGTCCCAGGGAGATGGGAGTGTTATCCATAAGCCCCTGATTGGAGCTGCTGCCTTTCTTTCAGAGATGCCTTGCCCAAGAGGAGGAATCTAGAGAGGTATTTCAGCTACAGCGGCTTTCCCAAGCTGCGGTGAGCTCCAACCAGTTTGAACTTCCTGGCAGCTTTGTTCACACTGTGAGGGGAAAACCACCTACTCAAGCCTCAGTAATGGTGGACGCCCCTCCCCTCAACAAGCCGGAGTGTCCCAGGTTGACTTCAGACTGCTGTGCTGGCAGTGAGAATTTCAAGCCAGTGGATCTTAGCTTGCTGGGCTCTGTGGGGCTGGGAGCCACTGAGCTAGACCACTTGGCTTCCTGGCTTCAGCCCCCTTTCCAGGGGAGTGAACAGTTCTGTCTTGCTGGCATTCCAGGCGCCACTGGGGTATGAAAAAAAACTCCTGCAGCTAGCTTGGTGTCTGCCCAAGCGGCCACCCAGTTTTGTGCTTGAAACCCAGGGCCCTGGCAGTCTAGGCATCAGAGGGAATCTCCTGGTCTGCGTGTTGCAAAGACCATGGGAAAAGCATAGCATCTGGGCCGGAGTGCACCGTTCCTCACCAAATGATCATTTTCACAATAACAACAAAATATAAAATGCATGGAATCATGGATGTTGTAAGCTGGCTCATTCTGCACCTCTTTCTACCCTCTTCTAATTTTCTTTCTTCTACTAGATAGGCCAATAGCCTTAAACTACATGTTCCAGCCTCTGTTGAAGGTAAAATTTGATATATTGCCTGGTTTCCACCAAGCAGAAGCATCAGCATGAAACTTAGGAAAAAAAATAAGTAGCTACAGGCAGGAAAGCCAGATCTTCTGGCAAGTTTCATGGCTGAGGAGTTTTATTCCTCCAGGGCATGTGTAGCAGGGTTTCAGGCATCCAGAATGTGTCAGAGGTGCTGAGCAGTAACACACCAGCAGCTAGTTTTGCTAGAATAGTCTCATATTGTGGTTAGGCAGTTTCCCCCGGCTGCTTTGTTTTTGGCTTTCTGGCATCTAAGCCTGGTTCTCCAACTTTCCCAAGGTTTCTGTGAGGTACTCAGCTTTTTGTGGGGGGGGCAGGGGTGTCTTCTTTCTGCTGGCACTAGCTAGAGGATTATTTGTCTGTAAGTAAGAGCCCTGACCAATACACTCAGGAATACACTTACCAATAAACATGTTGGATCCATATATAAAACTTTACTGAGGTTTACAACAGTGGAGAATTTAATAAATGAAAACTGCATTACATTTCTATTTCTGCCTAGCAAATTACCACTAACTTAATAACTTAAAACAACATCCATTTACTGACTCACAGTTCTGTGAGTCAGAAGTCCAGGCATGACACGACTGGGTTCGTGTCATTAGCTCAGGATCTCACAAGACCAAAATCAAAATCAAGGTGTTACAAGGATGTGCTCTCCTCTGGATCTCAAATCTGGTTCTCTTCCAAGATGATTTAGATTGATGGCAGAATTCAGTTCCTTGCTGACTGTCACTTAGGGATTGCTCTCAGCTCCAACCAGCGACTCCCTGGTTTTTACTTGCATAGACCCTTCCCATCTTCAAAGTTATCAACGGAGAATCTCACTTGCATGAAATTCCCGTTACACTTTAAATCTCTTTTGCAATGAGGTCCAAGGCCCTTTTAAGGGCTCTCTTGGTTAGGTACAGCCCACTTGGAAAGTCTCACTTTTGACTAACTCAAAAATCAACTAATTAGTGACCTAATCATGGGAGTGATATCCCATAGTAGTCACAGTTCTTGCCCACACTCAATGCACTACCTATCACAGAAGCCATATCATGGGAGCCTTAATAATCCTAAATTATTTCATAAGGGTAATACAAATCCTACCAGAATGTTTATGTAGAACTTTAAAACATATTAATTTTCAAATTTAAAAAGTCACCAGGCAGAAGCAAGTGATCAATTTTGAAAAATAAAAAAAAAAGTAATGGATTTTGCAAAATCAGATTCAGATTATATTTATATGTTTTATTTAAATTTTCAATTGCAAAGACATTATAATTGAGAGTTTTGCAGTAAATTAAGAATAAAAAGAACAGATAATTGGAACAGGAATAGAACAATAGAAAGAATAGAAAGAGCAGAAACAGACTCAAATATTTATAGATGATTACATATAATGAAGGATTTATGTCTAATTAGCAAGAGAAGAATAGATTATTCAATAAATGTTGTTGGTAAATCTGCTCAAATATTTGTGTAAAAATAATTATATGCATACTTTATACTATACACTAAAATAAATTCCAGCTGGATTATAAATATAATTCAAAAAATACAACTAAAAAAGAAAAGAAGGAACATAGATGAGTATCTCATTTGTCCGTAAAAGAGAGAAAAAATATAGAAAAGTAAATATTTCACCACAAATAAGACCTTTTTTGGCCCCCAAATCATCACTTAAAAAGCAAATGACAAAAGGAGAAAAAAGTCTCAAGTTTGATGCCTTACTAGTTCTTTAAAAGCAATACGAGAAAAGCAAAACACCACAATGGAAAATATAAACAATGGACAAAAATAGGCAACTTATTTTAGAAAAAACTTAAATTGCCAACAAGCTTTTTAAAAATGCTCAGTGTATTACTCTGTTTTCAAGCTGTTGATAAAGACATACCCAAGTCTGGGCCGTTTACAAAAGAAAGAGGTTTAGTGGACTCACAGTTCCACATCAATGGGAAAGCCTCACAATCATGCTGGAAGGCAAAAGGCTCATTTCACATGGCAGCAGACAAGAGAAGAGTGATAGCCAAGTGAAAGGGTTTTCCCCTTATAAAACCATCAGATCTCACGAGACTTAGGCACTACCACGAGAACAGTATGGGAGAAAACGCATCATGATTCAATTACCTCTCACCGGGTCCCTCCCACAACATGAGGGAATTATGGGAGCTATAATTCATTCAAGATGAGATTTGTGTGGGGACACAGCCAATTTATATATATATTTTTTTTGCCTTGCAAAATGCAGTGCTTTTGATATATATTACCTCATGTTGGTAAGGAGGTCCAGAAACTAACCCTTTTGTTGACAGCCCATGAACACACAAGCTGGTAATATTTTGTGAAAAGCAATTTGGTATCACCAAAGGCTTTAAAATGTGTGTACTCTATGTCTTAGAAATTCTGCTTATAATCATTTGTATTTTATGTTTATTTATTTAGCAAACATTTATATAATGTGTACTATATGAATTTCTTAGGCTGCATTCTAAGAACTTAGCAAATATTTACTTATTCAATCCTCACAACATCCTGATGAGGTAGGTACTATTAGTGTCATTATCCCCATTTTACAAATAAGGTAATTAAGGCAGAGACAAAGTTAAGATACTCACCCAAGGTTGTTGCACAGCCACTAAGGGATAGAGCCCAGGCAGCCTGCTCCACAGCCCATGCTCCTAAACTCTGTGCTATTCAGCCTCTCATGTAATTTATGGAGTTAATAATGAATGTTCCCAAAAGCTGTTCCACAAGAATTATCCCATCAGCACTCAAACTATCTTGATAAAGCCCTCTTCCCAATATCTTCCTTCAGCTACTACCAAATTTCTCTGCTCCCTCAAAGGACAACTTCTTGAAAAAGTTGTCTGCACACATTGTCTTCTCTTCTTACCTCCCACTTCAGCCAACTCTAATCTCACTTTCACACCCACTACGTTACTGACAAGGTCTTCAAAGTCACCAGTGACCTCCTGTTGCAAAACCCACTAGTCACTTTAAGGTCTACCATTTTTTGACATCTCAGCAACATTCTACAAAGTTGGCCCCTCCAACTTTCTTGCTATATTTTCCTTTCTGGCTTCCATGACAGCATATCCTCCTCATTTCCTTCCTACTATTCCGGAAACTTCCTCATCATGTTTCCTGGGAACTCCTCCTTTAACCCACCTTTCTCCCTGCACTATCTCCCTTGACAGTTTGAACCAGTCTCTTGTTTTAAATGTCATTTATGTGGTAACAACTTCCAAATTTATTCTTCCATCACAACCTCACCTCTGAGCTCCAGATTCATTTGTTCAACTACGTGTTTGGCATCTCCACCTGGCTATGTCATAAGCCTATCAAAGCTAACTTGTCAAAAACCAAATTCCTGAATTTACTCCCCAACCAAACCCTGCCACTCATTCCCCCTTTAAATATCTTGTCTCCACTACAGAATGCACTACAATAAATGGCACCAATACCTATCCAATTGTTCAAGGCAGAAGACTTGGAGTTAGTTCAATCCTCTACTCATACCCTCCATTCAGCCACAATATTCTGATCACTAATCTCCAAATCTTTATAAATCATTCATTCATTTTGCTTCATCTTCCCTGCCACCCCTCTCGCCCAAACCACCGTCATATCTCTACTGGACTACTGAAATAACTTCTTATTTTCTCTGCTGCCACACTTAGCACCAATGATATAGTCTCTCCATAACAACTGAAGTGATATTTTAAAAACAAGACAGGTAATGTCAATCCCTTGCCTAAAACATCAGTGTCTTCCTCTTGCACAAAAAAATCCAATGCAAACTTCTTAATATTGCCTACTATGCCCTGCAGGATCTAACTCTTGCCTACCTCAACAATTTTGTCTCTCATCTCGGTGCCCACTCCCACTCTCTCATAACCCTTCTCAGACATGACAAACTGTCTTTCATTTTGTGTTGGCTGTTCCCTTCACAGGCTCCTGCCCCAGCTCTTTATCTGATTGGCTCCTTCTCACTCTTAACTTCTTAACTTGTATGTCACCTCTCAGAACAACCTTCCCAGAGCCCCCCAATTTAATAACTCAATAATTTTCTTCCAAGTTATTGTCTTCATGGCATTTCCTCAATTTCTAATTACCTGTTACAATAAACAGACTGACCTCTTTTTTTGTTTTTTGTTTGTTTGTTTGTTTGTTTTTTGTTGTTGTTTTGTTTTTTTAAGACGGAGTCTCGCTCTGTCACCCAGCCTGGAGTGCAGCAGCGCGATCTCGGCTCACTGCAAGCTCAGCCTCCCGGGTTCACGCCATTCTCCTGCCTCAGCCTTCTGAGTAGCTGGGACTACAAGCGCTCGCCACCACACCTGGCTAATTTTTTTTGTATTTTTAGTAGAGACAGGGTTTCACCATGTTAGCCAGGATGGTCTCGATTTCCTGACCTCATGATCCGCCCGCCTCGGCCTCCCAAAGTGCTGGGATTGCAGGCTTGAGCCACCGCGCCCGGCCTGCTGACACCTTTTTTGATGTAAAACTGTTGACAGCTTTTGAATCCCTGTTCCACTTTCCTGTCTGCCCCATCCTTGCTGCTAGCAGCAGTCCAAACCTCACAAGGCCCCACCCTATGGCCACTATAATGGCCCAGTCCACTTTTTCCACTTCGCTTAAGCCATCTGGATTAATTTACACCTGCCCTGCTCTCTCGGGAGAGCCTCATGATGTGAGTAATAAACCTATTCATACATTCTTGGTGCATGCAGCATCATCAGTCTCACCATCATGACTAATTTAGGTAGGGGTTAATCCTGTTCTCCTTGGGGCAACCACAAAATACCTAAGCCTGTTGATTTACTTGTTTATAATTTGTATCTCCCACTACACTAACTTGCCTAAGGTTAGGAACCAAGTCTGTTTGTATTCAGCCATGTATGAGGCTTGACATATACTAAACACTCATTAAATATTGGGAAATTGATCAAATGAGGTGCATTAAACCACTGCTAATAATGATAAAAAATAAAAAAACTTGAGAAAGAGATAACTTATTAACAATAGGAGATTGATTAAATAAATTACTTAGATAAATTGAATGAGTATAAATTATATTGAAAAGAATACTTAACGGCTTTGAAAAAAATTTTGCCGTGCATTAGTGAAAAGAGCAGTTTACAGAAATAATAATAATAGGGTAATCTTATTTTTCCAAAATGTGTGTGTATATTAATGGACAGTGAAATTATTGAAAGAATATACTCTAAAATACCAATAGGATTGTCTGTAGGCAGGTGATTTTATTTCATTTTTTAACTTTCATTTTAGGTTCAGGGGCATATGCACAGTTTTGTTATATAGGTAAATTGCATGTAATGGGGGTTTGGTGTACAGATAAGTTTGTTACCCAGGGAATAAGCATAGTACCTGATAGGTATTTTTTCTGCTTCTCTGCTTCCTTTCACCCTCCACCCTCAAGTAGACCCCAGTATCTGTTGTTCCCCTCCTAGTGTCCATGGGCTCTTGCTGTTTAGCTCCCACTTATAAGTGAGAACATGCAGTATTTGGTTTTCTGTTCTTGTCTTAGCTTAGGATAATGGTATCTAGCTCTATCCATGTTGCTGCAAAGGACATGATCTCATTCTTTTTATGACTGATAGTACTCCATGGTGTACATGTACCACATTTTCTTTATCCAGTCTAACATGGGTGGGCATTTAGGTTTATTCCATGTCTTTCTGCTTGTGAATAGTGCTGCAGTGAACATATGCATGCATGTGTCTTTATGGCAGAATGATTCATATGGGCCATTGGGTATATACCCTATAATGGGATTGCTGCGTCAAATGGTAATTCTGTTTTAAGTTCTTTGAGGAATCACCACACTGCTTTCCACAATGGCTGAACTAATTTATATTTCCATCAGCAGTGTATAACTGTTCCTTTTTCTCTGCAATCTCTCCAGCATCTGATTTTTTGGTTTTGCTTTGTTTTGTTTTGTTTTTTAAGAGCCCTGGTGTGAGATTATATCCCATTGTGATTTTAATTTGCATTTCTCTAATGATCAGTGATGTTGAGGGGTTTTTTCACAGAATTGCAGCCGCATGTATGTCTTCTTTTGCAAATTGTCTGTTCCTTTCCTTTGTTCATTTTTTAGTGTGTTTTTCCTTTCTTGTAAATTTGTTGAAGTTCCTTATAGATGCTGCACATTAGACCTTTGTCAGATGCATAGTTTGCATGTATTTTCTCCTATTCTGTAGATTGTTTACTCTATTGATAGTTTCTTTTGCTGTGCAGAAGCTCTTTAGTTTAATTAGGTCCCATTTGTGAATTTTTGCTTTTGTTGCAACTGCCTTTGGTGTCTTTATCATGAAATCTTTGCCAAGTCCTATGTCCAGAATGATGTTTCCTGGGTTATCTTCCAGGATTTTTATAGTTTTAGAGCTTACATTTTTATAGTTTTAGAGCTTACATTTAAGTATTTGATCTATCTTGAGTTGATTTTTGTATGTTGTGTTAGGTAGGGGTCCAGTTTCAGTCTTCTGCCTATGGCTAGCCAGTTATCCCAGCACCATTTATTGAATAAAGAGTCCTGTCTCCATTGCTTGTGTTTGTCAACTTTGTCAAATATGAGATGGTTGTAGGTGTGCAGCCTTCCTTCTGGGCTCTCTATTCTGTCCCACTGGTCTGTGTTTCTGTTATTGTACCAGTACCATGCTGTTTTTGTTTACTATAACCCTGTAGTATAGTTTGAATTAGGATAATGTGATGCCTCCAACTTTGTTCTTTTCGCTCAGGAGTGCCTTGGCTATTTGAGATCTTTCTAGTTTCATATGAATTTTTAAATTTTTTATCTAATTATGTAAGGAATATCATTGGCAGTTTGATAGAAATAGCATTGAATCTATAAATTGCTTTGGGCAGTATAGTCATTTTAATGATATTCATTCTTCCCATCCATAAGCATAAAATGTTTTCTATTTGTTTGTGTCATCGCTGATTTCTCTGAGTAGTATTTCGTAATTCTCATTGTAGAGGTCTTTCAAATCCTTGGTGGGCTATATATCTAGGTATTTTATTCTTTTTTTGCCAACTGTGAATGAAATTGCATTCCCGATTTGGCTCTCGGCTTGGATGTTGTTGGTATATAGAAATGCTACTGATTTTTGTACATTGATTTTGTATCCTGAAACTTTGCTAAAGTTGTTATCAGATCAGGAGCTTTTGGCCAAGGACTACCGGGTTTTCTAGAAATAGAATCATGTCCTCAGAAAACAGGGATAGTTTGACTTCCTCTCTTCTTATTTGGATGTCTTTTATTTCTTTCTCTTGTCTGATTGCTCTTGCCGGAACTTCCAATACTATGTTAACTATGAATGGTGAGAGCAGGCATCCCTGTCTTGTGCTGGTTTTCAAGGGAAATGCTTCCAGCTTTTGCCCATTCAATCTGATGTTAGCTGTGGTTTTGTCATAAATGGCTCATTATTTTGATATATATTCCTTCAGTGCCTAGTTTACTAAGGGTTTTTAACATACAGGGATATTGAATTTTATCAAAAGCCTTTTCTATGTCTATTGAGATAATAAAGTGGCTTTTATTTTTAGTACTGTTCATGTGATGAATCACGTTTACTGGTTTATGTATGTTAAACCAACCTTGCATTGCAAGGATAAAGCCTACTGGATCATGATGGATTAGCTTTTTGATGTCCTGCTGAATTCAGTTTGCTAGTATTTTCTTGAGGATATTTGCATCTATGTTTGTCAAGGGTATTGGCCTGAAGTTTTGGTTTGTTGTGTTGTTTCTGCCAGGTTTTGGAATCAGGATGATGTTGGCCTCACAGAATGAGTTGGGAAGGAGTCGTCTTTATACATCTGGTAAATTTCAACTGTGAATCCAACCAGTCCTAGGCTTTTGCGGGGTTGTAGGCTTTTTATTACTTTTGTATCTTATTATTGGTCTGTTCGGGGATTCAATTTCTTCCTGGTTCAGTCTTGGGAGGTTGTATGCATCCAGGAATTTATTCATTTCTTCTAGAACTTCTAGTTTGTGAGCATAGAGGTGTTCATAATAGTCTCTGAGGTTTTTTGTATTTCTGCAGTGTCAGTGGTGATGTCCCCTTTGTCATTTCCAAATGTGTTTATTTGGATTCTCTTTTTTCTGTATTAGCCTAGCTAGTGATCTATCTATCTTATTGATTCTTTAAAATAACTAACTCTTGGATTCATTGAGCTTTTGCATGGTTTTTTGTGACTGAATTTCCTTCAGTTAAGCTCTGATTTTGGTTATTTATTCTCTTTTGCTAGCTTTGGGGTTTCTTTGCTCTTGCTTCTCTAGTTCTTCTAATTGTGATATTAGGTTGTTCATTTGAGATCTTCCTAACTTTTTGATGTGGGCCATAAGCTTGCCTCTTAACACTCCCTTAGTTATTTCCCAGAGATTCTGGTATGTTGTATCTTTATTTTCATTAGTTTCAAAGTATTTCTTTATTTCTGTCTTAATTTCATTGTTTACCCAAAAGTCATTCAGGAGGAGGTTGTTTAATTTTCATGTAATTGTATGATTTTGAGTGATTTTCTTAGTCTTGATTTCTATTTTTATTGTGCTATGGTCCAAGAGTATGGTTGATATAATTTCAGTTTTCTTGAATTTGCTGAATGTTGTTTCATATCTGATTGTGTGTTTCATACTCTGATTGGAGTAGAGTCTATGTGGCAATAAGACAAATGTATATTCTGTTGTTTTGGGGTGGAGAGGGTCCATTTGGCTAAGTGTTGAGTTCAGATACTGAATATCTTTGTTAATTTTCTGACTCCATGATCTGTGTAATACTGTCAATAGAATGTTGAATGTTCCCACTATTTTTATGTGGGAGACTAAGTCTTTGTAGATCTCTAAAGGCATACTTTTTGAATCTGAGTGCTGCTGTGTTGGCCACATATATATTTAGGATAGTTAAGTCTTCTTATTGAATTGAACCCTTTACCATTATATAATGCTCTTCCTTATCTTCTTTGATCTTTGTCAACTTAAAGTCCATTTTGCCTGAAATTAGGAATGCAGCCTCTGCATTTTTCTGTTTTCCATTTGCTTGGTAGATTTTTCTCCATGTCTTTATTCTGAGCCTATGGATGTCATGGGACATGAGATGGGTCTCTTGAAGACAGCATACCATTAGGTCTTGCTTCTTTATCCAACTTGCCCCTCTGTGCCTTTTACTTGGGGTGTTCAAGCCCATTTACATTCAAGGTTAGTCTTGATGTGTGCAAATTTGATCCTATCATCATGTAGTTAGCTGGTTACTATGCTGACTTGTTCTTGTGGTTGCTTTATAGTATCGCTGATCTATATACTTAGGTGTGTTACTATAGTGGCTGGTAATGATCTTTCCTTTCCTTACGTAGTGCTCCTTTCAGGACCTCTTGTAAGGCAGGTCTGGTGGTAATGAATTCCCTCAGCATTTGCTTGTCTGAAAAGGATCTTATTTCTCCTTCACCTATGAAACTTAGTCTGGCCGGATGTGAAACTCTTGGTTGAAATTTTTTTTTTTAAATGCTGAATATAGGTTCCTAATCTATTCTGGCTTGTAGGTTTTCTGCTGAAAGGCCCACTATTAGCCTGACAGGGCTCCCTTTGTAGGTGATCTGCCCCTCTTCTCTAGCAGCCTTTAACATTTTCTTTCATTTCAACCTTGGAGAATCTGATTATGTTTCTTGGAAATGGTCTTCTTGTGAAATATCTTGCAGGGATTCTCTGCATTTCCTAGAATTGACTGTTGGCCTCTCTGGCTAGCTTGGGGAAATTTTCATGGATGATATCTTGAAATACGTTTTCCAGGTTGCTTGTTTTCTCCCTGTCCCTTTCAGGGACACCAGTGAGTCAGAGATTTAGTCTCTTTACATAATCCCATATTTCATGGAGGTTTTGTTCATTCTTTTTATATACTTTTTTCTTTATTTTTTGTCTGACCGAGTTATTTCAGAGATCCAGTCTTTAAGCTCTGAGATTCTTTCCTCAGCTTGGTCTATTCTGCTGTTAATACTTGTGATTGCATTATGCAATTCTTTTTGTGTGTTTTTAGCTCTATCAAATCAGTTTTTTATATATATTTTACATATATATTATATAGATATATTTTATATATATATTATATATATTATATATCTATATAATATATATTTTATATATCTATATAATATATATTTTATATATCTATATTATATATATTTTATATATCATATAATATATATATTTTATAGATATATAAAATATATATATTTATATACATATATATAAATATATATATAATGGTTATTTTGTTCTATCAGCTCTTGTGTTATTTTATTGTGATTCTAAGCTTCCTTGGATTGGGTTTCAACATTCTCCTGAATCTTGATGATTTTCATTCCTATCCATATTCTGAATACTAGTTCTGTCATTTCAGCCATCTCAGCCTGGTTAAGAACTCTTTCTTGGTAACAAGTGCAGTCGTTTGGAGGGAAGAAGGCACTCTGGCTTTTTGCATTGCCAGAGTTCTTATGCTGATTCATTCCCATTTGTGTGGGCTCATCTTCCTTCAAAGCTTGAAGTTGCTGTCCTTTAGATGCAATTTTTCTTTTTTGCTTTTTTTTCTTTGGTGCCCTTGGGGGTTTGGTTATGGTATAAGGTCAATTCAATTAACTGGCTTTGATTCTAGTCCACTCCTGGGTCTTGGAGGAGCCCCCTCTGATTACTTCTCTGTCCCCATGGGTATTTTGTTGGGTATTCTGGTTCATGCGGCTCCCTCAAGCAGGGGCCACAGTTGGCAGACAAATCACATCCTTGTCAGGTCGTGTGCTTCCTGGGGAAACACAGGGTTGTGCCTGCCTCAGAGTTTATGCAGAAACTTAGCCACTGGGTTGGAAGCTTTAGCGGGTGTGATCCATCTGGCTGTGGGAGGTGGAGGTGGGTGGAGTTGCCTGCTCTGCCCTCCAGGTCTTTCCAGAGCAACAGGAGGCTGTGCCTTTTAGCAAATTCTGGCAGAAGTAGTGCTGCTGAGCCAGAAGCTCTAACAGGTGTGGCTCACCTAGCTACCAGTGGTGGGAGTGGGTAGAGATGCCCACCCTGCCATCAAGTGCTTCCTTGGATGACAGGAGGCTGTGCCCACTGGCGGAGTTTCCATAGAACCAGGACCCCTGGGCTAGAAACTCTAGCACGCATTGCTCTCCTGGCTGTAAGTGGTGGGGGCGTGGGGGTGTCACATACCCTGCCATCTGGGTGTTTCCTGGGAAAACATGAAGCTACACCTTCCAGCTGAGTTCCCACAGAAGCAGGGCCACTGGGCCAGAAGCTCTAGCAGTTGTTTCCTACCTGGCTATCAGTGACAGCAGTGGGTGGGATCTCTGTCTGTGCACTTCTTGGGAAAACATGAGGCTGTGCCCACTGGCTGAATTCACACAGAAGCAAAGCCACTGAGCCAGCAGCTCTAGGAGGTGTTGCCCTTCTGGCTATCAGTGGTGGGGGTGGATAGGGTCATGCACCCTGCTGTTCACCTGTTTCTAAGATATCATGAGGCTACGCCTTTCTGCTGAGGTCGCACAAAAGAAGGACTACTGGGTTGGAGGCTCCAGTAAGTGTTGCCCACCTGGTTACCAGTGGCAGGGGTGAGTGGAGTGGCCAGCCAAGTTTGGGCCAAAGCAGGACCATTGCATCACAAGCTGGTGCCAAGCCCCATCTGGCAAGAATGGGTAGAGCAATCTTATTGCTTCTAGGAACAGCAACTATGGCCTCTACTAGGGCTATGGTGCCACTGTTGATCTGTTTCAGGGCCCAAGGCTTATAGAGGTCCCCTTGGACTCAAGAGTTGCCCTCGCAGAACATCTAGGTGGCTCTCTGCCACTAGAAGCATAGTGGGAAGATGTTGGGGGGCCAGGAGTATGATCCCATTCCCAGTTTTGCACAGGTCCCTTTGGAGAACATGAGTCCCTCGGGGGCTCTCACTCAACCCCCTTTCCCATGTTGGAGAGATTCTCCTGGCTCGACAAGGGCCCAGCCTCGCTTCTGTCTGCTCTTTGTGTTCCCCTGCTGCCTCGATGGATCCCAACAGGTTTTTCAGATGATCGGCCTGCAGGGTCAGTGTTCACCAGCCCTTTCGTTTCCTCTTCATGAGCTGCTTCCAGTCTGCCGTTTTGATATTTCCCCTCCAGGTGATTTTATTTTTACTCTGTGTATTTCTCTGTATTTTAATATTTTTAATGAATATGTATCATTTTACAACTGGATAAGAAGACCATCTAAAATATTTTAAGGAGACAATGATACATTGCAGGAGTATTAAATCTTAATTTTTCAGGCTGTTAAATTTCAATTTCCTTATGTCTTTTCAAGGACTATAGTGAAGACACATTTTTTTAACCATTAAAAGCTATGACAAACAACTGTATAACATTTAATTTCATCAACCTCATCAGAATAAATACCAGATTCTGAACTTATGTCTGGTAAGAAAAGGGGTTCCTCTTCTATTCTACCAATATGCACTGTTTGCAAATAAAGTGGTTAAAACTCTCCTTCAAGTAATAACCCAAGTCTGTGACCAGTTCAAACTAAAATCATACCTCTCTGGATGCTTCACTGCACTTCCCTTAATTGCTCCTTTCTCGAGAATACTCCTTTTTCTTTTGAAAAAACGAATTGCCCTTTCTTTGTTTTGTCAGTTGTTCCTGAGGCCTAGCCTAACCTGCTGGTTTTCTGGGTTGAGGACTTGCTTTACCAGAACTTCTCTCCTTACTACCTCTCTTTATGAGCTGGTCTGGTAACTGGGTGCCTCCCTATTCCACCATCCAAAAAAAAAAAAAAAAAAAAACTCTTCTCTTGTTATTCTTCCCACTGTAGCATCCAACCTCTATTTGGAAAAACCTCTTACCATTCCCAATCTAAGATTTCATATCCTGCCTTGCATATGAGTCTGCCATCTCTGTACTAAGGAAAACTGTCAGAGCTACAGCTTAGAAACCTGGACTTGAATAGAAAATCTTGCCCTACCCTTCCATAGCCATCCACGAAAGCGTCTCTGAAAAAGAGGTACACAGAGCTCCAGGCCACCCACAAACTAAGGTAAGCCCCCTGGTGAGCTGGGTGAGGCTGTATGGCTGATTCTACCTTCCTGGGCAAATGATTGGCCCATGGGATTGCTTTTCTCTTCCCCCTAAAACCCACAGCCTAAACTGAGCCCTCTAGATCTTAGTGTCCCATAGTGAGAAAAAGCAAATATAGAAAAGAAGAAAAAAAGAAGTGCCTATGTCAGGGTCCAGGCTTTCTTGGAGTGGGCGACTCTATCCAAGTATAAAGATATCTCACCCTTGGCCAGGCACAGTGGCTCACGCCTGTAATCCCAGCACTTTGGGAGGCCAAGGTGGGCAGATCAGCTGAGGTCAGGAGTTTGAGACCAGCCTGACCAACATGGAGAAACCCTCTACTAAAAATACAAAATTAGCTGAGCATGGTGGCACATGCCTGTAATCCCAGCTACTCAGGAGGCTGAGGCAGGAGAATCACTTGAACCCGGAGGTTGCAGTGAGCCGAGATCATGTGCCATTGCACTCCAGCCTGGGCAACAAGAGTGAAACTCCGTCTCAAAAAAAAAAAAAAAAGACATATTAGCATCTCAGCCTCTTTTTAGTGTACTGGCCTTGTGAAAAACCAAGACTCCCCAACACCTATCCTCAATAAATACTCCTGACATGCACCCTTCCACATTAATTTGAAATAAGGTCTGGCTGTAGAGGAGGCACGCAAGAAGGCTAGAGACTCCAGTAAAAGCCAACACTAAATTATTTGGAACATGTTTATGAATGAATGAATAGATGATGGATGGATAATTAGGTAAACACCTACTAGTGGTTGATGTTAGATGCTGATATGGTTTGTCTTTGTGTCTCCACCCAAATCTCATCGTGAATTGTATTCCCATAATTCCCACGTGTTGTGGGAGAAACCTGGTGGGAGATAATGTGAATCATGGGGGCAGTTTCCCCCATACTGTTCTCATGGTTGTGAATAAGTCTCACGAGATCTGATGGTTTTATCAGGGGTTTCTGCTTTTGCATCTTCCCCATTTTATGTTGCTGCTGCCATACCTTTCACTTCCCACATGATTCCGGGGCCTCCTCAGCCATGTGAAACTGTGAGTCCAATTAAACCTCTTTTTCTCCCCAGTCTCAGGTATGTATTTATCAGCAGCGTGAAAATGAACTAATACAGTAAATTGGTACCAGTAGGGTGGGGTGTTGATGAAAAGATACCTGAAAATGTGGAAGCAACTTTGGAACTGGGTATCAGTCAGATGTTGGAACAGTTTGGAGGGCTCAGAAGAAGACGGGAAAATGTGGGAAAGTTTGAAACCTCCTAGAAACTTGCTGAGTGGCTTTGACAAAAATGCTGATAATGATATGAACAATAAGGTCCAGGCTGAAGCAGTCTCAGATGGAGATAAGGAACTTGTTGGGAACTGGAGCAAAGGTGACTCTTGTTACGTTCTAGCAAGGAGACTGGTGGCGTTTTGCCCCTGCCCTAGAGATTTGTGGAACTTTGAACTTAAGAGAGATGATTTAGGGTATCTGGAAGAAGAAATTTCTAAGCAACAAAGTATTCAAAAGGTGACTTGGGTGCTGTTAAAAGCATTCTGTTTTAAAAGGGAAATGTAGAATAAAAGTTCAGAAAATTTGCAGCTTGATGATGCAGTAGAAAAGAAAAACCCATTTTTTGAGGAGAAATTCAAGCTGGCTGCAGAAATTTGCATAAGTAACAAAGAGCTGAATGTTTATCCCCAAGACAATGGGGAAAATGTCTCCAGGGCGTGTGATAGGTCTTCATGGCAGTCCCTCCCATTACAGACCCCAGAGCCTAGGAGGGAAAAATGGTTCTGTGGGCCGGGCCCAGAGTCCCCATGCTGTGTATAGCCTGGGGACTAGGTGCCCTGTGTCCCAGCTGCTCCAGCCATTGCTAAAAGGGGCCAAGGTACAGCTCAGCCCATGGTTTCAGAGGGTCCAACCCCCAAACCTTGGCAGTTTACGTGTGATGTTGAGCCTGCAGGTGCACAGAAGTCAAGAATAGGGGTTTGAGGACCTCCTCCTAGATTTCAGAAGATATATGGAAACGCCTGGATGCCCAGGCAAAAGTTTGCTGCAGGGGCAGGGCCCTCATGGAGAACCTCTGCTAGGGCAGTGCAGAAGGGAAATGTGGGGTCAGAGCCCCACACGGCGTCCCTACTGGGGCACTGCCTAGTGGAGCTATGAGAAAAGGGTCACTGTCCCCCAGACCCCAGAATGGTAGATCCACCAACATCTTGCACTGTGCACCTGGAAAAGCCGCAGACACTCAATGCCAGCCTGTGAAAGCAGCCAGGAGCGGGGCTATACCCTGCAAAGCCACAGGGGCAGAGCTCCCCAAGACCATGGGAACCCCCCTCTTGCATGGGCGACCTGGATGTGAGACATGGAGTCAAAGGAGATCATTTTAATTTTGACTTCTCTGCTGAATTTCGGACTTGCATGAGCCCTGTAACCCCTTTGTTTTGGCCAATTTCTCCCATTTGGAATGACTGTATTTACCCCATACCTATACCCCCATTGTATCTAGGAAGTAATTAGCTTGCTTTTGATTTTACAGGCTCATAGGCCAAAGGGACTTGCCTTGTCTCGGATGACACCTTGGACTGTGGACTTTTGGGTTAATGCTGAAATGAGTTAAGACTTGTAGGGACTGTTGGGAAGGCATGATTGGTTTTGAAATGTGAGGACATGAGATTTGGAGGGGCCGGGGCAGAATGATATGGTTTGTCTCCGTGTCCCCACCCAAATCTCATCTTGAATTGTACTCTCAAATTCCCACATGTTGTGGGAGGGACCCAGTGGGAGATGATTTGGATCATATGGGTGGTTCCCCCATACTGATGCCAATTGTTGGTAGAGATGTGACCTTGGCCACCAAAATGACCCCAAATACAGCAGAGAGCAGTCTTATGAATTCATAAGGACTCCTCTATACCTGAGCCAATGCCCATGTTTTGTCTCTTATTTTCCTGGTTCTTGACTGTCTTAGTTCAGGCTGCTATAACAAAATGCTATAGACTGGATGGCTTACAAATAACAGAAATTTATTTCTCACAGTTTGGGAGGCTGGAGTTCCAAAATCAGGGTGCCATCACAATGAGGTTCTGGTGAGAACTCTCCTCCAGTTTGCAGACTGCTGACCTCTCAATGCATCCTCACATGGAGAAAAGAGGGCGACAGTGTACTCTAGGGTCCCTTTTATAAGGGGACTAATTCCATTCATGAGGGCTCCACCCTCACAGTCTAATCACTTCCCAAAGGCCCCATCTTGTAATAGCATCACATTGGGGGTTAGAATTTCAACATCTGACTTTGGAGGAAAGGTGGACACAAACATTCAATCCATGGCATTGACTCACTTTGATATTTTCTGCAATATCAGTATCACATGTGACACAAACTTGCTTCTAGTTCCACTTTTGTCCCTCACACTAAAGGGAGACCTTTTTTAACGCTTGCCCCAGGATCCATCCTTTATCCTGCCCCAGTCTGGGGCTGAACATTGCCAGCCTTAATGACAAAACTCTATGGCCCTCCTGGCTATTTGAGAGAAATGGATAAATGGAAGGAGATGAAAGCAAACAAAGTTAAATCTAGTGTATTAGCCCTTTCTGCCCTTCTGGAAGGTTGGTCAGGGAGGTGGAATGGTAGAAGTGAGAGGAGCCATAGGCTGAAATAACCACACTGCCACTGTTGCCAGAGCCTATACTGAAAGAAAATACATTTTCCCTTTCATTGCAGAATGCAAAGTATGGCTTTTGTTTCATTAACTCTGATACATTTTTTAACATATTCTTAAATATTATTGCTCTCTTTTAGCGCAACCTGCTTGAGTAGCAACCTGAAACTAATACTTGAATATTCATTTTGCAAACTATCATTTGCTATGTATTTCAAATTCGTACAGTACAAGGTAGCCAGAGACTCGGTTGACCACACTCCCAGACTGTGCTGTACTATAAGTCCCAAATAAGCACTATTTCTGCAGGGGATAATGCATGCTCAACCCCATTAACCATAATAGTGTGAATGACCATAAGCCATTAATTTTGATAAGATCAGATTCATATCACCTCAAAGATTCAACAGAAGCCACAGGAGACATAGAAGTATTCCTACTTTGGTTTCTTTAATGAATAAAAATGTGAATGTAGTTACAGTCCATCTGACAGCTAGGCACCACAGGCCCAAGAGAAAGTTCACCCTGTCCGCAGCTGCAAGAGAAAAGTGCCAGGGAATTATTGCATTAACTCAGTAAGAGTCTAATAGCCAAAAGATGGGGGTAAAAGGCACTGAACACACCAGGCAGAAATTACCCTGGAGTCCTGAAAAGGCTCTTTTTAGGGTGAGCAATTTTATTTCTTAGGAATTCAGCAATATGGAACAAATTATTTGCTCAAGAGTCTGCAGTCATCCTGGAAAAATATATCAGGATCCCAGGGCTCACTTAACCACATTGTGGACAGCTATTTCCAAAATGAAGTAGAAAGAGGAAACTCACATGTTATTCTCATAACTCATAAGCACATTTCCAACAGGCAATTTTGTTTTCAGCTTTCATTACTCATTAATATTCAATTTAGATTCCATCTTCTTTAGAGGTGTGTGACATTTGTGAGAATCTAGTATTTAATTTTGGGTGTCTGCATAAGCTTGCTTGAGTATAAGAGTTTCTGACCTGCCAAAAGGTAAGATTCACTGCTTCCTTCCCAAAGGAGCAGGGGGAGAAAGAAAGCAATAATTTTGCTTTTCTGACTTGAAAATATCTTGTAAAGGGAAAATCATAATTCATAGCCCCATATGTACAAAATGTTTCCAACAGGTTTCATTTTGGAAGTATAAGCAATGAATTTTCTGCTAAATGCAGCAAATCCAGTCACTATATTTATAAAACAAAATGCATTGAGATTCTGAATATAAAATGTAATCTCTGAGTGCAGCAAATTTCAAATCAGCATTAAAAAATATGTAAAAGCAGCAAAAGAAATGGTCTATAATTACTAATTATTAGACTATTTTGGGGTGTACTATTTTGGACCCCATTTCTCTTCTAGTACATTCTGCTCTGATATCTCCTGTTAAAATTAGGTACTAGGATTGATTGACAAATAATATTCTTAATCGTTGTCTCAAAAATCAGAGATTTAGTGTTGCTATTGTTCATGTTACTAGTGTGGTAGGCTGAGTAATAGCCTCTAAGAAAATCCAGTTCCTATTCCCTAGAACCTGTGGATGTTATCTTACACGGAAAAAAAAAAATGACTTTGCAGATATGACTAAGTTAAGGACCTTAAGATGTGGAGAGGATTCTGGGTTATCAAAGTGGGACCTAAATGAAATCTCAAATGTCTTTATAAGAGGAAGGCAGAGGGATATTTGATTATAGAAACAGAAGGGGAGACAGTGATATGACAAAGAAGAAGAGAGATTTGAAAATGTTACACTGCCAGCTTTAAAGAGGGAGGAAGGGGCCATGAGCCAAAGAATGCAAGGGATGATACTGTAAAAGCTGGAAAAGGCAAAAAATAGGTTCTCCTCCATAATCTAACAATTAAACCTCTGCCTGAAAACACCTTGAATGCTAATTTTAATCTCTGACCTCCAGAACTTGAGAGAATCAATATGTGTTGTTATAGTCCACCAAGTTGGAGACAATTTGTTGCAGCAAGCCATGGGAAGCTAATACAACTGGTTATCAAATGTTCTGGTTTTATATTGCTGGTGGGATACATGGCTTTGCTTGTCTGTTTTTATCTTTACCTTTGAGAGCATTTATACAAAGAAAGTTAGCTTCCTAGGCATTTGACTACCTGATGACAAGGAAAAACCTACTTTTACCTACTTGTCACATGTTTTACAAGAAGAGATTTATTTGTTTTTAAGTCTGTACTTTATTAAATTATAAGATAGATTAAATTCTGAAGAGTAGATAAAAAAAAAAAAAGAAGGAGGAAAGTGAGGAGGGGGAGACAAGAAATTGACTAATGTTGCTCACCAGCATTTCCATTTCACCCCCTTCCAGGCATAGGACAGCACTTTCCTGCCCCTTAGAGTTAGATGTGGCCATTTGACTAGTCTAGCAGTGAGTTGTGAGTGAAGGAGACATGCATTATTTCCATATCAGAGCCTTCCAGGGCAATATCCATCAGTACTCAGGTGGTGGAGCTTCCAACAACCTGGATCTGTGAGTGAGGACAACATGAACAGAGCCCTCCCCATCAAAAAATCTGAAGTTAACTTGATTTTAGCCAAAAAATAAACTTCTGCTACTTAAATTCACTATGATATTAGAGTTATTGGTTACCACAGCATAATCTACCCAATACTAACTGTTACAGATGGATGGATGGATGGATGGATGGACGGATGGATGGATGGATGGATGGATGATAGATAAATAGATGACAGATGATGATGATAGATAGATAGGGGCTGGATGCGGTGGCTTATGCCTGTAATCCCAGCACTTTGGGAGGCCAAGGCAGGTGGATCACCTGAGGTCAGGAGTTCAGGACCAGCCTGACCAACATGGTGAAATCCCATCTCTACTAAAAATACAAAAAAAAAAAAAATAGCCGGGCGTGGTGGCGCATACCTGTAACCCTAGCTACTTGGGAAGCTGAGGCAGGAGAATCGCTTGAATCCAGAGGTTGCAATGAGCCAAGATCGTGCCATTGATCTCCAGCCTGGGCAACAAGAGAGAAACTCCATCTCAAAAAAAACAAAACAAAACAAAACAAAAGGTAGATAGATAGATGATAGATACATAGATAGATAGATAGATAGATAGATAGATAGATAGATAGATAAGAGAGAGAGAGAGGCCTATAGAGATGAAGAAAAGGATGACTGGAAGATATATCATTTCTTTCTGCAGAATGTGTAACAAAGTTTCTTCTACCATATAATAGAGAAAGAGAAGTTATGAAAACTTTGTAGACAGAGTATTCGTCTTATTAATATTTGTATTTCTACCACTTAGCACAATGCCTCGTGCTTAGTGAACACTAAGTAATTTAATAAAGTACTTTAGAAAGATAGCAGCATGTGGCCAAAGTTTCTGACAGATGAGCCCCCACCATAAACCTCAGATGATTTGGTTCAGACTAACCAGAGTAAAACTTGAGATAATTGAACCTAAGACAGCCACACAAGATTGGATTTTAAAGATACTCTGCTTTTGTTGGAACCAGAGTTTTCTGGGGTCCCTTCCCTGTATCCCATGGGTCTTTGAAAAGAAATGCCGGGGTGTTTGCAAATCTGCTGTAGCTAAAACTCACGAATTAGAGGCTTGAGGTATCCACCAGTCTATTCTTAAGTGAAAGAATGGCTGATTTTCTGCAGTTCTGTCTGATATTGGTTTATCAGAGTGACAAGTATTGTGGAACACAGACACTTTCAAAAAAATAAATAAATAGTGGCTATATAAACTCTAACCTGTCCTCGATTTTATCTTTACTGCTCTTCAATTGTCTATGATCTAAATACTGAAGAGTATTGAAAACTTTTCTGGAAAAATCTTTATTTTGTATTTCTGAAAGAAAAGCATAATGTGTTCCTGGGCTTCCTAAAGGCAGTTTTGGATTTAGCTCCTCACATACCAACTCCATGTGGAGAAGGTAATACCCAGCTGACCATATGAATGGCTATCTGGGTGGATGAAGAATGAGACTATGACAAGCAAAACATGTATTGTTACAGTTCTTTCAGTCTCATGTAGCAGAAACCAATTCTGTATAGCTTAAACAAAAAAACAAAGCAGCCAAAAATAAAATTTTGAGGGATGGTGCGGGTTGAGGAGGGTTTTTCACAGAATCCAAGAAAGATATAAACAAAACAAGCAAACAAAAATAGAAAGAAGCCACTGTGTTTTCAAAGACTTCAGCTGGAGAAAATAATGAACCTTGTCTCAAAAGCTCTCAGTTTGACATTCCAAATTTCCAGGAAAAAGGACCTGATTGGCCCAGCTTGGGTGAGCCCAGCCCAGGGTCAATAATATTTGGCCAGCAGCATGAAGTTTCATAAATCCTTCATGATTAAAATGACACTCTTTTGTATTCTGGAAAAATTGAAAAAAGTTTGAATTATGGTAGACTTACCATGAGGTGGAACATCAACCACTTTGTAAAATGTCTACTCCAGGGGAGAAGAGAAAAGTGATGTATCACAGAGCAGTGCTTTGGGCTGCAAGATAACAGAAACCCCTAAACAATTATGGATTGGGGGTTTTTTCACACAGTAAAAATGTAGTCAACAATTTGATGCCCAAATCACCAAAATTCTGTTCGTTTTTTTTTTTTTTTCTGACAGTCACAAGCTGGCTGCTGCATCTCTAGCCATCTTATCTATAATTCAGGTACAAAAAAAGGAGAAAAGGTAAGGGATGGTGCCTGGAACAAGAAAGTATGAACTGGATATCCACATGCAAAATAATGAAGTTGGCCCCTTACTTCATGCCGTACGCAAAAAAACGATTCCCAGATAGAACAAAGGTCAAAATGTCAGAGCTAAAACTACAAAAATCTCAGAAGAAAACAAAAATATAAATCTTTGTGACCGTGGATAAGGCAATTGTTTCTTACATATGACATCTAAAGCATAGGCAACCAAAGGAAAAAAAATAAATTATATTTCATTAAAATTTATAACTTTTGTGCTTCAAATGATACTATACTATCAAGAAAGTAAAAAGACAACCCAAAGAATGGGAGAAAACATTTGCAAATCATATATTTGATAAGGGTCTAGTGTCCAGAATACATAAAGAAGTATTACAACTCAATAATATAAAGAAAAATAAATTAAAAATTGGCAAAGGATCTGAATAGTCATTTCTCCAGGAAGGCATAAAAATGGCCAATAAGCACAAGAAAAAAGCTGAGCATTCCATTCCTAATGGGAAATGCAAATCAAAACCACAACAAAATGCTACTTTATACCCACTAAGATGCCTGTGGGTATAAAGACACACAATAACAAGTGTTGGCAAAGAATGTGGAGAAATTAGAACCCTCATGCATTGCTGTTGGGTCTGCAAAATGGTGCTGTTGCTTTGGGAAGCAGTTTGGCAGTTCCTCAAAAATTGAACCTAGTGTAGGCATTAGAACCAGCAATCCTACCCCAGGTATATACCCAAGAAAACAGGAAACAAATGTTCACACAAAAACTTGCACATGAATGTTCATAGCAGCATTATTCATCATGGCAAACAACCCAAATGTACATCAACTGATGCATGAATAAACAAAATGTATTACCCACAAAATGTAATATTATTCAGCCATTTTAAAAGTATGAAGTACTGACACATGCTACAACATGGATGAACCCAGACAACACTGTGCTAAATGAAATAAGCCAGACCCATAAAGTCAATATTACATGGTTCCACTTATATAAAATATCCAGAATCAGCATATCCACACAGATGGAAAGTAGACTAGTAGTTGTCAGGGTCTCAGTGGAAGAAGGAATAGGGAGTGACTACTAATGGATAGGGTGGTTTCTTCTGTGTGATGAAAATGTTCTAAAATTAAATGGAGTTGATGGTTGCACAACTCTGTGAAAAGATTAATAGCTACTGAAATGTATATTTTGAATAGGTGAGTTATATGACATGTAAATTACATTTCAACAAAGCTGTTTAGAGGAAGGGTGGGGAGGAGAGGAGGGAGGGGAAAAAGGGAGGGAGGAAGGAGGAAGAGAGAGAGAGAAAAAGAGAGAGAGACAGAGAGTGAGAGAGAGTATAAGCTTCTCTAGGAACCCCAAAGCAGGACTATTGCTGAATCTCTTTTGCCTAATTTGTTTTATCTGTAGATAGAAGTAGCTTCTTGAGGTTAGGACTTGCCACTATGTCTCCTGCAAATTCCTGGGGTTATGACTTACCATTGTCTCCTGCAAATATTGCTCAAAACACCTCAGTATTACTTGCCACTGAAGAAATACGAAGACCCAGGCTTAGAAGTGAATTAACTGGGTTTTAATTGCAGCTCTTCCACTTTGAAGAAATTCATATCCTCTCATTAGGCCTCTGAAAGATGCTGCCAGGGCTCTGCTCATTTCTTTTCTCATCCTTTCTCCATTTTTGTGCAGACTGGCTTATGTTCTTATTTCTCAAAGGCCTGCACTCCATCTTTTTGTCAGAGGCTGCCTTCAGGCTGACAGAGAGCCTAAAGGGCTGAGGACGTGTGCAACTCTTTTTTTTTTTTTTTTTTTTTTTTTTTTTTTTTTTTGAGAGAGTCTCGCTCTGTCTCCCAGGCTGGAGTGCAGTGGCCTGATCTCGGCTCACTACAACCTCTGCCTCCCGGGTTCAAGAGATTCTCCTGCCTCAGCCTCCTGAGTAGCTGGGACTACAGGCATCCGCCACCTTGCCCGGCTAATTTTTGTATTTTAAGTAGAGCCAGGGTTTCACCATATTGGCCAGGCTGGTCTCGAACTCCTGACCTTGTGATCCGCCCGCCTTGGCCTCCCAAAGTGCTGGGATTACAGGCATGAGCCACCGCAACTGGCCGTGTGCAACTCTTAGTCAGTGTCTGTCCTGTTGTGTACAGAGGATATAAATATCCCAATCACCTTGCTTTGCAAAGAGGACACCTCCCAGGTTAGACCCACAGTGATTATGAGGCTTTTGTGGTTTTGAGCCAAAGCTGAGTACCCTTATGTGACCTTCTTCTCTTCCCAGTCCCGAATTCTTCGCTCCTACTAGGAACATATCCTAATAAATCCCCTCCACAGGAATCCTCATCTCAGAGTCTGCTTCTGGAGAACCCAACCTAAAGGAACCTTATATACTTATCTGCAAAATAATAGTTAAGAGGGGTAATGGGAAAAAAGATCTATGAAGGCAACAGAGCAGACTCTAGAACATGTCTTGCCAGAACATTCTTTTCTTTCAGTAAGTTTCTATAGGCCATGAACAGAAGGACCCAGAGGGAACTAACGATATGGGACAATGAGTGACTGAATAAATGGGCAAGGCAGAAAAACAGGAAGTCTTAGATGCCACACAGCATAGTAATTGAGAATGTGGACTCAGGGAAGCTGGCCTAAATTTGGATCTCAAGTACTCCAGCTACCTGGGCATGTGATTTATCTCTCTAAGTGTCCATTTTCCCCTCTGCAAATGGAAATAATAACAATACCTGTCTCATAAAGCCGTTGGAAGGTTTAAATGAGATCATGGATGTACAGCATCTGGCATAACAAAAAGTTAGCTGTTGCTGTGGTGGTGACGACAGTGGTTATTTTTATTGTAGATGTGTGTAGCATTAGTAGTAGAAGTAATCCGAGGACAACAAATACAAACTTTACTGACTTCACAATTTCACCACGATTGAAGTTAGATCTAATCTGACAGCTGGGCTAAATTCCAAACACCTTACAGCAGATGCAGGTTTAAATTTCATTCCAAAGAATGAAACTCAGTGCCTCATGTTGAGTGTTGGAAGTGTTTTGCCTGACGGCAGAAGGCACTAGGCTTCTGTTTCAGGCAGGTGACACAGGCAGGGATTTTAATCAGCCCTCAAGGGGGTCTTCCTCACACCACTCAGGCTTCTGGTACTGCAAGAAGAACCATAGCTGTCAAACTGACACTTTGCTGAGCAGGAAAGCCTCATAAAATAACATGGGATATATATATATACACATACACACACACACACACATATATGTTTATGTATACACACATATATATTTATTTATATATATTTATATAGTTATTTATATTTATATATATTTATTTATATATACTTATTTATATATATTTATTTATATATATTTATGTTTATTTTTATATATTTATTTATATTTATTATATTTATTTTTATATATTTATTTATATATATTTATACATACACACACACACATATACTTGCTTTAATTTTAAAAGGATGAAAAATGCATGGCAATTAGACTTGCCCAGGCTTAAGTTATACAGTATGGCATGTCAGTCAGCAAGCATAACAATGAGACATAAGAAGTTTGAGGAATAGGTAAACAGCTGTCAAGCGCTGCCTGGAACACAGCTTAGATATGGCACACTGAAGGGGCACACAGTGCTATGGGTCACACAAGGCATCCCAGGAATGTTATATGCCTCACCCTAAGCTAAGCAAACTCCCCTAGGAAACCAGAGACAAGCTGTGGTTGTACACACCTGTGTAAGAGTAGGACTCCATATGTTCTGACTCAGGTTCAGTTCAACCAGTATTTCTGCTTCCCTCCTGCCCCTCCACAGTCTACTCTCCGCCAAGAGCCAGAGAGATCCTCTTACCACCTGCACTAGCTCATATCATGCTTCTACTCAAAACCCTACAATAGATTTCCATCACACAGGGAACAAAGACATTAATATAACCCCAACATAACCTGGCCTCTGCATCCCTCTGTTGCCTCATTTCCTGCCCCTCTCGCCCTTACTCACTTTACTCTAGCCCACCACCCTCCTTTCTCTTCTTCAAGTTTATCAAGCACATGCCCACTCCAGGACATTTGACTCTGTTGTTCCCTCTTCCGGGAATGCTCCCTCCTCCCACTCACTCCTGTATTTCTGTGGCTCATTTCTGCTCAAGTGTCACCTCCTCAAGGTAGACTGCTACCCAACGTATGAGGTAATTACTTGCATATGCGTTAATAGCCTTTCTCACCCTGTAAGTAATGAAGACAGAGACTTTGTCCGTTTGTTCCCAGTTGTATCCACAGTGCCTAAAACTGTGCCTGGTATATATTAGACACTCAATATTTGTTTAATGAATAAATAGTTGAATGAAGGAATTCCTTGAGTACATGAAACATACCCAGCAACTGGGGTCAACAATAGAATTCAGTGAGAAAGAAAACTTGGGCCTTCACTTCAAAGACCTTAAACTCCAGTTCCACACTGTCTGAAACAGTAGCTATTAGCCACAGGCAGCTGTGGAGCACCTGAAAAAGTAACTCTACAAACTGAGATGTTCAGTAAGTGTACAATACACGCTGAATTCTTAAGACTTAGTATGAGAAATGTAAGTCTCAACTTTTTATATTGACTAGATTTGAAATGGTATTTTTAATATACTTGGTTAAATAAAATAATTACAATTAGTTCCACCTGCTTACTTTAAATTGCTTTAATGTGGCTACTAGAAAATTAAGAAGTATGTATTTAGTTTGCATTTTGGACATACATTGTGTTTCTATTAGGCAGAGCTCATCCAGAGGGAGAAGCAGACAGTAAGTGAGTTCTTTCTAGATAGTATGGGTTAAGAAAGAAAATTTTAAATAATAATAATCAACATCGTGATATAGGGAGGTCAACTGAGGGATAGTTTGTACAATCTGGAGATTCAAACCCTGCTGGGGGAACTGATGTAATAAGTGTGTTTTAAAGCAATGCTTCTCAAAGTTTCATGGACCCGCGAATCACCTGGAGATACTGTTACCATGCAGATTCTGATTTATTGGTCTGGGGTGGGGCTGGAGAGTATATAGGTCTTACAACATCCCAGATGATGCCAATGTAGAGGCCTCCTAAACCACACTTCAAGTAGAAAGGATTCAAAGGTCTGTTTGGAGTTAAACAAGTGGAGGACAAAAAGGCATCGGACCATTAGAAGCTTTACTTCAGGCTGGTCCAACACTTCCCTGCCAACTGGCAGAAGATCTGGCTCCTTAGCTGCTAACGCTGCATTTTATTATTATTATTTTTAAATATACTTTAAGTTCTGGGGTACATGTGCAGAACATGCAGGTTTGTTACATAAGTATACACGTGCCATGGTGGTTTGCTGCACCCATCAACCCGTCATCTACATTAGGTATTTCTCCTAATGCTATCCCTCCCCTAACCCCCCACCCACCAACAGGCCACAGTGTGTGATGTTCCCCTCCCTGTGTCCATGTGTTCTCATTGTTCAGCTCCCACTTATGAGTGAGAACATGCGGTGTTTGATTTTCTGTTCTTGTGTTAGTTTGCTGAGAATGATTGTTTCCAGCTTCATTCATGTCCCTGCAAAGGACATGAACTCATCCTTTCTTATGGCTGCATAGTATTCTATGATGTATATGTGCCACATTTTCTTTATCAGGTCTATCATTGATGGGCATTTGGGTTGGTTCCAAGTCTTTGCTATTGTGAATAGTGTTGCAATAAACATACGTGTGCATGTGTCTTTATAGTAGAATGATTTATAATCCTTTGGGTATATACCCAGTAATGGGATTGCTGAGTCAAATGGTATTTCTGGTTCTAGATCCTTGAGGAATCACCACACTGTCTTCCACAATAGTTGAATTAATTTACACTCCCAACATTGTAAAAGCGTTCCTATTTCCCCACATCCTCTCAAGCATCTGTTGTTTCCTGACTTTTAAATTTATTTTAAAGATTGCCCACTGGCCGGCCACAGTGGCTCATGCCTGTAATCCTAGCACTTTGGGAGGCCAAGCGGGGTGGATTGCCTGAGCTCAGGAGTTCGGGACCAGCCCAGGCAACACGGTGAAACACTGTCTCTATTAAAATACAAAGGCCAGGCGCGGTGGCTCATGCCTGTAATCCCAGCACTTTGGGAGGCCAAGGCGTGTGGATCACGAGGTCAGGAGATCGAGACCATCCTGGCTAACACGGTGAAACCCCGTCTCTACTAAAAATACAAAAAATTAGCCGGGCATGGTGGCAGGCGCCTGTAGTCCCAGCTACTCGGGAGGCTGAAGCAGGAGAATGGCGTGAACCTGGGAGGTAGAGCTTGCAGTGAGCCGAGATGGCGCCACTGCACTCCAGCCTGGGCGACAGAGCGAGACTCCATCTCAAAAAAAAAAAAAAAAAAAAAATTAGCCGGGTGTGGCGGTGTGCACCTGTATTCCCAGCTACTTGGGAGGATGAGGCAGGAGAATCACTTGAACCCAGGAGGCGGAGGTTGCAGTGAGCCCATATCGCACCACTAAACTCCAGTCTGGGCGACAGAGCAAGACTCCGTTTCTTGAAAACAGCAACAACAACAAAAAAAAGATTGCCTACTACCCGAGGTTGCTGCTCCTGCCTGGAGGCCTGGAGCAAATGAATCAGAGACAGTAGATTTGGGAATTCATATGATGTATTATCGATTAAGACAGTGCCAAGCAGCTCTGCAGGGTGAGAATCACTCAAGCTGAGCCTGAGACTTGGGCTGCTAGAACTTCAGTCCCAGCATCAGGGCCTCTACTCAGTGCATTCTGTTTCCTCTCCTTCGGACACACACTGGACTCTGGAGCGAAGGGGAAAAAATGTAGAATTTAGGGTCTAGTTAGCCAGTGGCTCAACCCAGGTGGTGTTCTTGCCACCAACCTTCTGCTTCCTCTTATCAGTAAAGGGGTCTCGAAGCTTGGAGTGAAGGAACACCCAGGTAGTTTAGGGGATTTAAGCAGGCTTGTCTCTATGGAGAGTGCTTAGGGTCTCTGGCAGTTACTTATGTTTGTGTTATCACCTATAACATATTTGGAACTCTGTACATCACAAGGCAAAGAAACATACTTGAGAGAAAGGATATGGGATGGAGAATAATGTGAGTGTGAGAGTGTGGGAGCCAGGACTGGCTGCTGGGGCTGCAGCAAACACACAAAGTGAAAACAGAAATTATGTAGGGAAAGTGAATAAAAGGTAATTCCAAGGCACAGAGGTCACGTTAAGGAACACAGACTTTATTCTGAGGGCAAAGGGGAGTTCCTTCAAAGTCATGGGTTACAAGGTAATGAGAGAAGAATTGATTTGAGAGAGACCACCCTGGCTGCGGTGTGAAGGAAGGATTTAAGGGCAGCAGTACTGGCCATAGGATGCGTTAGCATGCTCTGATATCATTCAGGCAACAGGTGAAAAAGGCCTGAACAAGGAGGACTTCAAGAAACTTTAAAGAGAATAAATTAACATCTTAGAGATTGAAAGCAGGGAATTGTGAAGACAGAGAAATATAGGCTTTTTCTCTGATTTTTGGCTCAGATGAAAAGATGGTGCTATGAAAAGAGACTGAGTACACACACACACACACACACACACACACCACCACCACCACCACCACCAAAGTTAATATTCTTGGGCTTGGAGAGGAACATGAGTGGTTCACTTTGTGGCGTGATAAGTTTTAAGTGCCCAGGGAATAACAAAGTATACTATGCAGCAAACTCTTGGATATATGAATCAGGAACTCAAGAGAAAATTCATGACTGGAGACTTAGATTTGACTGTTGCTGCAACGTAGGTGGATGTTAAAATCATGAAAGTAGATAATATTGTCTATGGATAGTGTACAAAAATAGGAAGGCTATGAGCCAAAGATAAATGCAGGGGAGAAGAGAAGGCACCTGGGATGAAGTGAGGTACAAGCACAATCTAGAGAAACCACTGGAAGGAATGAAGAAAGGTGTCAAGAGCCAGCAGTGGGTCAACTGTGGGGTCGATAAAATTAAAATGGCAAAAGTCCGTTGGATCTGGTTATTAGGTCATCAGTGACTTGTTCATAAGCTATTTCCATGGAGTACTGGAGTCAGAAGTCAAGTTGAAGGAGATTGAAGAAGAAATGAAAAATGAAGAAAGTAGACAAAGTGAATTTAGTCACTTCAAAAAAGCATGGTGAGAGGGAGGGATAGGGGTAGAACAGTGGCTGGAGGAAGACTTCATTCATGAAAAGGCTTAGAGGATTTGGGGGGTTTTGTTCTTTATTTTTGGTTATTTTAAAATGGGAGAAAGTTTTCTATTTCAAAATGGAAAAATTTTGAGTTCAAAATAATTTGTAAATTATTTCTGGCATCTGGGAGAGAACGTTTGATCCATAATAACCACACACACACACACACACACACTTCAAAAAGTCGTATCAGACAGTGATGCACACACATACACTCCAAAGTTACTCATGGTCTATAATCATAAAACCCTGGCATTTATCTCAGTTTTAAATTCTAATATAATATAATAGAAAGATTCTTGATTAGAGGATTAAAGATCCCAGTTATAGTCCTAGGGTCTTCCAAATGATTGTGTGACCTTTAAGTTACTTTATCCTTCTGAGATTCAGTAACTTTAAAAGGCTGAACTAGATTAGGAATGACATCTTAGATACCAGCCCTGATGCATTGATAGGGGCTGCTTGGCATGCTGTGTTAAAAAGGTTTCGGAGGCTGTGTCTGCATTTAACAAGAAAGACTACTGTAATAGATTAGCAATGTCTGCCACAGGCAGGAAAATAGTCGTTTTGTTTGGTATTTCTGAACTCCTGAACTAGAGCATTTCATGATTCATTAAATGCATTATCATCCTGTCATATATCATGACTTCGGCCTAGGAAAATGCTCTGTCACCATTTTTATTTCTTATTTAGCCCAAACCCCATTTTTTTTTTTTACTATGGAAATGGGATCTGACATGACTACCTCTGACATCATCAAATCTCTACCTCTATTTATAAACTAGCTCTATTCTTTTCTGTTTATCTTTCTAATATGCTTCTATAATAGCAAGGCCATTAAGAAAAATATACCATTGGTTATAAAAAATGCCTTCAGATATTTGGAACTGCATTTTTTTACTGACTATATAGGGCTCCAAATAGCATCTACAACATTTTAGACTGTGATAGAATTTCTTTGCAAGACAGTTCTATTGGTCCTCTTTCACTGGATTCAGATGCCATGTTTATAGTATTCCTAACCCCTCAAGTGAAAAGTCCTTTGCCCTGTGGACGTAATCACAGAAGTGCAGGACAACTAATTCTCTAAAACACAATAATGGAAGATCCTTTCTCTCAACCATCCCCAAACTCCCAAAAATGTTTCTTTTCTAAGTGGCTTCCATATATATATCCACTTATGCCCTCAGATAGAGCAGGACCCTGCTCTTAACACTTCTATCTGTTTGCCTGTGACTTCCAATTATGCTATGTGCCCATAGCATTGTTGAGAGGTTCCAATGAAATATAAACAAAAGCATTGTGTAAAAGTCTTGGTCATTATATCTATAAATGATATTATTGCCATTGTTACTCTCCTCACAAGCATAGAGCCACTAAATAGGGAAAGATAGGGATATTCTATAACCACCTGTAGGACTGGTACAAGATGAAAGAACCAGAAAGGCAATTCATGGAGCTTTAGCAAAATACCTTCAAAATCAAAAAGGGTTTTGATTTGGGTTAGTCCACAAACCCAGCCAACTTTCCCCTTAATATCCCTCATTTTGTGGTGAGCATTTTTCTTTTTAAGAAAGGCTTATTTAATACAAAACCTGAGGGTCCCCTACTCCTGCCATGTGGCTGTTCCCACAGGAAGCAGTCAGGCAATCTTGGGTTGTGTAAGAACATTGCTTCTGTCCCACTGGTTCTTTTATTCACTAGAGGAACTCCACTGACCTGGGTGCTTCCTTTCCATGGCCTCTCTTTAATATCTCCCTCTTCTCTGTAGTCATTTCCATTTCATTGCCTTTTTTCAACATTTGGAGAATCTCTCAAGCTAGTTCTCCATATTACTGATGAAATTATCTGCAGGGTCTACTGTACTTTTTACTTCTTCTAATACATTATAAGATTCTTCCAACTCATGTTTTATTGCAAAGTCATCATTCTAGTTTCTATCCGGCTTCTTTTTAATTTTTATCTTCCTGTAAGCAGGTTTACTTTTGATATTTATTGTCTTATCTCATCTTTAATCTCATGTTTCATGGAATCCAGGCTTAATTGAATTTTATTGAAAGGACAAGCAGATGTTGCCTTAAATTACTTTTGTTTCCTACGGTAAATCTTCTTTCAAGTATGTCCTTCCTTTGCCTCCTGTGAGCTCTGTTCTTTTCTGTTTCAGAATCTTTTCATAGGGCCCATATTGATGTGTGTGGGTTTTTCCTGCAATTTACTCATACTCAAAAATGAGAATTCTACACAGGCCTGAAATCTCCACAGAAACAGGTGTAATAAGATGCTAAAATAAGACTGATCTCAGTTTCAGCAAAAGCCCCAATTTAATAGGGGCAACCCAGGGCCAGCTACATAATTTGCTGGACTCAGTCCAAAGTGAAAATGCAGGGCTGCTTTTTCAAAAAGTATTAAGAAGTCCAAGATGGGAACAGGAGAGCATTAATCCAAGCACAGGCCCTTCTGAGGGAGGAGCCTGTGTAACTGCAAATGTCATATGTCCTTGAAGCCAGTGTTGGAGGAAATGACCCTTGCAATCCAAAGCAGGGTTCTGACCACCAAGTAGGACTTATAAGGTGTCTGTAAATCGAATTTTTGAATCTTAGCCCCTCATCCACCTAAAAGAAATAAAAGAGTTGAACCTGAAGCAGCTAAAGAGTGAGTTGGAATTTGGAGGCTTTCTCTAGAGCTAAGTATCAATGTGCTGTGACAACCTTACTCCTCAATCTCAATGTGGCTCCAGGGAGATCCCTTGAAGAGTTTTACACAGGAAGAAATTGCAAGCAGGCAGGGAGGGAGCAGCCTTGCCTTCATCTAGAGAGATGCAGTACAGTGCTGCCAAGGGGAAGTCACCGTAAAGGCATGAAAATGTCCTGGGAAAGAGAGTATTGGCTTTTAATGTTGGCCATGCCAGGAGAGCACCAGGTCATGACAATGCCAGTCAAGAATACCCTTTTCTGCCCCAGCCTCTTGGTCTGGGAGTGAGGCCGAAGGAGCCAGCAGAGCAGAGAGAAGAAAGAAGAAAAGCATTAGGTTGAGGTTTTGACTATTACCCAGTATCGAAATGAGACTGCTTCGTGACTCTCAGTGATCAGAGGAGTTTCTATTATCCTAGAGTAACTGGACAAGGTAAATAGTCCACCGCATGCCAAAGGGAAAGAGCAACATCCTGCGCTTGCACAGAGTTGCGTTATAATTGGGCTTTATTACGTTCTGCTTGTTTAAATGCACAGAGTTTGGGCTCTTTTCAAGTTCTGCTTGTTTGCAGGATACAGACCTCTTGCTGATTGTTTAGACTGAGCACCAGTTGCCTTTTTCATTATTCAGCATTGCAAAGAGAGCAGGAGAAACAGAGGTCTTAGACAGCTTCACTCTATGTGGTGCAGGTGCAGCTGCAGCTCCAGGTGCCAGGCCTGGAGAGAAATCTCCCTACTGCCTTAGGAGACCCTCCCAGCTCCCTACCACCACCTTAGCAGGCCCAACATTCCTCCCCACCCACCAGGCCCAATTTCCCATTACCTTGAACCCAAAGGATCTGCTGATGTGAGAAGTTGTGCCTGCAATGCTTCCTCTATTTCTGTTCCCAAAAGCTGGAGGGGAGGATGCTGCTCTCCACACTGAATATTAGCTGCTGAGAATGCACACCAGTGGGGAATCCCCACTCAGGGTCACTTCTTTCAGCCCCGTTTGTGTACTTCCCTGACTGACAAAAGTCTGCCATACCCTGCCCCTCAGTACACCACTTTCTCCAGCCCCAACCCCAGCCCCATCTCCTCTGAGCCAGAGCCTCCTAGCAAACTTCAATTAGGGCACTGGGTCTCCATCCTGGCTGCACATTAGAATCAGCTGAGGAACACTGTAAACACCAATGCCTGGCCCTCACTCCAGACCAGTTTCTGCAAATGACTGGGGAGTGTGGCTCAGACATCTGGGCTTTGCGTTCCTCTCCAGGCAATTCTAATGTCAGCCAGGGCAACTCACAGGTTATTCTATTTTTTGCTCAATTCAGTGTCATCTTACAGAAATTCCTCATAGCCTTTGGCATATGGATGACAATGTTTCCTATTTTTCAGTGCTGACACAGATTTTTTTCATATTATTACATTGAGATCAATTTAGATTTGTCTGCAATACAAGGAAGACTCTCCTAACTGTCACTGTTAGGAAATAACTGTATAACATAAGGGGAAATTGAAATCTTTCTCTGCAGAGCTTGTAAAAACAAGCCAAAGTCATCTTATTTTCTGCAGCTATTTAGATGGACAGTTACTAGGCCCAGGTCCTGTTTAATGCTGTAGATTTACACTGGAATCCTAATCAATCATAGAAGTAACAGTCCCTCCATTATTAAGAACCCTTCATGGGCAATTCTTTCTTAGTGAAGAGACAGAAATTAAGGATTGGCCCGGTAAACAATAAGTAAATCAAATCCAAGCACCTGTATGATCCAAATCCCACATCTCTCCAGAACTGCAATTATTTTATTGATGTTTGAATTAGAAAAGTATATTGTTTACTCTAAAAGAAAAACTCAAGAGGGCTAGAGAAGGTAGGACTTCTCCCAGGGGAATAAAATTGATCATGATGTCTGTTCCATGGAAATTTAAGTATTAAAATGTAAAGATCACAAAATGTATTGGATTACATTCAGCCTCTAACTTTCCTTTGTTCATTTTCCTGAGCCTCAGCGATTATTGTCACTCTGTGCCTTAATAAGCTCTCACATTTGACCACTCTTTAGGCAGCTGAGCATGTGTTTCCTTTAGGATTTTGTTCACCTTCATTTACCTTCAGAGCCTGTGATAGAAATCACACCATCTCAGATATCTGGCTTCCTTGTACAGGTCTTCTCTATCCCAAGCACAGCAAGCAGATTGCTTTGTTCTCTTGCCATCCCGAGCACTATCCAGGTGCTGAACACAAGAGGCCGTGAATAAATCATGAAACCAAGTTTTAGCTTAGAGCTTACTCTGTGCCATTTGCATACGTATAATGTCAGATTCATTATTCATGAGCATATGCTACAATGGCCCTCCCCTTACAGCTCAATTCTCCACTGCTTCTGACTCTCAGATGTGCAAGATGAACCTCTCTCCTGCAGCGTGGAGCAATTTCTCCTTTCTGAGTTCGCAGCAGAGTGATAGCCCTATTTTTAATGCAAGTGTGGCTCCGTAGATGCCTAACATTTACAACCCACCATAAAATAAACCTGAAGGTTTTGATTCTGAAAGCTGTAAGCATATTGGGTCAACAACAACAAAAAATTAAGAAGCAAGGATTCCCTTTAGAATTCTGCTGGAGGGACATGCTGGTCTATCTATAGATAGAAGAGGTAAGTTACAATGGCACATTGCAGAGGGCATGCTGGGAAGCCTTTACTAATTAAAAGTCTCTCTTCCGGATAAGTGTGATGGTTAATTTTATGTGTCAGTTTAACTAGGGTAAGGGATGCCCAGAGATCTGGTAAAACATTATTTCTGGATATGTCTGTGAGGGTGTTTCCAGAAGAGATTAGCATTTGAATCAATGGACTGAGAAAGCAGATTGTCCTTACCAATGTGGGTAGGCATCCTCCCATCCACTGAGGGCCCAAACAGAACGAAAAGGCAGCAGAAGGGCAAATTCAGTCTCCCTATTGAAGCTGAAGCATCCGTCTTTTCCTGCCCTCAGACAACATGGCTCCTAGTTCTCAGGCCTTCAGACGCGGGCTGAATTGTAACACCAATTCTTCTGGTTCTCCAGCTCACAGATGGTAGACCGTGGGACTTCTGGGCCTCCATAATTATGTGAGCCAATTCGTATACTAAATCTATCTATATGCATATATACATATACATACATATATAGTGTATATATATACACACATATATACATACATATATAGTGTACACACACACACACACACACACACATTCTATTTGTTCTGTTTCTCTGGAGAACCCTGTCTATTACTATAGCAAGTTCCTCTCAAGCCTAGGATTCTACTATTACAAATAAGGAAATACTGTCTCTTAGAAGGAAAAACTCGTTGGGGAGAATGACGTAGTGGACCTTGTGATTTACTTTAACAGATCACTATCCTCTCTAAAAATAAAACAAGCCCACTCTTACATGGTGCTTCCTATGTGCCAAGCACTGTTATAAGTGCCTTCTGCATACTAACTCATGCGATTCTTAAAATAGCCCTATAACATAGGTGCTATCATCATTATCATCATCTTCATCATCGTCATCGCCATCATCACCATCTCCGTTTTTCAGATGAGGAAATGGAAGCATGGAAAATTTGAGTAACTTGCCCAAAGTCATATGCAAGAGTCAAAATTTGAACCCATATAGCCTGTTCACAAAGTCTGAAATTAAGCATTGCACTACAGGGTCTCTGGAGGGTGACACACGTGTAAGGTGTCTCTGGATAACAGAAAGAATGGAAAATATTCTGAAAATAAATTCAAAGAAATGCTGGTGGAGAGGGGGTGTGTAGTAGAAGAGCACTAAGCTTGCTGTTGCATATGATCTGCCCTCCATCCCTATTACCTCCATCCTCATCTCCTACCTGTCCGCCCCCCAACCCTTTCTCCCTCTATTTTGACCACTCTGGCCTCCTTGCAGTAACTTCAACACACCATGAACACTCCCACTTCAAAGTTTTTGCACTTAACTGTTCCCTCCTCTTGGAATGCTCAGAGATCCACAGCCCCTCTTCTTTTAACTCTTTCAATTGTCACCTCATTAAAGAAACCTTGTCTTATAATCCAATATAAAACAGCACAACACCATCCCTCCAGTCCATTATTCCCAGTTCTCTTTCCCAGCTTCATTTTTGTTCACAGTGCTTATTATCTGATATATTATACATTTACTCATTTGTTTATTCATTGCCCCCACAATCACCTGCCACTGAAATGTAAGCTCCATGTGAGAAGAACTTTTGTCTATTTGTCATTGTTGTATTCCTAGCACTTAGACTCATGCCTGCCACCTTAGAAGTGCAATACGCATTTGTTAAAATCAGTGGATGAATGACTATGAACTATATACTTTACAATTTTTCCAATGATGACCCCCAAATGGAATATAAAATTTGAGACATCTTTTAGGTCTACATATATATGCCTGAGGCTATAATTTAACAACGTTCATTGACGAATTAAATCGCTGGATCTTTTTAGCAGTGATAAGGTTAGACTAGATATATTTTTAGGTGGAGACTAATAAATATGACTGCACAAGCAGAAGATTTTTGGCAGAGGTGTTGACATACTCGTCCACAGATCTGGGAATCACTAGGCATGCAATCTGTGGGAGATAAAAGTAAAAAGAGGGACTGGGTGTTGCCGAAAAGGTCAAAGTCCTACAGTTAGGTCTATGTTCAAATCCTAGTTCTGTCACTAATTTTTACATGACCATGAGCAAATTAATCTCATTGGGTTTCACTTTTCTCATCTGTAAAATGGGAGTGGGTAGCAATATCGCAACATTAACTTTGAAGGGCTATTGGGAAGAACCAGTCAGACAATACAGGTAAAAGTGTTTAACACATAATAGCTTTCCAACCTTTTTCCCTGAATCTTTATGCAAAAGTGGCATGATTTAGTGAGAGGTTGAGAACATAGAGCAATCAAGCAAGATTCTTTGTTTAAAAAGGAAACATTTAAAAACAAAATTTACAAAATCTCCAAGTATGACTGATCTCCTTTTCTCCAACAGCCCCCATAGTTCTACTTCATTATTTAATAAATTATTAACAAAATTAATTTACTGTGTGCTCACTAAATGCCAGATATTATCACTTAGCAATTGTGTCTTATTAGCTTTCCTTTATGATTAATGCTTCATTGGTAAAGGATACTTTTACTGCTCTTACCTCTCCAAGAATGCAAATGTAAAATGAAAGATATTGTTAAAACTTTAGATGCAATGGGATGAATAAGGAAAATGGGGATCCCGTCTGTTCTGACATAAACAACCAAGAATATCTTAAGAAAAAACTTGTGTTTTATTAGAATAAATACTAATACATAGAATATATATATTATTATTATATTAGAATACATCTATGGATAGTTAAGAGTGAATGATGCACCTACATCATAGAGCAGAAATGAAAATGATTAGTTTGGGCACAGAGTCATTTGTTCTTTTAGTTTATGTCTACTCATTGTCTACTTCTCTCATGAGACCACTGACTTCCACATATGTGGCCTCAAGTCTAAGAAATCTTGCATGGAGTAAAGGCTTATTTTATTATTAATTAGGTCTCTCTGGGCTCATGGGATGTTCTGTGTCTTTCTGTTTCTACTGGGGAAAAGCCTGGTTCAGGGCTGTGATTTGACAGCTCCTTATTGGCAGAACTACATGAACTGAGGACTCGTTTTTATTTCAAAGGGAGAGTTATTCCCACCAACTCAAGGAAAGAATTGCCAAAAGTCACAGCAGAGGCAATGAGAGATGTGATGCTTGCATTCCACAGCCCTCATTCACCTTCTAGGCTCTGTGAATAGTTTCTCACCTAGATAGAGTAAGACAAACCAGAACTATATCACCCCTAACCACCTCTAAGTTTGAGAGATATTGGGGATGGTCTATGAAGTCAAATTCTTGTCCCAGGCCCTGCCAATAATTGGTGTGAGATTTAGAACTAGATCTCAACCCTTAAATCTTGTCAATTGCTCTGTTTGCAATTTCCTTTCCTCTTTCACCCACACTCCTTGGTCCACATGCTGAGCCTTTTGTGATTTCTTTTCTATCAAAGGTGTACTATTATTTTATAGGCCAGGTTTCCTTGAGTGACACCTCTTTGAGGATAGTATAATAGTGAAGACCATGTAGAAAAATTATTCCTAAGAAAAGCCCTGAAGTACATAGGAATTATTCATTCTCACAACTATTATGGTTCCACAGGAAAAGCAAAACACTTTTAAGGGACTAGTGAAATGTTTTTGATAAACTAAGTGCAGAGTCCATGAATTGTTGTGAAAGAGTTATCCATTAGTTCTAGCCAAAAAGCAATATTATTTCCTGAGTATGAACATATTTATTGAATAAACATTTTGAAGCTTTTATTATTAATAGGAGAGAGCAACAATGAAAGCAGTCAGTTGCTTTGGTAGAAATAAATGCCTGATACATTCACAAAATCTCATGAAAACCAATAAAAGATAAAAAGAAAAAAAATACACCAAGATGTGTAAAGGACTTTAATTTTGTCGCATGAGAATTTTTTACTCTTTTCTGAAAATTTAAACAAAACATTTGCATTCATATTAAGTTTATAAACTTTTTCACTATGTATTAGAAATATAAACTATCTCCGAGAGATGACTGTGGTAAACAATTCTAATTTTTTAGGAATTTCATTTAGGAGAATGAATCTGAATTATCAGTAAACCTAAATACAACATGGGTTTAACTATTTCATTATTTCAAACACATAATGGACAAATTAGAACTAACTACCAACCATATCTTTCTGAATAGCTAGCTTAATGAGTAAATGAGTCATTTGTAATAAACAGCACTTCTCACCTTTAAAAACAATTTTGTTTAAAAAATTTTAAAGTTTTTTTTTAAGCAAACAGACCCCCTGACCATCACCCCTACTGTCACCATAAAAAGAGAGAACACCATGACACCCTATATTTTCTTAGAGGTCCTTTGTTTCAGAAATATTTCAGTATAAATTTTATTCCAATCCTTTTAGAATTATCTCAGAAGCATACTGTTGGAGCTTAAATCAATAAGATCCAACAGTATATGAACTTAACTACATCAAAGTTTCAGTTTTCAGGAAGTGAAATTCCTAAGACAATACGAACAGTCTTTAGCACATTTAGACCTAAGCATAGACCAATGACTTTCATTCACAAGAATCCAATCCAAGAGCTTCGCTAATTCTAAATTTTCATGTGGCATCTAACTTCCTTTACTATTTAATTTATGCAAAACTTTTGGATTATGTCAAAGCTTCATCACTTTCTGAAACCTTTTATTTCCTCTTCATCTCCATCATCAGCACTAAAATTTGCCTCCTGTTTTTCGACCACATGGAGTGACCCTGGCACATTCTGGAAAATACACAACTGAACCCCAAATCCGGAGATGCTGATTCACTGAATGTTGGGGGTGACCCAGGAATATTTTCCTTGTGCTCTCAGATAATTCTAATAGACAGCCACATTTTGAAGATAATAGTATTTATGCAATTTGCACAACTCAGTAGAACCACATGGAGATGTCACGAGTGCTGATGATCTAGATAGAGACTTATTCTTACATAAGTATCATTGTGCATGATTTAAACTCAAGGAAAATTATAAATGACCATCTATTCTGAATCCTCATGAGCTTAGCATCTACTTTGCTTATTTGTATTTTGGTGCCACTGTTTTCCCCACTCCCTCCAGCTGCATGTGAGGAAAATGTTTCATTTGCAAAGTAGGTTTCTCCGGTACCAGAGCCCTCTCCAGCATGGGTGGAGATGCCTTGAATCTGCATTCTAGCAGGAAACTCCCAATCATTATAGATTTCTTGGAGTAGCAGCCTTCCCCTAACCTATCCTTTCATTGCCTGGCCCTTATTATGGCAGATGGTATTTTACAAAGAGGGCTTCAGCAACATCTCCCATCCCACATGTTCTTCTGCCCCTCCTCCATTAAGAGATGAAGTCTATTTCAGGGCTGGGAGCGGTGGCTCACGCCTGTAATCCTAGCACTTTGGGAGGCCCAGGCAGGCCGATCACGAGGTCAGGAGATCGAGACCATCCTGGCTAACAAGGTGAAACCCTGTCTCTACTGAAAATACAAAAAATTAGCTGGGTGTGGAGGCAGGCACCTGTAATCCCAGCTACTTGGGAGGCTGAGGCAGGAAAATGACGTGAACCCAGGAGGTGGAGCTTGCAGTGAGCCGAGATCACGCCACAGCACTCCAGCCTGGGCGACAGAGCAAGACTCCATCTCAAAAAAAAAAAAAAAAAAAGAGATGAAGTGTCTATTTCACAACCTCCTTGAATCTGGGTGGACTTGGAACTGCTTAGAGCAATAGAATGCAGTGGAGGTTACCCAGAGGGACTTCTGAGGCGCGATCATAAGAGGCCTAGGAGCATCTGTTCTGGCCTCTTGGGATGCTCCCTCTGGGAACCCAGCTGTCATAGTGAGAGAAGCCCAACGCACACGGAGAAGCCATGGGCAGTGTTTCAGTCAATAGCCTCACTAAGCACTGAGCTAAGTCCTCAGCCAACAGCCAACATCAACCACCAGCCACATGAGTGAGCCATCACAGATGTCCAGCACAGACAAGCCTTCAGGACACTGCAGCCTCAGGCAACACCTGATGGCACCCACATGAGAGGCCCTAAGTGAGAACCATCCAGCTGAACCTAGTCAAGCAACAGAAAGTACTGTAATAAATGATAAAAATTGTTTAAGCCACTAAGTTTTGGAGTGGTTTGTTGCACAGAAATAAGTCACTGCGAAAGTGCCTATGACTAGACTTTTACCCCAGGTATTCATTTACACCCTTTCGTTCCCTGCTGGATTTACAGGAGGTCTCTGAACCTGCTTATTTAAGGGCCAATTTGGTGATTCCTGACTAGTCCCATCTGCGTCCCTGTCCCATAGTCCTCCTTCTTTCACAGCTGACGCACTGGTCACCCACCATAGTTCAACTTACCCCATATTCTGGAACCAAGTTATCTTTCTGGACCTATAAAATCCAAACTCCTTGTCTTGATAGCTCTCTAGCAACAAATCTATCAGTGGTTCTCAACCTTGACTGCACATTGGAATCACTTGGGAAGTATTTTTTAAAAAATACTTGTTTACGGCCCAGTGCAGTGGCTCATGCCTGTAATCCCAACACTTTGGGAGGCCGAGGCAGATGGATTATGAGGTCAGGAGTTTGAGACCAGCCTGGCCAATATGGTGAAATCCTGTCTCTACTAAAAATACAAAAATTAGCTGGGTGTGGTGGCACGCACCTGTAGTCCCAGCTGCTTGTGAGGCTGAGGCAGGAGAATCACTTGAACCCAGGAGGTGGAAGTTGCAGCGAGCCGAGATCCTGCTACTGCACTCCAGCCTGGGCGAAAGAGCAAGACTACCTCTCAAATTAAAACAAACAAACAAACAAACAAACAAAAAACCATACTTACTGGTTCCCACATGGTTACTAGTTCCCACCCCCAGAGATTCTCATCTAATTGTTCTGGAAAATGGCTTCTCTGTGCTGCCACTACTGCCATTTTGGTCCAGATAATTTTTTGTTGTGAGGGGCTGTCCACTGTATTGCAAGATGCTTGGCCATATCCTGGCCTGTACCCACTAGAAGTCAGTAGCACCCTTACACTTGTGACAGTCAAAATTGTCCACAGATGTCGCCTAATGTCCCCTAGGGAGCAAAATCATCCCCAGTTGAAAACCGCTAGTCTAGATTTTAGCCTGGGCATCAGGATATCTCAAAATTCCCCAAGTAATTCTAAAGTTCAGGCAAGGTTAAGAACTGCTGACCTAAAACAGCATTGCTTTTCAAATTTAAGCATGTATATGAATTACCTGGGGACCTTGTTAAGATGCAAATTCTGGTTCAGTAGGTTTGGGGCAGGCCCAAGATTCCGCACCTTTAACAAGCCCCCATGTGCTGCTGTCATTGTTCTCAGTCCACTTTGAGTAGCAAGGAAGTTAGACACTGCAATTTGCCTGTGGGGTGAATTTGCATTCAGCACCCTCACCTGGGCACCCCAAGGCCTTACCCTAATTGCCCCCAGAGAAAATTGGTTATTGGTGATTGTCAAAACAGACTATGTTCTCCACAGTTGGCAAAGATGTCTGAAAACATGGTAGCGGCAAAATTACTTCAAGTAAATTATTCACTTCTTAGGGATCAGTGTGCTGCAAACTACATATTGCATTTCACCAGTGTAGAAGCTGCCAGCAGATTAGGGGAAAACTTCTCTACAGTTTGCTGCTTGCTGTTGCCAAGGTAGGAAGCCAAACAATGCCTTGAGCTGCCAGCCTTTTTCAATAATACACTTCGCATTGCCAGTCACGAGAAAGGCTGTGTGGGACCCAGAGACTTTCCTGCTGCTCCAGCCCCTCTCCAGCATTTTAAGTCCGCAGCTTTAACATATGTCATAGGGGTTAAACAAATGAGTCAAGAGAGCAGATTTTAGTTTGAAGAGGGATTTCAGGAAGTCAATTCTTGCTCCTACAGGACAGAGGTCAAGCTACAATCGAGTCAAGACAGACTAGCCTTCTGAAATTTACACAGAACTGTGGAAAGGTCACATCTCCCTCCACTCGTGACTCAGGAACACAGAGGGTTTGTATGACTGTTCAGCTTTGGCTTTTGTCCAAGAGAAATGCTCTCTTTTCACTCCAGAGGTATTTATTTGCGCTAGAATCACTTCAGAAGTATGTCCTCTCTCACCTGTAAATTTAGCCAGGAACTTGAAGATGCTAGTGGCTCAGAAGTCTTCCAGGCATATTATTTAAATACTACTGATTCCAAAGAAGAAAAAGGCGTCTGGTTGTTTGGGGATCTACAATGGACTACAAAATGTATCTATAGACTATCTGGTTGGCTCAAAATGTGAAACACAGTATTTCTCTACTTAAGTCTTGTCACCTAAAAAAAGAAAGCAAACAAAAAACACCAGGAGGGGTGAGTAAATCTTTGGCTGTCCAGAGAAACAATTCTAATTTATTTCAGAGAGTGCTTTGAGTATAGAAACTGTAAGAGAGATTTCCGCTCTTCTACCTCATTTCTGTAAGAAACAATTCTAAACAAACTTTAAATACAATGTTACTACTTAATTCTAAATAGATGTTCTGCCCTGAAACCCACCTCTACTTCCTTACTACGGAGAAAGGGATTGACAATGACAAAGAAAGCTGAAGTTCCCGTTTACCCCTTTTTCTGAAAACTTCATATGCAATCAGACTTAAATGGCTCTTGATGGCCTCTCCTCTGGACTATACCCTGGATCCTCTCACTAGTTCTCAACTGGGGGTGATAAAGTCTCCAGGGACATTTCCAGTGTCTGCAGACATTATTGGTTGTCACAACTCAGGGATTGCTGCTGGCGTCTTTAGAAGCCAGAGATGCTGCTAGATGTCCTACGAGAAACACAAAACAATTCCCCACAACAAAGAATTATCTGGTCCAAAATTTCAATCATGTTTACTGTCAGAAACCTTGTCTTAGATTTTTAGAAGTTAAAAAAACATCCTCAACCAAAGCCTATTGAAGACTGCAGGCCTCATCTTGGCACCTACAATTCTAACCTGACATAGAAGACAGAAAGAGAGGAAGAGAAAGAAGGACCCCTACAAGTAATTTCTTTACTCCTCTCCAACGACAGAGATCACATTCTTGTTCGTTTCTGTTGTGCCAGAGGGTAACAGTGACTGAGTCATAGTGGTTACTTAACAAATATTTGTTGAAGGAATGGATAAATCCCACCCCACAGTTAAATGATGTCCTCATATGAGAAAGAAAAGGAAACATATCTTAGCTGTAAGATGAGCTCTCCTGTGGCCAGCAGCCTGGGGCTTGCTCAGACAGTATGGTACAGCCTGGTGCCTCTCAACTTTAACGTACATATGAATCACCTGGCAGTCTTATTAAAAATGTAGATTCTGAATCGCAAGGTCTAGGGTGAGGCCTGAGAGGCTGCATTTCCTACAGATGTCCAAATGAAGCTGATACAGTCCAGGTCACACTGCAGGGCAGCAAGAATAGACGATGTCTAGACTTGAAGCCAGGACATTTACCAGCTTTCTCAGCCTCCATGTCCTGTTCTAGAAAACAGGGAGGATGATAAAATCTCTGCTATGCCCATATCCAAAAAATTGACAATTATGTCCTGATAGGATCTAAAAGCTTTACAAGGGATTTCAGAAATCATGTAAGCTAAACTCTCCCATTTTTAAGTGAGGAAACAGAGGCCCAGAGACATCTTAGCATGTCCAAAGTCACTCTTGTGATTGGCTATAGAGCCTGAACCAGATCCCTCACACTGATCCAGCCATCGTTCCTCCCTGTGTGTCCAAGGTCACTCTGGTGATTAGCTATAGAGCCTGAACCAGATCCCTCACACTGATCCACCCATCGTTCCTCCCTGTGTGTTCTGACTGCACACGCTGCCTAGTGCCTGGTACTGCAGGTCTGGCTGTTGTTTACTTGCCTGTGCTTTTTCCCTGATGGCGTTGCATAATGCCTTGGCTAAAAATGAACTCCTACCACTCCTCCAAGTGTACCTGCCACTTCATCCATATCCGATTGCCACATCCAGTGAGACTGGCCACCTGCTGCCATGTTCCTGAAATCAGTTCTTACACTCTGCTGCTCAATTTTGTGCATCACAATGTCCTTATACTGGATTTTTCTCCCCCGATGTATAAGAGGTGCACAAATCAAATTAACCACAAGTGAAAAAGAGCAGTTAGCCCAGTGCCAAACAACAGAGCAGACACCGAGCTGGGATTAAAGCCCCACATTTTGATTCCTGGTGCATACTCCAAACCTCTTCAGAGAGAACACAGCCCTTCACTGCTTACCAAACTCTCATTAGTCCAACAGCCTGTTGTCATAATGCTAAAAACCTGCTAATCAATAGCAATTTAAGTGAAGGGAAATTATGTTTAAAGAGAAACATTCTATCACTTATAGGTTCATTTTCAGAATCTTACCCTCCAATTGTCTCAGAATAATCTTGGGCCTGCTTTTCTTCCTTTCCTGCAAGTAGATAACACTGTTCTGAGAACTCAAGTTGTATTTCTGTCCTGTGTCTTTCCTCGCCCCTCATTTGAAGCATTCCTCCGAGTCTCGTGTATTTTAAGTGCCATCTAGTGGTAGATCTTCAGATGTTAATAATACAATGAAATTTAACTTAAGGATATTTGGGGAAATAGATGGTCTCCAGATGATGGAATAATCTCTCTACCTGAGAAACCACTATATCTGCTATATGTGGTTACCAATATTCAGACTATTTAAGTACTTTTTTCAAATAATCCTGCGTATTAATGTAAGCATTCTTTTGAAAAACTCTCTTGTAACTTCTCAATCAAAAAGCATTTTCAAGATCTTTACAATTAGAGATTTTCAATTACATATTAGAAATAAATTAAAGCAGTCTGCATAATTTTTTAATTTGAAAGACAGGTTTTTAAAACTTAAAGCTGCTTAACTCCTCTGCGTATCTTCCATCAGCGTTTTCTATTTGCTTTGATAACTCTACCCACTTCTTCCCTTACAGAGAAGAACAACAGCTCAGGATTTCCCTCTACAGAGGGACAAAGAGTCTTTCCTTGCATCTTCCTTGGAGAGGAGGGATATTGGAAAGACTGATCCTCCCTTCCCTTCCTCCACCCACTTAAGCCCTTCAGCATCTACTCCTTTTTAGGGATTGCATCTGTCTGAATAGTCATATGATTTTGGTTCCTCTGTCCATTATCTGTGCAATGACAGACAAGCCAGGATGAGAAAAAATTAAGAAATGTTTCTACAGACTTCTCACCAAATCCTAACAGGTTTGGAGTTATTATTTGAATTTCCAGCTCCAGGCCTGATGCTGCTTCTTCAAGATCAAAGGGATTATGGCAGAAACACACTTAGAAAAGTAGACTCCAAGTACTTAGAGAAAATATGTACAAATGAAATACAGCCAGGAAAATATTAAAACAGATGTTCTTCTACAGCACAAATGGCAAGTCCCAAATAAATTTTCATTATAAATGATTAAATATACTTGAACAGCAGCTACTATTAAATGCTAGCTTACAATTCATTTTGTTTTTTATAGCATTCATTTTTCTTAATATAAATTTTTATAAATATAAATGAAAAATATAGACAAAAGTAAAAAGTAGAATATAAGTTATCCTCATACATCCTGTAGACACAAGCCCTATTAAAATCCTTTGGGTATTTTTCTGGTACATGTCTAGGTATGAAGATTGGGATCATATATATGTAAGGTTTTGTCGTGATTTTTTTTCACCTAATAATATATTTTGAGCATCTTCCCAGGTCATTAAATTTACAGTGAATATAGTTGATGACATGGGAAGATGCACCAAGTTTAATTTAACCAACACTTATTGATAGACATCAGATTGTTTCTAATTTCTTACTCATATCTAAATAATTCTGAGATGAACTTCCTTGTATACAAATAAGGCAAATGTAAATATTTATTACAAATTGATTTCTAGAACGTGAACTACTGGGTCAAAGGATGTGAATGTGTTGAAGTTTTGTGATACACAACAACAAACTGGTGACTAGAATTGTAGCCATTAATTAACACTCTTAAAAGTACCTCATAAAGGTACAACCGTGACATTTTCTTTAAAGAGGGAGGCTGCTGCCTACCCACCCTCTCCTCTTTAGGATGTCTCCTTGAACACACGATAGGCCTGATTTAAAGGCTCAGCCTTTTATTAATAATTTTACAGTGCAAATATGTGGGCTTTTTAACATGTAAAACTGGCTCCATAATTGGCTCAGGGGTCTCCCACAAGGGATACATAAGGCAATCACAAGTGCATCCTCTGGTCTCTCAAGAGAAGTGTTAGTTGTTCTATCTTCCACCTTCCTACATAAGTTCGTATCAAATTCTGTCCAGACTTTGTAATCACTTTCGTGCTACCCTACGTGCATGTAATTCTGATAAATACCCAATATTAAAATTATGTTCTCTCTCCCTTTCATATGGGTACAAAAGGGCCTTTTGTTCCTGAGACTGTTTTACTTCTGTAACAACCTGGTGGAAATAACTATGTCCCACAAATTGGTGTTTCCATGGACATGGCTGTCTGGTAACAATAATGGGAAAACAATGTAATACTAGAACATTCTAGCTGAATTCACTCAATAGAGGGAAATACACTTTTTTTTCTTTTTCTTTTTCTTTTTTTTTTGACAGAGTCTCGCTCTGTCGCCCAGGCTGGAGAGTGCAGTGGGGTAATCTCAGCTCACTGCAACCTCCGCCTCCCAGGTTCAAGTGATTCTCCTGACTCAGCCTCCTGAGTAGCTGGGACTACTATTATTGACAAATTTTCTAAACTCCCATCAGGTTTCTCAGGTTCTTACATTGTTATTTTCTGGATAACAATTAGAATTTTTATTGTTTTTAATAAGAAAATAAAATATTTTAAAACATGTACCAAAAATAATTCCCAAATTGACAAGTTCCACTTTAAATTTAAGAAAAAGAAAAACTCTCATATCTGAAGTTTGCTTTTTCATTCCTGTTGAAGTTCCCTTCAATAACTAGGGGAGGCTCAATAACTTTGCGCAATTATTAAACCAGAACAGTAATCAGGAGCCATGGCTGAAACTCCCAATTCTTCTGTACCCCAAAACTGTCAGAGGGGATTTTCAACTCTGAACTCAAACAAAACAACAGGATTGGTGAAGGATGACTAAATCCACCTCAAATATGAAACTGCCCGTATTTGACCATTTTTGGTTTAGAAAAAAAGTGGCATTCATATGGTACAAGCTAATAGAACCATTTATCATTATCAAATCATAGGGACATAGACAACTAGAAGCAAATATCCAGAGATACCACTACTCACTGGTACTGGACACATCCCAGGCAGACCAAGAGGCAGCCACATGACCGTTTATCCTCCACCTGCCATCCTCATTTCCTGTAGCTATTACCAAACGACTAGGACAGGACCCAAAAAAATCATCAGCGGTGAGAGCAGTCAATCTAGAGAGGAGAGCGTCAGGTTTTTCTTCTTATCCCATAGAATGGAATGAGGAGGATTCCCACCTGCCCCAAACTACCAAGGAAGGCACCGAGATACTCACAGAGATGTAGAGCCAACAGGAAGGGCAGACAGACATGTCATTATAAAATAGCTTTTGGATGGTAACAGCCCTTTCCCAAAGCAGACCTCCTTCTTGCCTGGAGACTAGACTGCCTTTGTAGGACTAATATTAGCCACAGAATTAGAAATGATGGTTTAGCAGTCATGCAGCTGGAGGCTGCAAGATTCTGACCCTCCCTAAACTGCTCCTAAGATCAGTGCTTGAGATACTTTGCATCCCCTGCACTTGATGGATCAGCTGGCACCACCCAGATCAATAAACTGGCTCATCTGATCTTGTGGCCCCCACCCAGGAACTGACTCAGCGCAAGAAGACAGCCTCAATTCCCTATGATTTCATCTCTGCCCAATCAGCACTCGTGGCTCACTGGCTTCCCTTCATCGACCAAATTATCCTTAAAAACTCTGCTTCCTGAATGCTCGAGAGACTGTTGTGAATAATAATAAAACTCCGGTCTCCCACAAAAAAATAAAATAAAATAAAGTAGCTTTTGATTCAGACTTGCTCATAAGCCCTCCTGTGCCTATTTGAGCTAGAGGAGATGAGAGTTGGTGAGATGTGGCAGGACAAAATGGGAATGACAAGAGGAAGGCTTATAGTCCCACCTTTTGTCATAGCAAAGCTGTGTCAGTCCCACTGGATCAGGTGGGTATATATGCAAGGTAGCTGTGCCTGAACTGCCTTAGTATTAGACAAGTAGAATCAAGAAACAGGAGACTACAGGGTGACGGCTGAGAGGCAGGGACAGGGAAATGGGGTAGAAGAGGAGAAGCCAGAGGTCTGTAGTGGCAACTATGCAGTTTGGAGGCCTTCCTGCAAGGGCCTTGAAAGAACCATGCTTAAGTCCCTAGAGAGAAGAACACCTACATATTTACACAGAGAAGGGACTAACTGCCCATTGCTGGCTGGGGAAGCTGCAGTGTATAAGAAAGGATTACAACGGTGAATTAGTAAGTATAAAGTTCTCTGCCCCTTTCTCTGTTACCTCTGCATTGCCCCAACCTATAGTAGCTGGGAGAAGTGAAGGAGCTTCCCCCATTACAAATCCACCCAGCCATAGATAAGGCATGTGACAGGAATTAAGGAGAAGACGAGATTAGAGTTGATTAGAGATTGAGTTTTAATATCTACTCCTGCCCAAGAGCTACTTAAGAAGAAAGAAAGGGAGATGCAACAGAGCATGATTAAAAGCAATGGATGGAAAAAAATTTTTCATTATTGTACATTGCCAAGTTCAGACTGTTCAATAGGCCAGTTACACTAGTATCTAGAGTGATGAACTAATTGAAATTTCTGGGTCATCTCTGTGGCTTCATTTGCTAAAAGTTCTGCTCTTACAGTGTAATTGAATTCAAAGACAAGAAATCACCAGTGTCAATTGTAAAGAAGAAAGATGAACTTTTATTTGGAGAGAAACTGCATCAAATTAAATTAAATACAGTTTGTTGTTTTGTTTCAACTCACTTCTGTCACATATAATATCTAAGGAGTAGACACAACCCAGTCCAAATAGTATTATCAACAGCACCAAAAAAAAAAATGCATTTGGTTTATTTCATTGATGGGGTGTGGAGAGAAGAATAAAGCCAGTGGTTCTTGTGTTCAAAAAATATATAGTTAGTTAAGGCCGGGCGCAGTGGCTCATGCCTGTAATCCCAGCACTTTGGGAGGCCAAGGCGGGTGGATCACGAGGTCAGGAGATCAAGACCATCCTGGCTAACACGGTGAAACCCCGTCTCTACTAAAAATACAAAAAATTAGCCGGGCGCGGTGGCAGGCGCCTGTAGTCCCAGCTACTTGGGAGGCTGAGGCAGGAGAATGGCGTGAACCCGGGAGGCGGAGCTTGCAGTGAGCCAAGATAGCACCACTACAGTTTGGCCTGGGTGAAAGAGCAAGACTTTATCTCAAAAAAAAAAAAAAAAAAAAAAAAATATATATATATATATATATATATAGTTAGTTAGTTAAATGAATTTTTCACTTTTTAGTTGTCTCAAAAATTCTATGATTCACAGATCACAATGATACATTTATTCTAACATGGCTACTCATATCATTTGGCTGTGTCCCCACCCAAATCTCTTCTTGACTTGTAGTTCCCATAATCCCCACATGTTGTGGGAGGGACCCAGTGGGAGGTAATTGAATAATGGGGGCAGTTACCCCCATGCTGCTATTCTCATGATAGTGAATTCTCACAAGATCTGTTGGTTTTATAAGGGGTTTTCCCCCTTTTGCTCAGCACTTCTCTCTCCTGCTACCTTGTGAAGAAGGACGTGTTTGCTTCCCCTTCCACCATGATTGTAAGTTTCCCGAGGCCTCCCCAGCCACACTGAACTTTGAGTCAATTAAACCTCTTTCCTTTACAAATTACCCAGTCTCAGGTATGTCTTTATTAGCAGCATGAGAACAGACTAATAGAGCTACCTTTTGAAATTTGGTTTCATAAACTTTCAGAAATTGAAGCCACATAAAAAGAGGCTACTTCACAAACAGCTTTTCCAAGTTTATAAAAAGTGTTAACTACTTTGCAAATCTTCACTATAGCCCAGCCCTACCACAAGGTAAAAATCAAATGGACATTATTTACTCATTATGAGAGACATGTCTTTTGTTAGAATCATTAAATCCAAATATTATTCTCTCTAGGTCATTAATTTGGAAATTTTCTTATGAATGGTAATAATCTACTTAGCTTCCTGTGAGACCTTGTAACTATATTAGTTATTTTACTTTCTTTGCCTTGAGCATTTAGGATCTTGGAGTTTAATATCTCTGGAAATTTACGAAGCTTGTCTAAAGAGATGGCCACAGTGGTTTAACTTATAGATTAAATAGCAACTACATTATGATTAATTCCTCATCTGTCAAGAACTTTTTGAACTTCAAATTATCATACTTCTATCCATTTTCTTAAGACAAATCTCTGTTTTCTGGACACTTGAGACAAGTATGTTTCTTCAAAGCAATTTTAAAGTTCAAATATCACACATTTATAACCATCTGCTCCTACAAAACTTCAATGAATATTTCAAACATTAGCAAGTATTTTGTCTCCTGTAGCTAGAAGCAATGTCTGCGTGTCCTTTCCATAAGACACAGGTAAGACTTCTATTTATTCAGCAACATATAAGTAACAGATAGGTGAGATGGGCATGAAATTGACAAACTATACTGTTTATGGAATAAAATGTATAATTCTTTTCTGCATTTCCTCAAGGTTATTATTGTATTTCATAATTTACTAAAACTCAATTTCACTTTTAAGTAGCAGAAAACATCTATGTGACTACCCTTTTGGTACGAATAACCTTTCAGTGCTGTTACTGAACAGTACAAACCCAAAATTTTGAGTTCTTGACAGTACTCTGCCTGGAAATGGCATAGACTGTGCACTGAATTTGCCATTCATTATGCAAGCCTCAAATTAATAAGATGGTGTTTTCTATGAATGATCTCTAATTATAGTCTTTCACTAATCTAATTCAAATTGGCTTCTCCTATAGTAAGTCAAAATGGCTGCATTTTACTCTCCCTGAAAAACAAAGTGAGATCCAATCTGTCTTCCAGAGCTAAGGTTGTAAGACTGAGCTGACATGAGAATACCTCAATGACTTGAGGTCGCAGGTTGTGAAACTTAGGACTATGTTCAGGTAAGTAGCGAGTGTCTCTGAGGGATCACTGAAAACAGGGCTGAGCAGAGAGTTGGGATCCAGCAACAAAGCAACAAGGACATCAAACAAGGAAAAGAAATTACCCAGGGGGTTATTGGAGGTGGAGCCTAAAGAAATCTCCCAGGCACTGGGTAGCACATGTGGGTCCTTTGTATACCGCCCCCATGGCCCTAATTAAAAAAAAAAAAAAATTGGAAGCATTACCAAGACGTGCTGACTTTTTTTTTAAGATGATGCTCAAAAGTTCAAAGTAAATCTCAGCCTAGATTTTCTGGAGATAGCTCTCACACTAAAATCTTTGGAGTTAACTTGTCTCATTTGGGAAGCGCCTCTGGTATTATAACCTAAATTATGTCCCTGAATGTTGAAGTTTTAAGCCCCAGTGTGACTATATTTTGGAGATAGGGCCTTTAAAGAGGTAATTAAGGTTAAATAAGATCATACAGATGGAACCCTAATATGATAGGACTGGTATCTGTATAAGATCCTCACATCCTATAAGGTATCCTTGTAAGGAATCCTATCTTTTTTCTCACAGGAAAAAGACCATATGAGAACACAGAGTTAAGGTAGTCATCTGCAAGCCAAGGAGAGAGGCCTCAGAAGACACAAAACCTGCTGGCACTTTGATCTTGGACTTGAAGCCTCCAGAACTGTGAGAAAATTAATTTATGTTGTTTAATCCACCCAGTCTGTGGTATTCTGGCAGCCCTAGCAAAGTAAGACATCTGGGTTTACCATGTAGAAATTGTATCAGTGTTTATATATCTTAAAAGAGATATACTTAAAAATATGAAAGTATTTTTATCTACTGTTGCCACATCTCAGTTAACAAATACTAGTTCATTTTCAAGAAACTAGTGCTCATGGTTTTTTGTATGTAGTAAAGAACTACATAAGCAAAAGGTATAATGATTATTTTTTGCTCTTTCTGCATCCTGTATGACCAATGATATTATTAGGAGATTCAGGCATCTGGCTGTTAACATAATTTGTAGTGGTATACAAACTAAGGAGTAGTACATCTTCATCTCTACCACTTCCACTTAAATCTACAAGCTTCCGCTCCTGAGCCAGATGAGTGATATCCTCTTTGTGCCATTTTTAGTTTTACTACCAGTTTAAAACCTTTTCTTTTATTCTCTTATTTTTTAATTCATTCTACTATGTACTGAATACCTATTAATGCGCCGGGTGTGGTATTAGACACAGGATATGCTTTTCCTGCTCACATAGAATATATAGCCTAGTGGGGGAGACAGAAGAAAAAAAATTATGTAAACAAATATGTAACGTGTATCTACTATAAAGAAAATGTATAAAGTGTAATGATAGAAAATAAGGGAGCCTACTTCTGAAACTGATGGGCCGTACCTACCTACTTAGGGTTTAAGCAAGTTGAGTGTTTAGGGAAGGCCTCTGGTCTAGGATAAGGTAATGCTAGCATTTGCTGCAAAAGGTAAACACCTAGATGTCGGTGGCTTACCACAACAGACTTTGGGTTCTCCCTCACGTACAGTCCAATAAGTTGTTCAGTAGGCAGCCTTCCACACAGTGATTCAGAGACCCAGGTTTCTTCCACCTGTGCCTCTGTCATACCCTAGAACCTCAGAGTCTTTTGTTTTCAGTCAATGAACAGAAGCAGAGAGAGTAGAAAAGCCAAGGCCACTTTTTGTGTCTTCAACTTTTATTTTAATTTCTGGGGTACATGTGTAGGACATGTGGATTTATTACATAGGTAAAACATGTGCCAGGGTGGTTTGCTGCACAGATCAACCCATCACCTGGGTATTAAGCCCGGTACCTGTTAGCTATACTTCCTGATGCTCTTTCTCTCCCCACTCCCCCTCAACAGGCCCCAGTGTGTGTTGTTCCCCACTTTGTGTCCATGTGTTCTCATCATTCTGCTCCCACTTATAAGTTAAAACGTTGGTGTTTGGTTTTCTGTTCTTGCATTAGTTTGCTGAGGATAACAGCTTACAGCTCCACCCATGTCCCTGCAAAGGACATAATCTTATTCCTTTCTATGGCTGCATAGTATTCCATGGTATATACGTATCACATTTTCTTTATCCAGTCTATCACTGATGGGCATTGGGGTTGATTCCATGTCTTTGCTATTGTAAATAGTACTGCAATGAACTTACACATCCATGTATCTTTATAATAGAATGATTTCTGTTCCTTTGGGTATATACCCAGTAATGGGATTGCAGGGTCAAATGGTATTTCTGCCTCTGGATCTTTGAGGAATCACCACACTGTCTTCCACAGTGGCTGAATTAATTTACACTCCCACCAAAAGTGTAAAAGTATTACTTTTTCTCCCAACCTCACCACCATGTGTTGTTTTTTCACTTTTTAATAATCACCAGTCTGATTGGCATGAGGTGGCATCTAACTGTGGTTTTGATTTGCGTTTCTGTAATGATGAGTGATGTTGAGCTTTTTTTTCATATGTCTGTTGGACACATGAGTGTCTTCTTTTGAGAAGTATCTATTCATGTCCTCTGCCTGCTTTTTAATGAGGTTATGTTTTCTTCCTGTAAATTTGTTTAAGTTCCTTGTAGTCTCTGGAGAGTACACCTTTATCAGATGGATAGATTGCAAAAATATTCTCCCATTCTGTAGGTTGTCAGTTCACTCTGATAATAGTTTCTTTTTAATTATATTGCATTTGTCAATTTTTGCTTTTGTTGCAATTGCTTTTGGCGTTTTTGGCATGAAATCTTTGCCCGTGCCTGTGTCCTGAAGGGTATTGCCTAGATTTTTTCCTAGGGTTTTTATAGTTTTGGGTTTTACATTTAATTCTTTAATCCATCTTGAGTTAATTTTTGTATAAGGTGAAAGGAAGGGGTCTAGTTTCAATTGTCTGCATATAGCTAGCCACTTCTCCCAGCACTATTTATTAAATAGGGAATCCTTTCTCTATTGCTTGTTTTTGTCAGGTTTGTTGAAGATCAGATGGTTATAGATGTATGGTGTTAATTCTGAGGTCTCTGTTTTGCTCCATTGGTCTACATGTCTGTTTTGGTACCAGTACTATGCTGTTTTGATTACTGTAGCCTTGTAGTATAGTTTGAATTCTGGTAGCATGATGCCTCCAGTGTCAAGGCCACTTTTTAAGCCCTTTAGCACACAAATGATCACATCACTTGTGCACACATCTGTTGGTGAAAACTGATCACATAACTTCACTATATGTCAGAGGAACTGGGAAACATAGACCCTGACTGGATAGCCACTTCTCCAAAACAACTATACCTTATAGAATGAGAATACAAATATTGGTAGAGATGTGGCCATCTCTGTCACTGCCCCTCTTTGAGGAAAAGACACTGAAGAAGAGATTTGAAAGATAACAAAAAGTCAGACCATGTGTAGAGCTGTGAGAGGGTGAGCCCAGCCAGAAGGAACTGGACATGGGAAAGTCAGCCTCAAAATAGGAAAGGTCTGCCATGTTCAAAAGTCAGAAAGAAGAGACTGAAGTGTAGCAGACAAGGGAAAGGAGGCATTTAGTGATATTGGAGAAGTGGGAAGACAACTGATCTGTGGACTCTTGTAGGCCACACTGAGGAGTATGGATATTTTTATTAAAGTATCAAGATGTTTTTAATAGCATAATAGTGTGGTCCAATTTATTTTTCAAAAATATTTATCTGGAAGTCATGAGAAGATTGGCAAGGAGTAAGAGATGAAGTGGAGAGATCAAAAATGAAACTCTTTTATTTCCTAAGACAAAGGCCATTGTGAATTGAATGAGTGTAGTCACTGTGGAAATGGCAAAAACTGAACCTGGCAACCCTAAGAAGCAGTAGGTCATTTGCTTGGCCTAATGTGCACACCTTGCTCATCTGATGGGAGGAACGTAGCACATGGATAGCTGCCAGACTTTGCATTTTGGCAATAGTAAGACAGGCCTAGAAGTCTGGGCTTCAGGTGGCTAGAAAGGGAGGCCCCAAAGTGATGTAAGAAGAGATGTATTAAGATTGAAAGAGATGTTGCCCTGGTGCTCACATTTAGGGAGAAATCCTACATGGTAGTGAGTTTAGAATGTTAGTATTGACAAGCTGCAATGAAGACATAGATGTTTGACCCTTTTTATGTCCATGAATATAAACACAGGCAAAAAATAATATCATGAGTTTCAGAGTAACCATATTACTTTTTTTATTTATCAGGCTTAGGCAGAAGAATGCCTTCCCTTCATCTAAACTTTTAAAATACTGCTACAGATGAGAATTTAAAATGTCTTTGATGAAGGGATATGCAGCCTTTATTTGATCTAAGACTTTGGTTTTGAAAACTGAAAATGTTAGGGCTCCTTTCTCACATTGAAATACCACATGAGACAAATCTGAGTATCAAAGGATCTGAAAAAAGAAGGTGAATGTAATTCCAAAATTCAAGGGATCAATGGAAGATGGTCACTTCACAGAATTCCGTGTGTAGGACTCCCAAGTTACATGGAGGATTATCTGCAAGCTTAGCTGCCTCTGATGAATTTTTTGAGAGAAGAAACCAACCCTCCAGCCTACTTCAGAAACCCATAGATAAGGAGTTCTTTAGTGCTCCAATATATTTCTGGTGTGTGTTAAATAAGCCAGGATTCTACATGCTGTGTGCATGGTGTTTTGCAAGAACACAAAAGACTCATTCATGCCTTAAAGGGCTAAGATATAGATACAGGTGGTTTACTAAAAGGCCTGCTTGCTTGAGAAAGGGTTAGTGGAAATGGTATGAATGTGAAAGAGATAGCAGGGTTTTACCCAAGGCAGGCAGCTCTTCATCTGGCATAGATGCTATTTCATTCACAGCATTAGGTATAATAACAGCAAAAGAAGCCCAATACGAAATTACAGCACTAAGGAAAGCAAAATAATTACAGTTTCGAAAAAAAAAATCCCCAGCTCACTGAAAAGTAAAGCTTTATAAGCCCTTTGTGGAACTTCTGGATGATTCTACTAGATTTCTTCACTTAAAAAGTATTAATGATAGGAGTACTTAATGAAATTCTTTGGCAATTTTTACTAGTGCTTTTGAAGAGGATCAAAGTCATCGGTGTGTGGACATGACGAGACTCTGTTTAAAAACGATGTTTAATCGGTTTTTTACTCAGCTTCTTGGTGACAAGGACCTCAGTCATTTTGCAAGAACTTTTGTTAAGCTTTTTTGGGAACAAACTGACTTGCCAAGTACAATTAACAATGGTGAAGGTTGTAAAACGCAGACATTCCTCCCTGCAGTTTCCAAACTCTAACCATAAAGAAAAGATATATTAAAAATAAATGGAAAACAACCCCTTTGCCTTCATTTGCAAAGGCAGCTCTGTGCACTGGAGCTCTCACCCAGGAATCAGACAATCTAGACTGTCTTTTCAATACTGCCACTACTCAGCAAGCAGGGTGTTTAACCCCTCCAAGCCACACTGTCCATTTTGACAAAATGAGGGAGTTGCAATAAATGACCTATAAATTAACTCATTTCTGTTCTAACACGGAGCCTCTCAGACACAATAATGAATGGAAAAGCTTCACATTGAGTGGGCAAAGATAACAGAAATCACCATCTAGGGAGGCCATTGAAGACACTGGCAGATTTAGAGGCTTTCTGTGTGTTTCACCAATGGAAGACCCACGTGCCAAGCATCTGAGTTGCAATGCTGAGCTTTCACCTGAAGATCTAAGCCAGTCACACACTCAGAGCTCTGACTAACATTAATGGTAACCCGTGTGTACATATCAATGCTGGAAGCAGTGACTGTACTTCAGAAACCCCCAGGTGAAGCCAAAGGGAAAACTACGGCTATAATTTTAAGCTCACGTTTTGAGCAAACCAAATACGATTTTAAAAGGAAAAAAAATGCCCAGTTTAATTGTCTCCCTGAGAATCTTTACACTATACCTTATAAAGGAAAATAAAATTAGAAACCTTGGTTTTAGTAGACTAACTGTCAATCCTCCCAAGGAACAAAGACTCTCCCATGGCATCCCTTGTCTCTGTATTTACTGATGGCTTGTATCGTTCATCACACAATAATAATCTGGATGTGATGCAGCAGAAGAAAATGCAGAACTGTTTTAAATAATCATTTTTGTTTGTTTTTACTAAGTAGAACTACAGAATTAGTAGCACCCTGGCACAGAGCTTTAAAAATCTCAGTCAAGAAATTTCAATTGCCTTTGCAGCTTTTCATAAAAATTAATTTGATGATCAGCCAGATACCATCAACATACAAGATGCTTGGTACACAGAATATAATATGAAAAGCCAGGACAGAACATTACTGAGCATTTCAGAGCCTTCTGGAGTGAAATATAATTTTTAAGTAGATAGTGGGAATTAGGGAATACATATCATGTACAATAAAGTCGTGCTAAAAGATGTTCCTAGCTTATCTCAATCTCCAAAAGAGGCCATTTTCAATCTACTGCTTTTTAAATGTCCTAAATTTCTCCCTTTGAATGCAGAAATGCTAACATTTATTCAGCACTTCCCTGTTTTGGGTAATGTTTTAAATATTTCATCTGTTCAACAAATTTGTTATTGAGCACTGACTACTCTCCTGGTACTGCATCCAGTGTTAGGCATAGGGTTGTAAAAACCCACACCACCTATACCCTCATGGACTATATACACTAGAAGGGGAGGCAGAAATTGAATAAACAAACTTATTCAATATTATTACAAACTGTGAACAGTGTGATGAAAACTCTGCAAGATATCATACCTGGAAAAGAGAAGGGAAACCCTTCCTGAGAAAGTGAGTTGAGACCTAAGAGGTTTCCTCCAGGGAGCTGGTGGGAGCTGCCGACAGACAGAAGAAGATGGGCAAGGCTTTTGGGGATGGGTACTATCCCTACCCTCATACAACAAAAGGACAAACTGATATTTAAAGACATTAACTAACTTAGCCTAAGGCAATGCAAGTAGTGCCTGACAAGAAAGGAGTTAAATGTGGGTGTACTATCAGAGCTTCAATAATGAAGGGACCTATGGGAAAAACAGGAAATGCATCCTCAATTATTACACTTATGAGTTCATGACATCTTGTGTTTCAGATCAAATGATTGTCCTCTGAAGGTGTCAGAGGAAAAAAAAAATAATCCTCTTGTCATGAACAGCACCTTGCAATGCCTGGGCAAATCATTATCGCCATTATTATTATTATTTGGCTCCCTCAGAAGCTGCAGGCATTGGAGCACGCCAATAACAGGAGATACGAGGTTCACTGAGCCAGAAGAATCATACCATAAATCCTGATGCCATTTTGAGAACATTAAAAAGCAAACAACCCATAACATTATAGAGCAAGAAGATGAACAAATATCACCTTCCCCCTGAATATGAGAACAAAGTGCATTAGATAAATAAAAGGCTGACCATATCACATAAAGGACACCGAGAACTACTGATGAAAACAGATCAAAGAAATGTATTCCACTTTTCTGTCTGGGCAAACCAGGTTACACAGTAATGATGGAGCTCAGATCACACTACCCCAAAATATGAGACCTTGGTATGTTGGCTATTTTAAGCTGAAAGAATCTGAGAAACATGTTTCCAGAGGGACTCTCTGACTTTCCTCTGCCCTTCTTCCCTGAAGCAGGTCATAAGGCTCTCATGTTCATGATGCCTTCCTTATATCCACGGAAAGGAAGATCCTTATCTCCAAGACAAAGGATGTCAAGAAGAATCAAAACAAACAGGCTTTGCTGTTTCCTCCGGTTGATTACCCTTAGCTCATAATCTTTTCTTCTTTTTTTTTTTTACCCCATCATATTTGTCATTGACTCTTCATCAAACCTACCATTAAAACACTCAGGTTTAATTATTTCTTCACGTCTGCATTTCCTTATGAAGGCTCTTGTGCCATGAAAAACATGATAAATCAATTTGCATGCTTTTCTCTTGTTAATCTGTCTTTTGTTACCGGGGCCCCAGCCAATGAACCTAAGAAGGATAGAAGGACAAGACATTGTTCCTCCCCTACAGTAGTTACCTGCGGAGCTGCCAGAAGCATCAGATAAGGCTCCACTCCTGATCAGTGTCCATTTCTACTATGTTTTTCTAACTAGCACCTAAAATGTTAATCAGCTATTAACAGTAGGTTCTCTCCAAAGTTATACAGCCAAACTTAGAAATAAGAATGGAATTTGGAAATGCTGATGAGACTGGAACTGTGCCAGGTGTCAAAGGGTAATTTTTTAAATAGATAAAATCCTGACTCTTACACAAATATCAAACAAACACGTGTAATAATTTGATTTAACTTATTACTCAGAAAGAGAACCAGTAAAATGAAACCTGCTTCAAAGGAGAAGCCAAAGAAAAGACATAGCTATAGATTAGGAATATTGAAATGAATTGCAAATGGAAGCAAAACTGGCCTCTTTCACAGTATAGGAGGAGTGTCAGTTGAAGTTCCACTGGATAGGACAGAAGTTGCATGCCTATATACAAGAATTATCATGGATTACTATCAATTATCTGCAACTTATAGAGTTGTAAAAATGTGCAAGGACAATGAAAGTTATAATTAGATAGCTCTTAAGTACATGGCCTTCCACTGAAGCACACATTTTTTTTTTCCCCACACACAGAGATGAAATATATCCATTATGCCAGAACTGGTGACTTCAGGTAGATCATTGCATAATGTAAGGACAAGTAGAAATTAAAAATAAGAGGCTTAATTTGTTCCTGATTAAAATAAGGAAAGAAATTCCCCTCTCCTCCTTGTTCTTAAAGCATTTATTTTAGAAAACTTAAAATAATAAGTACTCTCTTTTCTCTTTGAAATGTATATAAATTCTTTTGAAAACTAAATAGGCCTTTTGTCAACTTTATGACCCAGGAATATTTTTTCTCAAGAAGCTGGGAGCCGTCTTTTTGAAATACAAACACCAAAGGAGATAGCACTTCTCTTTCTGTGGGAGGGTTGGAGCCTTACTTCACTGACGCTGGAAGCCTTGCTCCGAGTTGTAAAACTACCTTTTTTTCTTTTTTGATTAGTATTATTTTTGATTGACAAATCATAATTATATGACATGTAAGGAGTATAATGATATGTTTTTATCTACGCACACAATGTGCAATGATGAAATCAAGCTAATTAATATATCCTTCACCTTACTTACATAACATTTTTTGTGGTGATAAATTTTCTCTTAGTTATTTTGAAATATATAGTATATTATTATTGATTATATTCACCCTGCTGTGCAATAGATCACAAGACTTATTCCTCCTGTCTAGCTGAAACTTTGTACCCTTTGATCAGCAATTCTTCATTTCCTTGCTCCCTACTCCCACCCCCAGCCACCAGGAACATCATTCTACTCTCTACTTCTATGAGTTCAATATTTTTAGATGTCACGTATAAGGGAGATCAGGTAGTATTTGTTTTTCTGTGTCTGACTTATTTCACTTAGCATAATATCCTCTAGGTTCATTTATGTTGTCCCAAATGACAGAATTTCATTCTCTTTTAAGACTGAATAGTATTCCCTTGTGTATATGTACCACATTTTCTTTATCCATTTATCCATTGATGGACACTTAGGTTACTTCCATATCTTGGCTATTGTTAATAATGCTGCAATGAACATGAGAATGCACACATCCTTTCAACATACTGATTTCAATTTCTTTGGATCTATTTCCAGAAGTAGTATGGTAGTTCTATTTTTAGGTGTTATTTGTTTTTGTTTTTGTTTTAAAATGGAGTCTCGCTCTGTTGCCCAGGCTGGAATGCAGTGGCATGACCTCAGCTCACTGCAATCTCCACCTCCCGGGTTCAAGTGATTCTCGTACCTCAGCCACCCACGTAGCTGGGACTATAGGCGCCTGCCACCATGCCTGGCTAATTTTTTGTTTTTTGGTTTTTTTAGTAGAGACAGGGTTTCACTGTGTTGGCCAGGCTGGTCTGGAACTCCCGACCTCAAGTGATCCACCTGCTTTGGCCTTCCAAAGTGCTGGGATTACAGGTATGAGCCACAGCACCTGGCCAATTTTTAGGTGTTTTTTTGTTTGTTTTTTTTTTAAGCTCCTCAAAACTACCTCTTGCCATAAAAATATGAGATATTTGTTTTTCCTCTAGATAAAGCCAATAAGCTAACATGGATGGTCACCCCTCTTACCAGAGAGATTTAGGATAAATGAACTATGTGTGACAAATGGTGCTGTCAAGTTCTCTTACTTGAGGATTATGGTTTCTCTTGAAACACGTGTGTAATAGGTTGTATCTCTTTGCCTATATAAGAAGATGAGATTCCTTTCTGTCTTTGCAATCTCTTATTGAATTGCCTATGATGTGTATTGCATTCTGGTTTAAATCTTATTCAACAATAAAACTGGCTTCTTTCTCCACTAGTCTTATAGAGAGAATTTTGCTTTTACTTTCATTTCCCCCAAAATAGTCAACCCATCCAAATGTACCAGAAATCCCAGAAGCATCCTGCCAGAATCAAGAACCCTCCTGCCAGAATCAAGAACCCTGTGAACCAAACTGCTCGTTCCCTGGTCACTGTCTCCTTGCCTCCAGACACAGGATGATGCCTTTTGCAAAAACCAAAAAAGCAGTGAACAAAAGGCAGGCATTCTACTGTATTCCCAGCATACAGTAGATCCTAGGTACTATGTGTAGATTGACGTATGCAGTTAAGAGGCCTCAGCAAACAAGGCAGCCTAGGGAAAGTTAAAATGCCCACAGCAAACATGGTATTCCTTGATTGCTGTCACTGAGCATTGAAGGTTGGCTCCCCAAATATCACCAACACAACCTGCTGATAGACAAAGCTGACTTTATTGCCTACGACAGTTAAGGGAGAAAACCACCTAGCAATGCTTTGGCAGTATCTGAGAAAGGGGGAAGATAAAGTCAGAATCTATGAGAATTGGATCTTGGATTGACCTAAGGCAAATATTTTAAGAGGGATTGAGGGGAAATTTTGGATCTGGGATAGTATTGGGTAAAAATTATCACATAACAGTCCAGAAGTGGTGGAAATAATAAAGTGGTGATTTTGAGGAGAGGGATTTAAAATTTTTTAGGTTATAAACTGTCTGTTGATGTTTTCCACTAAAGAGTTGTTCGGTCTTTTGAGAAATTCCTGTAATGAATAGTCAAAGCATTTTCCTGAATAGTAAAGTCATGCTAATGAAGACAGAGGAATAGCACAAACTCATATTAATGTGGACGGTAAGGCATGGCTTTGATTCCCAGCATCTAGGCTGTGTGGGGGTAGAGGATTTTGACTTTTAGAAGCTCAGGCCAAAACTCAGATGTGCAGGAAATGTTCTTTTTCTTTTTCTCTAAGTCAGCTTATTTGCTATTTTGGGCCCTGTAAGGTTTTTAATATCCATATTTATTAATATTATCTTGAATGCACACACAAGGTTTCTGGAGCAGAGAAGATTATCCATGAACTCTGAGAAATAAAGAAAGATTTATTTTCCCACAGGCTCTGATTATGCTGGAAAATCATCTCAGCCCATTAGGGTTCATCACACCACTTTTTCCCTCTTGAGTCAGATTCAACTTGTAGCCCCAGCCTCCAAGTCCTTCTGTTTCCCCAGAGGTCTACTCAGGGAACATAGTTCAAGGCTCCTCTATATAGGGAAATACCTCAGACACCTCTGCTCTCATCTCTTTCCCTCTTTGCTTTAGCTGCCACAACCCAGGGACTCTTAGAAGTTGGAGGAAGCCATTCCTGCCTCAAACCCCTAATTCTCACTCAGTCTGTGCACCTCTACTCCTCCATACCAGGGTTTCTCAACCTCAACATATTGATATTCTTGGCTAAAGAATTTTTGTGGTGGGAGCTTGTTCTGTGGATTGTAAGAGATTTAGCAGCACCCTAAAAGTACCCACTAGATACCCCCAAGTTGTGACAACTAAGAATTCCAAGTGTTCTCTGTGGCAAGAAAAATGGGCCCTGGTTGGGGACCATTACCCTAAAAGTTTAGATTTTGTGAAATAAAAACCAGGAGGAAACTTCCTGTGTATTTCCTTCTTGCTTGCCTCATTTCTTCTCTGAGGTACTGAACTTAGGATGGCCTCCCCAGACAAATGAGGGCAAAGCAAAAGAAAAGGAAATTTGGTGGTGGAAGAACATAGATGAATAATTCCTTATAGTATCCCTTCAGTTGACCACTCCATCTCAGTGCTAATTGAAGGTCACCTGGGGATTATTAAAAATGCAGAATCTCAGGCTCCACCCTGCTGAATTGGAAGTTGGGCACTGGACCCAGCAATCTGTATTTTAACAAGATCTCCAGATGATTCTTACACCATGTAAAAATAAATGACCACCCAAATAAGACTAAGCAGAGGCTCTTCATTCAGAGCTTGCTATAGTAAGGGAGTCAGTCACCAACACTTATATTTGGCAGGGACTCAAAGGGTGGGAATGCTTTACTGACATGGGAAGCTAGACGAAGGCTATTAAAAGTGGAGCAGCCTATAGGATTGATCTGGGAGCATATTTCACTTTCTCTAGTTGATTCTGAGTTAGAAGTGGGGTCAAAAACTCATGAAGCTGGCATTTCTTGGCCAAGTCCCAACTGTTCTGGGCCAATTGCTACAGAGGTTACGGTTTGGCTTCCTGGGCTGGTTGCTGCAGACATTAGTTAGAGGTTGTGTTGTGTTGGATTGGGTTGGGTTGGGTTGGGTTAGGTTTCATTGTCATCTATACTCTGGCCATTGTCTGGTTGTATATTTCATCTCTCAGCTGCTAAAGCTTGAGAATCATTGCTGTTTTCAAAATAGCTGACTGAGCCAGGTGCTGCAGATTTGAGGAAGATACCCTCAGGGAGTTGACAGTTTAGCAGAGAAGGACACTAAAACTACCTGCCATGAAAATCACACTGATGCAGAGAGCCATAAAGGAAGCCAAAACAAGATTTCCTGAGAACGGAGAGGAGTGAGTAATTCCCTCTGACAGGGAGCTCAGGGAAGGTTTCCAGATGGTGCAGCATGTGTGTTGAACCTTGAAGGATTAGTGGAATTTGAAAACAAAAAAAGAGAAATAAGATAAACCTACTACTTCTGGGGAGGAAAAAGGTTTGTAATCAAAAAAAGAGTTTACAGGGCTCAAAAATAAACGTTGGTCTCTCTAGGCTGGAGGGAAGGGAATGGTCATACAATCCATGCTGCAGCCCACTTACTCCTCATCACTATATCTGTCTCTTTGTACCAGAAAGGACAAAAGATCAGAACCAGGTACATATTGATGCATGTTTAGAAGCAAACAGCTCTTGCCTTCTGGCAAGGGGCATCTCTACCAGTGGCAGCCCTTAAAGACTAAAGACGCTCAAATAGTAGCATACACACATGCAGGATGAAACCTGGGGAAGCACCAAGTCCTGGAAATGGAAAGAAGATGAGACTGTCATATGAATAACCTGTGCAGAGTGTAGAGAAGGAACAAAGAGAAGGGATCAGAGGGGCAGGGATGGAAAAGGAGATGTAAAACAAGAAAGACTGAATGAAGAAGGGAGAGCCAAAGGAGGAGGAGCCTCCCTGGAGAGCTCATCATGTGGACGGGAGGGAGAAGGCAGCAAGGTCTTTAAGGGGAAAGAAAAGGGAAATCGATTATTTTATAGCCCTGGGATTACAGAAAAAGAAGAATGGCATGCAATCATGTCTCCAGTGCTATCTCCCCTCATATGTAAAAAGTCCTAATGTTCATGCCCTATTTACCCCCAACCTCATCCATAGCACAGAAGTGGGGACTCCATGGGTAAGTCACGGAGTATAAGAGGAGGAAAAGAACAGCAGGAGCAGTCAGCACAGGGACCTGCCGACTGCTTTCTTCCCAGAGAACAAGGTGAATGTATCTGCCTTTCTCTGCCCTTCTCTTCTCCAGAGCCAATAGTTCCTCCACCTTTCCGCCCTTTCATTTCTGGATGTTCAACTTTTATCTTTACAATATGAGGAAAGCAAAGGAGGATAAAACAAATCTTCCAAGTTCTCCTGTCCCCTAAGGTACATCTTAAAAAACAGATGCCCTTTGACTACAATCAAAGTTCAAATATGGACTTTTCCTCAAATCCACAACATTTTTCCTTTCTTACCAGAAAACATTCTGATTCCAATTAATTTTCCCAGTGGATATCTTGAAACAACGAGCCAGTGCACCTGGGTCAATCAGGCGCTATCACTGAGAAATCCAGCACTTGGCTAAAGGATAAATTTGGTACAGTTAGTCTTTCTATGAGGGAAAGCCAAGGAAGAAGATTGCTAATTGATGGCAGCTATTATGTGCCAAGCACTGGAATAAATACCTTTATATGAATGCATACTTAATTTGAAAAATCACCATGGGAAGTCAGCACTGTGATCCATGATTGACAGCTAAAGCACTGAAGCTAAGTCTTAGTTCACAAACTAGCCACCTCATTAGAAAGCAGTGGAACTGAAGCCTGAACTCTGCTAGGCTGAATCCTAATCTTTTGCTCCCTTTGCCTTCATGGCAACATATCTCTGCCCACGTAAGTGTGTTCATCCTTCACAATGACTCCCTGACCCCTCATATGAAACCTTGCTCTTTAGGAAGGATTCATCGCCAGTCATTTTAACTTAGTATATTTTCCCATGTACCTATGTTCCAGAGAACACAGATAGCATGAACTATGGATTTCATGGGCAATTAAATATGGAAAGCACCAGGTTAAACAAATGTAAGCAGATTATTTGCTTCTTAGATCCTTGATTATGGATACGTACATTGCGAAATAAGAAGCTCAAATAGCAGTAGGATGAAGTGAGATAATGGGAAGGTACATCACAGTGCTCCAAAAGGGAAAATTGTAAGACAATACAATGTGGTGTTTAAGCTCTCAGTCTCTGGGACCAGACTTCTTAGGTTCAAATCCCAGATCTATCACTTATCACATCAGATCTAGACTTTTGGGCAAGTTACTTAACCTCTCTATGCCTTGAAGAAATGGAGATAGTAAAAGACTTTACCACTTTCATAAGTATGTCATAAAGATTAAATGAAGTGATACAGACAAAGTACCTTTAGAATACAGTGTGTGTGACAGCCATGAAAATGCACCTCTCAGATCTCCTGCTGCAAAGAACAAAGTCAACTGACAGCCCCAGCTGCCTCACCTCTCTGGGTCTACCAGTGTGTTTGTGTTGAGGCCACATTTTCACGGGCATTGCACAGTATGGGCACTAATACAAGCCTATCCCTAAGGGACTCCTCTAATAGGTGTCTTCAGCTCCGGGACCCCTTATCCTGGCTGAAAAGTTCTTAGCATGCAATGTAATCTAAATTTCTTCCTACTCAATCCCCCTCCTTTTCTGTCTCCACTTGATTCTTCCCCTGTATGCTTCAGATGTTTCCCCAATAAATCTCTTAGGTGTCTAATCTTATTTTAGCATTTGCTTCCTAGAAGACCCAAACTGACATGGCTAACTACAGTCAGGCACAGCCCACAAAGTTAGTTGCCCATGGAGTCCCTTACTCAAAAGCATTTCATGATGCTTTTGAAATGCACTTGAGGAAATGAGTGAATATATCTGTTGTTAAGTTTACCTGTAGGGAGAGCCATTTTTTAAGCATTTGTTACAAGGAAGTGAAGGTGAGAGCACAAGGATCTTCAGGTTAATCTAAAATCAAATTACATACCAACTACCCAACTTAACACATATGACTGGGAGTATTTATCATAATAAATAGAATTGACTAGTTTTTGGGAACATAAAATAATCTGAAATTCTCTTCCTGCCATAGGACTCTGTGAATTTGAAACAGCTCCATGAGAACCCAAATTGCCTTACTGAGGCTAGGAATAAAATGAGGGGCAGAGAGTATACAGATTGTATGATACCAGTTCTCCGTCATCCAGTCATTTATTGACTCTTTTACTCATTTAATTAATATTGAGCTCTCACTATGCACTGGTTCCATTCCTAGGGGCTAAGGATGAAGTGATACAAGAGTCAGATGCAGACATAACTTCAACAAAATGTGATAAAGGCTGTAAGACAGAATCAAGTGCTATAGGGACACAAAGGAGAGAAAGCCTCACTCTGCCTAACACCGAGAGGGAGTCTTTCAGGAAGTTAAATGGTAAATGGAATTCCAAGAAAAACATTGTATACGATAAACTGGAAGTGTGAAGGAAACAGCACAGAGTTGGCAGAAAGCAGATGCTGATTATAACATCCAGAATCAAAGTTCATGGTGGGAGGATATTGTAAAGATAGGCAGAGGTCAGATCCCAATGGGCTCCCTATGGCACACTGAGGATAGTGTACTTCCCCATGCAGAAGATAGAAAGTCACATGGTTCTGCTTGGAACTGAGCCCCAACTACTAGACAGAGGAGTGCTGGAAACCTTCCTTAATTGGGTTGGGCCGAAATTGGTAGTTGTAAGGCCCTATCAGCTGATGACATGGATGTAATAAAGCAGGAATGGAGCACATGAGAATTTGCACAGGAATACATGTGCATTATTATTTTAGCCCCAGAAGAAAATAAGCTTATTCTATTGAAAATCATCAGTATACAATTGCTTTGAAGCACTTACAAGTAATAGAAATGCCCCTTTTTTGTTATTACAACAAAATAAATACCAACAAAATACGAGTCAGAAAGAGTTGATATTTCAGAGAGGCCTCTGAATTTTCTTCCTAGCAAGTGCCAGGGTAAACTGTATTCAACCAAAAGAAAACTTCTAATTCTGAAAAAAAAAAAAAAAATAGTTTCAGGGTCTCAGTAACATCTGACTGTTCTTTGTGCCCTCATTTTATTCTGTGCTCAAATTTTTTGAATTCCTATTTTAAAAACCCATGCATATTTTATGAATTGAGCCTAAATGTCCCATCATCACAAATTCCTAAGACTCTTTCTGCTCAGGAGCTGATCATTAGTGAATTCATTTTGTATTCCAGTGGTTGTCAAAGGCCATTCTGGAGGTGTTACATTGGATTTTGACATTAATTGATGAACCCTTAAGCTCATCATAACTCTGCTGGGATTCAGAACAGCAGAAATTAGAAAGATGAATTTCAGGAGATGAAACCATTGAAAAGAAATGTAACTTCAGAGTCATTACTGTTGAATGCTTGGAGTTCCGTGACATCCACACAGAATGCAGTAAGGGCTCTTGCTGCAGTCAAGCATAGTGCCCTGGTGGGAAAAGAGGGTTATTCTGCATGTGTCAGGTAGAACTGGACAAAATTAGCAATCCACCTTCACAGCCGTATGTCCTGGGCACACAGGAGAACTAGATTTACCTTATTCTGTTAACTAGTTAAAGATGAACATCTCCAAAATGAGAAAAATCTATTTAGGTTAAAATCAAAAAGAGCTCCTCTTTCTATTGCTACCAAAGGATTTACAGAAATGGAAAATGTCACTCTTAGGCCAGCAGACAGAAATCCGGGACTTGGAATCCCATCAGCTTTGACAGTAAGTAATAAATAAAGATACTGAGCTAAGAAGAAAATAGAGCAGTTTTCTTTGGCAACAGTGGGTACTTGCTCAGCTATGCTATTTGAATAACTCATTGGGAGCTTGGTAAGGTTCAAGGTATTAGAGAGCTTTCTGAAAACTGGAAAAGATGGTGAAATGATTATTAGATAGGTTGAAAATCAATACATATATAAAATCCACATCAGCCATCTTAACTTCAGTCCAAACTTCTCTGGGGTCACATTCTTGAACTCAAAAAGCCAATCAACAAATATGTTGACTTTTCTTTCCTTCTATTTACTCTTCAAAACTCCACAAGGGAATTTATTTTGCTTTGTTTTTTCATTTGTACTGTAACCTACAGGGTTTCAACTGGTCAGAAAAAGAGACTATATATCAAAAGGTATGAAGGAACATAGAGAGTTTTGTGAAGAACTTATCTCAGTGAAAGCAAGGAAGTAATTCGCTTTTTGGAAACATTGAATTCATTAATATGATTAATAACAACACCTCCACTGGGTCTGGCACAGTGCTAGCCTCTATAAACTTTCATTTCTCACAATTTGTGTGTAAGGAAAGGATACGATTGTCTCTAATTTACAAATAAACAACCTGCAGCTTGGAAATGTTCATTGAATTTTCAAAGTTATTTAGCTGGTAAGCTTTGTACCGAGGTTTCAATTCCAGGAACTTTAACCCAAGTGCCCAGTGAACCATTTTATCTCCCAAACTCTGACTCAGTTGACTTATTTATCAGGGATGTGGGGTGAGCTCTTCCAGCTGAAGGCAGAAAATAATTGTTCTCACTAAGGCCAATGTTCCATGCAGCCAAGTGACTGACTGAGGTCATGTATTTAAGGTGTAATAGCAAGTCTGAGGACGAATTCATATTCTTATAGATTACAGTGGCATCACTGATGATCATTAAATTGATTCAGTCATAGAATTTTCAGAGCCTTTTTGTGAGTATTGCGTTCAATCTTCCCTCCAGAAACCATTTATAAATTTGGAAGCCAAATGAGTAGATTATATTTTCTCGAATCTAGCATGCACCTTATGTTCTTATGAGTTTATTGCCTGTTTTGTATTCCTTAAACATTTTTTTCTGGTAACAAAAGCAATATGAGCTAATACAAAGTATCAGATTGTCAAATCAGACACACAAGGAATCAGAGATCTTAACCAGTTTCAAGTCTTACCAATAACTTCAAGAATTCAGGAAACCACAAGGCACAGACAGCATGGAAAAGTTGCCCGCACTGCACCCCAGGTATTTCTTGCCACATTAGGACATGCTCTGGTTGAGATTAAATATACAAGGTCTTTATGTGGGGGATGCAGGTAGCAATTATACAAAAGGGAGCTAATTTAGTCAGGAAACATCCCTATTTTATACTTTTAAACTACACAGTTTATCTGACACTTTCTAGTGAGCCATGCCCCGGAAACCCATAAATTCCAGGTTTACTTACTATATATAAGCAAGTCTAGATATACCACGTACCTCTTGCTAAAAAGTATGTAGTAGATAAATAATCTATCACTATTAAATACCACTGATCTGTATGCCAGACAGTCTATCATTAGCATATTTACAAAGGTACTTGACCAAGTCATCCCTCTTTCTTTCCCCAGGCTTTCCTCCAAAAAGTAAAAGAAAAAATGCACAGTTGCTGCTGACCCTTTCCTTTCCAAATAGCATACTCATTAGGGACATGTTTGAAAATATAGAAAAAAGTGGGCGAAGGATACAAAAGACACTTCTCAAAAGAAGACATTTATGCAGCCAAAAAACATGAAAAAATGCTGATCATCACTGGTCATTAGAGAAATGCAAATCAAAACCACAATGAGATACCATCTCAAACCAGTCAGAATGGTGATTATTAAAACATCAGGAACAAATAGATGCTGGCAAGGCTGTGGAGAAATAGGAACACTTTTACACTTGGTGGGAGTGTAAATTAGTCCAACCATTGTGGAAAACAGTATGGCAATTCCTCAAGGATCTAGAACTAGAAATACCATTTGACCCAGCAGTCCCATCACTAGGTATATACCCAAAGGATTATAAATCATTCTACTATAAAAACACATGCACACGTATGTTTATTGCAGCACTATTTACAATAGCAAAAACTTGGAACCAACCCAAATGACCATCAATGATAGACTGGATAAAGAAAATGTGGCATATATACACCATGGAATACTATGCAGCCATAAAAAAGAATGAGATTGTGTCCTTTGGAGGGACATGGATGAAGCTGGAAGCCATCATTCTCAGCAAACTAACACTGGAACAGAAAACCAAAGACCGCATGTTCTCACTCATAAGTGAGAGTTGAACAATGAGAACACATGGACACAGGGAGGGAAACATCACACACCAGTGTCTCTTGGGGGATCTGGGGCAGGGGGATGAAGAGAATTAGGACAAATATCTGATGCATGTGGGGCTTAAAACCTACATGATGGGTTGATAGGTGCAGCAAACCACCATGGCACATGTATACCTATACAATAAATCTGCACATTCTGCACATGTATCCCGAACTTAAAGTAAAACAAAAAATTTTTTTAAAATGCAAGATGAAAATAGAAATCACCTGTAATTACTAAGCATTGCCAATCTAGAAATATTTACTATTAAAAATACTTTGTGGCCAGGCACGGTGGCCCATGCCTATAATTCCCCACATTTTGGGAGGCTGAGGTGGGAGGATCCCTTGAACCCTGGAGTTCAAGACTAGTCTGGGCAACACGGTAAGACTCTATCTATATTTAAAAATGCTCCAGTCTGGGGGACAGAGTGAGATCTTGCCTCAAATAATTAAGTAAATTTGTTAATGCTTTTCTCTTGCTCACCTGTAGAAAAAAAAATGATAATAATAATTAAAGTTTTTTAAACAAAAATAAGTAAAAATACTTTGTGTTTTACTCTAATCATTTTTTCTATGCAGATTATGTCTATGAAATTAGTTACTGAGAATCATATGCTGGTGGCTTTTTCCCCCCAGAAAATTTGCAACCTATGCTACACTCCCAATGAGCAAATCAAGTAGCAGAATTAAGCTTTTTCTCTACACATCTTAATGCTAGATTTTAAAGCATTTGTTTTCATTTTATTAATCAGATAGGAACATATGCCAACCTGGATCTTTGAGTGGCTGCAATTAGTAGAGCTCTCTCATTGCTCCACATTGGCTGTATTACATGAATAAGAAGTAAACTGTTGTGTTAAGCTCTTGCTATTTTGTGGTTGTTACTTTAACAAAAGTTAGTCTATTCCTACTGATTGATAGATACATTTGCAAATATTTTTCCAGGTTTTCTTCTTTAATTTAAATATAGCTAATATGTTTTATTGCTGCATGTAATTTTTATAATGGCAAATATCTCAAGTTTTGAAAATTGTCAATTCCTTCTTTGCTTTTATGCACTGAAAGTTTTTTACTGCAGAGAGATAAGATAATTCTCCTATGTTTCCTTCTGGTTCTTTTATGGTTTTGGTTTTTGCATTTAATTATTTTCTAAACAGCATTTACTATATATGTTTTCTAATCATGGTACTACCATTTTCCATATTCAAAGCAAAAAAACTTGAAAAATATAATAATAAACAAATGATATAGAGACAAAATCTTTTATTATGCCATCACCCAAAGATAACCAGTCCTAAACATTTGGTTATATGTATTGTCTGTAAATTATTTTCCTATACAGAGACATACATTTAAGTGAATAAATGGGATGATGCTTTATGTAATATTTTGAAACTCATTTTTCAGTTACATAAAACATTATATTTTATAAAATAAATAAAAATAGTAGAATAATTTATTTTCTTTTGGATATATACCTAGTAATGGGATTAGTGGGTTGAATGATAGTTCTCTTTTAAGTTCTTTGAGAAATCTCCGAACTGCTTTCTACAGTGGCTGAAATAATATCCATTCCCATCAACAGTGCATAAACATTCCCTTTTCTCTGCAGCCTTGCCAGTATCTGTTTGTTTAACTTTTTGATAACAGCCATTATGACTGGTATGAGATGATATCTCACTGTGCTTTTGATTTGCAATTCTCTGTTGACTAGTGATGTGGAACATTTTTTCATATGTTTTGTGGCAACTTGTATGTCTCCTTTTGAGAACTGTCTGTTCATGTCTTTTGCCCATTTTCAGTAGAGTTGTTTTTTGCCTTGTTCAATTGTTTAAGTTCCTAATAGATCTTGGATATTAGTCCTTTGCTGTAGTCCCTTGCTGGATGCATACTTGGCAAATATTTTCTCTCATTCTGTAGGTTGTCTGTTTATTCTGTTGATAGATACTTTTGAGTGCAGAAGCACTGTAGTTTAATTAGGTTCCACTTGTCAATTTCTGTTTCTGTTGCAATTACTTTTTATTTTTTTTTTTTTTTTGAGACGGAGTCTCGCTCTGTTGCCCAGGCTGGAGTGCAGTGGCACGATCTCGGCTCACTGCAAGCTCCGCCTCCTGGGTTCACGCCATTTTCCTGCCTCAGCCTCCCAAGTAGCTGGGACTACAGGTGCCCGCCACCACGCCCAGCAAATTTTTTTGTATTTTTAGTAGAGATGGGGTTTCACCATGTTAGCCAGGATGGTCTCGATGCAATTACTTTTAAGGGCTTAGTCAAAAATTCTTTTCCAAGTCTGACGTCCAGGGTGATGTTCCCTAGGTTTTCTTCTAGGATTCTTGTAGTTTGAGGTCTTACACTTAAATCTTTAATCCATCTTGAGTTAATTTTTGTATAAGGTGAAAAATAGGGATCCAGTTTCATTCTCCCTCATATGGCTAGCCAGTTATTCCAGCATCGTTTTTTTGAATAGGGAGTCCTCTCCCTGTTACTTATTTTTGTTGACTTTGTCAACAATCAAATGATTCGTTTCTGGGTTCTTTATTCTGTTCCATTGGTCTGTGTATCTGTTTTTGTTCCAATACCATGCTGTTTTGGTTACTGTAGCCTTATAGTATAGTTTGAAGTCAGGTAATGTGTTGCCTCTGGCTTTGTTCTTTTTGCTTAGAATTGCTGTGTATATTCAAGCTCTTTTTTAGTTCCATATGAATTTTAGAATCATTTTTTCTAATTTTGTGAAAAATTACATTGGTAGCTTAATAGGAATCACATTGAATCTGTAAATTGCTTTAGCTAGTATGGACATCTTAATGATATTGATTCTTCCAATCCATGAGCGTTAAATATTTTTCCATTTGCTTGTGTTATATATTATTTCTTTCAGTGGTGTTTTGTAGTTCTTGTCATAGAGATATTTCACCTCCTGGTTAGGTGGATTCCTAGGGTTTTTTTGTGGGTGTGACTATTGTAAATGGAATTGCATTATTGATTTGACTCTGAGCTGGAATGTTATTGGTGTATAGAAATGCTACTGATTTTTGTACATTGATTTTGTATCCTGAAGCTTTACTGAAGTCATTTATGAGTTCCAGGAGGCATTTGGTGGAATATTTAAGGTATTCTGGGTATAGAATCATATCATTAGCGAAGAGAGATAGTTTAATTTCTTCTTTTCCTGTTGAATGCCTTTTATTTCTTTCACTTGCCTGATTGCTCTGGCTGGGACTTCTAGCACTATGTTGAATAGGAGTGGTGTGAGTGGGCATGCTAGTCTTATTCCATTTCTCAAAGATAACCCTTCTAGTTTTTGCTCATTCAGCATGATGTTAGCTATGAATTTGTCATAGATGGCTTTTATTACTTAAAGGTATGTTTCTTCAATGCCTACCAACAACTTCAAATCAGAATGGTTCTTCTTTCTTTATGAATGCATTAGACCTTTTTTAGGTATATCAACTCTTTGTCTATCATATATGTTGCAGGTAGCTTTCTCATTTTATCCTTCTCCTTTTTGTTTTACTTACACTTTTACCATGCAGAAATATTTATATAGTCTAATTCATCCCTCCTTTTATGGTTAATTTATTTTGTTCTATTCCCAGAAAGATTTTATTTCCAACATTACATAAATAACTATCATACCTGAGCTCTTCTGATTTCTCCCCTTGCCTAAGGGAGAAGAAAAGCATCATGACAAACAATTTCAGTTTCCTCTAGCCTCTCCTAATGTCTGAAAAGCATCTTATACATTAGTCTTACCCTCCTCTTTCTAGGACCCCTACTCCTAATAATAAACAATGATGTTTCTGTGCCATAAAGGAACCAAAACTAAAATAAAGTATCTAAGTAGGCAACTCATGTTATAATTATAAAATTTAGAATCACGGTTGGAGTGAAGAAGATCCACCATTCTTTTGGTTCACTGAAAAATATGAAGCTAACTTTGTCTAATCCTACATCAGGAAGATATAGGGGATTTATCTTTTGTGCTATCCTGAGGATTTTGGTGTTCAGGGTCCTACCATAAATTTCTAGGGAGGTGTATAAATGCCTTAGGCTATTAAACAGGTTCAATACAGAGTAGGTTGGATGGGGTGCTAAGCAAGTATTGGACCACAGATTAGCATCAATCCTATCAAATGATCAGCAGATCAACTGATGCCCTGGTTGTGGTTGATTAACCGTCCTCACTAGATAGCAACAAGAACACAACTGAATCCTGGTATTGGCCATCAATGGTTTATTGTTCCTTTGAAGGCTCATCAAAGTCTCCAGATCTTATAATCTTCTGTCTTTGTATTCCTCCTCATCTTCCCTTTACCTACCTGAGGCATCTTTTACCTACACCGCATGTAGAAAAGGTAGAGATTTAAATACTTTTTAATCTGAAGTAAATGACCCATAGCTCACTGTCTGGATTGAAAGGAATAGAAGGGATGCCTTCAAAAGTGCAGTTGAAGAATGCAATGGCCACAAAGGGAATAAAAGCCAATCATGAAATATCAGTCAGAGTTCTTCATTTCAAAACACAAAAAACAACTGGCTAATTTAAGTAGAAAATTAATTGATTAAAAGGATAGAGCATGTTCATTCTCTTGATTTAATTATTCTTTATTGTATTCTTGGATTATAACATCACTTTGTACCCCATAAATATATATATATAACTCTAATTTGTCAATTTATAATAAAAATACATTTTTAAAATTTTTTTATAAAAAAAGATATGAGATAGCTTATAGAATGATCAGGAGGCCCAAAAAAACTAGGTTTAAGAAACTCTACCAGCTTTTGTATGTTTATACAAAATTATGTGACAAAAATGGTCCTTTGCAGACATCACTGTTATTACTGCCAAGCTCCAGACATTGTGACAAATCGACATCACCAACTCTAGGCCCTGGACGCTGCCTTCCACAACACAGCCACAGCTATCATGAAAACCAGACTTTCCTACAAGTGCCACCACCAAAAGAGAACGTGCCTTCCAGTCTTCTTTTGCATCATGAGACCCCAGTTCAGAGTCTGGGAGATAAGTATCTTTTTAATGAAGCTAAGGTCATATGTCCCTAACGTGGGTGCAAGGGTTTCTGGGAAAGCTAGAAGCCATGCTTTTCAGCAGGTTGACTCTACCTACCACTGAGATTCACAAGGTGGAGAATTCCCCAATATAGGAACAAGTCTGGACATGAGTCACAAAAACATAATGACAAATGCCTTCTGAATTAATATTTTAAAATACTATTCTGACTCAATCATTTAAAACCATATATATATGTCTTTTTATCTCAATGATTTATATATTTTGAATTCAATTGCTTGCTGCTTTCATAGATTGTTTATAAAGTGGAGGTATTCATTACAATTAGATTAAGCTGCAAGTAACAGAGAAACCAAAAATAACTGTGGTTTAACGGCTTTTCTTTTCAAGTTTAAGAAGTACAAACATAGTCCAAGACAGGAATGACATTTCATGATGACAGAGACCCATACTCCTTCAGTCTTGTTGCTCTGCTATGTATAACTTCCATTTCCAAGATACTTTGATGGCTTAATGTAGCTGCTAAATCTACAAACATTGTGTTCACATTTTATTCAGCCATAAGAAGAAAAGAAAAAAGAGAGGCATATTCTATCTCTCTAAGGACATTTCCAAGAAGTCGAGCATACCACTTACATCAGTTTACATCCCACTGGGCAGAACTTAGCTACTTAGACATGTGGCCAATCTAGCTGCAAAGGAAGTTTAGAAGTAGAATCTTTATTCCAAGAGGTCACGTGTCCAGCTGAAAACTGAGGTTCTCCTTCTATGGAAAATGGAGGAAATGGATATAAGGGAAAAACTACCAGTCTTTGCCATGCTAAAATACCTTTATAACTGAGAATGTGGAATTATAAAAGTTAAGTTACCTGTCCAAGGTGTGGTGGCAGGCAAACGCTCTAATCTCCTAAGAACTAGATTTGTTTGACCTCCTTGATTATTACTGCAAACTTTTTGGGCATGGCCTACCTAAACTTCAAGCACCAGAGTATATGTCACTCTCTGCATGGCACCTTCCCTAATTAAATGAGCCTACCTGGGCTCTATAAACTGTATAGTACTCACTGTTTCTCTTACTAGTGTGGTAGAAGAATTCTAAAATGGTCCCCAATATCCCTGCCCCTTGTTGTACCTGCTCTGTAGAATTATCTCTACAGGGGATGAGAGGGACCTATTAATATGGTAATCACCCTTATGATTGTTGTATTATATAAAACTTTATCTTAGCAGAAGAGAGAGAGAGATGATCCTGGTGTCTTGAAGAAATGAGGTGTCACGTTGTGAGAGGGCTGTGTGGCAAGGAACTGGGAGTGACCTCTAGTAGCTGAGAGTAGTCCCACTGTTGAGAGCTAGCAAGAAGGAGAACTGTAGTCCTACAACTGCAAGCACCGAATTCTGTCAACAGCCATAAGAGTTTGGAAAAGAACCTCAAGCTCCATAAAGGAATGGAGCCCAACTGACACATTGACTTGAAGCCTTGTGAGACCCTAAGCAGAGAAACTAGCTAAACCATGCTCAGACTTCTGACCCATGGAAACTGTGAGGTAATAAATGGGTATTGTTTTTAGCAACTAAGGTGTAGTAATTTGTTATGCAGCAATAGAAAATTAATACCACTACAGTACTACTTTGTATTATTAAGACAAAGAAAAGTGGGGAGATGGAAATAGCAATGAAGTCTTATTTTGCTGCAGGTATAATGCTAAGGGCTCTACATACACTATTGTATTTAATATCTAATCAGCTAGCATATTGGAGGAAAATAGGGCTCAGATAAGTTAATGCAATTTGGCCAAAGTATAAAGCTCGAAGACAGCAGAATTGACCAACTGGACCAAGAACTGGACCACCCATTTCTAGTACTTTTCTAATAATTGCTTAAATAAATTTTTTTTAAAAAGCAGTAAACTTACAAGCAGTATACTCTAAGCTTTGTTAGGAAGTTACTTCTATTACTAAAATGTTTGAGTACTTACCAGTATTTATTTATAATTACTAAATTATATATTTATTTATAAATTAGAAATGTTCTTACTTGAATGAGCATCTGATTTTGTTTGTGGGTTTCTTACTTTGTTTAGCCATTAGCTTGTTTAAAGGAAGAAGAGGGTGAGGGGAGGAGGAGGAAGTGAGAGATGGAAGAATGGAAGGAAAGGTAGTTGTGATCCAAGAGTTGAGGGTCATTGAGGAGGAGGAGCATAAAGAAGGAGGGGATTATGGGGCAGAGGACTACATTTGAAAGCTAAAACAGCACAACAAATTTAGGCATTTCTTAAGTGTTTTCTATACTATATTTTATGGACCAAATGCAACATAGTATCTTCAGGAGAATTTCTACAAACTTTCCTGGTAACTGTTGTGAGAACATTGAAAGTCAAATGTGAGCTGTTACAGCTTATCTTCAACTGATCCTTTCTCTATTGTTTAGACTAAATCTTAAGTAGTGCTATTACAAGAGCTCCTGGTCATTGTAATAAAAATTGTAGTGCCCTTCCGCAGTTGGATTTTATAGTATGGTGATTAAACTTTTTGAGGTGCTGGTATTCTGGTTTCTATCCTCCTGATTGATTTCATTGTCTCTTTTGTCTTGTTTTTGATTTATTTCAGAAACATTATTATGACTTGTGTTCATCATTTCAGAAGGCCTCATTTGTGTAAATTTTCAGTCTCCCAATCTTGTTCCCGTAACATATCTTATGTCTAATTGGTTTCAGATATTTCAATAGCAGATGACAGTCTGGCTCAGACTAATTACAGCTGTTAATGAAAGATAATGATATAGTGGTAATAAAAATACCACATCTCTTTTCATATTTTGGAATTTACTGTAAGCTCCTCTGAAGCTCAAAGAGGATCATGTTTTCATTGCTCATCCCTGAGACTAAAAGAAATGTCAGAAATCGCATTTCAGTACACAATTAATATTTCTTTGCCCAGCTGGCTGTGTGGGCTTTCAGATTGCAAATCTAATCTGCTTTGCAAGATTTTCTACCTAATTCTTGGCTTTATCCCCAGATTAAATACTGAATGCTGTTTTAGCTGCTAACTTCTTTGGACAGGCCATGAGTACTGCAAAATAGAGGCAACATTTTTTTTTTCTTAGCAGTCACTTCTCAAGTTACAGAAATAACTGGTATAGTTTGCACTAAATCAGCTAGGAAAATACATCAATTAATCTCCTGCTGTTTGTATATCTTTTAAGGGTTCAGGGATGAGAAAAGTGAATAAATAATAAAGGGATTGACAGCTGCTTATAAGAAGAGACTAAAAAAGATTGGGAATACTTTTATATTTGTTTGTAATTTAAAAATGCAGAGGTAGACAAGATAATATAATTAAAACAGCTAAAATCAGAAACTCTGCAAATAAGTGGCCAAGAATTGTACAAGAAATTTTAGAATATCATCATATTCTGATCTGAGATAACTGAAGAAGAATGGGGGTAATTGATAATATCAGATTAATACTTGTCAAAGTGCAGTACAAAATGGACTTAATATTGACTTAGCATTTTTAGATGATATGTAAATGTGTAAAAAGTGGAAGCTACCAAAAGTTTAAAATAGTCTCTTGTTATGGTTTCTTATGAGAAATAAAGACTGAGAAATTAGAACTGAACTTAGAAAACTAAAGTTGGATGTTTACCAAGAGTGTGGATAAGCAAGACCCAGTTCGCTTTGCCACAAACTGCTTTGAAAGATAAAAGCAAACACCCTAAGACACTAAGTGTAACAATTGCTAAAAACCCTGCTCTATGCTCCCATGTCAATTAAAGTGACTTCAACTGGCCTGCTTTACCTAATCCCAAATTGTTAAGTCCCATCCCCAAACCACTCAAGCTCTAAACCTAATTACAATCCTAGGCTGATAAAAACCCAAAGAGTTTTTCAAGATACCATTAAGGCTTTACTCTTAGCAGCTCTCTCCCTTGTTGAGCAATAACATGAACCAGGTTGTTTGAGACAGGCTTTCTTAGTGCTCTTTAAGCAGTCTACAGCACTTAATCAGCTTTCGTTCTTTTTGTTTTATTTTTCTTTTTTTGTATTCTTGTTGAGTTTCTTTCATTGAGGATTAAAATAAAATCAATACAACATCAGCTTACCGTTGCACAAACTATTCCCCTCATCTACTAAACACTCCAGCTACAGTCCTAGCGAGCAGCTGAATGTTCACCCTATGTGTCTTGTTCATCCTTTGTTCTGCGCCTTTGCTTCAAGCATCTGCCCAGGGCTGTGAAGCCATGGTTCCTATACAACATGTGCAAGCCACTCAAAATTTTCATCACCCTCCTTCTTAATGTCAGAGCCTTGCAAAGTTTTTCTTCTTTCACTCATAGTGTCCCCTCATGCTAAAAAATTTTTTTTTAATTGTATAAATACTGTGAAAAAGTATAAGACAAGTTCTAGTTTAATGCAGACTTCATTTATCAATACCCCCATTTGGGCAATTATACTTGTGGAGTGGAGAATAAACCGATGTGTGTTTGTGTGTATATATATATATATATATATCTTATGAATCCAGGTCACATGTGCACAGGCTCAAAAAAGTACTACCAAACACACACAAAAACACAGGAGAATTTCAAAATGACTCAGAGCCTTGTGTCTTGAAAACCAGAAAGAGATCTCGATACCTAATCTACAGAAATGCTAACTTAAATCTTTACTTCCTTCATAAGTCACAGCTGCTACTGGGGCTCTGTCTGAAGCTTCTTCTACCTTTAGCCCATCTGATGTATCAGCCTTCTTCCTCTTCTCTTCTCTCAATACAGTCCTTTTCTATGTTAAGTGTTTAATGTGCATCAGCATCACCTGGCGAGCCTGTTAAAACACAGATTGGTGGCTTCATGCCAGAGTTTCTGATTCTGGAGGTCTCTGATGGCACACAAAAATTTTCATTTCTAGCATGTGCCCAGGTGATACTGATGGTTCAGGGATCACTCTTTGAGTACCACTGATGTAGGTCATCTTAGTCTCTCTGGTTGAGTTCCCTTTTTCCCTCCTGTATCTATAATTCTATCTTCCACTTTCCATTCTCCCAACTCTCTGCCACAAAAATACAAATCTTAAAGATATTTGTCAACTTGGGCTGCCATAACAAAATACCATGAACTGGAGAGCTTAAACCCCAGAAATTTACTTCTCACAGATCTGGAGGCTGGGAAGCCCAAAATCAAGGTGCCAGCCTAATCAGTTCCCCAGTGAGGGCTTTCTTCTAGGCTTGAAGATGGCCACCTTCTCACTGTGTCCTCACATGGAAGAGAGACAGAAAGAGTTTGGGCCTCTCTTTCTCTTCTTACAAGAGCACTGATCCCATCATCAGGGTCCTACCCTTATAACCTCATCTAATCCTAATTATCTTCCAAAGACTCCATCTCCAAATACCATCATATTGAGGGCTAGAGCCTCAACAAATTCATTTGTGGGAGCAGGAGTGTTCTGTCCATATGAAAAATTAACTCTCCTGAGATGGCAAAGACTGAATTCCTCTTCATGGGCAGATAAATAAGGCGAAAATTCCATAGTCTTGTTAATAATGATTGCACTTTAACTTGTATAAAATATACAACACCATGGGTGAATCTCCAAAATAAAAAAGAGGAAAGTCAAACACAAAAGATTATATATTATATGATTCCATTTACATGAAGTGCTAGAAATAACAAAAATATAGTGCCAGAAAACAGACTTAATGGTTGCCTGACACTGGTGGCCTAAGGAGAAAATTGACTACAAAGGGGTGCAAGGAAACTTTTTAGAATGATAGAAATATTCTAAGACTTGGTTGTGCTGGTGGTCACCTAGATATATGCAATTGCCAAAATACATTAAATTGTATACTTAAAATGAGTGAATTTTGTCATATGTAAATTATGCCTCAGTAAATGAGGGAAACATATTCATACTTTATATGTATATTATATATTAATATATATTACTTTATATATATAAAATGTTGAAATGTTTCCAAAAACAAAAAAGATTTCATTTAAATTAAGCTGATGTGACAACCAAAATTCTCTGTGGAAAAATAAATAAACTGATAGATTCTCTTCTGATTTTAAAGGAATTTTCTTGTTTTGTTTTGTATTTTATCTTTCATCTCACGTCTAAAGTGTGCCGGCCCAGATTACAGGCTACATTACACACAATCAGTACCTCAATCAATGAAATAAGTGTGGCTCACTCTCCTCTTCCTGGGTGGGGTTCAAAGGATGTCTAAAGAATTGCATTTGTGAACTAAAGAATGCTACGTTGCTTTAGTTAAACGCAACTTACCTGATGAAGAAAGTACAATATAAGTTCAACAAAGGAAATGGTTTTGTTTAGGGCAGAATCTTCACTAATCTCTTACTGTGGCAATGCTTGGTGTGGTCTCTTCTTCTCCATCTCCCAGAGGAATAATTACACAAGTTCTGCTTTCTGCTCACCTGCCTCCTCATGTCAGATTTGGCATCTCTATTGCAAGATAATTGCTGCTTGGAATATTCAATCAGCTTTTAATTAAATATTGCTCATTAATATAACTGCAAGACAATAAAACATATGTCATTTGATTAGCCAAAAATTCAAATATAAATTACATTCATTTTTATGCCAACATGCACTTTACGTAATGAGACATTTTTCACCCTGCTATAAAAAGATTGTGTGTGATCTTATTTTCTTTTAGAGATTTTTTTAATGTGTGCAAGAAAAGTTTTTAAATTATATGTGGCAACTCATATTCTATTTCTTATCTCTACATTAACTATTTAGAACAGAAAGTTACATAAGTACAATGAAACTTCTTTGTAATAGCAGGTGTTTGGATATTAACTTAACACTCAGTTTTATATGTCATTTTATGTATAAAAATTTGTTGTTTATAGTGATCATATATATATATATTAGAACACAGATAGCATTTTATTTAACAACATATTTTGTCTGGTTATAAAAGTAATATATAGTTATATAAGAAGCCTTTTAAATTATAGAAAGGTAACCTATTAATACATTGATGTATTTTGTTCCTGTTCTATTCTGTTTTTAAAAACTAAAATTATAGCATATATTATAATATGTAATCTGGCTTGTTTAAGATTGTATTGTGATCACGTATCATGTCACTTTTTTAAAATTTAAAAATCTGAAAAGCTATGTGATATTTCATTATATAAACTGATTATAATTTTTAGACATCAGGGTTTGTTTTTCCCAATTTTTCACTATTATAGGTAAAAGTAAGGAAAATATATTTATTCATAAGTCTTGACCATACCTCTGGTCAGGACTGATTCCTGAAAATAGAATTACTGGATTAGAAGAATTAAGGGAATACTTGTATTCTCAGCTTCTCATGTTTTTACAGGGTAGAGAGCAGCCTGGTGCTAACACTTCCAGGCCCTGTACAACCCCTGAAACTGATCCTCCCATAAGAAGCCAGGGTGATTAATATGGTTAGAGAATTGGAGAGAGTTGATACCTCTGGTCTCCTGTGATTTCTGTGAAGAACATCCCATGCTTTGACCTCTTGGCTTACTTAGCTTTTGATGTAAGACCACTGGGGCAAGGTGGTACCCACCAATAGCAACACCCCAGTGAGGAGTGACTGCTCTTCAAAGTTTCTCAACCTGTAAGTGGGTTGAGGTGGGGATGGCTATTAGGAGGTCAGAATTATCAGGCCCCAATGTCCAACAATGGGAGAGGGGGGAAAGGCCCCATCAAGTTCTCCAAGCAGCTTTATTTGATAATCATGTACTTTAGAACACTTTGCACTCCTTCACTTAGTTTGGGCTCTGCTTCATCTGCAAGAAGCCAGGTAGGAAATAATTGCAATGAGTAGGATTCAGGTAGCAAACTTTTCACTTAATCTCCAACAAATGATATAATACAAGAGCTCAGAAGAGATAGAACAGTAAATTCACACTTTGAAATACTCCTTCTACTGCAAATACATAGCAGTAACAGTAAAAAATGTGGAAAAAAACAAACAACAACAAAATAATTTTTTAAACTGTGCTAAAAAAGAAATACACAGTTTCATAGACCCGATATGGAAAAGAAATGAAAAATGGGAGCTGCGCTCTGGGTCAAGGGCAAAGAGGAGTAACTAGGAGTCTGGTTCCTGTGGAATTATGGAGAATAATAATGATGCACTAGGCTGGAAAGGAAATCAGAGAAAGACCTACTGACTAAGTCAGGGTTTGGTAAAGAAAGATGTTCAATTCATGAAAACAGGGTTAAGAAAATGACTACCGACTCTACTTAAGACTGCAGACTATAGGAGCCATGAAAGGCCAAAACACAGAGATAATGGGATATTTCAAATGACATGAAAATTATATAATGCTAAGAAAGATGTTCAACAAACAACAATATGAGCTTGAATTCACTTCAATTGAATTTTACTGTATAGCATAATCAGACAAAGGCTTTAAAATAAACGTTAGTAGGCCCTGAAATGACAAAAATGAAGGAAATATAGCCTTAGAAAGGACAATTATAAAATAAAAGTGGAAAATTTGTAAAGGACAGATGGAAATGAAAATAAAGAGGTCTTGAAAAATGAAAATATGATAATCAAAATTCAAAACAAGTCAATGAATAAGAAAAACCCTAGATAGGACATAGTAGAAGAGAGAATTCATGAATCAGAAGGTAGTTAGGATTTGTCAAAGCACAGTAGCAAAAACAGAAAAATGAATTATACTTATGTGTAATATATGTACACACAAGTACATATATACATGTATACATATGCATATGACAGAGCAATAAGAGACAAGGATAAAAATTAATAAATGACAGCATATGTATAATAGGACTCTCCCTGACTACAAGGAAGAATAGAGCCACAAGTTAGTGGCTGAAATTTTTTTAGAATTGAAGGAAGCATATGTCCTTAGAATACACTTGAACTCCAACTACTGAGCAGGATAATAAAAATAAGTACATACTAAGCTATATCAGAGTGAAATTATACGGTGTCAGGGAAAGAAGAGAAAATCTTAAAAGCTATCAGAGAGGGGAAAAAAAAAACCATTATTTAGAAGAACCATTGAGGTCAGATGCAGTGGCTCACACCTGTAATCCTAGCACTTTGGAAGACCAAGGTGGGTGGATCACTTGAGGTCAGGAGTGCGAGACCAGCCTAGACAACATGGTGAAACCCTGTCTCTACAAAAAAAAAAAAAAATACAGCCAGCCATGGTGGCTGGCGCCTGTAGTCCTAGCTACTCAGGTGGCCGAGGCACTAGAATCACCTGAACCCGGGAGATAGAGGTTGCAGTGAGCCAAGATCGTGCCACCGCACTCCAGCCTGGGTGACAGAGCAAGACTCCATCTCAAAAAAAGAAAGAAAAAAAAAATTGAGATTAACAGACAGCAGCTTTCTTTCTTATATAAGAAATTTCAGAAGATAATGGTGTAAAATCTTGAAAGCACTGAGGGGTAATAACTTTGTTTTGCCTTTTGTTATTATTATTTGTCTTGTTTTGTTCTTCACAGTCTCTCCAACATCAAAATTTTGGAACATCCTAGATTTTAATCCTTAAATGTCTTTTCTTTTTCTCTTCTCACTCCCTCATGGGCTCATCCCATCTCATAGTTTTACATGACATCTATATGTTGATGAATTCTATTTGTTACCCTTTGCTACACAACAAACCTCCCTAAAATATAGTAACTTAAAACAACTATTTATTGTTACCTCTCACTGCTCTGAGGGTTGACAGGCTCAGCTGGGCAGATGTGGTTTGCGGCCCCTCACATGGTTACAGTCAGCAGTAGCTGAGGCTGTAGGCATAGGGAGGCTTATTCATTTACAAGTTTGGTGCCTGGGTTTGGATGACTAGTATAGTTAGAGGCCAGTTAGGCATCTCTACCTCCATGAAGACTTTCACTCCATCATAGCATGACAGTCTCAGAAAAGTAGATATTCTTTCATGGTGGCTGATTCCCAGAGTAAATATTCAAGAGCGCCAGGCAAAAGTTGCAAGGTTCTTATCACCTACTGTTGAAAGTCTTAGAACATACTTTTGCCACATTCTATAGGTTAAGCAAGTTGTTAAAGCTTAGAAGCTATTTTCTTTCTTTTTCTTTTTTTCTTTTTTTTGAGATGGAGTCTGGCTCCATCACCCAGGCTGGAGTGCAATGGCGCCATCTCGGCTCACTGCAACGTCTGCCTCCTGGGTCCAAGTAATTCTCCTGCCTCAGCCTCCCAAGTCACTGGGATTACAGGCACCCGCCACTACGCCTGACAATTTTTTTTGTATTTTTAGTAGAGACAGGGTTTCACCATGATGGCCAAGCTGTTCTCAAACCCCTGACCTCTGGTGATCCGCCCACCTCAGCCTCCCAAAGTGCTGGGATTACAGGCGTGAGCCACCGCGCCCACCTAGAATCTATTTTCAACACAGTTGCTAGAGTGATTATTTTAAAAACTATATTGAATCATGTTACTTCGTTGCTCAACACTCTCCAGTGGGCTTCCTTCTCATTCAGAACAAAAACCAAAGTTCTTAACACTGAATGACATGAGCTTATATAAACTGACTTTTGTTCTTCTGTAACTTCATCTCAAACAATTCTTCCCCATCCCTCTTTCCAACCTTCATCTCATTCATGGCACAATAGCCTCCTTGATATTCCTTGAAAATATCAGATATCCGATGCTCTCTCACCTCAAGGCTTTGTACTTGTATCTTCTACTCAGACAACTTTTTTACCAGGTATTTGTAGAGCTTGATCCCTCAGAGCTTTGCTCAAACATCATCCCCACAGTAAATCTTTATTTGCAAATCTGCTCAACACTTCATATTTTGTTATCCCTTCCTCCACTTTATATTCTTGCCATAAACGTTATGACTGTCAGAAATACTATGTATTTTATTTATTTATCCAATCATTCATTTACTTATTTATTGACTGTCTCTGTCAATTAGACTGTAAGTTCCATAGACGAGGATTTTTTTAATTTTGATCTTTTTAATTGATAAATAATAATTGTACAGATTCATGGGTTACATAGTGATGTTTACATATGTATAATACATAGTGATCAGATCAGGGTAATTAGTATATACATCTTCTCAAATATTTGTCATTTCTTTGTGTGGGGAACATTCAATATTCTCCTTCTAGCTATCTGAAGCTATATAATATATTGTTGTTAATTATACTCATCCTACAGTGGTAGAGAACACTAGAACTTATTTATCCTATGTAGCTATAATTTTGTGTCCTTTAACAAATCTCTACTTATCCCTCCCTTCTCTCTACCCTTGCCAGCCTCTAGTATCCTCTGTTTTACTTTTTACTCATATGAATAAACTTTTCTCAGCTTCCACATATGAGTGAGAATATGTGGTGTTTAACTTTTTGTTCCTGACTTATTTCACTTAACATAATGTCCTCCACTTCCATCTATGTTACTACAAATGACAAGATTTTATCTTTTTGTGGCTAAATGGTATTCCATTATGTATATATTGCATTTTCTTTACTCAGTCACCTGTTGTTAGACACCTAGGTTGATTCCATATCTTGGCTATTGTGAACAGTGTTGCAATAAACATGGGGGTGCAGATGTATCTTTGATATACTTATTTCCTTTCCTTTGGATAAATGCTCAGTTGTGGGATTGCTGGGTCATGTGATAATTCTAGTTGCAGTTTTTTTAGGAACCTCCATGCTGTTATTCATAGCGACTGTATGGGTTTACATTCCCACCAACAGTAAGAGTTCCCTTTTCTTCACATTTTCACCAGCATTTACTATTTTTTTGTCTTTTTGGTAGTAGCATTCCTAACTGAGGTGAGATGATGCCCCATGGTGCATCTGAGTTGCATTTTCCCAGTAATGAGCGTTGTTGAGCATTTTTTCATGTTTGTTTTCCATTTTTGTGACTTCTTTTGACAAATGTTTGTATGTTTGTTCAGACTTGCCCATTTTCCAATCAGATTTTTTTTTTTTTTGCTGTCAAGATGTTTGAGTTCCTTATATATGCTGTATATTAATCCCCTGTAGGATGAGTAGTTTGAAAATAGTTTCTTTCATTCTGTAGGTTGTCTTTTCACTCTGTTGATTGTTTCCTTTGTTGTGCAGAAGCTTATAGTTTGATATAATCTCATTTGTTTATTTTTGCTTTATTGCCTGTGCTTTTGAGGTGTTATTCATAAAATCTTCTCTCAGACCCATATCCTGAACCATTTTCACTATATTTGCTTCTAACAGTTTTATAGTTTCATGTCTTCTATTTAGAGTTTTGATCCATTCTGAATTGATCTTTGTATAGGGTGTGATGTGGGGGTCTACTTTCATTCTTCTGCATATGGATATCCACTTTTCCCAGCACCAACTATTGAAGAGATTGTTTTTTCCCCAATTAGTGTCCTTTGCACCTTTGTCAAAAATCAGGTGGTTGTAGATATGTGGATTAGTTTCTGGGTTTGCTATTCTGTTCCATTGATCCATGTGTCTCTTTTTGTGACAGTACCATATTGTTTTGATTACTATAGCTTTGTAGTATATTTTGAGATCTGGTAGTGTGATGCTTCCAGCTATTTTTGCTCAGAATTGCTTTGGCTATTTGGGGTCTTTTGGGGTTCAATAGAAATTTCAGGATTTTTTCCATTTCTATGAAGAATGCAATTGATGATTTCATAGGAATTGCATTGGATCTGTAGATTGCTTTCAGTAGTATTGTAAATTTAGCAATATTTACTTTTCTGATCCATGAACATGGGATGTCTTTTCATTTGTTTGTATTGTCTTCATTTTCTTTCATCAGTGTTTGTAGGGATCTTTCACATGGTTAAGTTTATTACTAGGTATTTTTTGTTGCTATTATAAATGGGATTGCCTTCTTGATTTCTTTTTCAGCTAGCTTGTTTTTGGTGTATAGAAATACTACTGATTTTTGTTTATTACCTTTGTATCCTGCAACTTGACTCAATTAGTTTTACAGTTCTAAGAGTTTTTGGTAGAATCCTTAGGTTTTTCTCTATATAATATCATGTCATTTACAAACAGGAGCAATTTGACTTCCTCCTTTCCATTCTGGATGTCCTTTATTTCTTTCTTTTGCCTAATTGCTCTAGCTATGACTTCTGGTACTATGTTGAAAAGAGTGGTGAGAATAGTTTTGTTCTTGTTCATAGAGAAAAGGCATTCAGCTTTTCCCCATTTAGCAACATGTTAGCTGTGGGTTTGTCATACATGACATTTATCATATTGAGATACTTCTCTTCTGTACCTAATTTATTGAGGGTTTTTGTCATGGCACAATGTTAAATTTTATCTAATGCTTTGTCTGCATCTATTGAGATGATCACATATATTTGCTGTTTATTCTATTGATGTGATGTATGACATTTATTGATTTGTGTATGTTGAAACATTCTTGCATTCCTGAGATAAATCCTACTTCATCATGGTGTATTATGTGTTTGATGTTTTGTTGGATTCAGTTTGCTAGCATTTTGTTGAGAATTTTTACATCTATGTTCATGAGGGATATTGGCCTGTAGTTTTCTTTTTTGTTGTCTCCTTGTCTGGTTTTGATGTGAGAGTTATGTTGGCCTTGTGGAATTAGTTAGAAAGAATTTTCTCTGTTTTAACTTTTTGGAACAGTTTGAGAAGAATTGATATTAATTCTTCTTTAAAGGTTTGGTAGAACTCAGCTGTGAAGCCATCCAGTCCTGGACTTTTCTGTTTTGGGAGATGTTTTTATTACTGATTCAATCTCATTACTTATTATTGATCTGTTCAGGCTTTCTATTTCTCCTTGGTTCAATCTTAGTAGGTTGTATGTATTCAGTAATTTATTTGTTTCCTCTAGGTTTTCAAATTTATTGGCTTATGGTTATTCATAGCAGTCTCTAATGATCCTTTGTATATCTGTGGTATCCATTGTGATATCTACTTTTTCATTTCTTATTTTATTTATTTTGGTCTCCTCTCTTTTTTTCTTACTCTATCTGAAGGTTTGTCAGTTTTGTTTATTTTTTCAAAAAACCAACTTTTTGTTTTATTCACCTCTTGTATTTTTTAGGGTCAATTTCATTTATTTCTGCTCCCATCTTTATTATTTATTTCTTTTTACTAATTTGGGGTTTGGTTTGTTCTTACTTTCCTCATTTTTGGGTGTGCATGATTAAGTTGCTTATTTGAAATCTTCCCTGTTTTTTGATATAAGCATTTATTGTTATAAATTTGCCTCAATACTATTTTTGCTGTGTCTCATAGGCTTTGAAACGTTGTGTTTCTATTTTCATTCATTTCAAGACATTTTACATTTTATTCTTAATTTTTGTCTTCACCCATTAGTCAGTCAGAAGCATGCTGTTTAATTTTCATGTATGTGTACAGTTTCAAATGTTCCTCTTGTTATTGCTTTCTAGTTTTATTCCATTTTGATTAGGTAAAACACTTTATATAATTTGATTTTTAAAAATTTGTTGAAACTTGTTTTGTGTCATAACATATGATCATCCTGGAAAATGTTCCGTGTGCTGAGGAAAAAAAAAACTGTGTGTTTTACAGTTGTTGGGTGAAATGTTCTGTAAATGTTTGATAGGTCCATTTCATCTATGGCATAGTTTAAATTTGATGTTTCTTTGCTGATCTGTCCAATGCTGAGAGTAGGATGTTGATATTCCCAACTATTATCATATTGGGGTCCATCTTTCCCTTTAGATCTAATAATATCTGCTGTATATATCTAGGTGCTATGGTGTTGGGTGTGTGTGTGCATGTGTGTGTGTCTATATATATATATACACACATATGTACATAATTGTTATAGTCTCAGCTGAATGTATCCATTTATTTATTTATTGAGACAGAGTCTCACTCTCTCCAGGCTTGAGTACAGTGGTGTGATCTCAGCTCACTGCAACCGCAACCTCTCAGGTTCAAGCAATTCTCCCACCTCAGCCTCCCGAGCAGCTGGGACCACAGGTACACGCCACCACACCCAGCTAATTTTTGTATTTTTAGTAGAGACAGGGTTTCACCATGCTGGTCAGAATGGTCTCGATCTCTTGATCTCATGGTCCACCCACCTCGGCCTCCCAAAGTGCTGGGACTACAGGCATGAGCCACTGTGCCCAACCCCCTTTATTATTATATAGTGTCCTTTTTGCCTCTTTTTACAGCTTTTAACCTGAAGTTTACTTTGTCTGATATACACATAGCTACTCCTGCCCAAGACCATGAACCCACCTCTTGCATCAGTGTGACCTGGGTGTGAGATATGGAGTCAAAGGAGATCATTTTGGAGCTTGCTAGTGAATAAGTCTCACAAGAGCTGATGGTTTTATAAAAAGAAGTTTCCCTGCACAAGCTCTCTTCTCTTATCTGCCACCATGTTGAGACATGCCTTTCACCTTCTGCCATGATTGTGAGATTTGACTGCCTTGCTGGATTTCAGACTTGCGTGTGGCCTGTAATACCTTTATTTTGGCCAATTTTTTCCATTTGCAATGGTTTTATTTACCCAATGCCTGTACTTCTATTGTATCTAGGAAGTAACTACCTTGTTTTTGATTTTACAGGCTCATAGGCAGAAGGGACTTGCCTTGTCTCAGATGAAACTTTGGACTATGGACTTTTGAGTTAATGCTAGAATTACTTAAGACATTGGGGGACTGATGGGAAGGCATGACTGGTTTTGAAATGTGAGGACATGAGATTTAGGAGGGGTCAGTGGTGGAATGATATGGTTTAGCTGTGTCCCCACCCAAATATCATCTTTAATTCCCATGGTTGTGGGAGGGACCCAGTGAGAGGTCACTGAATCATGGGGTGAGGGCTTTCCCATGCTGTTCTCTTGATAGTGAATAAGTCTCACAAGAGCTGATGGTTTTATAAAAAGAAGTTTCCCTGCACAAGCTCTCTTCTCTTATCTGCCACCATGTTGAGACATGACTTTCACCTTCTGCCATGATTGTGAGGCCTCCCCAGCCACATGGAACTGTGAGTCTGTTAAACCTCTTTCTTTTGTAAATTTCCAAGTCTCAGGTATGTCTTTATTAGCAATGTGAAAACAGGCTAATGCAGTCACCTCTTCCAATTTAATGGTGTAGGTTTCAACATACTCCACTGACCTGACACCCCAAGACCAATTTATTAGTATAATAAATTAGTATAAATAATTAGTATAAATGGGTCTTGGGGTGTCAGTTCAGTGGGGTGTGTTGGCCTTAGTTCTAGGTGGATGTAGTGTAGTCTCCATGAAGTTTCTTCAGCTGTAATTCACACTGGTAATGTGAGAGTTTCTCAGTGGGCTAGAATGAGAGAGTTTTTGGTGATGATGATGTCGCTTTGCCAGGGTCAATGTATTAGTCAGTGTTCTCTAGAGGGACAGAACTAATAGAATATATGTATATATGAAAGGGAGTTTATCAAGAATTGACTCACACGATCACAAGGTAAAGTCACACAATAGGCCATCTGCAAGCTGAGGAGCAAGGAAGCCAGTGGTGGTTCAGTCCAAGTCCTAAAATCTCAAAACTTGGGAAGCCAACAGTGCAGCCTTCAGTCTGTGGCCAAAGACCCAAGAGCCCCTGGCAAACAACTGGTATAAGTTCAAGAGTCCAAAAGCTGAAGAACTTGGAGTCTGATGTTCGAGGGCAGGAAGCATCCAGCATGGGAGAAAGATGAAAGCTGGAAGACTCTGCAAATTTCCACTTTCCAACTTCTTCCTGCTTTATTCTAGCCACACTGGCAGCTGATTAGATGGTGCCCAGATTGAGGGGTGGGTCTGAAGCCTCATCTCCCCTGCCCAAATCAGATCTAGCCAAATCAGATCAGAGGGTCGGTCTGCCTCTCCCAGTCCACTGACTCAAATGTTAATCTCCTTTGGCAACACCCTCACAGACACAGCTAGGAACAATACTTTGCATCTTTCAATCCAATCAAGTTGACACTCAATATTAACCATCACAGTGGGCCCGTGGAGCTATTTGTCAATCACACAGCTGCTTAGCTGGCCTGGGGGTGTGTCTTCTAGGGGTGGGCCCCTAGGATATTTCTCAGGACCAGGATGCAGGCTCTGGCTGTTCCACCAACCCAGGAGCATGTCTGCTGGAGGTGGCTGTTTTACAGGTCAGATGCAGGTACAAGCCTGCTAGGCTGGCTCAGGAGCATGCTCACTGAAGGTGAAGCATAGGGCTTTTTATCAGGTCCCTTATACAGGTGGATGGCTGCTTAACTGGCCTGGGGCATGTCCACCAGGGTTGGCCCACAGGGCTATTTGTCAGGTTTTAGACGTGGGCTCCTGGCTGCTTTGCCTATCTTGGTGCATGCCTGCCAAGGGCAGCCTGTGGGACTATTTCTCAGGCCTTTATTGAAACAAGCTACTGAACAAGCCAGGAGCATGTCCGCAGGGAAGTAAGGGCACTGCAGGGCTGCTTTTCAGATCCTGAGCATGGATGCATAGCCACTTCTCTGGCCCGGGGCCTTGCCAGCTCCTCAGAGGCTTGGGACATCTCCTGCTTGAGTGGGAGAACACACAGTGGTTTGGCCAGCTCAAATTCAGGTTTGCTCTGGGTAGGATTGCCAGGCTGTTCCTCAGGCTGGAGCTGCAGTAGTGGGAGTTGGTTTCCCTACTTTGCAGGACCAGGGTCACAGCTGATTCTGAGACCAGGCTTCACACGGCTGGGGTTGTGGCATTCAGCCACCTGTGTGGGTTTGGCATAATGATGATAAAGCCCTAATGCTGGAGAGGTGCAGTGGCTATTGGTCCTCATGCCTCACAGTAGGGTATACTCCAGAGGTGGCTTTGTCCTCAAGATGGAACCATGCTACAGCAGCTTGGTTTGCAGTGGGCGGGTGGGAGGTGGGAAGTATAGACTTTGTGCTCCTAGTCTAGGTCAATGCCCATCAGCTCTGCAAACTGGGCTCAGGGCTTACAAGGACTCTGGGATTCTTCTGTAACAAGAACTGTAGGTCTTTGTCATGGCCATGGGAAATCGTGTGTATCTTCTGTTTACCTTTCCCCTGCATTGAAAAGTCCCTTCTGACTCGAAGCAGATCTGATTTGGGCAGGGGAGATGAGGCTGCAGAAACTGGATGCCTCCACACTGTCCTTCTGGATTTCCAATTACTGCAGGCACATCTCCACTCTCCCACTGCACTCCAGAGCTCTCCCTTCAACACTCCAATCAAATCTTGGCTGTTTATGTACTGCCTTGGTCCTGTCTTGTGGGCAGGACAAACACCAGGCATCTCTGGTCAGCCACGTTGCTGACATCACTCTCAGGCAAGGATTTTTATCCATTTTCTTCCCTGATGTATTGTCACACCTAAAACAGTGCCTGGCATATTATAGGTACCTAATAAGCAATGGTGTGCCGATAAATGTTTAATGACGAGCTCCCATAAACGAAAGCAAAACAAAACCATGATTTATAGAATTTGCTGATCTCCATGGTATATGTAGTCTTATCGCAACCAATTTCAACTGATAGGTCACTGAACATGGAATTGGTAAGCAATAAGCATAATTGGCTCTCATGACCCATTGCAAGTCAGCTACAGCTGTAATACTTGTTTAAAAAAATGAAAAAAAAGGAAGGAAGGAAAATACATCTATATTGAATTCAAAATGAAGGAAAATAAAGACTTTCTCTAAACAAAGATTTTAGGAGTTCACAATCCACAAACTGTCATTGAAGGAACGAATTAAGAATGCTTTAGTAAAAAGAAGAGTATAACTACAGAGATTGCATAGAATACAAAAACAATGGTGGTGCTGAAATTATAAAATGTATTAATAAATGTAATTATCAAATATATAAATTTTTGATAATAAATGTAATTTATTATCAATTTATAAATTTATTATCCATACATTTATAATAAATTTATTATCCATAAATTTATAATAAATTTATTATCCATACATTTATAATAAATTTATTATCCATACATTTATAATAAATTTATTATCCATACATTTATAATAAATTTATTATCCATACATTTATAATAAATTTATTATCCATACATTTATAATAAATTTATTATCCATACATTTATAATAAATTTATTATCCATACATTTATAATAAATTTATTATCCATAAATTTATAATAAATTTATTATCCATAAATTTATAATAAATTTATTATCCATAAATTTATAATAAATTTATTATCCATAAATTTATAATAAATTTATTATCCATAAATTTATAATAAATTTATTATCCATAAATTTATAATAAATTTATTATCCATAAATTTATAATAAATTTATTATCCATAAATTTATAATAAATTTATTATCCATAAATTTATAATAAATTTATTATCCATAAATTTATAATAAATTTATTATCCATAAATTTATAATAAATTTATTATCCATTTATCATAAATTTATAATAAATTTATTATCATAAATTTATAATAAATTTATTATCAATAAATTTATAATAAATTTATTATCAATAAATTTATAATAAATTTATTATCTGTCAATAAATTTATAAATTTATTATCAGTCAATAAATTTATAAATTTATTATCAGTCAATAAATTTAAAATAAATTTATTATTAATAAATTTAAAATAAATTTATTATTAATAAATTTAAAATAAATTTATTATTAATAAATTTAAAATAAATTTATTATTAATAAATTTAAAATAAATTTATTATCAATTTATAAATAAATTTGATAAATGTAATTATCAAATATATAAATGTCTAAAAATATAATTTTTATGTTTAAAAATGTGACACAAACTCTAGACAACAAAAAGAAGGGGTTCAATGATAAAGAGACTATTGATAGAGCCATTGTCTTGCTTAGGAGTTGGATAGAGATATTGAATAACTGCATGTCAAATGTTTAAGAATACCACTAATAGCCTAAAAAATACAATCTGTGGCTTCCAAATTTCCAGAGTGAAAAACCAGGGAGTGAATATGGAAATCTTCACATTCCAATATACCAGGGGAAACAGAGCAATGAAAAAGGATGATAAAAAGAAAACATAAAATAAAATGGTAGAAATAATTCACAATACATATAAACGGATTAAATGCTCCTTTTAATTGGCCGAAGTATATTAATTTTTAATTCAACTTTAAATCCAAGACATATACCTAAATAAAGACAACACATAGAGGTTGAAAATAAATGAATGGAAAGCTATACCAGACTTGCAGGTTAAGAATGACAAATAGAACACATAAATTTACTTATGATTCATTTTGAAATCTCGTTAAAATGGCAGCTAATGTTTTTAAGGCCTAAATCTATTTTTTAAAAAAAGACAATGGTAAAAGAAACGTTAGCTATAAAACATTGAAAGCTGTAAAGCAAGTGGATTCTTGGTAATTGACTTAGCAGGTAGTGAGGAAAGCAAGAAAGAACTATGATTTACACTGCAGACTCAAAAGGCTTAGGATTCGGTGGCACCAGGGATCTCTGGAATGGGGTAAAATAATAAAAATTATACTGCAAATAGACAGATTGGCTGAAAGTGTTTAAGAAGCAGTTCCCCAGATCCCCTCATAGGGTTGCTTTGAGGATTTTATGAGTAATATATGTAAAGCACACAGAGAAGTGCCTGGCACGAAGTAAGTGTTCTACATGTGTTTGCTATTATTACTCCAGAGTGGGAAGTTAATAGATAATTCTATTAAAAGATGGAAAGGCAGCAATAGAAGCATACTATAGAGATGGAGGTTAATAATAAAAGAATTGTCTAAAAGAAGTTAAAGTTGTTTCATCTGGGGGAGAGGAACAGGGGTTACTAGTTTTTTATAACAAGCCTCATAAAGTAATAACAAGCACTTGACTATTACCATGATAAAAAATTAAAACTTAAAAGGAAATAGGGAATAAAAGACAGGGAAGCTGGTAGGCATAGTAGCTAATACTAACCAGAAGAAGGCTAGTATAGCAATTCTGTGCTGTTTTGACTCACAACATTTCTAACACCAAATGTGTCAGTTTTTTTTTCTTTTCACACCAACCAACCACTTCTACAGCTCTCCAGACACCAACTTCATGTCCTACAATTCAATGTAATTCTGATTCTAACTACCCAGAGTCAGTGCAGACATCTCAGGTTAAGGGCTCAGTCTCACAATACCGCCCGAATTTCAGATGTCCATCACAAGTCTGTCACCCATACTTCTGACCAACCAGTTCCCACGACTCCCTCCTCAGGTTTGAAAATTTGCTATAATAGCTCACAGAATTCAAGAAAGCACTTTACTTACTATTACTGGTTTATTACAAAGACTACAACTGAGGAACAGCCAAATGGAAATCTATTTGTGCCTACCATATTGTACAATGCAGAACTAATTCCTATTTTAGACAAAATTTTTCATATAATAGAAGAAGAGGAAACACTGTTCACATTATTGAATGAGGCTTTAAAATCCCTGATACCAAACCAGACAAGAATAGTGCAGGAAAAAAAAAATGTGTAGACTAATTTCACTCAAAACAAAAATGGAAACATTCTAAACAAAATACTACATGAAATTCATATGAAAAAGCTAAAGGTTAAGAATATCCAAGACAATTTGAAAACAAGATAAGAACTTGCTCCACCAGATATTAAGATTTATTTTAAAGATCTAGTAATGAGACTGTGTGACATTGGTCCAAAGATAGACAAATAGGCCAAAGAAACAATATGGAGAACATGACAGACATAGTATTGCAAAGCAGAAAGCAAGAGTGTCCTGTTCAAGGAATAATACACAGGTAGATTAAATTATTGTTAGTGGTCTAGTTCTTGGGTTGGGTAATATTCATCATGTTATAAATAAACAAACAAAATTTAAAAAATAAAGAATGCCCCATTCAATCTATGGTGCTAGGACAACTGGATGTCCATAATTAAAAATAGCTGAATTAGACTCTTCCTTTAAACCCTACACAAAATATACTTCAAATGGTTTAAAGAACTAAATATGAGAAATAAAACTTTAAAAAGAAAATATGACTTTTTGGTAGGGTTTCTTAAGCAAAAATTTTAAATAAGATTCCAAAAAGCACAAACCTGTTCACGTCAGGTAAACATTGATACATCTTACCAATTAAAATATAAAACTTCTGATATGGTTTGGCTGTGTCCCCATTCAAATCTCAACTTGAATTGTATCTCCTAGGATTCCCATGCATTGTGGGAGGGACCCTTGCTACCGTCATATAGGAAGTGCCTTTTACCTCCCACCATGATGCTGAGGCCTCCCCAGCCGTGTGGAACTGGAAGTCCAATTAAACCTCTTTTTCTTCCCAGTCTCAGGTATGTATTTATCAGCAGCATGAAAACTGAATAATACAGTAAATTGGTACCAGTAGAGTGGGGCATTGCTGAAAAGATACCCAAAAATGTGAAAGCAACTTTGGAACTGTGTGACAAGCAGAGGTTGGAACAGTTTGGGGGGCTCAGAAGAAGATAGAAAAATCTGGGAAAGTTTGGAACTCCCTAAATACTTGTTGAATAGCTTTGCCCAAAGTGCTCGTAGTGATATGGACAATAAGGTCCAGGCTGAGGTGGTCTCAGATGGAGAGAAGGAGCTTGTTGGGAATTGGAGCAAAGGTGACTCTTGTTATGTTTTAGCAAAGAGACTGGCAGCATTTTGCCCTTGCCCTAGAGATTTGTGGAACTTCAAACTTGAGAAAGATGATTTAGAGTATCTGGCAGAAGAAATTTCTAAGCAGCAAAGCATTCAAGAAGTGACTTGGGTGCTGTTAACAGCATTCAGTTTTACAAGGGAAGCAGAGCATAAAAGTTTGGAAAATTTGTAGCCTGACTATGCGACAGAAAAGAAAAACCCATTTTCTGAGGAGAAATTCAAGCCAGCTGCAGAAATTTGCATAAGTAATGAGGAGCCTAATGTTAATCCCCAAAACCTTGAAGAAAATATCTCCAGGCCATGTCAGAAACTTTCACGGCAGCCCCTCCCATCACAGGCACAGAAGCCCAGGAGTCCCTGTGCCGTGTGCAGCCTAGGATCTTGATGCCCTGTGTCCTAGCCACTCCAGCTGTGTCTGAAAGGGTCCAATGTACAGCTTGGGCCATGGCTTCAGAGGGTGGAAGCCCCAAGCCTTGGCATCTTCCACATGCCTGGATGCCCAGGCAAAAGTTTGCTGCAGCGGCAGGGCCCTCATGGAGAACCTCTGTTAGGGCAATGCAGAAGGGAAATGTGGGATGGGAGCCCCCACACAGAGTCCCTACTGGGGCACTGCCTAGTGGAGCTGTGAGAAGAAGGCCACCGACCCCAGACCCCAGAATGGTAACTCCACCAACAGCTTGCACTGTGTGCCTGGGAAAGCCACAGACACTCAATGCCAGCCTATGAAAGCAGCTGGGAGGGAGGCTGTACCCTGCAAAGCCACAGGGGCGGGGCTGCCCAAGACCATGGGAACCCACCTCTTACATCAGCATCACCTGGATGTGAGACAGGGAGTCAAAGGAGATAATTTCAGAGCTTTAAAATTTGATTGCCCTGCTGGATTTTGAACTTGCATGAGCCTTGTAACCTCTTTGTTTTGGCCAATTTCTCCCATTTGGAATGGCTATATTTACCCAATACCTGTACCCCCATTGTATCTAGGAAGCAACCAACTTGCTTTTGATTTTATAGGCTCATAGGTGGAAGGGACTTGCCTTGTCTCAGATGAAACTTTGGACTGCGGACGTTTGGGTTAATGCTGAAATGAGTTAAGACTTTGGGGGACAGTTGGAAAGGCATGATTGGTTTTGAAACGTGAGGACATGAGATTTGGAGGGGCCAATGTTGGAATCATATGGTTTGGCTGTGCCCCCACTCAAATCTCAACGTGCATAATGTGTCTCAGAATTCCCACGTGTTGTGGGAGGGACCCAGGGGAGGTAATGGAATCATGGGGGCCAGTCTTTCCTGTTCTATTCTCGTGATAGTGAATAAGTCTCATGAGATCTGATGGGTTTATCAGGGGTTTCCACTTTTGCTTCCTCTTCATTTTTCTCTTGCCACCGCCATGTAGGAACTGCCTTTCGCCTCTCTCCATGATTCTAAGGCCTCCCCAGCCATGTGGAACTATAAGTCCACTTAAACCTCTTTTTCTTCCCAGTCTCGAATATGTTTTTATCAGCAGCATGAAAACGGACTAATACGACTTCCATAAAACAGAAAACAGCAAATAAAATATAATTCACAGGCTTGAGAAAAGCTATTTGTCATAATAAAGCTAACAAATGAATAGGTCTGAATACATAGGAATACCCAAAAATCAATTTTTAAAAAGATAGGAACATCCAACAGAAAAATGGACAAAGAATATGAGAGTAAAGTATTACACACCAAAAAAAGAAATGTAAATACTACTAAACATATGAGTAAATGTGCAGCTTTACCAATGATCAGACAAATACAAATGAAAACAATAACAACATAAGATTGGTAACATTTTAAAGTTTGATGATTCCAGGGATCAGTGAGAACATGGAGCAACAGGAACTCTCAAATGCTGCAGATGGGCATGTGAATTTGAACAACTACTTTGAAAGGCAATTTATTGGTATCTATAAAGTTGAAAAATGTGCAAGCCCCCTCAGGCATCAATTACATTTCTAGATAATTCATCTTAATAAACTCTTCTGGTTTATTATGCAGACCAATTTCATTCTCTCATTTTGTCCTATCTTTACCCATCTAGAATAGGTCCAGAGGAGGCTTCAATTCCTGAACTCCAAAACACATCATGGTATATCATCGTGGTTTTCTTATACTAACTATAAAAACAGCTTACCCAAGATTATACTATTGCCCAACAGTAGTTGTTGAAGTTCATTGTGTTTAAAATAGCATTCTTCATTTCCAACACAGATACAAATTCCATTGTAGTAAGAAAGTATTGTGAATAGAAATGATAAAAATGGATATTACCTTTGAGTCCTACTACATTTAGAATAAAATCCAAAACCCTTAACAGGACCTGTAAGATCACTGATATTCTCCCTGGCCTGCCTCTCCAGCATCACATCATTTCACTCTCCCCCAGCTCTCTTCACTCCAGCCACAATGAGTATCACCTAACTTCTTGAACACACCATGCCTCTCCCACCAAAGGGCTCTTGCTGTTACCTCTGCCTGAAAGCTGTCTTCTCTACCTCTTTGTCTTGCTAATTCATGATCTATTTGCAGGTAGCATTTTTTGACAAATAATAAATATTTGATGAATATGTTTTGCCTGACGTAGACTGGCTAAATACGCAAATGATTTGTCTTATTTGCTGTTTGTCTTTAGGAGTTGAGTCCGGTACAATGTCCTTCAAAATCAGGCCACAGATGAGAAGCTGCATTCAATTACAAGGGGATCGGCAATGTGGGAGGACAGATAGGGTGTTATCAGGATGCCAATGGGAATGGGTGCAGAATCAATAAAGTGTGGCACCTTTGAGGAAAATATTCATCACTCCCAAAGCATGACACGAGTAGGAATGTGAAAAGGGATGTTCTGTAAGGCAAAAACCATCTCAAGGATTTTGTCAAAGGACACAGCAGTTCTTTTGGTTTAGGGGTCTTTTCTTTTTTCTGCTGCAAATATCAGAAATGGTGTTTTTCAAACTTGATCTATAGAGCATAAAGCCAAGAGAACCCCTTTGGATCATTTTTGTGTGTGTGTGATATAGCTGTTCAGGTGATGTCATGGTGCAGTCAAAGTGCCTGAGCAAGGGAACTTATAAGGGACAGATTGTCTGCCACCTCTGAGACTAGCCCACCTAAGCATTTGGCCCTGACCAGTCTGGCAGCCCTTGGGCTCTGGTTCTCAGAACAGCACTGTTGTATGTGTCTCCAAGCTTCAAAATTCTCAGACTGGACGGTTTTTCAGGGTTTCACTCTCTACTTGGCCCTGTAGTACTTTAGATTGCAGGATAGAACATGCCTGGCCAGCAGTTTAGGTGGACAGGTAAAGGAGAATAAGACATTCAAATAATATATTTCTAAAGCACTGTGAGGGTCCCGTCTCACCAGCTGGCTGCTCCAGGGTTAGATAGCCTGCATGTTTTGTTGTGGCATGCCAGGTCCTCTCAAGGCATGCTTCAGCCAGCCTAGGTGTCAATAGCAGCTGACTCCTCCTGAGATAACTGATCTCAAATGCAGCCAGTTTCTTGGAGACTTGGCACATGTATCTTGAGTCAAAAAGCTATATGGTGCCTGGATCCATCATCACTTAAACGTGAAGGCAAGAATCTTCCACCCAAAATTCCATGAAGCATCCCTTCCTGTGACCAGGACCCAGGATGAAGTACAACATTTGGGAGTGTTGAGTCTTGCAGCAGGATAAATGTCTATCCATAGATCCATAGGTAGACCTAGGAGGAAATGGTCTACCCACTAGAGTATATGCTCTGCCATCTGGTTTTGCAGCAATTAGGTGAATGGATGGATCAAGTGGCCCAGAACAGTAGCCACAGGAAGTTGTGAACATGGTATCAGATATGCCTCATTATTTGCAGTGAATATCTCTATTCAGGAATCTGCAAGGCCCCAGAAACTCTGGCTATCACTTCACCTGGTGAGCCTTGAAGCTGCCCATAGAGACTGCCAGTCACCCCAGCCCTGCCAGGGTCTGTGGATGGCACTTTGACCATCCATGCCAAGCCAGGCCACCAAACATTGCTTGGCTAAGAATGGAGGTTCAGGTTGCTTTTAAGCAGCAGAAAAAAGCTGGAAGAGAGGTACTACTGACTTCGCCTTTTCTACCAAACAAGGAACTGCACTATGCTCAGCTCCCGTGTAAAATTGTATCCTGACATTTATAGGTGCAGTGGGGTTAAACGGATTTAGAAATGGAGCCACAACATCAATGGGCAAAATGGGAAATATGTTCTTACAAAACTGGCAAAGCCAAATCCAAAGTAGACAGTGCCCTCATGTGGAAGAAAAAATTTTTTTGCGAAAACAAATTCCCACTGTTTTCTGAGTGACCGTAGCTGAGTATTCTTTAGAAATACCCAACAGGTAAGTTAACATTCTACCAATAAGAGCTAGCTGACAGGTAACAAATGATTAACTTTATCATATGCAATTTAAACTCAAGAAATTGTCTGGGGTTCAGCAAAACTAGACAACTTATTTTTAATACAAAGAAGTGTATTAGCCCATTTTTTTGCATTGCTATTAGGAAATTTATAAAGAAAAGAGGTTTAACCGGCTCATGGTTCTGCAGGCTATACAAGCATGGCTCCAGCTTCTGCTTTGCTTCTGGTGTGGGCCTCAGAGAACTTACAACCATAGTGGAAGGTGAAGGGGAGCAGGAGTGTCACATGGCAAGAGAACAGGAGCGAAAAAGAAAAGGCAGAGGTCCCAGATCTTGTAAGAACTAACTGAGCAAGAACTCACTTATCATCAAGGGGATGATGCTAAGCCATTCATGAGGGATTTCCCCCCTGCCTGCCCCCCCAACCATGATACAATCGCCTTCCACTAGGCCCCGCCCACAACATGGGGAATCACATTTCAACATGAGATGTGGAGGGAGCAAACATCCAAACCATATCAGGAAGTAAATATAACATCTAGTTAATAGGAAATGTGTTTTGTCTATCTGCCCCCACTCCCAACCACCCACGAAAGAAAGATTTTTTTTAAGGTTGTTTGAAGGAGTAGCTAATTAATAATCTTCCCCTGAGTACCCACTTATGTCCACTGGGCAGTAAGTCATAACCATTCCCCAGGGGACAGCAACATGGTTTCACAGGCTCACTAGTGATTTTTTTTTTTTTTTTCTGGGAGTGGTAACACCAATGGTATTTGAGTGCACTGGGCCCTGAGTCAGATCTTTGCTCAGTCCCCTGAACACAAAGCACCTGCAAAGGGGATGAGAGAGCATTTCTGAAAAGGGAGGCAAAGCTGGGAGGAAGAGAGAGGAGGATCCGAACTTTCATAGAGCTGGAGTCTTGCTCTGGCCTCTAGCAGCTGTGCAGCCCAGGACATGTGGCAGAGTCCTGCTGGTTAGGTTTGAGTGATAGTATCTGTACCACTACCATGGAAAGTAGCAAGCCCTAAAAATCAGGGCTTTTCTCCCGGAGAGCCAGCTGTTAAATGCTTACCAGCACACTACTGCTTCTGTGATTGACTTTCCCCCTTTTAAGCACTCTCACTCTCCTGTTCCTGCTACTTGCACTCTTCACCAGCCACACTTTCATTCCTTGCACCTGTCCTAACTGCCCTGTCTGGGAGCCCTCTCTGGGCCTCACTTCCTTTCATATCAAGTCTAGATTCCCTGTTCCGTCACACTGCTCTGTTAATTGCACTCTTAACAAACTAGTGTCCCTATTTAAAAATTCCCTAACTATGAATCCATCAAATCTATGCCATTTTCTCCTACCTCATGGCATCGAAGCATTACTGAAGAATATCTCATAGCCCTGAGTGTTGGGGCCATTTAAATCTGTAGTATGCAGCCTCATAGTTTTTTCAGTGCTTCTTAGAAATCTATTTATTGTGCATGGCCAGCTTAGCTCTTTTGAAACTTATCCACTTTCCCAAAGTTAGTTATTTTCTACCACCCTTTCTCACACATATTCTCTACATGTAACCTCACCTACTTTAAGAGAAAACATTAAAATGGAAGTAATAGCTCTCAATATATTAGTGGCCAGCCAAAAAAAGTATTTTTATCCATATCATAGTACCTAACTTTCTCTTATTTCAATTACAGTATTATTCTTGCACCTTTCCTTCTTTCTTCAGAGTCCTTCAATTTCTTAATCTATAAAATATGAATAACAACACTGACCTCATGGGGTGTTTGTGAATACTAAATGAGTTATTACTTAATAAATTGAATACCTATTCGTAATGCTTTTTAAAAATATCTTTATTGACACATAATTCACATACAATTTGCATAATTAAAGTATATAGTTAAATGATTTTTAGTATATTCACAGAGTTGTACAACCATCATCACAATCTAAATTTAGAACATTTTTATCACCCCAAAAAGAAACCCTGTACCCATTAGCAGTCACTCCCCATTCTTCCCTCCCCAAAGCTCCTGGCAACCACAAATCAACTTTCTGCCTCTATAGACTTACCTATTCTGAATATTTCATATAAATGAAATCATGCGCTCTCTGTTCTTTTGTCATTGGCTTCCTTCCCTTAACATGATGTTTTCAAGATTCAACTTGCAAGGATTTTAGAACAGTCTTTGCACATGGGAGGTCTACTTTGAGTTTGCAGTTATTATTTCCTGGGCTATTCTTCCTTGAGGACTAAATTCCAACCTTTTCCATGCTTCTGGGGTTCCAGTATTTACTCTCTGCAGTATTTTTAACTCCTTTTTTTTTACTTTCATCTCTGTCTTTGCATATAAACCCTCTGAAGCCTCTCCAATATCTAATTCTTTCCTATCTTTCTCTCCAGACAACATTAATTTAAAAGCTATCTACTGTTTCTACCACATTTTCCTATTAGCTCTTGATAACTTATCTATCATCTAGTAGTAGAAATATAAGTTGAATGTTCCTTATCCAAAATGCATGGGACCAGAAGATTTTCAAATTTAGATTTTTTTCAGATTTTGGAATACTTGCACATACATAATGAAATATTTTGGGGATAGGTTCCAAGTCTAAACATGAAATTTATTTATGTTTTATACACACATTATACACATAGGCTGATGGTAACTTTACACAATATTTTAAATAATTTTGTGCATGAAACAAAGTTTTGTCTACATTTTTACTGTGCCCCATCACATGAAGTCACGTGTGGAATTTCCCTTTTGTTGAATCATGTTGCCACTTTAAAGATTTTAGATTTTGGATCATTTTGGATTTCAGGTATTTGGACTAGGTATGCTCAACATGTAGTAGTAGGGCTTTTTCTCTTAGAATTACCACTGACTCTCAGAGATAGACCCTCAAATTGGCCATGTTTGTTGCATTAAGTTGAACCATATAAAATGGCCAATATGCAACAATTTTTTGCTTACAACAATGGCAATTTTACATCACTCAATCTGTCAATTCCCTCCAGTCAAATACTACTACAAATGCACCTGCAATTGTGGAACTTGGGTTTACTAATCCTGGGCTCTCTCAGTAGGAAGGTTTTAGGATTTGAGTTTGTCTTAGATGATTGACAGTGGGTGTTAAGGATGCAGGAATTTGCTCCAAATTGGATGCTATCAGAAAACAGAAGCAATTATTTTTCTCAATCCCCTGCCAAAGGAAGATGATATTGTTGATATCCAGATTTTAACCATTGCTGAGATTTTGCTAATCAAGATCAGAAAGTTGTTGATATGGTTTGGATCTCTGTCTCCACCCAGATCTCATGTTGAATTGTAATCCCCAGTGTTGGAGGTGGGGCCTGGTGGGAGGTGATTGGATCACGGGAGTGGATTTCCACCTTTGTACTGTCATGGCAATAATGATTGAGTTCTCGTGAGATCTGGTCATTTAAAAGTGTGTGGCATCTCCCCCATCTCTCTCTTGCTCCTACTATGGCCATGTGAGCTGATCTGTGTGCTTCCCCTTCACTTGAGGGGTTTCAAGTTTCCTGAGGCCTCCCCAGAAGCCACCCAGATGCCACCATCATGCTTCCTATACAGCCTGCTGAACCATGAGCCAATTAAACCTCTTTTTAAATTGCCCAATCTCAGGTATGTCTTTAAACAGTGCTGGAATGGACTAGTACAGTCGTTCAGAGAACAGAGTCCATATTGGATTAGGGTTAACTCCTCCTTCTGTCATAGGATGAATTGAATCATCTTACATGACAATGGCTATGCAGTCATATTTAGATCTCTGAATAGGATATATTGGCCAACTGCAAAAAAGTAATAACCTAAAAAATATGATTACTTATTCACCTTCACAATAAGTCTCAAAGACAGAAGCCTAGAATATAAAATAAGGGTGATGAAAATATATCCCAGAATTCACCTGGATCTGTTTTAGAGAGGTAGATGTTTATTTTAGCTTAGACATGGACTATTCTACTTGTCCTCTAACATATATAACCACATCAAGAAGTGATCTATTATAGTAAATTTTTCCTTGGATTGTTAAGAATAATTCAAAGGCTATGTAACTATTCATGATAACTTCAGTGAATAAATTTAAATTTAAATGGCTTTATCAGGCTTCTAAAGAAGAAGTTGTGTAATTTTTAAGTTTTTCTAGATTCAAAGACAAGTTTTTGGCATCCTTCTCCAAAAGTGTTTTTGTTTGTTTTTTTACTGTGGGAGTTATAGCTCATGTAGTATACATAAAGAGGGAGTTAACTTTTCCTACATGGAATTTTTCCAAATATCCTGTATTTGCTGCTTTTTAAAATTTTTTTTTTTAATTCTGGGGTACATGTGCAGGATGTGCAGGTTTGTAACATAGGTAGTTGTGTGTCACAGTGGTTTGCTGCCCCTATCAACTCATCACCTAGGTATTAAGCCCAGCATGTGTTAGCTATTTTTCCTAATACTCTTCCTTCCCCCACCCCACCCCTGGACAGGCCCCAGTGTGTGTGGTTCCCCTCCCTGTCTCCATGTGATCTCATTTTTCTGCTCCCACTTATGAGTGAGAACATGTGGTGTTTGGTTTTCTGTTCTTGCCTTAGTTTACTAAAGGTAATGGCTTCCAGCTTCATCCACGTCCCTGCAAATGACATGATCTCATTCCTTTTATGGCTGCCTAGTATTCCATGGTGTATATGTACCACATTTTATTTATCCAGTTTATCATTGATGGGCATTTATGTTGATTCCACGTCCTTGCTATTGTGAATAGTGTTGTAATGAACACTGGCATACATGTATCTTTGTAATAAAATGATTTATATTCCATTGGCACCGGGTGCTGTGGCTCACGTCTGCAATCGAGGCAGGCAGATCACGAGGTCAGGAGTTTGAGACCAGCTGGCCAACATGGTGAAACTCCATCTCTACTAAGAATACAAAAATTAGCTGGAAGTGGTGGCACATGCCTGTAATCCCAGTTACTCAGGAGGCTGAAGCAGGAGAATCACTTGAACCTCGGAGATGGAGGTTGCAGTGAGCCGAGACTGTGCCACTGCACTCCCACCTGAGCGACAGGGAATGTGTGAAAAAAAAAAAAAAAAAAAAAAAGAATGATTTATATTTCTTTGGGTATATTCCGATATGAGGGCGGGGGCGTGGAGCCAAAGCGGGTGGAGCCAAGATAGCCGAATAGAGGCATCTCTGCTCTGCAGCTCCTACCGAGAAGGACGGAAACTGCCAGTGAACTCTGCATCTTCAATTGAGGTACCAAAGCTCTCTTATTGGGACTGACTAGGTGGCGGGCGTGACCCACGGAGAGCAAGCAAAAACAGGGTGGAACAAGACCCCACCTGGGAGCTGCAGGCAGCCAAGGGAGCTCCCTCCCCCAGCCAAGGGAGATGGTGAGGGACTGTGCTTCCCCTCCCTGAAAACCAGGCTTTCCTCACGGATCTTGGCCTCTTTTTGGAGGTTCCTGGGCATTCTTTTCAAGGAAACATGATCTGCTGGAACTTTTAAAATATCAAAAAATCTCTAACAATTATACTGCATATACAGGTTAAGTTAGTGTGTGGCAGGCAAGTATAAGCCTTGTGTTCACATAGGTAGTACTCTAGAAAGTACAGATTCTATTGAGAGTGTAAGTACAATTTAGAACAATAGAAGAAGGCTGATGTTTTGTCCCTCAAATTGGGCAGATTCCTTAGAAGAAGTTAAATATTTCCTGCAAAGCTGATTGGTGTGTCTGTGAAGAGAACAAACTGACTATTGTGAGAAGAATGGTATTAGTTCTCTTTTCTAAAAGGCTGTTTTGCTGATACAGCTGTAACAACTTTAGCAAAAATATTTTGCTAATGGGAGGCCAAAGTTTAATTTGTATAGGACTCAGTAAAGGTTGTCATTAATGATGTGAAGGAAATTTAAACTATGGAAGGTCCTATAAATAATCTACTTTTTGAAGTGTTGGAAGGAATAGTTATTAAATTTTGTCAGCAAACAATTAAATTCCTAGCCATAGCTAAAAACACATCGGGAAGTTTTGTTTTTTCTTAAATAGCCAAAGATTATGTAGAGTCAAAAGTAATAGAATTATGATAAGGAAGATCATATTGAAAATTCTTTTAATTAGTTCATAAAAGGTACAAAAATATAATAATGGTTTATATTAATAGTAAGGGAAAAGCAAATGGGTGATGAAGAATCAGAAATTAATCTTGTCTGTTGACTTGGGTAGAAGCTGCTTTTTCTGTAGTCATCAACATGTTCTGTCTCCTTGTGTGTAAACCATTTATTTCTCTAGTCAGAGGCTTCTGTACATAACAATCCTAAATTTAGGGTCTCTGAATGGAGTGGCCATACAATAATCACTAAAAAAAAATGTGTTGGTTGTTTCTTACGTTGGGATCAACACCTTGGAGTTTTACTGGTATATCAGTTGTTAACATTACCAGGTAAGACCTAGTCTATCAAAGTTCAAAGTCAATTTTTCCCTAATTCCTTCTTTAGAAGACTAAATATCCGGGTTTCTGATCATGGAGAGTCCACTTAGGAGGATGTTTTAGAAATACAGCTTGTTAGTGATAAAGCTGTAGGCATCATCTGAATCCCTGGTAATGGTCAGTCATACCTGCTTGTAATAGCTTAGAATCTAGGCTTGGAAATAATGCCCCAATGCATAAGGCAAATCTGTTTTTAACTCAGAGGGAGAAAACCTGTGGTTCCTAGAGAGAACTGATCTTATTTTCATATAGGTTAATTGTAGTGATTTGGGACCTGGGTATTTGATGTTCCTTCAAGCTTTGATAGTTATAGTTTAGAACTGCATTCCCTGCATTCTTTTCATTTTTCCTGAAGTTTGTAGATCATAAGGTAATAGAGATTCTGAGTAAAATGTAAAGCTAGAATGGAATAGAGTGAGACTCAGCAGCACTTCTGCCCACTATGAAAACTAAGAAGTTGAGAGAGTCAGTTGGCAGAGAGATGAATAACGCAGAGATGCAAGGACAAGAAATGGAAAAAGTCCAATTTCCAGTTTCAGTCCTACCCAATATCTGCATTCTTAGTCACAAGACACTCTGTATTCTTATAATAATTCATCCTTTTAAAAAAGTATTGTTATGTTTAAGTAGTTTGCATTGATTTATGGTATTTGCTCACATTGATCAAAGTTGGGATAACATGATTATCAAATAGAAATAATAACTGCCATGATTCAAAATGCATCTAATATTTTTAAAGCACAAGTGCATATAAAACTTTTGAGAAATACTAACTGGCCATTATTACAGGATGCTATGAAGCACTTTATTATTTTGAAAATTGTTAGATAAAAGGAAAGGAATAAACATTTATCCTCTCTTTCCTACATAAATGATACCACTGAGTGACTCAATATTAGATGAGATAATTCTCTTTTAAAAAGTTTCCAGGGGCCAGCGCTGTGGCTCACATCTGTAATCCTAGTGCTTTGGGAGCCTGAGGTGGGAGGATTGTGTGGGGCTACAAAACAAGACTCAATTTCTACATGAAGAAAAAAAAAGAAATTTAGCGAGTCATGGTGGCATGCACCTGAAGCCCCAGCTACTTGGGAGGTTCAGGTAGAAGAAGAATTGCTTGAGCCCAGGAGTTCAAGGCTGCAGTGAGCTATGGTAACACCACTGCACTCCATTTGGGTGACAAAGTGAGACTCTGTCTCTACAAAAATAAAAAATAAAAAAGGAATGATAGAATGAGAATATCACCATTTTTCAAGCCCTAATGAATTATTAGATCTCGATATTAAGTGTTAGTGGCAGCTAACATCATATATAGATGCACACATAAAGAGACAACTAGATATTATGGGCATCTAGATGGAAGAAAATAACCCTTCCTATGAGGTATTCTTGCCATAAAAGTTGAACCTGAATCTGTGCAAGCCTCTACTTAAAGAAAATATAGGAGACAGAGAAGCATGTTAGAAATGACATCATACAAATTACATCAGCCAAAATAAGACTGGAATAAGTCTTTAGCTTTTTTTTTTTTTTAACAGATGTATTGCAAGAATGCAAGTGGGGAAAGCAAGAGCAAGAGTGAAAAGATTATTATGGATAAAAAAAGCTTGAAAGATATACCAACTAATCCCAATTTGGGGGCCTTGTTTAGATCCTGATTCAAGCAAAAGGTAAAAAATTATATGATTATAAGATAATCAGAAATTTGAACACTAATTAAGTATTTTATGATATTAAAGGTTATTGCTAGTTGTTTTTTAAGTGTGATAATTGTATTGTGATTACATTTTTTTAAATATTCTTATGTTTAAAAGATGCCTGAAATATTCATGGATGAAACATTATGTCTGTCATTTATTTCAAAATAATGTGTGAGGAGAGAAGTGGATGGGAGTACAGATAAAACAAATTGTTCATAGATGAAAATTGTCAAAGCTGAATGATGAAATCTCATTAAACTGTTCTTTTTTTACTTAGTATATATGTTTTGAAGATTTCCATAATATAATTTTAACTAAACCAGATCATTTGGATATCCATATTAAAAAAGTAAAATTTGACTGACATCTCACTTCTTACAAAAAAAATTGTAGGTATATTATATATTTATAACAGAGATTATCTTCTTATCCTGGGGTAGAGAAAAATTACTCAAATGGGACACATAAAGCACAAATGGTAAAGAAAGGTTAAATAGATCTTATTATATTAGCATTAAACATTTAAGAATTTCTCTTTACCAAAAACAATCATTAATAGAGTGAAAAAGCAAACCACAACTGGGAGAATATATTTGCAAAACAGCTGTCAGTTAAATACAAAATACATACAGGAGAGCTATGCACCATTAAGAAAAAACAGACAACTCAACAGAAAAATGAGCAAGAGACTTGAACAGGCAATTCAGAAAAGAAGAACTCCAGATAGCCTAATATGTACAGTATATATACATATATATTTATGTATGTATATGTTTTCATATACACATATACAGTATGTATACTGTATATATTTATGTATATGTGTATTCACATATATGTAATGAAAAAGGGTTTATCCTCATTAGTAATCAAGGAAATTCATATTCAAAGAATAAGGACATACACCCAGATGGCTAAAACAAAGGCAGCTAACAATACCAAGTGTTAGCAAGTATGAGGAGCCATGGAAACTTTAATACACTGCTGATGAGAATGTAAATTTAGGCAATTACTACTTTGGGAACTGATATTTTCCAGTGAAGTTGAAGATATGCATACCCTATGACCCAATGATTCCATTCTTAGCTTTATACCCAACTGAATTGTGTGCCCATGACCCGAAGAGACACTTGTATCACAAGTGTTTTAATAACATTATTTGTAATATAACAAAAAAATCAAAATAACCAAATGTCAGCTGAGCGTGGTGGCTCACACCTGTAATCCCAGCACTTTGGAAGGCTGAGGCAGGTGGATCTCCTGAGGTCAGGAGTTTGAGACCAGCCTAACCAATATGGTGAAACCCCATCTCTACTAAAAATACAAAAATTAGCCAGGCATGGTGGCGCGCACCTAATCCCAGCTACTCAGGAGGCTGAGACAGGAGAATCGCTTGAACCCTGGGAGGCAGAGGTTGCAGTGAGCTGAGATCATGCCACTGCACTCCAGCCTGGGCAACAGAGCAAGACTCCATCTGAAAAAAAAAAAATAACCAAATGTCAACGATATTAGGATAGATAAGCTGTGGCATATCTATACAATGGACTGTTACACAGCAATAATAGTAGACTACAGTTACACAGAAGAACAATGTGGAATTATAATACAAACACATATTAAACCAAAAAAAGCCAAGCACAAAACAATACAGATGGTATGATCTCAAAAGTTCAAAAACAGACAAAGCTACATCATAGTGTTTGAGTATGTGTGCTTGCAGTAAAACTGTATTTTTAAAAAAGCAAGGAAGTGATTACTGTAAAAGTCAGAACAATGATTACTTCTGGGGACAGGGAGGGTGAAATGATTGAAAAGGGGAACAAAAGAGAGTGCTGGGATGCTAGCAATCTTCTATTTCTCAACTTTGTTGGTGGCTGTGGACGGATTTGCTTTATGATAAGTTCTTGAACTGTACATGTTTGTTTTGTGCATTTTTCTGGATGTGTGTTACATTTCATATTGAGTGAAAGGTTTTTCATTCAGTACCTCAAATGAGAAACCCTAGTGGAGGCATTGAAAAGAAGCCTGGATTTGTTAGAAAGCTGATTGGTTGGAATAGAAGGAAAACTCTAGAATTTTTCCTAGATCTCAAAGGCAAGGGATTTAAAATGAAGAAAGGCACTCATAACCACCCTCTAAACTGACCTTTTTTGACATTGTTTCCTCTTAATGCCTATAAATTGCCATGTATTTTGACCTTAACTTGATCTCCATTGCATGAATAGCTTGTGGTTGGTTAGCACAGTATGATTTATTTCACATGACTCCTTTTACCTTGACCTCCTTACAAGACCTAACTGAAAATCACCCATGCCATCTTAGTTATTGTGAGTAGTGCTGCAGTGAACACTGGAGTGCAATTATCTTTTAGAGGTCCTGATTTCAATTCTGTTGAATAAATGCCCAGAAATGAGACTGCTGGATCACATGGTAGTTCTACTTTTAATTTTTTGAGGAATCTTCATATTGTTTTCCATAATAGCAGTACTGTTTTGTCAAGTGAAGGATGAACAGATAAGGGAAATGTGTTGTATAGAGAGAAGGGAATATTATTCATCCTTAAAAAATAAAGAAATCTTGCAATATGCAACAACATGAATTAACCTTGAGGACATTATGCTAAGTGAAATAAGCCACCAAGAAGGAAAAACACTGTGTGTTTCCACTTACATGGGGTATCTAAAATATTCAGACTCATAAAATCAGAGAGTAGAATTGTGGTTTCTGCGGGCTGGGGAAAGAGGAAAATGACAAATCACTAATCAACTGATATAAAGTATCAATTGTACAAGATAAGTAAGTTCTGGAGACCTACTGTACAACATTGTCCTTATAGTTGGCAATATTGTATCTTACACTTGAAAATGTGTTAAGAGGATAGACCTCACATTAAGTGTTCTTACCACAGTAAAACACATTTTTTTCAAAAATCGCCCAGCTGGCCGGGTGCGGTGGCTCACGCCTGTAATCCCAGCACTTTGGGAGGCTGAGGTGGGTGGATCACAAGGTCAGGAGATCGAGATCATCCTGGCTAACAAGGTGAAACCCCGTCTCTACTAAAAATACAAAAAATTAGCCGGGCGCAGTGGCGGGCGCCTGTGGTCCCAGCTACTTGGGAGGTTGAGGCAGGAGAATGGCGTGAACCTGGGAGGCGGAGCTTGCAGTGAGCCGAGATTGCGCCACTGCAGTCCGGCCTGGGCAACAGAGCGAGACTCCGTTTCAAAACAAAAACAAAAACAAAAACAAAATCGCCCAGCCTAGGTCCTAAAACTCTGTAAATACCCTGCCTTATTCTTTCATTTTCAGATACTTATAAGATTCTGTCAAGGTGGTGTTCTCTCTTACTGTAGTTAATCTTATAAACTTGACTTTGGTTGATCAATAGGTTTTTCTGATGGTCCTTGGGGTATCTGACAGTTAATCAATAGATTAGTTCAGGCACATAAGAGTGACAGCTCAAAGACATCTATTCATTCTGAAAATTAGGACCTAAAATTGAGAAAATTCTCAATACTTGGGATTACAGGATATCATAAAGTATTTCCAATAAACCAGATCCTAGGGCTAATGTGGGTTCCTCACACCTGACCTTTGGAACAGGACCCCATGTGTTTCATGACCTTCTGGTCCCAGCGCAGGGCTCCTATCATAGTAAGTGCTTTAAAAAATAGATGCTGAAAAAATGAAAGCACAATTAGTTTCATATTTGTATGAATGTGTTTCCATAGTAATTTTTTAATTTAAAAAATGACTTATAAACATGACTTCACAAAATTTTGTCCTCTTAGAAAGTTTTAAAGAACCTGGCTTAAAATGAAAATATATTCATTACTCAGCTCTATAGGAGGCAATTTCCATGAGATTATTTGATACAATCCGTTTATAAGGAGCGCATTTCTCACTAGAGGGAGCTCAGAATCCACCATTAAATGGCAAGACACGCTGAATAAAATGTCACTTCAATTTAGGGAGAAAAGTCTGTTTGGGTAAATATGACACTGATTTCCAGAAGTTGGGAATTTTTAGTATGCCAATTTTTCCCATTGTTAACCTCTGCAATTCTAAATGACATAAAAGGGAAATAATACAAACTCTCATAATGATCAGCCAATTAATTAACAAGCTAATATTGTAAATAAACACAGAGTAGGGCAAATAAAAAGATATGGCATTATCTCTACCTGCTTGATGAAGGATGGTGGTAAAAATCCTAGTATTCATGAAAATGAGAAATTATATAAGGCAGTGGTAAATATGAGTATCGGGAAAAGCTGTTTGGAGAAATACAGTTTTGCTCTTTGCCTTTTTCCTGTGCCCATAGGTAACTCCGTGGAGCATCTTCTACTTTAAAGTTGCACCTTCTTGGGTACATTTGGGTACATTTGGGGAAAGGGGCTATCTCACAGCCACTCCTAAGCCAGCGTGTTCAGTAGCCTGCTTCTCTCCTATCATCCACTCCATCTCCTTTGACACCCTCAGCTCAGAATCGTGGAGCCACCAACTTTTCCTCATCCACCACCTGACCTCAGCTGCCAACTCTTTCAATCTCAACAGCAATGTTAAGATTGTATTTGGAGGCTGGGCACGGTGGCTCATGCCTGTAACCCCAGCACTTTTGGAGGCTGAGGCAGGCGGATCACCTGAGGTCAGCAGTTTGAGACCATCCTGGCCAACATGGCAAAACCCTGTCTCTACTTAAAATACAAAAATTAGCAGGGCGTGATGGCGGACATCTGTAATCCCAGCTACTCAGGAGGCTGACGCAGGAGAATCGCTTGAACATAGGAGGCAGAGGTAGCAGTGAGCTGAGATCGCGCTACTGCACTCGAACTTCTCACTGACCCTCATTCCTCTCAGATTCCAGAATACAACCATCCCCCACCCTCCACCTCAGATTCTGAAGTTTTTCTCTACCCTTTGAAATTCTTCACACCTCTCTTTACCCTAGAGTTCCAAAATCTACCATGCATGTATGTCCCAAATATTATATAGGACATATTTATACTAAAAAGCTACTCCTGTTTTATCTGAATTTCAAGTTTTACCAGGTATTCTATATTTTTTCTAAATCTGGCAACTATCCCTCAGAGTCATCGCTCTGCTTTCCCTGGGGACAGAGGAGAAAACTCAGGATTCCTCCCCCTTTATTAAATAAGTTATCTTTATTTCATCCTCTCCCACCAAGGCAACACCCAGAGAAAATAATTTTTTCTCACTTCTTTCCCTTAGAACAAATATTTGATTTCTGTTTTAAATAGCAGAGTTTTTTCTATCTCCATCATATATCACCTATCTCTTAACATGTTTGCATTTAACAAGTTAGAGTGACTTGTTTTCCAGTTTTATTTTCGTGAGTGAACACAGATGTTTCAGAATTGCCTCATCCAACCATTTAGTTCATTGTGTTCATGTCAGTTGTGCACTAAACACTATACTAGGTATAGGATATCAAAATGAGTAAAAGAAGGGCTCTGTCTGGGGAGGCAGTGTCTTTTAAAATGGGAAAGTAAACAATGAGTCCACATTAGCAGATGGCTCTGAACTCAGCTGAGAACAGTAAACTCTGCCTAGCGTTTTCACATTTTGGTTTAACATCGTTTGTGAGTTAGTGACTTTTGAAGGGAAAGAACAGCCTTCTAGAACACCAACGTCACACTTAGATTGTCCTTAAATAAACTGCTCCCTTTTAAGCAACACTGGGAGTGAATTCTGTCCTGCTGACCCCCTTTCCAATTGCAACAAACACCTAAAATGACTTTGGAAGCTGGCAGAGAACCCTTTTTGAGGAGGTGCAGACAGATATCCCCTTATGGTGAACAACTTCTACACTTAAATAACCTTACTCACTTTGAATAGATTCTTATTAGTTTTCCTTTTGGGGGGCTATTTAGGTTTCTAAATTTTGAGGTACCTAATATTTACATGCTGTTACAATCTGATATGAAGTTCATCAATGATTAAGTTATTTGGACGATTTTTTAAGACTTCTTTTTCTTTTTTTTTTTTTTTTTTAGGAGATGGAGTCTCACTCTGTCACCAGGCTGGAGTGCAGTGGTGCAGTCTCGGCTCACTGCAACCTCCGCCTCCTGGGTTCAAGTGATTCTTCTGCTTCAGCCTCCCAAGTAGCTGGGATTACAGGCATGGGCCACCATGCCCGGCTAATTTTTGTATTTTTAGTAGAGATGGGGTTTCACCATGTTGGTCATGCTGGTCTTGAACTCCTGACCTCGTGATCCGCCCACCTCGGCCTCCCAAAGTGCTGGGATTACTGGCATGAGCCACTGCGCCCAGCCTTCTTAAGGGTGATTAATACTTAGTATCTGCTCTAGGACCTTGCTATTTAGAGTGATCCTCAGACAAGTATCCTTGCCTTCACCTGGGAGCTTGCTAGAAATGAAGACTCTTGGTTCCTACACAGAGCAGCTCAATCAGTATCTATATGTCCACACTATTTCCATGTGCTTTGAAGAACATTAGATTTGATGAGCATTAGTCTAGCGCTTAGCATGGTGCCTGTGCTAGTAGGTGTATAATAAACACTGACTGAATTGTACGATATATTAATATGTTTCCTTAAGAGTGCATAACGGAACACTGAATTTCTCTCCAATTACAATCACGATCATCTTCCTCATTCTCCTCACTGTTTCAAAATGCTAGTCTTAGCTGGGCATTGGGGTATGCGCGTGTAGTCCCAGATCCTCAGGAGGCTAAGGTGGGAGGATCACTGAGCCCAGTAGGTCAAGGCCACAGTGAGCTGTATTTGCACCATCGCACTGGGTGGCAGAGCAAGACTCTGTCCATAAAATTAACTAAGCTAAAAATTATAGTCTCCTGTTTGGTTTAGCATTAACTACTGTATAGTGTAATTTGGAAAGATGTCCTCCTCTGCTGAGGGAGTATAGAGCAGTATCCACGGCAGAACTTGGGAATTCTGCATGGAAAGATGGCATCTGAAAAGCACTGGACCGAACGCAACCCACGTCTCCATCTCCAGTCTTTAAAGTTTATTCTAACCACAAGGAGCACTTGGTCCATGATAGGAAGCTGTTCTTTCAGATGCCACAAGTATCTCTATTCTCCAGAAATATCCTTTTCACACCATTTGCCAATTTTCCAAAAAAAAAAAAAAGTAGTTCTCTAATTTTACCTGGATTTAAAAAGAGAAGCCTCTCTTTATAATAAGACATTAATAACTTGTGAATAACTGATAATACTGTATCATATAATTTCCCAAATTTACATCAAGGAGTTTCAGTTTATTGAGAAAAGCCAAGAAAAAAAGACAAAGCCAAGAAAAAAGAATTCTGGGGCTAGATCAATCAGAGAAACTTTGCCTCTTCTCGATTCCTTTGGTGACATATAGTCAGTGATACAATGGTAAATGTTTAATGACTGGATATCTGGGAGAAACACCTGGACTTCTAAGGTCTTCCAATTTATATGGTATAAGTAGTCCCTTTATGGCTGATTTCAAGGTGCCAATATTGTGTCCGGAATTGGTGGGTTCTTGGTCTCACTGACTTCACGAATGAAGCTGCGGACCCTCGCGGTGAGTGTTACAGCTCTTAAGGTGGCGCGTCTGGAGTCTGTCCCTTCTGATGTTCAGATGTGTTTGGAGTTTTTTCCTTCTGGTGGGTTCATGGTCTCGCTGGGCTCAGGAGTGAAGCTGCAGATCTTCGCGGTGAGTGTTACAGCTCATAAAAGCCGCATGGACCCAAAGAGTCAGCAGTAGCAAGATTTATTGCAAAGAGCGAAAGAACAAAGCTTCCACAGTGTGGAAGAGGACCCCAGCGGGTTGCCACTGCTGGCTGAGGCAGCCTGCTTTTATTCTCTTATCTGGCCCCACCCACATCCTGCTGATTGGTAGAGCCCAGCAGCCTGTTTTGACAGGGCCGTGATTGGTGCGTTTACAATCCCTGAGCTAGATACAAAAGTTCTCCACCTCCCCATCAGATTAGTTAGATACAGAGTTTCCACACACAGGTTCTCCAAGGCCTCCCCAGAGCAGCTAGATACAGAGTGTCTATTGGTGCACTCACAAACCTTGAGCTAAACACAGGGTGCTGATTGGTGTGTTTACAAACCTTGAGCTAGATACAGAGTGCTGATTGGTGTTTTTACAATCCCTGAGCTAGACATAAAGGTTCTCCAAGGCCCCACCAGAGCAGCTAGATACAGAGTGTCGATTGGTGCACTCACAAACCTTGAGCTAAACACAGGGTGCTGATTGGTGTATTTACAATCCCTGAGCTAGACATAAAGACTCTCTATGTCCCCATCAGACTCAGGACCCCAGCTGGCTTCACCTAGTGGATCCTGCACCGGGGCTGCAGGTGGAGCTGCCTGCCAGTCCGCGCCGTGCGCTCGCACTCCTCAGCCATTGGGTGGTTGATGGGACTGGGCGCCGTGGAGCAGGGGGTGGTGCTCGTCGGGGATGCTCGGGTGGCACAGGAGCCCATGGAGTGGATGGGAGGCTCAGGCATGGCGGGCTGCAGGTCCCGAGCCCTGCCCCGCGGGAAGGCAGCTAAGGCCCGGCGAGAAATCGAGCACAGCGCCGGTGGGCCGGCACTGCTAGGGGACCCAGTACACCCTCTGTAGCCACTGGCCCGGGTGCCAAGTCCCTCACTGCCCGGGGCTGGCAGGGCCGGCCGGCTGCTCCGAGTGCAGGCCCGCCAAGCCCATGCCCACCCGGAACTCCAGCTGGCCCACTGTCACCTCTCAATATGACGCCACTAAACATGGAGTTGATAACAGGTGTGCAGTAGCTCAACATTATATAGTATTTCTACCATACAGATACAGTAGTAGACAGAGCTTGATGAATATAGAACAAATTTGCCTCAGACAATAGCTTTTTGTTTTTAGATAGTTTCTTTAAGGGTGAAAACATTTAACCAGGCTCTCTTGAAGCCCTGCTGCCTGGGGGAAGTCATTTGATTTTTGCTAGTCTGTATGCATTGTTTATGTACAGACTTTATGGTTTTGTTCTCAAAGGCATCTCCTCCTACCCCGAGCCTCACACTACTGGGGTTTCGTTTGTTTTAAATCTTGGTTTGAGGGGGCACTCTCTCCAGAAAGTAAAAGACAACGGATCTGGCTCCAGTCCAGGACGGAAAGCATAACGCTTGATTTCTGGATGGGGTTTGCACAAGGACAGCACGTGAGTTCTGCTCTCCGTGGGACTCAGACCGGATAGGCCGTGAAAATCTCTAAGGTGTCAGTCCACGCAACCTAACCTGGCAAAGGGAATGCTTTGCAAACTCTCCAGACTCAGGCCCCAGAACAGAACTCGGCCTACCAGATCCAGGGAGGCAAAGCACGCAGGCACAGACAGAGTAGCGGGCAGCAGAAGGCAGGCGGGACGGGCGCGCGCACTCGGCGGCCAGGCGAGGCGGGAGCGCGCCCTGGGGGGCGGGCACTGAAGCTGCTGCTTGCGGTTCAGCGGGTCCTAGGGCGCCGGGCGCTCGGGCCTCGGCCATGGCTCACAGGCCGAAAAGGACTTTTCGGCAGCGCGCGGCCGATTCCAGCGACAGCGATGGCGCCGAGGAGTCGCCTGCTGAGCCTGGGGCGCCGAGGGAACTTCCGGTCCCGGGTTCTGCGGAGGAAGGGCCGCTCTCTGGAGGAGGCCGCGCGCAGGTGGCGGGACGGCCCCACCGGGTTCGGGGCCCTCGTGGCCGGGGCCGGGTCTGGGCGAGCTCCCGGCGCGCCACGAAAGCGGCTCCCCGCGCGGACGAAGGCTCAGGTGTCCAGGGAGACGCGGGGAAGCGGGGAGGTGACGGCACAGGGCGGGAAGGGGCCGCGGGGTCTCTGGATCCTTCTCTGGGGGTTCTATAACTTGCTGCCGACCACAAGCCATGCTGAGTCTAAGTCCAGAAGGTAGTGAGCGAGAAAACAGCTCGAGCACTTGCCCGCTATCTGCATCTACCTTTTGGACTCCTTGGGGGAGATAAAACAATCGTGTACAGTTGGGAGGCTCTTCGTTTTCACCATCAGATGACTCCACCAGTTATAACTAACACAGTTATCAAAGTTTATGAAGAACCTAAGCTGTCACAACAGAGTTCAATACTTTCTAATACTATTAAGGAGGCAGAAGTTATATGTACCTTTTAGACACTTGACCAACTTACCTTTCTTGAAAACAGCCAGAATAGTACAAGAGTCTAGGTTTTGGGACATTCCCCTTTGCTTATTTTCTTTTTTCACCAGTTATTTGCAAAAACTAATAGTAATATATACAACACAAAGAAGCATGATAGAGATTCATGACACTGTAGATTGTACCAGTAATGGTGTTAGATATAGTGTCGTCATTTTGAAGTACCTTTGAGTTCTTAAATACAGGTGTAAGGCAGCATAAAATCGTTTAAATAAAATGTGCTGCTCTGAGTTGGAATTGTAGCTTAATGAGGAATACGGTTTTTGATTAGTCTTGAGATCTAAAATCTTCCTATTATTTTTTATTCTCATTAAAGTGATTTTTATTAATTTATTGAGAAGTAAAAATTGTATATACTTACGGTGTACAACGTGATGTTTGAAATGTGTCTACAGTGACTAAATGGAGCTAATTAACATTTGCTTTACCTTAGGTACTTACTTTTTTTTGTGGTGAGAACACTTACTATCTACTCTTACTAATTTTCAAGTATGCAATGCATTGTTATTAATTTTAGTCACCGTGTTGTAGAATAGAATTCCTCTTGTTTAATTAAAATGTGTGCCCTTTGACCAGTATCTCCCCAACTACCCTCAACCTCAGTCCCTTCTAACCACTACTCGACTCTGCTTCTGTGATTTCTGATTTCCACTTTTTTAGATTACACATGTGAGATCATGTGGTGTTTGTCTCTCTGTGCCTGTCTTATTTCATGTAACATAATGTCCTCCAGGTTTATGATCTTCGTGATTTCTTGGTCTTTCTTGTGACCTTCTATTTGTCTAAAGTTTTCATGACCTTTTATATTTGTTTTCTGGTTAAACTTTGTAGATGAAAGTTGAAGTCAGGAGTTCCTTTTCTCTTGCCTTCTAGAATACTGGTTCTCAAACTCTTTGGGATTTGGACCTCTTTTAGACTCTTAGAAATGATTAAGGATTCCAAAGAGCTTTTGTTTCAGTAGGTTATACCTATCAATATTTATCACACTAAAAATAAAATTTATTAATTCACTTAAAATCTATTACATGTAAGGATAAGTAAGATTTTTGTGAAAAGTATTACCCCAAAAAAGGAAGAGTAGCATTGTTTTCAATTTACAGATCTCTTTAATGTCTGGCAAAATATTAATAGAAGACAGATGAATTGTCATAGGTGTTTCTGCTTTTAATCTGTTGTGCTATTTTGTTTTGGTTGAAGTATTTGAAGAAAATACAGCCTCTGACAGATACATGGTTAAGACGAGTACTTAATAGCCTTTTTAGATCATTGAGGGTGTTGTGCTTTAATATAACACAGCTCAACAAGTAATAAACTAATCCTTAAAAGTTAGTTGCGGGCCAGGCGCAGTGGCTCACACCTGTAATCCCAGCACTTTGGGAGGCCAAGGCAGGCGTATCAAGAGATCAGGAGTTCGAGCCCAGCCTGGCCAACGTGGTGAAACCCCATCTCTACTAAAAATACAAAAATTAGCCAGGCATGGTGGTGGGTGCCTGTAATCCCAGCTACTCAGGAGGCTGAGGCAGAGAATCACTTGAACCTGGGAGGCAGAGGTTGCAGTGAGCTGAGATTGTGCCACTACACTCTAGCCTGGGTGACAGAGTGAGACTCTTATCTCAAAAAAAAAAAAAAAAAAAAAAAAGTTGCCAAATGGAATCTTAAACCATATGATTAAATTTGGGGTGCTCTTACCTTAAAACTCTGTTCTGTTTTGTACTTTGGATCTTTTACTCATGAACAATTGGTAACATCTTGCATTATTTGGAAGGTATTCATTAGCTGAGTTTGCAGATCTTGCAAATGTTGGAGCATTTTATTGTACAATACCAAAAAAATCATAGTATTACCACTGATTAATCAGTCTGTAAGTACTGGAAAGCTGTTAGGTTCACAGTAGAGAATATAAGTTTTCCAAAATCTCAATTTTCACTTGAAATCTCTCATTTTATTGATAGGCACAACTGGGCTCATGTTTTGAGAAAATGTTTGTCAGATAGCCATGTCTGAATAATCAGTTTGTTAGACATTCTTTCAAGTAAAATGGTGATGCTTCTTAAAAACAATGTCTAGTTCAGCTTGCAACTCAGTCACACAAATGCTTTTCCTTAAGGCAGCCATTGCATTTCAAGATGCAGCAAAAGTGCCTTATGAATACTTTGATTTTGTCACAAAGAATATTAAACATGTGTACTCAAGGGTCAAAATTTAATAAAATAACAATTTTTTAATTACTTCATGAAGAGCAACTGGCTTTTTTCTGCCATGTGAGGTAAGGTAAAATACCATAACTGCTACTACAAATTGATTCATTCATGCCAAGAGCCTAGCAGTTTTACCCATCACTGCCTTTACTTCATTATATAAATGTCAACATGGTAAAAAGAACAAATAACATGTTATTATTGTGATGAAAGTAGTTTTAATTTCACAGACTCTCTGAAAGAGTCTCAAGGACCTCCAGGGATTGATAAACCATGCTTTAAGACCCACTGCTTTGGTGTTAATCCACTTTGGAAACAGGTATGGATTGTCATAAATGACAATATCTAAGAAAGATGTGAGCTGCAGCTATATATTTTTTAGTGTTTTAAATTTTGATTTTACTCCAGCCTTTTTTGAACTGTATGTAGGTCTTCTAACTAAGGTAGAAAATTAAAATTAATGAGTACTATGTAATCTTATGTTTTAAGGTTACTCATAAAGATTGCAAATTTATTGTGGATTAAGAAATCCTTTCTTGTCAGTAATGTCAAGAATTCCTTTATTTTGTTCATTCAGTTTTCACAACACCCCTGTGGGTTTTATCTTGGTGTTATCTTTGTTTAACAGATTAATTGAATTTAACAGACTATTTACCTTCCCAAATCATGCATTGAAAAGATGGACCCGTGGTTTAATATTGACCAAAGTGCTCGTTACAATATTTCTTGCCACCAGCCGTTGAAATATGGCATACTATAAAGAGAGCCTAAATTCTGAAGTTGGCTGGGATTAGGTTGACAGCCCTACTTCTCCACTGCCCGAGTTGGTGTTCTTTATCCTCTCAATCCTTAGTGAACTCATCAGAAATAGCATTTACTTTATAGAATTACAGGTATTAAATAAGTCATGTAAAACAGGTTTCAGTGTGCCTAGTACATAGTATACATTAAATATTTTTCTTTTCTACTTATTCACAATCATTACTTTTCTAAATATTACTTCAATTTTTGTCGCTTTTTTTTTCTCTAATGCCTCCTTCCCTTTTCTCATTGCATACTTTTGGAAATATATTATTAGATGCCTAGATAATACAAATAGGGTCTTTGTACACTTAGTAGATCATTCAGTTGCTTAAGAAAGAAAGTTGGAGGAAGATCAATATGTCTACTTTAATATATGGACTAGGATTAAAACACCGTATTATACATATGCCATGTGTTGTTCAGAATTTCAACTATTAATTCCATTATTTTGACTCTTTTTCGTTGTATTTTTAAAATGTCCTGTTAGAATCCAGAACCCTTGAGGTGTCCACAGATGAAGAGGATGAAATACATCACTCCTCAGAAAGTAAGGATGATCAAGGTTTGTCTTCTGACAGCTCTAGCTCTCTTGGAGAAAAAGAACTTTCATCAACAGGTTAGTAATTTGTATGATTTTGGTTAAGAATTTTATTTTTAATATAGTGTTTTTGATATAGTTATTAATGACATAACAAACTCTAGTGACATATGGGGCAAGTAGGTCATTAATGATGATTGGCAGAGTGCCAAAATTGCTCATTTTTATTACATTTTAACATGCACAGGTCAGACAGCTTATAAGTAGCAGGGCTAGGATTCAAACCCAGTTTGTTCTGGAGCCTGTATTCTTCTTAATCACTGTGCTATACTGGGTGATTGACATTGATACTTGAAGGATGGTAAGAATTTGTCAGGGAGGATGTTTCAGGTATAGGATGTAGCATATCTGAAACTCTAGGGAAGGTATGTAATATGTGCAGGAAGCTAAAAATAGCTCTGGCTGAAAGTATTTGGTTGCGAGTTTAAGGAAAAGAAAACAGGAAGGACAAGTTGGAGTCAGATTATACAGGGCTTAGGGAACCACTGAAAATTTTATACAGATGACATGAATGTTTTTGTGTCTTAGAAAGATCAGTCTAGTTCAGGGGTTGGCAAATCTGGCCCACCACCTGTTTTTGTAAACAAAGTTTTATTAAAACACAATCACAGTCTTTCAGTTACTTAATATTTGTGGGTGCTTTTGCACTGCAGCAGCAGAGTTGAGAAGTTGCCACAAAGACCCTATGGCCCACAAAGTCAAAAATATTTATCTGGCATCTTACAGAGGTTTATAACTTGTTTTGTGCCGTGGACTCCTTTTTCAGTCTAGTGAAGCCTAAGATCCCTTCTGAGAAAATAAAGTAAAATACATAGCTTTGTAAAGGAAACAAATTATATTGAAATAAAATTATTAAAATTAAAATATATTTTATGACGCTTGTAATATAGTAACAAGTGCTTCTGTGCTTCTTTTTTTTTTTTTTTTTTTTTTTTTTTTTGAGATGGAGTCTCACTCTGTTGCCCAGGCTGGAGTGTAGGGGCGCGATCTGGGTTCACTGCAAGCTCCACCTCCCAGATGCACGTCATTCTCCTGCCTTAGCCTCTTGAGTAGCTAGGACTACAGGCCACCACCCCTGGCTAATTTTTTGTATTTTTAGTAGAGATGGGGTTTCACCGTGTTAGCCAGGATGGTCTCGATCTCCTGACCTCTTGATCTGCCCACCTTGGACTCTCAAAGTGCTGGGATTACAGACATGAGCCACCACACCCGGCCATAAGTGCTTCTTTATTAACCTATTAAATAACAACAACCAGTAGCTCTGTAACCTTGTAATTTTGTTTCTTCTCCATGTCCACAAGGTACAGAAATACTAAGCGATTAAGCCAATATTAAGAACTGAAATCTAGTAAACAGTTGAAGCCTTGTCTAGATTCTAGATACAGTGCTATTCAGTAAAATTTTCTGTGGTTTGGAAAAATTTTCTATCTTCACTGTCCATATGGTAGCCACTAGTCACAAGTGGCTGTTGAGCTCTTGAAATGTGGCTATAGTGAGACTGAGAAATTGAATTTTTAGTTATATTTGAATACTCACATAGGGCTAGTGGCTACTGTACCAAACAATGCTACTATAAAAGATGGCGGATTAGACCAGGTGCCATGGCTCATGCCTGCAGTTTGGGAGGCCGAGGTGGATGGATCACCTGAGGTCAGGAGTTTGAGACCAACCTGGCCAAAATGGTGAAACCCTGGCTTTACTAAAAATGTAAAAATTAGCCAGGCATGGTGGCATGCGCCTGTAATTCAGGGGGCTGAGGCAAAAGAATTGCTTGAACCTGGGAGGCAGAGGTTGCAGTGAGCAGAGATCATGCCAGTGCACTCCAGCCTGGGCAACAGAGCAAGACTCCATCTCAAAACCAAACAAACAAAAAAAGATGGTGGATTAAACAGGATAAGGCAGTGGTTGTAAAGTGTTGGCAGCACTGCCCCCACCTAAGGAGAGAGGGCAGCGTTTGAAAATGTATGGGATTATTTAAATGATTATAGTAGTTGAGTTGTTGCTGGCACATAGTGCCCTAGAGGCAAGGGATGATAAGTGTCTTAACAGGAGTGCAGAACAGTTAAGCACAGTGAATTGCCCCTCCCCCATGCTCATTGAGAAACGCTGATTAAAAATTGAAAACTTGTCCTGTGAGGAACACCTGAAAGTTCAAAGGACTTATTGGCTGGAGAAGAAAAGATGGAGGAATGTGTTAATTTTAAGGGCTGGCATGTGGAAGAAGAGCATTTATTTGTGTTCTGATGAATAACTGCCTCAAAATAGTCCCTCTAGCAGAGATTACTTATTACTAATAGAAGATGATAATTTACCTCTCAGCCCTAGATGATTGCATATCAGATAGGATGATATATGTGAAGAATTATTCATAAGTTATAAATTTGTAAAAGCATGATGTATTTATTATTGAATAATATGCTGACATTATTGATTCCTCCCATGTCTGCCCAGCATCTGCTGTGTGAGAACCCTTGAACAAGGTATTGAATATGCAGAAACAGGACAGATGCAATACTCTTCTCTTCCTTGATCTTTTACTTCTTTATTTTCACTTGAGCAGTTACCTTTATGTAGCACTAATATCTTACTAGTGTGTCCCATTGCTTGTGACTTACTAATTAAACCCTACCGAGTCACCTGCAAGAAAATCACTTCCAAAATAAGTATTTCTGTGTCCACATTCATACACTTGAGTATTTGAACCTAAATGTCTTATCTTAATCCTGCCTGCACATTAAAATCCTCTAGGGAGCTATAAAAACATACTTCTGCTCAGCTCTGCCTCAGATCAACATCTGAATCACTGGTATAGAGGCCTGGGTATGTCAAGCTTCTCAGGTGACTCTGATGTGTAGCCAGGGTCAAGAATTGCTACTATAACCTGCTGTGATGGTTTTGAATCTTAAATGCTTTGGGAGGAGGAAGAGACACCTGACCTTCATCATGTCCCTGACAGTAGTCTATAAATAATTACTAATCTATAAAAAAGCAAATCACTTCATTTTATATTACTTGTTCTTGATGAATATTTATTGACTTCTAGTGATTTCTTTATTGCTTCATGATTCACTCAAGGACTTTTAATTTTCCCTAGGGCCGATGTCAAGCATATTGGTCTGTGATTTCTAAAATCTTTCTCTTTTTTTGTTTGTTTCAAACATGGGAGCTTTTGTGCATCTCCAAGTACATGGCATTTTTCTGTTTATTTCTCAAAGAATTTGGGTTAACTTGTGGGAAAGTTTAGAAAATTTCACTTCAGCCTCAGTAGCTTGACATCTTTTTAGTAGTTTGAAATGCCTAAAATGGTGAAAATTTCTCTCGCTGTTTCTTTAATGTAGTATTTTTCTTAAAAAACCGTTTTTTCCAGAATGAAGATAAATTTCACCTTAGATCATGCATGAAGAAACTCGTTTTAAATTGGAAGAGTTTATGCTAATGATGTTTATGCTGTACAAAATAAAGAAAAAAAATAAGACTCTCTTAAGAGTTGTTGTCATTTAAAATTTTTCACCTGGTAAATGAACCTGATTATTTTCTTTACACTTCTTAATGTCTCATGTTTATTCACGTGGGGCTCACTACAGAACCGCAGAGGCTAATTTGGCTTTGCTCTGTTACTGTTTGTAGTATGTTTCTGATTTCTTGTAAGTGTGGGTAGGAGGGAAGGAGGGAAGGAGCGAAGGAGGACATCATAGTGTAGTATCTCTCTTAGTTGGTAAGTCAGGCTGGTCTGTCATTGATCCTTCTAACTTCTGTAGCTCTCACTGATTGGGGAACACCACACTCAGCCCTCTCCACATCCCTACGCTGATGATCTCAGAGCTTCCAGAAATGAGAAATAGCGACCCCTCAACAAAGTGAGCAGTACCTGATGAGTAAGAGAGTTAAAAGATAAAGTGAAGCAGTTTCAGTATATTTTCTGATACTTCTAGATTTGGTTGATTTTTCTAAGTTGTATTTAATCTCTATTAAGTTTTCTTCCTTTGCTGATACAGATTTTGAGCCATTTATTAAAGTCTCATTCATATATCAAAATAGCAAATAATTTAGGAAAATGGTGCTTTTTTCTTTTTCTTAAATGTGAGGAATATTTACTTACATTGGTCTTTGGTTTTTAGTGTCCTCATCTTTGTTTCCTTCAGTTAAGATCCCAGATGCAGCTTTTATTCAGGCAGCCCGCAGAAAACGTGAATTGGCCAGGGCCCAAGATGACTATATTTCTTTGGATGTACAACATACCTCCTCCATCTCTGGTATGAAGAGAGAGAGCGAAGATGACCCTGAGAGTGAGCCTGATGACCATGAAAAGAGAATACCATTTACTCTAAGACCTCAAACACTTAGACAAAGGATGGCTGAGGAATCAAGTATGTATTTACCAATATATGAAGATTAGGATATTTTTTATTAGAATATAATATGAGAGAATCTCCATAAAAAATGTAATATGCTGTCTCACATTTTATAGTGTTGATCATGGTTTTTAACATCGATTTGGTCCATGATATTGTGACCTCTAAAAGATGTATCTGTATCAAAATGTTATTATCAAGGAGTATGTGTAATAATGTTTATTAATGCCTGACCTCCCACCTTGATGTTTTTGGACAGGTTTAAAAAAATGTGCAGTATCTTACTTTCAAAGCATTGAAAACGATCGTTTTTACCTGTATAAATATATTTTTTTTAACATGGAAGCATCTATAGAGATTTTAGATGTCATGTATTAAAATCTTCCCTGCTGTAATAAAAAATTTCCTCTACCAATAATACTAAGCCTTAAAGGACTGTTTTCATATTTCTCATTTATGATATATGCATTTGACCAAGGTTTTTGTAACTTTAAATAATATTTTTTTCAGGAAAGGACTTAGTTCCTTACAATTTATTTTTAAGTGTTTGGATTCTCAGATAGTAATTGAGAGATCTTTGATAAGAAAAACCAAACATTTCATTCTTTCTCAGTTTTTTACAATATAGGGCTATAGTGTTTTGAGTGGGACAGTTTAGTGATAGGAGTGCAGGTTATGGAGTCAGATCCCAGGATCCAGCTTCCAGCTTCAACATAGTTCTAAGACAGTTACTTAACCTCCCAATATTTGCATTTCCTCATTTGTGAAATGAGGGCAGTAATAGTGCCTTCTTCCCAGAGTTATTGTGAAGAATAAATAACACGTCAAGTGGTGCTAAGCCTTTGTATAATCTCAAAAAATGTTGGCTTGCTGCAATTAAAATGGAAAAATACTAAACGTTTACATGTGAGCTTTTTTTCCGCTAGTAAGCAGAAATGAAGAAACAAGTGAAGAAAGTCAGGAAGATGAAAAGCAAGATACTTGGGAACAACAGCAAATGAGGAAAGCAGTTAAAATCATAGAGGTAATCATTTTTTATACCATGTGTATTAGATTCCTGTGGCTGCTATAACAAATTACCACAAACTTGGTGACTCAAAAGAACACACATTTATTCTCTCACAGCGTGGAGGCCAAAATCTGAAGTCAAGGTATTGGCAGCACCTTGCTTCTTCCAAAGGCCCTGGGGGGTTGTGGGGAGCGGTAATTCTTCCTTGCCTTTTGCAACTTCTGGTCATTCCAGGTGTTTCTTGGCTTGTGACTACGTAACTCCTCTCTCTGCCTCTGTCTTCACGTGGCTTTTTCCATGTCTCTACTGTGTGTTTTTCTCGTAAGGATGCTTGTCACTGGGTTTAGGGCCTACTCAGATAATCCAAGATCCTTCACTTAATTACACCCACAAAGACTCTTTTTCCAAATAAGGTCATGTTTGCACTTTCCAGGGATTATGTCATGGATGTATCTTTTGGGAGGCCTCCATTCAACCCACTACACTGTGCATATTATCTTATTTTCCACTAGATTATAAATACCTTCCACTTGAGGGTACTATTTTTTTAATCTTTAATTTTATAGTAATTGACAGTTTATATTGTACAGGTGCTTAAAAGTAAAGTTTAGCCCTCAAGCTTTACTTTTAAACGCCTGTTCTGTATAATACAAATATATCCAATTTTCTCTTTGGAGACTGTTTTTTTCACTTCACAATACAACAGAGACATCTCACCGCAATGGTATATCTACTTTGACTACACCTTAATGATTTCATAGCAACCTAGTGAATAGAGGTATTATCATTTATATATTAAATCTCATATGTGATTTCTCATATAATTTTTTATTGTAGTGAACCCTGTGGTAAATATTATACACAAATATGTTATACCTATATTATGATATGTAACTGTTACATTTCTGCATACACAAATAATAGTTTTGTGTTTTATTTAATTTTTTAAAAGATGTAAACAAAGTAAATATCCAACAATAGGGGTCTTGGTACAATACAGTAGGGTGGGATGAAGCGCTAAAAATGGTATCAGAAACCAAAGCTCGGGAGGCTGAGTCAGGTGGATCACTTGAGTCCAAAGAAGACTAGCCTGGGCAACATAGCCAAACCCTGCCGCTACAAAAAATACAAAAATTAGCCAGTCATGGTGGCACACACCTGTAGTCCTAGCTGCTTGGGGGGCTGAAGTGGGAGGATTGCTTGAGCCCAGGAGGTCAAGGCTGCAGTGAGCCAAGATCACGCCACTGCACTTCAGCGTGGGTGACAGAGTGAGACCCTGTCTCATTTAAGAAAAAAAAAAAAAACAACGTTAAAGCCCAGATTTGGCCAGGCATAGTGGCTCACACCTGTTACTCCAGCACTTCGGAAGGCCAAGGTGGAAGGATCACTTCAGCCCAGTAGTTTGAGACCAGCCTAAACAACACAGTGAGACCTGAGCTCTACTAAAAACAAATAAAACTAGCCAGGCATGGTGGCGCCTGCCTATAGTCCCAGCCACTTGGGAGGCTGAGCTGGGAGGATCACTTGAGCCCAGGAGTTCTGGGTGCAGTGAGCTATGATCACACCACTGCACTCCAGTCTGGGCAACAGAGTGAGACCCTGTCACTAAAAATAAATGAATGAATGAATGAATGTAAAGTTTAAACAAGTAGTGAGCTTTGAAACATAACAAATGTACTGTACTTGGGGTTAAAAGTCCTAGATTTGGGCTGTGGGTCTGCTGCTAGAATATAAGTTCTATGAGGTCAAGAATTGCAATCATAGTATACATCAGAGGTTCCCAAACTTTCTCATTCATGGAGCCGTTAGTGTCTTGGTAATTTTATCATGATACTTGTAAGCCAAAAGAAGTACCAAACAGTTCTATTTATTAAGTAGTCCAAAGAATTTTATACAATTTATGTCCTAAGAACTAACCATTTGGAAAAAATAATACAGATAAATTGAAGGCAAAACATTTTTATCTTTTTTTAAACAACCAAAATTCCTTACTAATGAGATGTGTGTTCCTGTTAGGCATTGCATGGCTTTTCAAACCTTGGAATCAGATTGGACACTGTCACTCTCATTTCCATACTGATGTTCACACAATACTTGTTTTTATCATAGCATCCTCCCAAAACCCAGCTCCACAAATATGACTTCATCAAAAGGAATGGAACACATTCTTTTTTTTTTTTTTGAGACAGAGTTTCTCTTTGTCGCCTAGGCTGGAGTACAGTGGCATGATCTCGGCTCACTGCAACCTCCACTTCCCAGGTTCAAGCAATTCTCGTGCCTCAGCTTCCTGAGTAGCTGGGACTACACGTACATACCACCACGCCTGACTGATTTTTTGTATTTTAGTAGAGATGGGGTTTCATCATGTTGCCTAGGCTGGTCTCAAACTCCTGAGCTCAGGCAGTCTGCCCACCTCAACCTCCCAAAGTGCTAGGATTACAAGCATGAGCCACTGTGTCTGGCCATATGGAACACATTCTAATGTAACTGTGAACTAAGAGCTAGTAGTCCAACAGATGTTGAGTATTACGGTTTTTCCCTAAAAAATTTAAAATGTCTCACTACACCCCTTTAAATTTGCTAGGATGCCTTTGCACACAGTTTAGGAACCACAATATGCATGCAATTTTGAATTCTGATTTCCTTGCTTGACATATTATAAATTATCTTCTCTTGTTTTTATATCGTTATAACAACTGATTTTAATAGCTACATAATATTCACTGGAGTCACTGAATCATAATCTTAACCATTCTTCATTTTGGACATTTTAGGTTATTTGCAATCTGATTTTTTTAAATTAACAAATAAGAATCAGTGAATATTTAATTATTTTCCTCCTCTCCTTTCTTTTGTTCAGTTGTGTGTTTTTGAACTATTCCTTTGTAATAATTGCCAAGAGCTGTATTACTAATCGAGATGAACATTTTTATGGCTCTTAGTATATTTTTCTCTATTGCCATTTAAAGAAAACTTAGCTCAATCTGTAATGTCGCCAATATCATGGGAATATTTTACCATAATCTTGCCGTCTTCAGGTCCAAGTATAGTTGGTGAAAATGGAATCTCACACTTATTTGATTTTCATTTTTATTGCTAATGTGAGTACATTTACTGTTTCCTTTATTGAAAATCTACCATTTCACTGTGTTAGTTTCCTGTGGCTTCTGTAACAAATTACCGCAGACTTGGTGGCTTAAAACAATAGAAGTTTATTCGCTCTGAGGTCTGGAGGCCAGAAGTCCAAAATCATAATGTCAGTAGAGCAACCCCCCTTTCCAGAAACTCTATAGGAGAATCCATTCCTTGACTCTTCTAGTTTCTGGTGGCTGTTGGCATGCCTTGGCTTGCGGCCACATCTCTCTTTGTTGCATCTTCACATCTGCTTCTTCTCTTGTGTCCCCAAATTCCCTATCTCTTAGGATGGTACATGTAATTGTATTCAGACCCCATCGGGATAATCCAGGATATGCACCACATCTCAAAGTCTTAATTACATCTTTTGCCATATAATGAACATGAACATGAATGTGAACATGTTTTCGTGGGGTCACCATTAGCCTGCTATGGCCACTTACAACGATGTACAACCTTTGCAGGAAGGGAGACAACTAAACAAAACAATTATAGTGAAATCCTACACGTTCTGTGACAGAACTCTGTGCAGGGTCCTGAGGTGGCACAAAGGAGCAAGTGGGTGATCAGTTTTATAGGAGGGAAGGTAAGTGAGGAAGTTTGAGAAAGCATTTACGGAAGTGGTGATATTTGAATGGGTCATTGACTGCAAAATATCAAGAGTGTTTGGAGATTTTGTAGATATGCGTAGAGCTGGATGGGAGGCTTGGTGAGAACTGAAATGACAAAAGATGATGCTTCATGGAAAATATAAAAAGAATAGCTAAGCCAGTGAAATTGGCTAAATATCTGGTCAGTTTTCTTCATGTGTCTTTGTGTAAAATAGAGGTTCTTCAGGATCTTTTGAACATTCCAAGCACGGAGGAGCTGTGATTAGACAGAGGACACTAATGTGAAACATACCATGTTATAAGATATATGTTAGGAGTGCATTTCTTTACAAGGAACAGAAAACCCAAATAAGAATGTCTTGGCTGGGCGCGGTGGCTCATGCCTGTAATCCCAATACTTTGGGAGGCCACGGCAGGCAGATGACGAGGTCAGGAGATTGAGACCATCCTGGCTAACACAGTGAAACCCCATGTCTACTAAAAACACAAAAAAATTTACCAGGCATGGTGGCAGGCGCCTGTAGTCCCAGCTACTCGGGAGGCTGAGGCAGGAGAATGGCGTGAACCCAGGAGGCGGAGCTTGCAGTGAGCCGAGATTGTGCCACTGGACTCTAGCCTGGGCGACAGAACGAGACTCCATCTCAAAAAAAAAAAAAAAGAATGTCTTAAAGAAAAGTAAAAACTTTACCTACAAACCCTCCAGCACACTTCCATTTACTTTTCATTGACTAGAATGGAGTTGCAGTTAAATAGGTACTTCTATCATGGAAATAGGTGTTAGGTCAGCCAGACAGGTCTGTCTACTCCACAAATTAATATTCATGAAGGATTGTTGTTTCTTAAAAAACTGGGTGACTTTCTGAGAGTACATTAGACCATAACCAAAATTAGCTTCAAAACTAAACTTTTTTAAAAATGTAATTTTTAGAATTTGCTTCTTAAATATGAATTTAAACTTCTAAATTTTAAAACTGAATTTAAAAACATTTTGTTGGGACCATGAAAAATTACAAAGACATGGAATTTTTTAGCTTGAAGAGACCTTGGATCATCCAGTCCCTTTACATGCTATTGATGTTTCAAAGGTAAATGAAATGGTTTTGTAAAAATCTATTTTTACTTTTTTTAGGAAAGAGACATAGATCTTTCCTGTGGCAGTGGATCTTCAAAAGTGAAGAAATTTGATACTTCCATTTCATTTCCACCAGTAAATTTAGAAATTATAAAGAAGCAATTAAATACTAGGTGAGCAGTACTCATTTTGAAATTTACATTTGTCCTAGATATTTAATACTAAAGATATAACACTATATTCTTTTAGATTATTAAGTACTGATATTAAACAGACTTATGGGGGGAAAAGGATCTCCTGTGTTATCATACTAACACAATTTATTTCATTTTTTATACAGTAGTGCCCCCCATATCTGCATTTTTGCCTTCTATGGTTTCAGTTATCGGTGGTGAAACCATGGTCCAAAAATATTGAATGGAAAATTCCAGAAATAAACAATTCATATGTTTTAAATTGCATGCTGTTCTAAGTAGTGTGATGACATCTCGAGCTGCCCTGCTTCATCCTGCCCAGGATGAGAATCATCCTTTTGTCCAGCATCTCTTTGCTCTGTAAGCCAGCAGCCTGTTAGTCACATAGTAACCATCTCAGTTATCAGATCAACTATTGCAGTATCACAGTGCTTGTGTTCAGGTAACCCTTATTTTACTTAATAATTGCCCCAGAGTGCAGGTGTACTGTATGTAATATATAAATTAAACTTTATCATAGTTACCTATGTATAGGGAAAAAACAGCACATATAGGCTTTGGTATTATTTGCATTCACTGGGGGTCTTGGAACCTATCCCCATGATTAAGGGGTGACTACGATATGTCTTTTTAGTCTTTATAACATATTTTACGTGGTTAAAATCAGTAAATACAAAATTCTACTTTTCTATTTAATATGATTATAAGCATTTTTCTATATTACCAAAAAGCCTTTAATTTTTTTAAAAAAACTATCATGTTTGTCCATATAGTTGTTATATCATAATTTACTTAAATACTTCTCTGTTGGACATTTTGATCTAGAACAGGAGTCAGCAAGTCGTCTTTTTGTGTAAAAGGCTGGATAGTAAATATTTTAGGCTTTAAGGGCTAGATAATTGCTGTTGTAACTGCTCAACTCTATGTTACAGCATGAAAACAGCCATAGACAATATGTAAACATATAAGCATGTATGTGTTCCAATAAAACTTTATTTATAAAAACAAAGGATGGACTGGTAGTTTGCCAGCCCCCTAGAATACAAAGATAACCTTGCATGAGGGATAAAAAAGAGGCAGCAGATCATTGATTTATCGTAGCATTTTATTTTATCTGGATAACTTTATTATATTTTATTTTTTATTAACTAGGTTTTTTATTTTAAAAAGACCATACACTCTCATTGTTAAAAAATAAAATAACCAGTGGAAAGGATATACAGAACAATGTAAATTACCACCCTCCCTAGAGGAAACCATTGCTACCAGTTTCTTATGTTTTCTTCCAGAAGTGGTCTATATGTATATCTTTATAAGCACATGTATACTTATATATTCCCATTTTTATACAAAAAAGGACATTATATACCCTGCTCTGTACCTAGTTTTTTCCACATAATATTTACTTACAAGTTCACTGCTATAGTCAAAAATATTCTACTTAACTAAAACATTTTATTAATAATGCCTACTATACATTATTATCTTGATTAATTTCTTAATTCTCACTCTCCTTTATATAAAGCAAAGAAAGATTCTGAAAGACAAATGCAAGAAAACTTGAAGAGAATATTTGGCCTAAGCAAGTGCTAAAGGGTTTCCTTTTATTGTGGTGTTCTTTGCTTATCTAATCTATAAACCCAGATTTATATGATTGTCAGTTTCCTTGGTGGTCTTTGAAAATATTTACATTAGATTGCTACTTTTAAAAGAGTATGAAAAATAAACTAATTTTTATTTTATTTATTTAGATTAATATTACTACAGGAAACTCACCGCTCACACCTGAGGGAGTATGAAAAATATGTACAAGATGTCAAAAGCTCCAAGAGTACCATCCAGAACCTAGAGAGTTCATCAAATCAAGCTCTAAATTGTAAATTCTATAAAAGCATGAAAATTTATGTGGAAAATTTAATTGACTGCCTTAATGAAAAGGTATATATCAATATTTATTTATATCATTTCCTTTTTTGGAGAAAACCCCTTGTGCAATTAAGAAAAGTCTAAATCTCACAATTAGATACTTTTCTCTAGTATTTTTCCTACACATTTTTAAAATAAGATGATAGTAAGCATTCTCTTAATGTTGGATATTCAAGTTTTTTGCAACTTTTATTATTATAAGTAACATTGTATAAAATTTTGTATATAAATTTTTGTTACAATTTCATCTGTTTAAGGAAAATTCCTTGAAAATGAAGTCAAATAAAATGAATTATTCAGTCTAAATATTTTTAAGGCTTATGAAACATTACAAAATTGACCTCCAGAAAGATTGTGCCAGTTTTATTAGTTTACTAGATTAGGAATAAATGGATTTTGTTTTTACATATCATATTTTGATCTCAAGCAAACTCTTTGGTTTTCTTCTTGTGAATTATTTGTTTCTTGTCTTTGCCCTTTTATCTTTGTGGTTCTTAGTGGAAATTTTTTTCTTTTTCTTTTCTAGTTTTGTTAGAGTATGAACAATTCTTTATAGCTTAAAATTTTTTAATGCTTTATCCTACTTAATATGAACTTACCAGTTTTGTCTTTTGAATTTGTTTGTAATGGTTTTTCTTTCAACATTCAGATGTTTTGAAATTTTTGTTTTTAGTTTTTGTTTTATGCATACTAAGTTTTTACATTGGGGCAGGCCTTCAGTTGTCTGTTTTTAAAAACAGATTAACCATTTCAATAAATTATTCTCTACTTTCCACATTTTTGTTATTTTTATTTTATTTCTTTTTTTGGTGAGGGGGACAGAGTCTCGCTCTGTCACCCAGGCTGGACTGTAGTAGCACGATCTCAGCTCAATGCAACCTCCGCCTCCTAGGTTCAAGCGATTCTCGTGCCTCAGCCTCTCAAGTAGCTCGGACTACAGGCGTGCACCACCACACTCAGCTAATGTTTTGTATTTTTAGTAGAGACGGGGTTTCGCCATGTTGCCCAAGCTGGTCTGGAACTCCCGAGCTCAGGCAATCCACCTGTCTCAGCCTCCCAAAGTGCTAGGATTATAGGCCTGAGCCACTGCACTCAGCCCACATTATTTTTTGTTTATAATTAAAACAATGGGATGCTTTGTCCCAATTGTTGTTTTAAGTTGGCTATCTTCTACTATCACTTGGTAGTTACTTTCTGAAGTATTTATTACAATGTAATTTTCTTTTTTCATTTGCCCTTGAAAAATTACACTGTTAAAATTTTGTCAGCCTGTGCATTAATGTATTCATAGCAGCAGCTGTGGAGTATCAATGAAGTAGGAGGAATTGTTGCTCCCCAAAATATGAGTTTCAATTTCAACTAGTCTCATTTCTGTATCACATCACAACTTACTTACCTGACTCTGGTTAGTTTTTCTCCATTCCCCGATTTTTCAAATTTCACCAGCTTTGAGTACCCCCACCTACTTTCCACACCCTCAGCCTGGAAAACATCTGTACCCTTAATTTTTTCCTATTCTTCTGTCTCAAAAAAAAATCTTCTATCTCAAACTTTAATGCATGTTCCTGACTCCATCCCATTTGGTTTCTTTTTTTTTTTTTCTTTTGAGACAGAGCCTCACTCTGTTGCCCAGGCTGGAGTGCAGTGGCGTGATCTCAGCTCACTGTAACCTCCACCTCCAGAGTTCAAGCGATTCTCCTGCCTCATTCTCTTGAGTAGCTGGGATTGAAGGCAGGTGCCACTGCGCCTGGCTAATTTTTGTACTGTTAGTAGAGAAGGGGTTTCGCTATGTTGGCCAGGCTGGCCTTGAACTCCTGACCTCAGGTGATCTGCCCACCTCCCAAAGTGCTGGGATAACAGGCATGAGCTACCACATCTGGCCCCCATTTCGTTTATCTATCTCTGATAATTGTAACAGTTCCAGTAGACTAAGTCAATTTTCTGATTTTTTAATATTAAAAGTATTGGCAGCTAGGTCTGTTGCACACAATGTTTTATACTTGAGATGTGATAGTATTGGGAATGTTTCTTTGAGAATTAAGCATATAAATATGCTTATGTATCTTCTAAATATTACTTTTGTATATATATATATTTCATTATCGATGACCTGCAAAATGTTACTTATATGTGTATTTCAGATTATCAACATCCAAGAAATAGAATCATCCATGCATGCACTCCTTTTAAAACAAGCTATGACCTTTATGAAACGCAGGCAAGATGAATTAAAACATGAATCAACGTATTTACAACAGTTATCACGTTAGTGTTTTTCGTGTTCCATACAATTTATTATTCATTAAGCTAAATTATGTGAAGAATAAAAATATTTTTATTATTATAAACATGTTTTTCATGTATTTTCCCACAAACCCTTTACCCACCAACTTCCAAAAATTCAAAACATTTAGAAATAGGACTTAAGAATGTTTTAAATTAAGTTCAAGACTCAAAAATAAACATGACTTCCAATTATTTACTATTTCAGACAGAATATGTACATAGCCATTTAGAGAATGTTTTGAGACAAGTTCACATAATTCTGTAGACTCTGTCAGAAGTCTAACTTCATAGTTTCAGAGCCCTTTTACAGATTGGTTCTGGTGAGTTTCAATACAGATTTTAAGATCTCATTATATAAAATACGGATGCCTCCTTTTTTTTTTTCGCATTGATTTTGTACTTTCAGAGATATCTTCCTTTGATTAAGGTGCTATCAGGAGATAGTGAAAGACCATAACCAAGTAGCTAGTAAACGCAAAGGCAAAGTGACTTTCAGTGAAACACACAACACTTAGTGGATCATAAATAATGGTATTACATATTAAAATAAGAAATAATATGAATAGAATACAGTAATCCCTCTAATCTGCAGTTTTGCTTTCCACAGTTTCAGTAACAATGGTCCAAAAATGAATAAGTACAGTACAATAAGGTATTTTGAGAGAGAGATACCCAGCATTCGTATAACTTACAATATATTATTTTCATTGTTCTACTTTATTGCTATTGTTAGTCTCTTACAGTGCCTAATTTATAAATTAAACTTTATCATAGGTGTGTATATAGAGGAAAAAACAAATAGGGTTTGGTGCTATATGCAGTTTCAGGCATCGACTGGGGTTCTTAGAATGTATCCCCTGCAGATTAGGGGGGATTCCTGTATTGGCAAAGCCAGTATTTCTTGCATTTGGCTATGGAAAAAAACTGGTAGAAACTACTAGAAAAGAATATGAGAAAACGAAACTTTGTGGTAGAACTTTGTTGCTGTTCTCAACAACAGCCAAAGTACATTTTTAGGCTAACATTTTCACCAGCCAGAATACATTTTTAGGCTAATGAACCTCATGCCTGTTAATATTGCAATAAAGAGTTAACATTGAAATGTCATTGCATAATTAATTGCAAAATTTAAGCATATTTATGTATTTACATATGCATATGTTTATACATCCATGATATTACCTTTATTTTCAAAGCATTTTACTTTTTTCTTTTGAGAATTTGTAGTATGAAGTCAATTTTATTTATTAACAGGCAAAGATGAGACATCCACAAGTGGAAACTTCGCAGTAGATGAAAAAACTCAGTGGATTTTAGAAGAGATTGAATCTCGAAGGTACCTATATAAAGTGAAGATTTAAAGAAAGCATCATTGAGCAAGTACTTTTCACTACTGAAATATAATTAACCACATGATGTCATTAACTATACCTGCTATACATTATTAATTTGTGAGAATAATAGAAAAGCAAAATTTAGTAAAACCATCCTTGACTGCTTTAAAGACACATTGGTGTATTTCGATCAGTTAAAAGGAATGGGTAAATGACATTTATCAGGCTGGGAATTCCTTGTAACTAGAAACCGGTCCTAATTATAATTACCCCCTCTTTGGAATCTGGTTAGCCCATGGGAATGTCCTAAATGGGAATGTCTTATAAGAGAAAACAAAACAAAACAAAAAATGCAGAACCACCAACTCAAACTAATGAAACTAAAAATGTCAAAAATATTAATAAAACTGTGCGCTGATAGGATAGTATATTTCTGGCCATTTAAAATAAATGATAAAATTACTTATTTTCAGCAAGAGGTTAAAAAAAATTTAGGCATTTATTTTCAGCAAGAACTATTTACTTTTTGTTTATTTTTGGTTTGTTGCAAAATATAGGACAAAAAGAAGACAAGCAAGGGTGCTTTCTGGGAATTGTAACCATCAGGAAGGAACATCTAGTGATGATGAACTGCCTTCAGCAGAGATGATTGACTTCCAAAAAAGCCAAGGTCAGTTACCAAGTCTCTAATATATCATGGTTTGAGTTTTGAAATGGTGAGAAACACTTTGCTGGGATTGCCCTTAATAAGTACATAAGCTATATAAAACAGTTGGGTGAATTCAGGAAAAATGAAACACATTTTTCCTCTGTAAGACTCTTTTCTCTGAAAAAATGGAGTAAAATGAAGGAAGGAACATTGTGAGTATTCTTACATCTTCATAGTTTTTTCTCTTAGACGTTCTCCAATTAATAATGAACATCTTCATTTCATTTATTTACCACACATACTTTCTATATTGTCATTTTTAACTTAAAACATTTGAATTTGGTGAAACTTTTTAGCATGATGAGAACATAAGATGCATATAGTTGAAAAATTCTAGGCTCTGGATTTAAATAAATTTGGGTTCTAAGGGAGATTTTTTTCTGTGTAATCTTAGACAAATTTTTTGACCTCCCTAAATTTGATGTTGTTTTATCTGTAAATAAGTAGACTATACCTACCTATATGGTATGGAAGATAGCTACGATGGTAAAATGAGATTAATGTATTTCTGCGTATAGCAGGGGTATATATGGTAACTTTTATTAGTGTTGATATTATTACTTTGTTGATAAAGTGATTTAATAAAAATTTATATTAATATAAAAGGACAAATTTTAGCTCAATTGATTACAGTCCGTCATGACCGTGTTTTTAAGGAAACATACTTAAAGTTCACAACTTAAAATGCATAAAGAGACTTATTTTGTTTACAGGTGACATTTTACAGAAACAGAAGAAAGTTTTTGAAGATGTGCAAGATGATTTTTGTAACATCCAGAATATTTTGTTGAAATTTCAGCAATGGCGAGAAAAGTTTCCTGACTCCTATTATGAAGCTTTCATTAGTTTATGCATACCAAAGCTTTTAAATCCCCTAATACGAGTTCAGTTGATTGATTGGAATCCGCTTAAGGTATTTATGCTTAACATATGAAAAATTATCCTGATTACATTAGTTGCTTAAATTCCCTTACTATTATGTTAGCCATTAAATACCTTACCCTTAGAGTCGGAGCTGAAATTTAGAGCTTTGGAACAATAGTCAGAAAATGTGTGCTTTCAGCTACATTCTTCTTTTCTTGGCTCTCACTTGATTTTTAGGCTGAGCATCATTAACATCAGTAAAGCAAACACATTTTTTTTTTAGCTTCTTGTACATTAAATTTAAAATCCTCCCAGAAAGTATAAGGTACTGTTGGGTTTGGAGAAAGTAGATATAAAAGCCTTGTTTCAAGAATTCTTAAGTTGGAGATGACATACTGGGAAGAGTTGCTTAGGGTTGCGTTGAGAAGGTGGAATGCAAGCCTTTGAAGAGTTTATGGGATAAACAGGATGAATCAGAAAGGGAATGGTGTTTCATAAAGGTGTAAAGGGAGAAATATTAGTTCAGGAGCTAGAAATTGCACAGATATTTAGATCCTAAGTTAAGGAATATAAACTCTGTTCACTGAATTTGACTGACTAAAAGAAAAAAAAAGAAGTATGAACTCAGCAACTGCCTACTGTGTAATAGGACCTTTAACTAAATCACATACAAATTACATATTTATGCTTAGTGAATTGAAGGGGCCAGAAATAAACTTTGCTTGAAGTGGATGAATTTTTTTAATAAACAAATTCCATGGCTGTTTCAAGTGCCTAACAAATGTGTATTTTGCTCCTAGCAGAGTACTTGCCATGTGGTAGGGTCTAAAGGCTCCGGCACACACTAGGTAGTTGTTGAGTGTTTGTTGTGTGATTGAATGCATGAAATGCAGCTTCTTGTTATGTTACTTAGACACCATGTCTCAGTCATGCTGTCCTGCAATCCTGCCTAGCCTTGGTGGTCTAGGGTTAAAATAGGGAATTAATCTCTTCTGATCCTTAGAAAAGCTCTGGTGATTATTGAAAAAAATAATAACTATTTAAAAATACACTAATGTTGAAAGATTTCTTTATAACTTTTGTAATTTTCTTTGTAAGTTGGAATCCACAGGTTTAAAAGAGATGCCATGGTTCAAATCTGTAGAAGAATTTATGGATAACAGTGTAGAAGATTCAAAGAAGGAAAGTAGTTCAGATAAAAAAGTCTTGTCTGCGATCATCAACAAAACAATTATTCCCCGACTTACAGGTACTGCTTCGTAACCTTGGTAAAATTAAATTATTTTCTGACAGAGTATATAAGGTTGTTAATTTCTGTTATATTCACAAAGTTTTTTCATAAATTTTTAATCTCAAGGAAATGTTATATGTAGTAAAAATCAACAGCTGTCAAATGTAAGGTGGTTAAAAACTTTGTGTTTGTACAGGTGGTTGGCTACCAAACTGCTAATACTCAGATTGATCACTAATCCTCATCTGACGTATCATCAGCAGTTCCAACAGTTGACCCTTCTTTCTTCCTAGAAACACTGTCTTTACTTGGCTACCAAAATACCACACTCTTAGTTTCCTGCCCACCTCTCTGGTCTTTGCTGTCTGCTTGTCACCTCTTTGACTTCCAAGTGCTACAGTATCTCTGGATTCAGGTCACTTACTTTCTCTGTTCTATTTACTTCAGTCACTTAGTATTTAAAGTCAGTTTAGTGTTTGTGGCATTCCCGCTGCTTTTATGGCACTTCAGTCATTTTTTAGCACACTTCCATCCATACTACATGTGTCCTTTTTTCCCCTTAACTTCTCTAATTGTGTTTCTTATCCTTTTCTTTAAAACCATTGCTTCATCTGGGTGTGGTGGTTCATGCCTGTAATCCTGGCACTTTAGGAGGCCAAGGCAGGTAGATCACCTGAGGTCAGGAGTTCAAGACCAGCCTGGCCAACATGGCGAAACCTCGTCTCTACTAAAAATACGAAAAACTAGCTGGGTGTGGTAGCAGGCACCTGTAATCCCAGCTACTCAGGAGGCTGAGGCAGGAGAATTGCTTAAACCCGGGAGGCGAAGGTTGCGGTGAGCCGAGATCGTGCCATTGTACTCCAGCCTGGGTGACAAGAGTGAAACTCCGTCTCAAAAAAAAAAAAAAAAATTGCTTCATTTCACTCACATTTGCCACTAGCAGCTATGAGCACTTAACATTAATGCTTGTGCTTCAGACCTTAGCATGAAGTCTTTTGTTTTACCTGTGTACTTGATAAGGATCCATTTCACTATGTCACTGAGAAAGAAATTTGACAGCAAAGACTGCAAAACTCTTATTTAATTTTTGTGTGTGTTTGTTTTTGAGACAGCGTCTTCCTCTGTCACCCAGACTGGAGTACAGTGGTGTGAACATTGCTCAAGTCAGTCTTGAATTCCTGGGGTCAAGTGATCCTCCTGCCTCAGCCTCCCAATTAGCTAGGACTCCAGGCGCGTGCCACCATACCCAGCTAATTTTTAAAAGATTTTTTTAGAGACAGGGTCTTGCTCTGTTGCCCAGGCTAGTCTCAAACTCCTGGCCTCAAGAGACCCTTCCCCTAAGCTTCCCAAAGCACTGGGATTATAGGCATGAGTCACCATGACCAGCCTAGAAGTTGGAAGCCATTAGCCTTATAATTGCTTCTTAGGCAACTTGATTATAAGATTTTGGCTGGGTGCAGTTGCTCATGCCTGTAATCCCAGCACTTTGCAAGGCCGAGGCGGGAGGATCGCTTGAGCACAGGAGTTCCAGACCAGCCTTGGCAACATGGTGAAACCCCATCTCTATTTATAAATTTAAAATTTAAAAAAAATAAAAAATAAAAACTTTCAAGATTTTATTTCAATGAAACTTATGGTGCATTTGTGGGGTGTGTTAGGAAGTTACTATTTTTAACTAGCTCTACTAATGATAGAATGCATGTGCCTAGTTTAAGCACTCTGCTGAAAAAATCTAAATACTAATGATGAAACAGTCCCACAAATAAGTAGCTTTGTGAGAAATTAACACTGACTGAGTCCAAATAGTGATTGAATTCTACATATATTTCAAAGATAGCACTAACAGAATGTGCTAATGGATTGGTTGTGCAGCAAGAGAGAAAGAGAGGAATCAAGAATGGGTCCATTGAGGAATTGGCCTGAGCAACTGTAAGGACAGAGGTGCCATTTCCTGAAATGAAAAAGTCTGACAGGAGTAAGCTTAATGTGGGGAGCTGTATTAGCATAGCAGCTCAGTTTGGGACATGTTGAGTTTGAGTACCTGTAATCTAAGTGGAAATGTCAAGTCAGTTGTTGAATACGTGAGTCTTAAAGGGGGAGGTCCAGTCAGAAGGTATAAGTTTGGAATTTATCCACATGACATTTATTGATGGCATTTAATGTATAAAATTGACTTTGAATACCAAGCGAGTGAATATAAACAGAAAAGACAAGGTAAGTGACCTGAATCCTGAGATACTATAGCACTGGGAAGTCAAAGACATGACAAGCAGAAAGCAAAGACCAGAGAGGTGGGCAGGAAACTAAGAGTGTGGTATTTTGGAAGCCAAGTAAAGACAGTGTTTCTAGGAAGAAAGAAGGGTCAACTGTTGGAATTGTTGATGATAAGTCAGATGAGGATTAGAATCAATCATTGGAGTTTGCTATGTGAATGTCATCTGTGATTTGCTAAGAGCGCATTAGGTAGGCTGATAAGAGATAAGGCCTAATTAAAGGGAAATCAAGAACAAGTGAGAAGAGAGAAACTGGAGATAGAAGTTTAGATAGTACTTTGAGGAATTTTGTTGTAAAAGATAGGAGGGAAATGGAACAATACTAGAGGAGGAAGTAGGGCTAAGGGGGATTTTTTGTTTGTTTATTATTATACTTTAAATTCTGGGGTACATGTACAGAACGTGCAGGTTTGTTACATAGGTGTACACGTGCCATAGTGTTTGCTGCACTCATCAACTTGTCATCTACATTAGGTATTTCTCCTAATGCTATCCCACCCCAGTCCCCCAACCCCCAAAAGGCCCCGGTGTGTGATGTTCCCCTCCCTGTCCATGTGTTCTCATTGTTCAGCTCCCACTTATGAGTGAGAACATGCAGTGTTTGGTTTTGTGTTCTTGTGTTAGTTTGCTGAGAATGATGGTTTCCAGCTTCATCCATGTCCGTGTCCCTGCAAAGGACATAAATTCATCCTGTTTTATGGCTGCATAGTATTCCGTGGTATATATGTGCCACATTTTCTTAATCCAGTCTATCATTGATGGGCATTTGGGTTGGTTCCAAGTCTTTACTATTGTGAATAGTGCTGCAATAAACATACATGTGCATGTGTCTTTATAGCAGCATGATTTATAATCCTTTGGGTATATACCCAGTAATGGCATGGCTGGGTTAAATGGTATTTCTAGTTCTAGATCCTTGAGCAATCGCCACACTGTCTTCCACAATGGTTGAACTAGTTTACAGTCCCACCAACAGTGTAAAAGTGTTCCTATTTCTCCACATCCTCTCTTTTAATTGTGATGTTAGGATGTCGATTTTAGATCTTTCCTGCTTTCTGTTGTGGGCATTTAGTGCTATAAATTTCCCTCTACACATTGCTTTAAATGTGTCCCAGGGATTCTGGTACGTTGTGTGTTTGTTCTCATGGTTTCAAAGAACATCTTTACTTCTGCCTCCATTTCTTTATTTACCCAATAGTCATTCAGGAGCAGGCTGTTAAGTTTCCATATAGTTGTGCGGTTTTGAGTGAGTTTCTTAATCTTGAGTTCTAATTTGATTGTACTGTGGTCTAAGAGACTGTTTGTTATGATTTCCGTTCTTTTGCATTTGCTGAGGAGTGTTTTACTTCCAATTATGTGGTCAGTTTTAGAATAAGTGTGATGTGGTGCTAAGAAAAATGTATATTCTGTCTATTTGGGGTGGAGAGTTCTATAGATGTCTATTAGGTCTGCTTGGTCCAGAGCTGAGTTCAATTCCTGGATATCTTTGTTAATTTTCTGTTTCATTGATCTGTCTGTTATTGACAGTGGGATGTTAAAGGCTCCCACTATTATTGTGTGGGAGTCTAAGTCTCTTTGTAGGTCTCTAAGAACTTGCTTTATGAATCTGATCTGAGTGCTGCTGTATTGGGTGCGTATTTATTTAGGATGGTTAGCTCTTACTGTTGCACTGATCCCTTCACCATTATATAATACCCTTCTTTGTCTCTTTTGATCTTTGTTGGTTTAAAGTCTGTTTTATCAGAGACTAGGACTGCAACTCCTTTTTTTTCTTTTTTCTTTTTTCTTTTTTTTTTTTTTTGGCTTTCCATTTACTTGTTAAATATTCCTCCATCCCTTTATTTTGAGCCAGTGTGTGTCTCTTTACATGAGATGGGTCTCCTGAATACAGTACACTGATGGGTCTTGACACTTTATTCAATTTGCCAGTCTGTGTCTTTTAATTGGGGCTTTTAGCCCATTTACTTTTAAAGTTAATATTGTTATGTGTGAATTTGATCCTGTCATTATGATGCTAGCTGGTCATTTTGCTCATTAGTTGTCGCAGTTTCTTCATAGCATTGATGGTCTTTACAATTCGGTATGTTTTTGCAGCGTCTGGTACCAGTTGTACCTTTCCATGTTTAGCGCTTCCTTCAGGAGCTCTTGTAAGGCAGGCCTGGTGGTGACAAAATCTCTCAGCATTTGCTTGTCTGTAAAGGATTTTATTTTTCCTTTGCTTATGAAGCTTAGTTTGGCTGGATATGAAATTCTGGATTGAAAATTCATTTCTTTAAGAATGTTGAATATTGGCCACCAGTCTCTTGTAGCTTATAGGGTTTTTGCAGAGAGATCTGCTGTTAGTCTGATGGGCTTCCATTTGTGGGAAACCCGACCTTTCTTTCTGGCTGCCCTTAAATTTTTTTTCCTTCATTTCAACCTTGGTGAATCTGACAATTATGTGTCTTGGGGTTGCTCTTCTCGAGGAGTATCTTTGTGGTGTTCTCTGTATTTCCTGAATTTGAATGTTGGCCTGCCTTGCTACGTTGGGGAAGTTCTTCCGGATAATGTCCTGAAGAGTGTTTTCCAACTTGGTTCCATTCTCCCCATCACTTTCAGGTACACCAATCAAACATAGATTTGGTCTTTTCACATAGTCCCATATTTCTTGGAGGCTTTGTTTGTTTCTTTTCACTTTTCTCTCTAAACTTGTCTTCTCGCTTTATTTCATTGAGGTGATCTTCAATCTCTGATATCCTTTCTTCCACTTGATCGATTCAGCTATTGATACCTGTGTATGCTTCATGACATTCTCATGCAGTGTTTTTCAGCTTCATCAGGTCATTTGTATTCTTCTCTAAACTGGTTATTTTAGTTAGCAATACCTCTAACCTTTTTTCAAGGTTCTTAGCTTCCTTCCATTGGGTTAGAACATGCTCCTTTAGCTCAGAGGAGTTTGTTATTACCCACCTTCTGAAGCCTACTTCTGTCACTTCGTCAAACTCATTCTCCATCCGGTTTTGTTCCCTTGCTGGTGATGAGTTGTGATTCTTTGAAGAAGAACGGGCATTCTGGTTTTTGGAATTTTCAGCCTTTTTGCACTGGTTTCTCCCCATCTTTATGGATTTATCTACCTTTGGTCTTTGATGTTGGTGACCTTCGGATGGGGTCTCTTAGTGTACATCCTTTTTGTTGATGCTGATACTATTCCTTTCTGTTTGTTAGTTTTGCTTTTAACAGTCAGGCCCCTCAGCTGTAGGTCTGCTGGAGTTTGCTGGAGGTCCACTCCAGACCCTGTTTGCCTGGGTATCACCAGCGGAGGCTGCAGAACAGCAAAGATTGCTGCTTTTCCTTCCTCTGGAAGCTTCATCTCAGAGGGTCATCCGCCAGATGCCAGCCAGAGCTCTCCTCTGTGAGGTGTCTGTCAGCCCCTACTGGGAGGTGTCTCCCAGACAGGATACACAGGGGTCAGGGACCCACTTGAGGAGGCAGTCTGTCCCTTAGCAGAGCTCGAACACTGTGCTGAGAGAACCACTGCTGTCTTCAGAACTGTCAGGCAAGGACATTTAAGTCTGCTGAAGCTGCGCCCACAGCCACCCCTTTCCCCAGGTGCTCTGTCCATGGAAGATGGGGGTTTTATCTCTAAGTCCCTGACTGGGGCTGCTGGCTTTTTTCAGAGATGCTCTGCCCAGAGAAGAGGAGTCTAGAGAGGCAGTCTGGCCGCAGCGGCCTTGCTGAGCTGCGGTGGGCTCTGCCCAGGTCGAACTTCCCGGTGGCTTTGTTTACACTGTGAGGCATAAACCGGCTACTGAAGCCTCAGCAGTGGCGGACACCCCTCCGCCTACCAAGCTGGAGCATCTCAGGTTGGGCTCAGACTGCTGTGCTGGCAGCGAGAATTTCAAGTCAGTGGATCTTAGCTTGCTGGGCTCCGTGGGGGTGGGACCCACCAAGCCAGACTACTTGGCTCCCTGTCTTCAGCCCCTTTTCCAGGGTGGTGAATGGTTCTGTTTCTCTGGCGTTCCAGGTGCCGCTGGGGTATGAAAAAATAAAAATTTTTTAAAAAGCCTGCAGCTAGTTTGGTGTCTGCCCAAACAGCCACCCAGTTTTGTGCATGAAACCCACAGCCCTGGTGGGGTAGGCATTGGAGGGAATCTCCTGGTCTGCAGGTTGTGGAGACCGTGGGAAAAACACAGTATCTGGGCTGGAGTGCACTGTTCCTCCTGGCACAGTTTCTCATGGCATCCCTTAGGTAAGGGAGAGAATTCCCCAACCCCTTGCGCTTCCCAGGTGAGGCAGCACCCAACCTTGCTTCAGCTCACCCTCTGTGGGCTGCACACACTGTCCAACCAGTCCCAGTGAGATGAACTGGGTACCTCAGTTGGAAATGTAGAAATCACCTGCCTTCTACGTCCATCTCGCTGGGAGCTGTAGACTGGAGCTGTTCCTATTCGGCCATCTTGGCAGCCTCCTTACACTGAGGGGGATTATTTTTAATACAAGATAAATAGTTGTTTGTAGGGTGATGGAAAAAATCTAGTACAAGTGATGTCAATACCAAAGTGGAAGGACAGTGTTCTGGGAACAGGATCTTAGACTAAGCCAAAAGGCTTGGGATCTCATCCACAAAATAAACAGTTTGCCTGAAGTGGTAGGAGTGTGGGTGCCTCATCCACAGGAATAGGAGACAAGTTAGAGCATATGGGCACAGATGTAGGTAGGTGTGTAGATGCTGTGGTAGGAGCTTCGTAGTGCTGCTTTTCTGATTGCTTCTATTTTCTTAGCAAATTAGGAAGTAATTAGCTGAAAGAGAATGCAAGGGAGTAGAAAAAATAAAGTAGGAAATAATCATCTAGAAGGAAAAAGTCCATCAACTGAGAGAGAGATAACGGAGAGGGGAGAAGGTACGAAGTAATCATCTAGGTGAGAGGGAGAGTGAATGGACCTGAGAGACAGAGAGAGACAGAGGCTCACTCAAGTTGTATAGTGATCAAGTTAATGTGTTTGTTTTTCCAGCCACTTTTTATCTGCATGGTTGCAGGCAGAGACTCAGTGACAAGGTGAACTTAACTATAGAGCTGTAGTTTAGCCAGAGGAGTTTAACAAAGCCCAAGAAGAACAAGGAAATTGAGGATGTATGCAAATATTTAATGGTAATAATTGGCCATGGAACTTAAACTGAATAAGGAGGGAAGTAGTGTTTGTTAAAGGTCTTGATTATTTGTATATGAAAAGCAAAACAATCTAGTAAATACATTGTGCACCACTGAAATATTTGTTTCAGACTTTGTAGAATTCCTTTGGGATCCTTTGTCAACCTCACAGACAACAAGTTTAATAACACATTGCAGAGTGATTCTTGAAGAACATTCCACTTGTGAAAATGAAGTTAGTAAAAGCAAACAGGTAATAATTTCTAGAGTTGCGAACTCCATGATCTATCTCTAAATCATTATAATTTTCTTACAGATCTTGGTTTATAAAAGATGCAGAAGTGATTATCAGAAAACTGGGGGAAAACATATTTACTTTTGATTTATAGAAACGACTTTTTCTCAGACTGCACTGAGATGAAAAAAAAATTTTTTAAACTGGACTTGGCTATTTTTTATCTTTATAATAATCAGATGAAAGAATATACCTTGATACTTCTGAACACTGTGATAGGAGTGGTAATCATTTTAAATTATAGACATACATGTAAGGACCCAGATTATGACTTTCATTCCTATTAGCTTACTTTTCTCTGTTCAGTGATCTGATTTGTGTTCTCATGGCCCAGGCAGCCATCTTTCAGGATTATGAATATACACTGGCCCTGCAGAGATGAACCAGTATAAATTCATTAGTGAAAATTCATTTCTTCTAAAGGAAGACAACAATACTCATTACCTTTGTTCTTTTGGCAAAAATCCAGTGGCATTGTGGCTTTGCTTGAACAATGGTTTCAAAATTAGACTGACACTTATTGTATTAACTAGTTATTTGTAGTCTGCCAAATAATAGTAGTCTCTTTAAGGATTCAAAGTTCAGTAAAACAGATCTTGATCTTACAATGATCTAGAATTGAATTCAGTGAACATAAGACATATTGAGGAGCTTTTTAGAGTGATGTTGCTGAGAATCTTCTCACTCTTTCATTGTAGCATTTTTTTTTATTGTTTGTTGATGAGATTGTAGATTCATGCAGTTTTATGAGTAAACCAATTTTAGGCTGAGCTTTAGGAAATTAAGGAGAAATTGACAGACTGGAGAATGCCCGGAGTAGAATGACAGAGGTGGTTGAAAAGCAAGGAGGCATATCATATTCATATTATGAGCACCATTAAGTTTTAGCCCTTGGAACTGTGATTACAGAGGAGGATAGCTGTAAGAAATGAGAGGGAGAAAAGGGATACCAGCCTAATTCTGCCTTCAAGAAGCATGTAATCTCAGAGAAAATAAGATGCACATAAACTGTAACTTAAAACTGGAAGTGAAAAGGAGAAGTAGGGAAGATAATAAACACTTATTTAATTCCAATTGTGTACTAGGCACTCTGTAAGGTCTTGTACCTGTCATCTTAATCCCAGCAGCCCTATTTAAAAAATGGGTGATCGCCAGGTATGGCAGATCACGCCGGTATATCTGAGTGCTTTGGGAGGCTGAGGCAGGAGGATCTCTTCAGGCCAAGAGTTCAAGACCAGCCTGGGCATCATAGCAAGATCCATCTCTACCAAAAAAATAAAAATTAGCTGGGCTCCCCCTTGAGCCCAGGAGTTGAAGCTGCATTGAGCCTTGATTGTGCCACCACACTGCAGCCTGGGCAACAGCAAAACCCTGTCTCTTAAAAGGATGATAGCCTCATTTTATAGATGAAGAAAATGAATCTTTAAAACTAGTTGTCACAGTGCTACTATGAATGAACACTAGGATTTGAACTTGGATAGTCTGCCTCTAAAGCCCAAGTTTGCCTCACTGACCATGTTGCCTCCCCTTGAGCAGCATAGATAAAGTACTATGTCTTCAGGAGAGAGACAGGAGAGAGAGGTTACCTTCAGCAGTGGGGATAAGGAAATAATTTATCTTAGGGGTGGCATTTGAACTGTGGCTTCAGGGAAAGAATAGGATTTCAACATGTGGCAACAGAGAGAGAGGCATTTTCTGCTTACCTCCAATAGGATAAAAACTCAAGTAAAATAGATGGAAACTGTTGCAGGAATTAGAGATATTTAATTTGAAAGAAGATGTACAGAGAGATGCTGTTTGTATTCAAAGAAGGTATAGATTTATTCTGTGCTGTTATGCAGCATAGAACCAAGATTAGTAGTTAAAAGCTACAAAGAAGCAGATATATAATCCTGCATTTGCTTTCCATATAGTATTGTTTAGTTATAACCTAAATGTAAATCATTATGCTTTACCATTTGTTAAATACTTTCACATTGTCTCATTTGATCCTCATAACCCTGTGAAATGTATTTATTTTAATTGCATTTTTACAGATGAAGCTGGGGCCCAGAAGGGTTAAGTCATTTTTGAAATACTTGAATACTAAGTGGTAGACCTGGCTCTTTGTGATCACTGAAGCCCTTCAGCAGTATTATGGATTCACTCATGAAGTCTTTTTTTTTTTTTTGAGGCAGAGTCTTGCTCTGTCACCCAGGCTGGAGTGCAGTGGTGTGATCTTGGCTCACTGCAACCTCCGCCTCCCAGGTTCAAGCAATTCTCCTGCCTCAGCCTCCCGAGTAGCTGGGACTATAGGCACCTGCCACCATGCCTGGCTAATTTTGTGTGTTTTTAGTAGAGACGGGGTTTCACTGTATTAGCCAGGATGGTATTGATCTCCTGACCTTGTGATCCACCCACCTCGGCCTCCCAAAGTGCTGGGATTACAGGCACACTCAAGCAGTTTTTATAATGGATGTTTTTATTCTGAAACCGCTCTGCTGTGAATGTAGAAAATGGGTTGTTTTCATAAGCAGGAGAATAGATTACATCAGGGTTTTCAGTCTCAGCACTACATTGGCATTTGGAACAGATAATTTTTTGTTGTGAGGGTTTGTCCTTGCACTATAGTATGCTTAGCAGCATCCCTGGCTTGTGCCCACTAGGTGGCAGTAGCACTCCCCGGTCTTCACAACCAAAAATGTCTTTACACATTGTCAGGTATTCCCTAGGGATGGCAAAATGGCACTTGGTAGAGAATCACTTACACTATATAATGTTCCATGTTGCTAAGACAGTTCACCAGTGGGATCACTCCATTTCTTCAGTGATGAAAGAGAATGAGGTTCAAGAATGAAAATTGAGTCAGACAACATAGTTTCTGTTTTCAAAGTTAGAAGGAAATGCTGTAAGCTAATGCCTGGTAATAATAGTTTTGATTCTGACTAAAAATCTAAAGTAAATTATTATAGAGGAAGATTATGAATACTTAAATTTAAAGAGCAGTAATTACTATAATCTGTCATTGATAGGATTCCCAAATACAAATGATACTTAACATTGTTTATTGAAGCAAATTGTTATTATGATTGTTCTTAGGGATTAAATGGGGAAATATAAGCGTAAGTAAACCTAAAAAATAATGGCCAGTAGGGCATTGGCTACCTATGGAGAGTCTGTTAGTATTAGATATCTTCTCAGCTTTGCCCTGTTCAATATTTTTATTGAACTGGATAAGGAGTTAAAATACATACTAATGAAATGTGTCAGTGACAAAAAGCCAGGAATTCTGTAAGACTTGTGGATGGTAGAATTAGAATCCAAGAAGATTTCAAAAGATTGTAGAAAATGGACTGATTCAAGAAATTGTGAAAAAATAAATGCATGTCCCACCCATGCGTTTAAAAATTCAACTATATAAGTAAAAGATGGGAGAGACACAGTTTTGAAGCAGCATAAGTAAGACAGATTATAATCAATAAACCCAGCGTGAGTCAGCAGTGTCACTTGAGTAACAGAAAACAGGTACATGGGAGTTTCTCCTAGTATGTGTGTGCTATTTTGAGTAAGAATGGCATATTTGGTGATAATACCCACAGATTAGACCTTCCTGGGAATATTGCATTTAATTTTCGGTGTAAGCATATTAAGTGGAGAGTGTCTTAAGATAGTATGGGAAAGAGAAGATGTAAAAAAAAAAAAAAAAGTATGATATTCATCTTAAAATCTAGAAAATTGTCATGTGGAAGTGGGGCTAGTTCTATTCTATATGATCCCAAGAAGTAAACCAAGACCAAGGAGTGGAAGCTGTGGGAGGGAAAAGTTTGTTAACTCTCATTGTTAACTGAAATCTAATAGTCCAAAGTTATGGGCAGCCTCAGGAGATAATGATCCCCTATCAGCAAATGGTTTTAGACATGGCTGGTGGACCATTTAGTAGAAATGTGAAAATAAGTCTAAACATCACTTGGGAGTTCAGATAGATTTTCAGACTCATTTTTTGTTTTTTCTTTTTTATCAACAGAATCTATTTCAAATAAATCTTACGCAATCCGATACGCAAACACACATACAGAAGTAAAACTGCTCCTACTGTTGTGAGCACCTGCCTTTATTCTTCCCCGACCACCCCCAACATTTGTCCAGGCCATCCTGGGATTACCTCCATGGATATAGAGAACAGCATAAAAACCATTGGCATCACACAAGTGCCTCTTTAAAGCTGTTTCAAAGTGTGTGTGTGTATATATATATATATATACACACACACACAAAGGGTTGTATGTGAGTCTGAAAGTGTGATTCAGAATGCTTGTTAAAACTGTTTGGAGAACCTTATTTTCCACCAAACAAATGATGTTATTTAATACTTAGAAAAGTTAATATCTCACGGTCTTAAAATATGTGAATTTATGGGAGGTTTCTTTTCTTTTTTTTGTTTTTTTTTTTTTTTTTTTGACAGAACCTTACTCTGTCACCCAGGCTGGAGTGCAGTGGTGCAATCTCAGCTCACTGCAACCTCCACCTCCTGTGTTCAAGCGATTCTTGTGCCTCAGCCTGCCAAGCAGCTGGGATTACAAGCATGTGCCACCATGTGTGGCTAATTTTTTCTATTTTTAGTAGAGACAGGGTTTCACCATGTTGGCCAGGCTGGTCTCAAACTCCTGGCCTCAAGTGACCCACCCACCTCAGCCTCCCAAAGTGCTAGGATTACAGGCATGAGCCACCGCAACCGGCCAGTGAATTTATGTTTTGTTTTAAACAATTTATTTGGAAATATTAATACTTTGAAAGAAAACTTTCATGAATAAGAGTAGTATTTCCATATTCCCTTTACCAAGATTTACTTGTCATTAATATTTTGCCCCATTGGCTTTATCATTAGCCCTTCCATTTTAAATATATACATACAATATTTTTTTCTCCTGAGTACTGAGAACAGGGTGCATATTTGTTAAGACAAGGATATTATGTTATATAACCAGAGTAGTTAGCAATTTCAGTAAATTTATCAACACTTAATCTACCATCCATATTCCACTTTTGCCAGTTGATTCAATAATGTCCTTTATAACATTTTCAATAGAACTATTTTAAGAAACAAAATTTAAACAATGTGGGAACATTTGTCAAGGCCAGCATCCAAAATCATTAAAATTAAATGAAAAAAGTCAAAGCAGCTTTTTTTGTATCATGAACACCTAACTCAGTAAGTTACATAAACTCAGATGCTATTTTTTGGAGATATTGTCTAGAAAATGCTTTTTTTTCTTTGAACAGAATTCAGAATGTTTAAAGAATGGAGTAAAATACAAGTGAGTTTTAATTTTTAACATTAAATAAATGTTGATATATGGCCACTTGAGGAATATGTTATAGATAATTAAGTGGAAAGAGAAACGACTTCAGGTCATGCTTTTTATGAAAAATATATTTGAATTCTACATTTATGGATAATTCAGTTAGTATATAGTATGTGACAGTTGAATTTGTGCTGTATACATTGTCATTGACTTAAAAAATAACTTTTACTCTAATGTGTAGTATGCCATTTTTATTTTTCAAATATGAATAAGAATATCATTATATAAATATTGCCAATATATGAAAAAAATAAACACTCATTGTCTTTCATCCTAGTACAAGGACTAATACCATCGTAGGATATTTTCATCCTGGCTTTTTTTTCAAAGTTATAATCCTAATAGGCATGTAAGTTAGTATACTACTTCTGCTTAATGTTATCTCATTGCATATTTATAGTTGTCTGTTACTGTAGTCATCATAAACTTCAGCTAAAGTTTATGATAGATTCACTGGAGCGATGTAACATCTCCTTAAAATTCCCTGTGATTGAATAGTTTGGTCATTTCCAATTTTTTTATATACAAACAAAATGGATTTCCCTAAGTGGATTTTCCAACAAAGGACCCACAGCTGGAGTATATAAAAGACTTGTACAAATCAGTAATAAAAAGACAGAACCTAATACAAAAAAAATAGCAATGTTGGCAAGCAGCTTAATTAGGTACTTTGCAAAACGGCTTGCCAGGTGGCAAATAGCAATATGAAAAGATGCCCAACAGCACATTACTCAATGATAATTCACTGAGAATTAAAACAACAAAATGAAATATGACTGCATACCCACTATAATTGCAAACATTAAAAAACAAGAAAATGCCAATTATCGTAAGTATGTAGTGAAACAGGATTTATTTTATACTGCAGGAATGATGTAAATGGGATGCCACTATTCTAGAAACCGTTTGGTTTTTTGTACGTAGTTGAACGTATGGACATGAACTATACTCCAGCCATTCCACTTCTATTTATATACCCATTAGAAATGTATGACCATGCATACTAAATGACATGTACAAGAATTTTTATGGCAGCATTATTTATAATAGCCACCAAACCAGAAATCACCTAAGTGTTCCATCAATAGTATTCATGCAACAAAATACTATATAGCAATGAAATTGATCCAACTACACCCATATATAGCAACATGGATAAATAAGGTTTTTTTTGTACCCAATTGATAGTTATTTTAACAGCTGGTTATGTGAGTGTGGATAAATTTGTACTGCAGTTAAAATTACTTTTTTTTGGTAAATACATTTCTATCTTCTATCACTGATGCTTTTCAAATTTGTAATAATAGGATTTACTTAAATCCATTGTTTCAAGAATGAAAAAGGCAGTAGAAGATGATGTTTTTATTCCTCTGTATCCAAAGAGGTAAGCGCTGTTAATTTCTAGATTGTTTGAAATAGCTGATCATAGAATACAGATTTGTTTAAGAATGCAATGCAAAAGAAACTATAGTGTTTTATTTTTTGTTCTGTTTTGTTTTTTGTTTTTCGTGTTTCTTTTTTTTTTTTCTTTTGAGACTGAGTCTCACTCTGTCGCCCAGGCTGGAGTGCAGTGGCGCGATCTCGGCTCACTGCAAGCTCCGCCTCCCAGGTTCATGCCATTCTCCTGCCTCAGCCTCCCATGGCTGGGATTACAGGCGCCCGCCACCATGCCCGGCTAATTTTTTGTATATTTAGTAGAGATGGGGTTTCACCATGTTAGCCAGGATGGTCTCGATCTCCTGACCTCGTGATCCACCCGCCTTGGCCTCCCAAAGTGCTGGGATTACAGGCGTGAGCCACCGCGCCCGGCCAACTATAGTGTTTTCAAAACATGTGTACATAATGCTCATCATCACTGGCCATCAGAGAAATGCAAATCAAAACCACTATGAGATATCATCTCACACCAGTTAGAATGGCAATCATTAAAAAGTCAGGAAACAACAGGTGCTGGAGAGGATGTGGAGAAATAGGAACACTTTTACACTGTTGGTGGGACTGTAAACTAGTTCAACCATTGTGGAAGTCAGTGTGGCGATTCCTCAGGGATCTAGAACTAGAAATACCATTTGACCCAGCCATCCCATTACTGGGTATATACCCAAATGACTATAAATCATGCTGCTATAAAGACACATGCACACGTATGTTTATTGCGGCATTATTCACAATAGCAAAGACTTGGAACCAACCCAAATGTCCAACAATGATAGACTGGATTAAGAAAATGTGGCACATATACACCATGGAATACTATGCAGCCATAAAAAATGATGAGTTCATATCCTTTGTAGGGACATGGATGAAATTGGAAACCATCATTCTCAGTAAACTATCGCAAGAACAAAAAACCAAACACCGCATATTCTCACTCATAGGTGGGAATTGAACAATGAGATCACATGGACACAGGAAGGGGAACATCACACTCTGGGGCCTGTGGTGGGGAGGGGGGAGGGGGGAGGGATAGCATTGGGAGATATACCTAATGCTAGATGACGAGTTAGTGGGTGCAGCGCACCAGCATGGCACATGTATACATATGTAACTAACCTGCACAATGTGCACATGTACCCTAAAACTTAAAGTATAATTAAAAAAAAAAAAAAAAAAAAGAAAGTAGAAAAAACAAAACATGTGTACACATATTCTATGAGGATGCAAATTGAGATTTCAACAAATATTTCTCAGTGACTTACATAAAGCCGTGCTTTATTTTGGCGCTTAGATGAATTTTGTTTGGTTGGTTTTGGTTTTGGTTTTACATATATCCTAGGAACATAGCAGGTGATATAGAGTGGTGAAGAGCACACGTCCACTGTTAGTAGGTATTTTTATGCACTTGTTTTCTCATCTATAAAATAAGGATAAAATTAGTGCCTACCTCACAGGATATTAGGGAGATGGAGAGAATGCTCAGAACACAACAGGGCCTAGCACAGAGGAAGCACAATGCTGAGGAACGAGAAACTGCACCTGTAAATTCTGCAGTCACTTTAAATTATAAAACAAGGAGTATTTGATGTATGATCATAACTTTGCTAAGAAGGCATCAGTTATAATGATGCATGAACTGTAGCAATCCAGTGAGTAGTGACAGGATGGAGGAGCTTTATGGAGGGGGAAGAAAGGAACCTCAAAGCTTTCTGATTCATTTTGAATCATGAGATGTCTACATGTAAAAATTCTGCCCTGGTAAACTTTGTTTATAATGTTTTAGATAATGCATTCACATGGTTCAGATGTATGAATGTGATATATTAGTTATTTGTTTATAAATATATATTTTATAAACATATTTATAAATATATAAATATATATTTTATTTATAAAATAAAATAAACAATCTCTATTTATATTCCATTAAGGCTTAGTTTGGTTGGTTTAAAAGAAAGTCTGATCTTAAACTCTGGTTCTGAAAGACTAATAGTTCTTTGCATTTTCTCTTTCTCTTTCTTTTGTTTCTAATTAGTGCTGTAGAAAACAAAACATCACCTCATTCAAAGTTCCAAGAAAGACAGTTCTGGTCAGGCCTAAAGGTGAGCAAAAACTGCAAAAATGAAAAGGCAATTTTTGTAAAAATCCTGTTTACTATAGAACAAAGAACAACAAACTTCTATAAGAATTAGATAGTATTTTAGGCTTTGTGGTCACATGGTCTCTGTCGAATTACTCAACTCTGCCGCTGTAGCACAAAAACAATCATAGTACATAAACAAATGAACATGGCTGTTTGAATAAAACTTATGAACACTGAAATTTGAATGTCATATAATTTCCTCATGGTACAAAATATTTTGTTTAAAGACAGTTTTAAAACGTCCTTGAAAAGTGTTAAAACCATTCTTAGCTCACGGACCCTATAAAAACAGGCAACAGGATGGATTTAACCCACAAGCTATATAGTTGGCTAACCCCTGGCCTTAAAATTATTGCTAAGTCAGTGGCAGTAGGGATGGGAAGGAGAAGAAGGTTCAAACAATGTTTGGGAGGAAGCATTGAAAGGAGTCGATAACTGATCGAGGGAAGATAAGATCTATTTTGTACATAATGAAGATATATGTGGGACAAATAGAGATACAGAGGTCTAGGAGGTGGTTGGATACATAAGTCTGAATTTCAGGAGACAGATCTGAGCTGGAGATTTGGGAGTCCCCTACCTGTAGGTAATATTTGGAGCCATGGTCATGAATGGCAAGCTGCGTAAGGAGACTGGATGAAGCATGAGAAGTAGGCCAAGGACAGAACCTCGGGAAATACTAACAGAAGAGGAGAACATGGAGGCTTCAGGGAATCTGTAGAATCAATTATGAGCCTTAGGATGATCACAAGAGAATGGCCTCAAGGAAGCTAAATGAAAGATTTTCAAGAATGAAGAAAAGAGTGTTAAATGCCACCAAAGAGTATTAAGAGAAAGACTGAAACACTGTTTATTGGATTTGACAATTAGAAGGATATAGGTGACCTCACCAAGAGTAGTTTTAATAGTGTGAATTAATATTTGTCATGTGGTTGAATCAGGGAAAAGGCTTTCTGGGAAGAGGGAACAACATCAACAATGAGATAAAATGTGAAAAAGCATTACATTTTAGTAAAACAGCATGTAGTTCAGCACTCAGAGTCATGAATATAGTACTGCAAAAAAAGAAACACCTTAAAATTCACAGAAAGATCTGAATTTAGTAGAGGGAAAGGACAACCAATATTTTATTAGAATTTATTATGGTTACTTAATCCAAGTTATCTTCAAACTCACAGGTGATTATAAATCTTTATGTATCAGAGGAATGAAGCTCTCAGCGTTGATTGCCTTCTCAAGGTCACATGTTGGTAATGGCGGCCCTAGTTTTGACAGTAGTTCTTTATGAATCACGTGGTCCTGTGGTCTTATACTTGATGGCCCCCGGCTTTGAGAGAAAATGGATTGGGAAGGAAGATTATTGATCTGGAAAGGCTCTAGTGAAGTTACTTGAGATAGATTTGGGGATGGTTATCCTAGAAAATGAAAATAAGATGAGCAAATACATGGAGTTTGGAAAGAATCAAGTATTTATTCAGAGATATTGTATTCTAAAATTGACAGTTCCAACAGGGCTAATTGTAGTGAGAATTTTAGTTTGACCAACTCTTCATGTTTGTTAGAGACTATTACAGTTTCTCTTTGGAGAAAAGGTACATATTTACTTGATATTTTATTTTAGCTCTTCCGCAATATTCTTCTTTGGAATGGACTCCTTACAGATGACACCTTGCAAGAACTAGGACTAGGGAAGCTGCTAAATCGTTACCTTATTATAGCACTTCTCAATGCCACACCTGGGCCAGATGTGGTTAAGAAGTGCAACCAGGTAAGTTGTGAAGGAAGACTGATTCTAATTTTATCATTTCTAAAAAATTTAGCTATTAAAATCTATTATTTAGCAAAATAATTAAATGTGTGGTACTCATATAAATATAGACAAATGGGCCAGGCACAGTGGTTCATGCCTGTAATCCCAGCACTTTGGGAGGCTGAGGCAGGTGGATTGCGTGAGGTCAGGAGTTTGAGACCAGCCTCACCAACATGGTGAAACTCCGTCTCTACTAAAAATACAAAAATTAGCCAGGTGCGGTGGCTAACACCTGTAATGCCAGCTACTTGGGTGGCTGAGGCAGAAGAATCACCTGAACCCAGGAGGCAGAGGTTGCAGTGAGCCGCCATTGCACTCCAGCCTGGGTGACAAGAGCAAAACTCCATCTCAAAAAAAAAAAATTGACAAATGAATTTAACAAAGCTAAAATGCAGAGCAGCTCTTCTGTATTTAAGAAAGAGTATACTGGTTTGAAATATCCCCAGCAGGGAAAGGAAAAATTACTTAATAAATGATGCTAGATGGCTGGCTGTTTACAAAAAGAATGTTAAGTCCTCACCTCTCACTATACACCAAAAAAATTTCAGGTAAAATTTTAAAAAATGTAAAAATGAAACTATAAAATATACTAAGATGGTAAATGACTATATTTGAGAGTGAGGGATTTCCTTCTAAACTTAAAGGCAAAAGAAGAAATTATGAGAAACAGTAATAGATTTGAAAAAATATAAAACTTTAGTGGATCAAAAAGGTATTGGGATTAATTGATTATTATTAAAACTGGAGAATGTGTTCATTGGGCTCATTATACTATTCTTTCTACTGCTGTTTGTGTTTGAAATTTTGTATAATAGAAAGTTAGAAAAGTTAAGAATCTAGGAAATAAAAAGTTGTTAACATGTAACAAGTGTTAATATTCACATTAAATAAAAAAGCTCTTTACAATTTAGTAAATAATTCAAATGTTCTGACTAAAAATGGCCAAAACACGTGCAACAGTAAAGTCACCTAAAAGGATATGTAAAACTAACCTTAAAATATGTGAAAATAATTAATAGTACTAATAATCAGAGAAATGGAAATTATTTATAGGAAGGATATTTACTTGACCAGTTGTGTTGGCAAACATTTTTTGGCGTTGTTGTTTTACTTATGATTTCCAGTGTTATAAACACAGGAAAACAACAGTTCCATCATTGCAGGGGCACCATTCACTGTATGCAGTGCAGTGGTTCTGGAAAACAGTCTCCTGCACTGGGGGAAGGAGGGATACAGCTCTTTTGGAGAATATTTTGGCATGATGGATACAAAACTTTTAAAGCTTATATTCTTTGACTTAGCCAAAGTAAGTTAAGTCAAAAATTAGAGATGCACATATAGATTTTAAGTACAAAGAATATTGTTATAGCATTATTTATAATAGAAAATAGTTGGAAACACCTACATATCCCTAAAAACATGATGGTCTTCTCATAAGATAAAAATGTGAAAGGAAAATAAATCTCAGAACCTGTGTCAGATACTTTTGGGTTCACAAAAGTTATGTTTTTGAAGAATTTTTAAGAATATGGGAAAATAATTATTTTATAATTAAAAACACATACACACTCAACTGTTCCCAGATAGAATAGGGTCCATCTGCTTGTTCTTGCAGCCCAATAACAAGATGCAGACAGACTGGGAAAGAAAGGAGCTTATTTTTGCAACCAGTTACAGGGAAAAGGTTGTAGTAACTCACCAGACCAACTGAAAGTTACAATTTGGTTTTTTGTTTTGTTTTGTTTTGTTTTGTTTTCTTTAGCACTTATATGCATTCTAAGCTCCATGCTACATGGGAGAGTGCATCTACAAGTGAGAGTGTTTCATTCAGTCTGTACAATCTAGCGTCTGGGGTCTGGAAAGCTTTCTCTAAAGTCTTGGAAAGTTTTTTAATCTTAAGTGGGCCCTGGTACAAAGAGTATGTGTAAGAATGCTTTCATTATTTGATCAGACTTTAGGGTCTGGGAAAACTCAGGCAGGGTCTTAATGGGTTTGTTTTCGCATTCCAGTTCTTGTACTCAGGCACCAGTTTCTCTAGTTCTTTAATGTTTAACTTACACATTCATCAAAATTATAGAAAAGGGTTAGTGGAAATTGATTCATCTGGTTGCTAATGGAAACCTAGTCTGCCATAAAACTATATATCAATTACTAGCCAACCATGATTGTTCTGGCTGTAGTTTTTATATCATACAGTTTTAAGCATTATATATTAAAAATTTAAATCATCATCCATGTAATGTTGTTCAGGTTTAGTTTAGTCCCCTTTGACCATAGGGTCTATTATGAAGTAGAGAAGAGGAAATATATTTACACAGCATTCTTTCCACAGCATATGGTTAGAAAACCAGGCCAAGAAAATCGACTTTTAGTGCTGGGATCATTAACGCAAAAGCTACATGGTTAAATGAGAATTTTACTGAGACTTGTAATACAAAACAAGGGGAAAACAAGTGCAAATGACATTCAATAGTAAAGGGTGGTTTTAAAACTAAAAAGAGTTTACATAACAAAACTTGTAGGATCTTCTGCCTTAGGCAGTCAATGTTTCAGTATTTTTCCTGAATAGTTGAAACAGGTGATTAAGGAGTAGAATTCTTTTTCCTCAACCATGTTTTAAATGCTGACCAATCTTAGAAAGAGCGCATTCCAGAACCTTTATTTAATATACTGTATAATATATAGGGTGCATTTTAATTTTTTCCCCAACTCTCTGCTTTCTATATTGATCTTGATGTTACCAAATGTAGCATAATCTGTATGATTATCTAGGAATTTCCTTGAATAGTGTGATATTGTGACAGGCCAGGTTTCCATTAGCAAACAGAACGATCAGTTTCCAAGAACCCGTTACTATAACGTCAATGAAAGTGTAAGCTAAACATTAAAAAACTGGAGAAACTGGTGCCTGAGTACAAAACTGGAATGCAAAAACCAACCCATTAAGAACCTGCCTGGGTTTTCTCAGCCCCTAAAATCTGATGGAATAATAAAAGCATTCTTACACATACACCTCATTCTGTCTTAAGATTAAGAAACTTTCCAAGACTCTCGAGAAAGCTTTCCAGACCCTAGTCCCTAGCTAAAGATGAGATAGAGATTGAATGCAACACTCCCACTTGCAGTTACAATCCCACACGTAGCACGGAGCTTTAAATATATACAAGCACTAGAAAAAAGCTTAGAACTTTGAGTTGGTCTGGTGAGTTACTCTGACCTCCCTTCTTTCCCAATTGTCTGCATCTCGTTTTCGGACCTCAAGAACAGGCAGCCATACTTTGTTCTCTCCGGGAACAATATCAAGTTTTTTTCCTTTCTCCCCTTTTCCTTCCCTTCTTTACCCTTGTTTCTGCTATGAGGAAGTTTTTTTTTTTTTACTTTTTAAATTTTTTCTAACATTTTTCTGTTTTTACCAAAACTTTTCCCAAAATCTTGTATTACTCTTAGGATGACAATGATAAAATGTAATTTCCATTTCCAAAAGAAAAATTGAATGCACCTACATTGATTCATTCTGCTGCTTTACAATTAAGGCAATGTATGACATTGATAGAAGATTAAAAACATAATTAATTTATCTTTCATTCTTTGTATCTTAGAATCACCCATCTGTTTCCTTAACTCCATATAGATCATATGCTAGGCCACCCAATTTCTTTATAAAATAATAGTGAATGTATGTATTTTAGAGTTGTATTGACCAAATATTTTGTGTCTAGACATTTTTGGTTTTTAGTTGTAAATTATGTTTTGTACAGATTTAATGACTCACAAATACAAGAATATAGAAAGAATTACTAGTACTACCAGGGAGTGTTCATAGATAGTAGTGTATTTTAAGTTCTTAGCATTAAAGAATGAATTTCCAAAATATATGTAGCCTTGGACACGAAGGGAAATTTTTAGAAATTTTTATTTAACCATAAACTATAAAATGGGGAGAATGATACTCAGCTTACAGTATCACTATGAGATTATATTAGCAAGATTTCTTAGATAACTGTCATTGTAAACCAGCCATGTGTTTTGATTAACAGGTAGCAGCATGTCTACCAGAAAAATGGTTTGAAAATTCTGCCATGAGGACATCTATTCCACAGCTAGAAAACTTCATTCAGTTTTTATTGCAGTCTGCACATAAATTATCTAGAAGTGAATTCAGGTAATGCATATTTTATTTTCACTTCTATAAACAGAGTTCATGGATTCTGTATGCTCTCAACAATTTTTAGAAAGATTTGTATTTTTACTGTACTTTTAAAAATTTGTTAAAACTTTGTAGAGTTAGTAGATATTTTTATGGTTACCTTTGGGATGGCTTATGCATATTCATATTTTAAAATGTAAATCTTCCCCAAATTAAGCAAATTCAAAAAACTATAGCACAGGGGAATATAGAATTAAAACTATAAATCAAAAACATTTTATTAAGCACTTTTTAAATGTGTTTTTAATTTTCCTGTCCATTTTTAGAGACTCAACAGTTGTTAAGTACAGGTTTCCAGCTTGGTATTTATCCAGCAGTAGCTAGCTCTCTGTTCTGAATGTTTCGTTCACAGCACCAGCTGTTTGGGGGCTTAAATACAGTGGTATTCCTGTTAACTCCTCCCTCTCCAAAAAAAATATTTAAGCCCAGATTTGGCCGGGCATGGTGGCTCACGCCTGTAATGTTAGCACTTTGGGAGGCTGAGGCAGGAGGATCACTTGAGCCCAGGAGTTTGAGAACAGCCTGGGAAACATAGCAAGACCCTGTCTCTAGAACAAAAAATTTAAAAATTAGCTAGGCATGGTGGCATGCGCCTGAGTCCCAGCTACTGAGGATGCAGAGGTGGGAAGATTGCTTGAGCCTGAGAGGTTGAGGCTGCAGTGAGCTATGATTGTGCCACTGTACTCCAGTCTGGCCAGCAGAGCAAGACCAAGTCCCTTTAAAAAAAAAAAAAAAATCAGATTTGTATTATTTGCTAATGTCATGATGTGTGAATATACTCCCACCATTGCTTCCACCACAATGTCTCATACAAGCTAATAGCAACGCAGCACTACTGAAATTTCTGATAGACTTACTATATGCTTTTCTACCTTTTACAGTAATTCACATTGAAATTTGCCAGAATACATCCACTAATGATCTGTATTTGAACTTTATAATTAAGTGGAGATGGCAGCATCTCTCTGTGTTTTATGCTACTTTAGATATTGGCTTAAGGTAAAGCTTTTGTTTTAGATTAACAACTGATGATCAGGTTCTGAATTGACCGCTGTTCCCTCATACGTTGCATTTTTAAAGGGAGAAATTTGTTTTGTTTTTCAGGGATGAAGTCGAAGAAATAATTCTTATTTTGGTGAAAATAAAAGCTTTGAATCAAGCAGAATCCTTCATAGGAGAGCATCACCTAGACCATCTTAAATCACTAATTAAAGAAGATTGAATAAACTTTATTGGAAAATGCTAAAATTTTAATATAGTTACACTCAGTTCCTTTGTTTGAGAAGAAGCTGGTGCCTCTCTCTTCTTTATTCCCTGTAATAGAAGGTAGGATTTGAAAAAAAGCAAGACTCCACCTCTGTATTCCCCCCGTGCTTTACCTTCTGGCATCATGAAAAGCTGCCATGATTCTGTGGTATTCTAAGGAATTAAATGCACTGGAGCTTTAAGAGCTCAACGTGTTTCCCTTTGATTCTTTTGGCTGGTCTTTCAATTTTCTTAAGAGGGGAACTGGAGAAACCTTGCTAAAGGTTTTAGCTTAAGTGAGCATGCTAATAAGTCTTCTGTCCTGAACCACAATAATATCTTTTAGTTCTCTTTAACTACCTTTATTTAAAAATAAGTCAATATGAAAATCTCAGTTGGAGTGAATTATTTGCTAAGTATTAAATGATTAAGGCATGTGCCGATTGTCAAATTATCCTTTAGAAATCTGTACCAATTTAATGTACCAACATAAGCATAAGTGAGTGCCAATGAATCCCTACCAGCAGTAGTTATTATCCTTTTTAAAAATGCATTGAAAATTTGAAAGGTAAAAATCTTATTTTAATAGCTTATTTTGTGTTGGCTATTAGAGAGTAAACATATTGGTTTTGGCCATTTGTAATTATTTCTGAAATATCCATCTTTTTCTTATGGACTTTAAGACCTTTATATTTTTAAAGATATTGATTTTTTGCCCATGCTTGTGGCAGAAGTTTTCCTTATTTGCCATTTTTCTTTTCTTTTTTTTTTTAATTGTATTTTTTGAGACAGGGTCTGGCTCTGTCACCCAGGCTGGAGAGTAGTGGCACAATCTCGGCTCACTGCAACCTCTGCCTTCTGGGCTCAAGCAATCCTCCCACTTCAACCTCCCAAGTAGCTGGGACTATAGGCATGCACCACCATGCCCAGCTGATTTTTGTATTTTTTTGTAGAGATGGGGTTTCGTGACATTGCCCAGGCTGGTCTCGAACTCTTGAGCTCAAGCAGTCTACCCACCTTGACCTCCCAAAGTGCTGGGATTACAGGCTTGACCAACCATGTTTGGCCTTTCTTTTAAATTTGTTGATGTTTTTTGAAGCATTAAGTCATTACTTATTAGCAAGTTACTATTTTGTTTTTTTGTCATTGGTGGTAGGACTAAGAAGGAAACAGATATTTTAAATACTCACAACATGTGATTCATTTTCTGATAAAATATTTGTCTAATAAGACAGAGGCAAGATAATTTAATCAAAAGAAATTAAGAAAATTTTCCAAAAATGTTAGTTTACTAGTAATTTTTCTAAGTCTACTTATTAAATAACTTAAGGGAAACTGTAAATATATTTTGCAAATTGTTGTCCAAAAGATAATTGGAAAAAATTGAATATATTGTAGGATTTGAATATACAGCCTACTTTTATGTCACCTCTACCTTCAAAACTACATATAATTTATTTTAGGAGTTGGATTTGTTATGTCTGTTGCAGTGAGGACTTGTGATTCACTGGTATGAAGAATTTTTTGATGTTTATATTAGTAACAAAATTATACAAGAATAGAATCTCATCTAGAAAATGCAAACCATTGTTGAAAAGCAGTTAGCATTTCCACACAACCGCTGTCCCCAGAGGTAACTGCTGTTTTCATTTTAATGTTATCCTTTTAGACCTTTTCTCTATTTACAAAAATGTTATGTGTTTCTATGTGTACATAGTTTTGGGTTTTTTTTTTTTTACATAAGTGGCAGACACTTTATTGGACATGAAATTTGTAATTTTTTTCTATTTAAGTACACATTTGGAAATTATCCTCTGACTTTTGGATTTTTAACTAAATATGTTGGACGTGTTCCTTTATATTTTTAAGTTCAGCACAGAAACTTTCCTACCTTTTTGTGGAAGATAAAATATTAAAACTGCTTTCAAAACTACAAATTGACTTAAACTGCTATAGTAATTTTCAATTAAATTTCATTATACCTGGAGTTTGAACGTTAAGGTTTTTATCATATACTGTAATTCAAAAATTTACCTAAATCTCAATGTAAAATTCTTTTTTTTCTTATTACTATGAAATGGATGGAAGAAGGAGGGGGAACACAACTAGCAAGAACAAAACATTGGGTTGGCAATTGATATCACATCTTAATTCTTTCCCTGAATTTCTTTCAGCTTTTTGTTCACATAAAGAATGTGAAATTTTTACAGGATCAGACAGATGACTTTAAAGAAATTTTTTTCATGACAGAAAAATCACCTCAATTGATTTTTCCATTTCTTAGGTCCTTGAATAAATGATACTTAGGTATACCTGAGAAATGCCATATATGATACAAATCCTGCAAAAGACATCATGAGAAAATACCAGCAGTATCTATCATGAATGTAGAAATAAAAGTCCTTAAAATAATTAGCAAATCAAATCCAGCAATGTATAAAAAAGATAATAGGGTTTATTCCTGGAAAGTAAGGTTGTTTTAACATTAGTCAACCAGTGTAATCACTCACGAACAGAATAAAGGAGAAAATCCACATCTCGATGACTGCAGAACCAATCATCTCAATTATTACCGAAAAAGTGTTTGTTTGACAAAATTCAGCACCCCCTCATACTACAAAAACCTTTCAGCAAAGTAGGAATATAAATTCCTCAATCTGATAAAAGGCATCTGTGAGAAAAATCTATACCTAACATCATATATAATGGTGAAATATTAAAGCAAGGATGTCTGCTCTCACCATTTCTGTTCAACATTGTTCTAGAAGACATAGTCATACAATCAGTCAAGATAAAAGAAGGCATAAACATTGAAACACAAGAGTTAAGATAGTCATTAGTTGGCCAGACATCCCAACACTTTGTGAGACTGAGCTGGGAGGATCGTTTGAGGCCAGGAGTTCAAGATCAGCCTTGGCAACAAGCTTGTTGTAAACATTAAGAGAAATGAAATGTCTTGTACAGCATCGGCACATAGGAGCCTTCTAATGAGGAGCCTATCCCTGAAAAAGTGAAAGACATATCATTTTTCTAATCCTTCGAATAGGATAAACTAAGTTTTTGATCTCTCTGAGTTATTCAAAAGGCTCAGGGATTTATTTCCCATCACAACACTACAAGGTAGTTTAGAAAATATACATACTTGAGCAACATGGTGGAGTAGGCACATTGAAAAACAAGCAGGGGCTGGGTGTGGTGGTTCACGCGTGTAATTGCAGCACTTTGGGAAGCTGAAATGAGAGGATGGCTTGAGGCCAGAAGTTCAAGACCAGCCTGGTCAGTATAGTGAGACCCCAATCTCTAAAAAATATATATATATTTTTTAAAGCAGGAACAGGCATAGCCAATTTTATCAGAACTCTGAAAAACAGTAAAAAGTTTATAGCAATGAAGCAAATGCTGAGTCAAGAACAGGCAACTTTAAAATGGCAAGAAAGCTTTGTGACATTTCTGCTTGCCCTTCCCCCACAAGCTCCCTGGTTTTGCAGCAGTCTTGAAATCAGCAACTGCATTCTGTGTTGGACCCTGATCCCCATTTCTAGAGGAAGCTGAGCAGAACTTACAAATTCTTGTTTAAGTCTCTGGTAGCCTGTCTGGGGCTACTTAAAGGATTGACAGAGCACTCATCGTAAGCAGTAGGCAATGTTTGAAAAAAGTGTAAGGTGAACTAACAACCTGCAAACACCTGGGTCGAAAGACTATGGTCAAGATATCCAAAAAATCATCTATGTTCTGTGAGAAAAAGCTGCAAAGGAGTTTCTTTGGGAAATTAGAATATTCAACAGCACATACAGGGAGATTTAGAAAACTACGTGCATACACAGCAAGAAGCATGCTCAGACAAGATCTGCAAAGACCCTACGCTTTTGGGCCTGATTGCTAGGCTCAGTACAAGCCTGGCTAAGTATTAATGGAAAAGCCCAGCACAGAACCAATCTGCAAAGACTGGAAAGACTGGGAGAGAGATTTTTCTGCTAGTTTTAACTCCTTTCAAGGAAATCTATGTCAAACTATTAAACACAAACTAAGGAACAGAGACTTCAGTGATGACACACAGAAGGAATACAGTCTTTGCAAAAATAGTTTGGAAATGACTGCACATGTAGCAGTAGACTGCTACAATCTTCAATAATAAAAATAAAACTAACTCTCAGGAAGGGGGGAATATCTGATTTTCAGGGCCACCACATTATAATGTTCAAACATACAGTTTTCAACAACAAAAAGACAGCATACAAAGACAGGAAAGTATGGCTCATTGAAAACAAAATAATCAAAACCATCCCTGAAGAAACACAGACATTGGACTTACTATGCAAAGACTTTAAACAATTGTCTTAAATAAGCCCAAAGAGCTAAAGGAAAACATGGACAAAGAACTAAAGGAAGAAAGAGACATATGAACAAAATGAGAATATCAATAAAGACACAGACGTTATAAAAAGGAACCAAAGATAAATCTTGGAGCTGAAAAGTACAGTAACTGAAATAAATTCACTAGAGGAGTTCAACAGTTGATCTGAACAGGGAGAAGAATCAGCAAACTTGAAAAAAATAAAAAGAAGGGCAACTGCAATAATCAAGTCTAAGGAACAAAAGAGAACACAGCCTAAGAAACTGGTGAGACAGCATCAAACAGACCAACATATGCATTAAGAATATTTCAGAAGGAAAAGAAAGAAGCAGTGAAAAAAATTGAAGAAATAATAGCCAAATATGTCCAAAATTTGATAAAAGACATAAATCCATGACTCCAAGAAACTCAACAAACTCTAAGTGGGATAAACTCAGAGACCCACACTGAGCTGCGTTATAATCAAACTGTCGAAAGACAAAAGCTGAGCAAATCTGAAAAGCAATAAGACAGAACTGACTCATCAAGAATGAGGAATCCTCAAATTTTATAACATCTAATATCTCATGAGAAACCATGAAGTCAGAAGGTAGTGGGATGACATATTTAAAGTGCTGAAAGAAAAATACTGTTACCACAAATTCATGTATCTGGCAAAATTATCCATCAAAAATAAGGGAGAAATCAAGACATTCTCAGATAAAACAAAAGCTGAGGGAGTTTATTACAATTAGACTTGCCCTGCAAGAAATGCGTAAGGGAATCCTTTGGGCTGAAATGGAAGGGCACTAGACAGTAACTCAAATCTATATAATGAAATAAGGATCCAAAATAAGATAAATATATTGACAAATATAAAAGTCAGTATTACTATCATACTGTTTTCTAACTCCACTTTTTATTTCCTAAATGATTTAAAAGACAAACTCATACAAATAACTATAAATTATTTATTAGGCAATTTGTGCCATCAATAACATAAGGGGGGCAGGGGCAGAGCTTTACAGGAGTAGAGATTTTGTATGCTATTGAAGGTAAATTGGTATCAGTTTAAATTAGATTGTTTTAAGTGTAGGATGTTAACTATAATCCCCATAGCAACCACAAATAAAACATCTAACAAATATACACAAAGGGGAGTGGAAAGAGAATCAGACTAGTTCACTACAAAAAAACAGAAAAGAAGGCCATAAAGAGGAAATGAGGGGCCAAAAAAGTATATGACATATAGAAGAAGTGTTAAATGGTAGAAGAAAGTCCTTCCTTAATTACTTTAAACGCAAATGGATTAAATTTTCCAATCAAAAGGCAGAAATTGGCAGAATGGACAGAAAAAACAAAACAAAACAAAACAAGATAGTGATATGCTGTCTACAAGAGACTATAGCTCCAAAGACACAAATACATGGAACACATAGAAAAAGATACTCTGTGCAAAAATTTTTTTTAAAAAAGAGAACCTTAACACATTATAAACCACCTTGACCTAAGAGACATATAGAAAACTACAGTCAACAACAGCATGATAAACATTTTGCTCAAGTGTATGAGGAACATTCTCCAGGACAGACCATCTATCAGGCCACACACCAATTCTCAAAAACATTAAAATCATACTAAGTATCTTCTCTAATCACAATGGAATGAACTTGGAAATCAATAACAAAAAAAGAGTGGGAAATTCATAAACATGTAGAAATTAACACACTCAACCAGGGGATCGAAGAAGAAATCACAAGAGAAATAAAACATGACATTATCTAGCAATTCTACTCAAGATGTATACCCAAAAGAACTTAGAAACAGGCAATCAAATATATACTTGTTATGTCAATGTTTACTGCAGCATTATTCACAATAGCCAAAAGGTAGACATATCCCAGTGTTCATCAGAAGATGGATGAACAAAATGTATATACATACAATGGAATATTATTTAGTCATAAAAACAAATGAAATTCTGACACATGCCACAACATGGATGAATCTTAAGGACTGCTTGAGGCCAGAAACTCAAGACCAGCATGGGAAATATAGCAAGACCACATCTCTACAAAAAACAAAATCAGCCAGGCGCAGTTAATGTGTGCCTATAGTCTTAGCTACTCAAGGAGGATTGCTTGAGCCCAGGATTTTGAGGCTGCAATGAGCTATGATCACACCACTGCACTCCTACCTGAGTGATAGAATGAGACCTTGTCTCAAAGATAAAAAGAAAGATTTGAGGTTACCTGGGGTTGGGAGAGATACAGGAATGAGGTTATTGCTCAACAGTTACAGAGTTTCAGTTTGGGGTGATGAGAAAATTTTGGAAATAGTAGTAATAATTTCACAACATTGTGATGTAATTAATGCCTCTGACTTGTAAATTTAAAATGTTTACAATGGCAAATTATGTTTTATATATATATATCCTACCACAATAAAAAAAAAGCTTTAGATTATGCACATTTAATTTTATTTCTGGGGGAAGATTTGCTTTACTTCTGGGGAAAAATTCACAAGAATTTTAAAGATATTCCTACAGAGTAAAAAGCATGATTGTTTACATGTTTTTGAGCACCTGTACTTACCAGCTGATCATACATTTGCAGAGCTTTAGGTCCTAAAATACACCCATCTACCATTCTACCAAGATTGAAGTGTGTTTATCAAGACAGAAAAAGAACAGGTTTTAATAGCTATCTTCTAACAAGATAAAGAGAAGAAAAATATAAGATATAGGCTCTTGTTAACCTTTTATTTTGAGAGGTTCTTTTGAGAGGTTATCTCAGCAAATAATCTAAACAAGTGAAGGATAGGATATCTATTACTTGTTGACAGTAGTTAGATGACTATATAATCATTAGTGAAAAAGATCAAGGAAGTAGCTGAAAGCTGCTGTCTGACAGACCCCTAGACAATCTCCTTCCTGGACAGACCCCTCCAGGAAGGAGATTGGAAGCCTCTATTCTAGGGAATCTGACAAAACCAAAATATTCATGTGGAGGAGGGGACTCCCAAAAAAGCCCATTCAGATAATCCTAAAGACAGCCCCTTCCCACAACCCAAAGTCTTTCCAAGCTTTTTAGTCCCTCTTTCAACCATAAGAAGACAGCCAAAGATTATCAGATATCCTGGAAAAGTCTGAAATATAGACAACAAAAAATAAATACAGAAAGAAATTTGGAGGAAATAGATGCGCAAACAATTTTAAATGAAAAAAAATACACTATATTGAATACCCCTTATCTGTGAACAAATCCATAGATAAAGGCTTTTTGGTTGTAAGAAAAGGAACTTCTACAAATCAAGAAGGGGTCTTAAGATTTTAAAATACAATAGCAAAGAGTTGGAAGATTGAGCTAAAGAGCTAAAAAAACAGAGACTGGGGTCAAGGGAGGGAGGTAAGAAAATAGATACCCAGTGCTGGATATCCAACATCCAAATAATAGTTGGGAGAACAAAGCAGCAGAGAATAAATCATCAACCAATGCTAAGTGTTTCCCAGAACTGACAGAAATGAGTTACTATCTGGAAGGGTTCACCTAAAACCCAATACAATGGATAAATATAGACCCACACCAAGACACATCATCATGAAATTTATGATGGGGAAATCAAAATGGCATTGGATTTCTCAATACAACAATAGAAACAAAGAAAATGGAGCAACAATATTTTTAAAGTCCTGAAGGAAAATTACCTCCTACCTAAACGTATAAAGTATCAATCAAACATGAGACATGCAAGGTCTCAAAAATTTTACCTCCCCACAAACTTCCTCTAGAAGCTACCAAAGGATGTGCTGCAGCAAAACAAGTTAGTACTCAATAAAATGGAAAACATGGAATCCAGAAAACAGCTGAGCACAGGAAAGAAGTTAGTCCCGAGACAGCTAGGAACCAGAGGGCAGATCTGAAGGTAACTCAATGGATAGGCTGAGAGTTGCCTTCAAGATTTAGGATAGTACTGTATTTTTTAACCTGAGGAACAGTATATCCAGGTGAGTATGGACCAAATTACATGTTTTTCTTTAGCATGTGTGATTATACCCCAGCTTTCCAATCCATGCTGCATGGATCAGCAACAACACTCATATCATACCAAAGGTATTGTTTTAACCTAATCCTAAGATACAGAGTTTGATTCATCATGCTGTGAGCATCAAAAAACAGTTTACTTCCTCTAACCACATTTCTGCAACATCCAGCTACCCAGTATAATCCTGCCAGATACCTTGTGGTGAGCCTTCTGTTTAGCAGAACTCACTGATAACCTTAGCCATGAATTTGCTCAAAATTGGCCTCTGTAAACTCTCAGAGGAAGCTGAAGCCAGACTATGACCCAAAGACTGTAACGTTTCCCTTGAAGCCTTCATGCAATAATAGTAATACTGCCCCTTTATACTTGCTAACAGGTTTTTTTTTTTCAGGTTTTTCAAAATTAAATATATTGTTGAAGAATATATGTGTTGGCAGTAAACTAAAAGAAATGCAAGGGAATGATTAACAAGTCAAGATGATATTTACATTTAAAAAGGAGAGAGATACAATTGCAGATTTACTGGAGTCTTCTGAGATCTTATTAAATGTTTTATTTCTTAACATTCTTAGATATTAATAAATGTTCTATTTCTTAACCTGATAGTGGGTACATGAATGTTTATTATTCTGTAAATCATATTGTGCTTATGAATTGTTTCACAATTAAAAAAAAAAATTCATCCCACCTATTCCCTTTGCTCAGGTTCCATGCTTATTAAAGACCATTCTGGTGATGCTCTGACTTCTATTGTAGCTTTGCCTCCAATAAGCAAATGCACATTGGTCCATTTGGCATGTGTAATTCTCTTTTTAGAGTAATAAACTGGTGTACAAGTTTTATTTCAGAAAAAAAGTATTAATAAAACAATGAATGCTTAGTTCACTTAATTACTATGTTCTTATAAATGAAATTAAATTGGTCTCAAAATATATCCTCTTAGAGCCAGTGTATCTTCTGCAACTAACCAAATTCATTCTCAGAATCAAGACCTTTTCGACGCTTCAATTTCCTTCCATATTGCAGCTTCAATTTTTGAAGTATCATATTCCCTCATCATATCAAATTCAAGCCATGGCTGATTCCACTTCTGAGCTTCTTTCATTTGCTGTTCAGTTAAACAAAGATCAAATCTGATTCCTTTAATATTAAAATTTGGACGTTCCCAGCGTTTAGACCAGGGCTTAGGCTTCATTTTTACTTTCAGCTAAGGAAGATTTAAAAAAAAAAAAAAAAAAAAAGGCAATAATTAGGCTGATAGGCATGAGCAAAAATTCTTCTGAAGTTTTCATTAAGATGATTCTTTCTTTCTTATTTTATACTTGAACTTCTAGTTTCAAATGTATAACCCATACCTCATTAACAGGAACTTTTTGGTTAGGCTCTTGTACTACTGGCTTCATATTCACATCAAAAGTGCTATATTCAGGAAGGGCATCTCGTAAGTATAGCAAGCTATCATCCAGCCGTTTCTCTAATTTGACCACCTGAATCTCCTGGACCCGAGGATTATAAAGTTCAAAGCAAATCTCGACACCTAAATAGAACAGAAAACATATTCTTACAATCTAAGTCCACATTCCTATACATGTTTCATACTGCAGTAAAAGCATTTCATAAAGGAATTAACACAAAGTTTTGCATGTAGAAAATGTGCCGTTAATTTGAAATTTTTAAGATTACTGAAAGAAATAGAAATAAGCTAAAATCCATTTAAATATAAAGTGAGAAAGTCTGAATTGGAATGATAGTCTAAAAAAGAAAAAAATGGCTTCTAGAAATATGTTGAGTCACATATCTCTTCAATTCTCATAGTAGTAACTTCAGAGAAAGTCTGAATTCTTCCCTATGTCACGTTTTTTATCTCCCAATTACTTGAAGAAAAATCAATCTTCCATGTTAAGAGTAATAAGATTAATGGTACAAAAGAAGTAAAATATTAAGTTCCAACTTTGGTTAGAGGCTCCTTTGATTAAGGATTAGTGGATTAAAGGGATGGAGAGAACTAGTTTTGCCTTTTGCCCTTCCACCTTTCACCATGTGAGGGCACAGTGCTTGGCCCTTCCAGAGCACACAGCAACAAGGCACCATCTTGGATGCAGGGAAGGAGGCCTCACCAAATACAAAACCTGCCAGCACCTTGAACTTAGATTTCCCAGCCTCCCGAACTGTGAGAAATAAATTTCTGTTCTTTCTAAATTACCCAGCCTGTAGCATTTTGTTACAACAGCACGAACAGAATAAGCCACCAGAAATGTAAACCAGAGAGACTGCACAAATGCAAGCAGATGATGGTGACATGGATGAGGGTGATAGCAATGCAGAGGGAAGAACAGACAAAATTGTGATATATTTTTTGGAGACTGTGCCAAGAAAACTTGATTGACTGCATGTGTGAAAGTAAGTGGGTAGGCAGAGTGGTATCATTTATGGAAATAGAAAAGACTGTGAATGGAACACCTTGCAAGGGGAAATAAAGAGTTCTGCTTTCAACTTATGCTGGTAAGACATCCAAATAGAGGGTTGATCAGATAGTTGCAGATAGTTGCAAATCTGGAACTTAAAAAGGGTCAGTCCTGGAGTTATAAATTTGGAAGTTATCATTATACAGATGGTATACAAAGCCACCGAACAAGAAGGAAACACTAATGCAGGAAGCAGTGATGGGGAAGGTTGAGGCAGGTTACAACAGTCAGACATACTACAGAGAATGGCAAGAGGGAGCTAATCCTTTTTGAGTATTCTGTGTCCAGTACTTCAAATACAGTATCTCACAGTTGATTGGCTAGAACCATGTAGAGTAGAAACTATTACTATCTTAATGCTTAAAGAAAATCAAATGACTCACTCCTATGCTCATTTACTTCTATTACAAGGCCTCTCCAAGTATTTGACCAGATTGAAGGCACAAATCAATTAAGTCCTGCTGAATTCCTGCACGCACAGCCCACTATCATTACAGAATAAGCAAGACAGCAACTGCTTTCACATTTTCAATTTCTTTGAAAATAAGAATACTTTGTTGTCGGAACTTCATGAAGCATACAACTTGATAAACGTAATTGTTCCTGCCATTTTAATTAATAATCGTGCTAGAGTTTTACTCCTTGTTCCTCTGCCTATTAGGCATAGTATATAAACACAATTTTGCCTTTTTAAAATTCCTCCCAAGTCATATAAGACAGTGATAATTTTGTTTTGTGTCATAACATAAAGTAAAATGTGGGTATTCATTTTAGGAGCAAGTAATTCATGAAGACATTAAAGGTTTGTCTTAAAGTTTTACTCATGGGTTATTTGCTCCTAAAACAGATATCCCCATACTGCTTTATAGTAATTTATTCCCCCCTTTGATGTTGCCATGGTTTGCAAAGTCTACTTCTAATGACTGTTGTTCCAATAACATAAGAAGCCTTCAAGAGAAAGAAGTCCATCAACCATATTTAATCATTAACTTCAAATCTCAATCCATTCTAAAGCCACAGGCTCCACATCTTCCCTCAGTCTCCTTTTACTTTCAAATTTCAGATTTCTTATCCCAGGATGCAGAAACAAAAAGGAATCCTGAGATAACATTTTCTAGACAATGAAAATGATGAAATAAAACTTACCTTGTCCTTCGATAACATTCCTAAGGATGAAAGTAGCTCCAAGTCCTCTTCCTGATCTCTGAATGCAAATCCCCAGAAACTGGCTGATTTTTCCACTGGCATATGGGTCAGCTGTAGTAACACGAAGAATACTTCCTACAAATTCAAAAGAGAAGTGAACTTTTTTTTCAGCACACCCAGCTGAGAAGTAAACTTTATATAAGATGCAGAAACAAACAAATAGCATTTCTAGATAACTTAACTTCCTAAATGTCTTAATGTAGGAATAAATACTTCATATGAGCATAACCCAGACATGTAAAAAACAATCTTCTTTTGCTTTTTAAGAAAACTAACCATCCAATCACAAAGAAACTAGCCATCCTAATTACTAATAATAAAAACATACAGCTCTTACTGACCAACATAGAACTCTGGAATGTGGAGTACTTTTCTCCTTTCTAACATATCTTTTCTTTCTATTTGAAATTTCAGAGGATCTGTTCTTCCCCTTCGAGGAATGAATTCAGGACTCAAGAACCTGTAAAAAATACAAATAAATAATTAAACTCAAAAGGCTGCTAGAAGAAAAATTGTTGCCTTTCAAAGAAATTAAATATGATATTGATGTATTTTATTCTTCATTGTCTAAATAAAAGTCAATCTTATTTCTAAAATTGTTAATGCTCATGAAAATAGCTAACAATTCCTGAGTACTCACCTGGTATTTTGTTAAAAGCTTTATGAAACATCTATAGCATAAATTAATCCTTCTAGCAACCATGTGGGTTTGGTGTCATCTCCTTTTTACAGAGCAAGAAACTGAAGCTTGAAAAAGGTAAATAACTAATCCATTGCTACATTAGCTACAAATCTGTCAAATCAAGATTTAAATGTAGGTATGTTGGTCAGTCTCCAAAGCCTATAACCATTACTACAGGCCTCACACTGAGCTATACATGCTATAATAAATTATGTCAGAAAAGACATCAACATATAAATCACTAATTATAAATTGACTTTTAAAATGATCTTCCTGATCAGAGAAGATGGCCCTGGAGATGGTGCTGAAGGACCTGGGGCATCTGCAGGCTTGTTGGCTGTGTTTGCTGGTCAAGACTATAGACCAGTTTGAATATGAAGGTTCTGACAACTGTAACACCTATCTACAGACGAAGAGTAACCGAGATGGTATATGACTGCACTAGCTCTTCCTTTGATGGAATCATTGCAATGATGAGTCCAGAGGACAGCTAGGTCTCCAAGTGGCAGCGAGTCAGTAACTTTAAGCCAGGTACATATGCGGTGTCATTCACTGGTCACCTGCCCCAAGGAATCGTGTAGGAGCTGAAAAGTCGAGGAGAGACCTACAAATCCAGAGACACAGCTGCAGCACATCATGTCCCTGAACCATTTTCTCTTCCTTGGATGACAGGTGCGGGTGGGAGGGATTTGGGTTGGTGGATTAACAGATCGAACTGAAGAGAAAGTAGGATGCTGATTTTCCTATCCATGGCCCAGGGCTGCACCTTGCCCATGGCAAGGACTCTAGGTCAAATGCCAATAAATATGAACCTCTAGAAAGTTCTTAAGGCCATGATACATTCCTTGCCTCCCTCTCCCTTTCTCTTAGGCACAGTAAGAGCTTATTTATGCTGTAAGAATCTTCCCAGAACAGCAGAGGCCCTTCTACTCCCTACTGACTGTCTCTGAGCCTTCTGTACTGCAGCCTTTCTAGTGTGCTTCCTTGCTTCCAATCGGAGGGTGCTGTCCAGAGGCTAGGTAATCCCATCAACTTGGTAGTCCTGGGGTCTCGTGGTTGTATCTTTCTGCCCTCTAGACCTGGCACAGCAGTATCCCTTGAAGAAATCCTGAGGTTTCATAGTGCTCTTTGCTCCTTGACCATGTTTAATAATTCTTGCTTCTCCCCCTCCTCGTCTCTTTTCTTCTGTTTACCGCTCTTCCTATACCTTAGGCCAGTCTCACATCCTTGCATTTCACATTCTCCTAACTGGAGACCCTTGGGCCTTAGGTGACTGCTGGGTCCTAGTCTGCCTTGTTTGTGCCTCTGTAGGAGGTAAGTCCTTCCTTTTCTCTTCTGGCCTAGTAGGGGACCTTGGGTAATGTCCCATTTTGGCCAAGGTGAGGTATTCGTTTTAGAATAAAAAATTCACCATAAATTCTCATTTACTTAAATTTCCACAGAAATCCTGTTAGTGTCCCCATTTTGATTTCCCTAAGTTGCTGGTTCTCCCTCTGTAAAAAGAGAATGATTAGACCCTGCCTGTTTACCTCAGGATTGTTGTGATTGTAGAAATGAAGTTATGTGAAAATTGTGTAAGTCTTACAAAGGTGAAATCCTTTTGCTTAAAAAATAATAATCTTCCTTTTTTCTTCTGTAACTGATTTTAAGCTCATTATGAAATATTTAATCTACATAAAAAGTATAAATGACAGTACAATGAATATTCATGTCTCTACCACCCACCTCAAGAAATAAATTATCAATATTGTGGAAGCCCCTGTGTATTTAGGACAGTTCATTACTATCCTAAATTTGGTGATTATTCCCATGAATTTCTTTCTCTTCCTCAATTTTCTACTTTGAAAATTTTAAAGCCTACCAAAAAATAGTAATACAATGAACACCTGTAGCTCTTTCATCCACTTTTACCAACTGCTAAAATTTTGCTATATTTGCTTTATATATACATATCATTTTTTTCTGAACCATTTGAAAATGTCAGCCAGGTGTGGTAGCTTATGTCTGTTATCCCAACACTTGGGAGGCCGAGGAGGGTAGATCGTTTGAGCCCAGAAGTTCCAGACCAGCCTAGGCAACATAGTGAGACCTCATTCTATAACAAAAAAATTTTAAAAATAGCCAGGCATGGTGGCGGGCACCTGTAGTCCCAGCCACTTGGGAGACTGAGTAGGGAGGGGCCCAGGAGTAGGAGTTGCAGAGCCAAGATCATGCCACTGCACTCCAGCCTGGATGACAAAGCAAGGCTCTGTCTCAAAAAAATGGAACAGCAAGGCATTTCATTCCTCAATAATTTAGAAGGCTTATGCTAAGAATAAGGACTTGCTCCTATATTATCACGATACCCTTCTGACACCTATAAAAGTCAGCATTAATTTGATAACATAATCTAATACAGAGGTATCCAATCATCTGGCTTCCCTGGGACACACTGGAGGAATTATCTTGAGCCACACATAAAAGACACCAACAATAGCTGGTAAGCTTAAAAAAAAAAGGCACAAAAAAAATCTCATAATGTTTTAAGAAAGTTTACAAATTTGTGTTGGGCCACATTTAAAGCTGTCCTGGGCTGTGGGTTGGACAAGCTTCGTCTAATATAGAGTTCATACTCAAATGTATGTCATTATCCTGGGAAGGTATTTTACATCTATTCGTTGCCCAATTCAAAATACAATCAAGCTTCACACATATTTGGTCATTAGTCTCTCAGACTAGGACTTTTCTCCAAATTTGTATTTTTATAACATCAACTTTTTTGAACAGTCAAGGCCTACTATCTCATCTCTGGATTCTGGATTGTTTCCACATGCCTAGACTAAGGTTAAATAATTTTAGTAAGAATATTACAGGGAGATGATGTGAACAACTTATTCTGTCACATCAGGAGACACATAATATCAACTGGTACCAATACTGGTAAAGTTAGGTTTGACTGTTTGGCAAAGTTTCAGAAGGCCCCCCCTTACATTTCTTCTTACTTTTCATATGCATGTATGTCTGGGCAACATATATTGTTTCGTATAATTTTGTTTTTGTTTTTTTCTGAGACGGAGTCTTGCTCTATCGCCCAGGCTGGAGTGCAGTGGCACGATCTCGGCTCACTGCAACCTCGGCATCCTGGGTTCAAGCAATTCTTCTGCCTCAGCCTCTCAAGTAGCTGGGATTATAGGCACATACCACCACACCTGGCTAATTTTTTTTTTTTTTTTGTACTTTTAGTAGAAATGGGGGTTTTGCCATGTTGGCCAGGCTGGTCTCGAACTCCTGACTTCGTGATCTGCCCTCCTCGGCCTCCCAAAGTGCTGGGATAACAGGCGCACCCGGCCTATAGTTTTAAAACTTCATAAAAATAGCATCCTACTACATTAATGATTCTACACAGATTTGTGAAAATCTTCCATGTTTAAAAGTGAGCTCTAATTCACTCATTTTTCACTGCTATACAATATTCTGTCATATGAATGCATTTGCCTGTTCACCTACTGATGGATATCTAGGCTGCCTCTAAATTTTGTTACAAAAAATACTGTTACATTCATTCTCGTGCTTGTCTCCTTGTACATACATGTTAGGAGTTTAAGTTGTGTGCTTTCTGAGTGAGAAGGTATACACAACTTAAACTTAGTAAATTCTGTCAAATTGTTCTCTAGAGCATATAATTTACATTCCTATTTAAGTGAATTCTATTAAATGCCACCGTTTAAAAGAGATATTCCATTTCTACCTTCAAAAGCAAGTTTTATAAAGAAATATTTTCTGAATCTCTTAGTTCTCTAACTCCAAGTTTACTTCTATTTAAATCCGTGGAATATTTTAAATGTTAAAAAAAAAAAAAAAAAGAAAAAAAAAAAGCCAGGCATGGTACCAGTAGTTCCAGCTACTCTGGAGCCTGAGGCGGGAGGATCACTTGAGCCCAGAAATTTGAGGCTGCAGTGAGCTAAAATCACCACTGCACTCCAGCCTGGGAGACTGAGAGAGACTCTGTCTAAAAAAAATTTTAAAAATAAAAAAATTAAAAATCCCAGAAGTAATCCAGTCAACAATCTACAGCCCTTTCAAAAAGCCTATAATCATATCAGGTTTTTCCTCTGAAAACTGGCTTTTTAAAAAGGTTGCTACATAGCTCTCTTTTCAGACCTTAAGTCCTTTAAATTTACATGTACCTCCAAGATTACCACCATTCATATAAGTTTTTATTCACACTGTTTTGATGAGTAAGTTTCAGACACAATTTAGTGGCCAGTTTTACTGTGCTTTGTCTGCCAAAACTTCCAACCTAAACCATAGCAAATTTTTTAAGTTGGCCAATCGATTCCTATCCAGGGTTAAGGGTCTTTTGAGAGAAAAGAAGAGCTCTTGGACGTAAACAGGTATAAACAGGACATACCTCAGAGAAAAACTCTGGTACAGGACAAATACCACAGAAGAGTTTAAAATATGGGGAATCCCTACTTGAAGTTCTGACTCAATAAAACTGCAAAGAAGTTCAATGCTGTCTTGGGGAGAAGTGAGAAAGAAAGAACAGTGTGGTGCGCTGGCTCTTGAATCCTACACACCTGCTCGTGCAGGGGGAGGTGCAGCCCCCACCTTAGAGCCGGGACCTCGAACGCGAACGCGCTCACGCGCGCACCGACGCCAGTTGCCGGCCTAGCGCCAGGGCAGTGCCTCACCTGCGTTCCGGTTCCACGGGGCGGTGCTTGTCCACGATGACCGGTTTCGGCGGCGGTTGGAACGCACCGGGCTCGGAAGGCCCAGTGCTCTGCTGCCGGACAGGCCCCGCGTGGACCCCTGCGGGAGCGGACGACGGAGGTCAGGACTCTCGTGCCAACCCTGAGATCCCGCAGAGCCCCGCAATCTCCCCCAACCCGGCGTCCCACGGGGGACCAACGCTGGGGTTGCCTCTGATCTCCAGGTTCGCCTCCCCCATCCTGACCCTGGGCCCCTAACGCGCCCCAGCTCGCAAGTCCCGCTCCACTTACTGCAGGCGATAGAGGCCGGCGCGGGGAGCAGAGTCCTGGCGGCTTGGAAACTCCGGCCTAGGCCCATTGCAGCCCAGTGCCCCGCTGCAATGCAGGCCGCCATGCCAGCTAGCTCACGTCAAGACTACAGCTCCCAGTAATCAGTGCGACGAGGTTGTTGCTGTCTGCCACCATATGGCGGCTGCTATGGGACAAAATGGATAAGTCTCTCCTCGCTCCTTTCCTGATGTCTTAGGAAAAGTGCACGTTTCTCTAGTTCCCCGTAATGCGCCAAGTTACACCCCTCCACAGGGGTGTTCTCCCGGCCTAGAAAGCTTTTTCCTCCCCCTATGAATCCACTCTTATCTTCTCAGACAAGCTTTCGCTATGCGAAAATCCCATTTTAGGCCGTCTTTCCCACTAGGTGCCTTCGATTGGCAGCTCTGATCTCATTTGCAATTCTTTCTTGTGTAATTATTAGAGTAGTATTTAAATCTACCGTTATACTATAATGAGGCAAGGGAAGGGATAAAGTCTTCTTTTTGCTCACCATTTTATCCCAGCACCTAGCACCTACCTGGGCCCTCACTAACTTCTTTTGTTTTGTTGAGACAAGGTCTTCCTCTGTTACCCAGGCTGGAGTGCAGTGGCGCGATCATGGCTCTGCAGCCTCCAACTCCTGATCTCAGGAGATCCTCTCACCTCAGCCTCCCGAGTAGCCAAGACTACAGTCTCGCACCATCACGCCCAGCTAATTTTTCTAATTCTTTGTTGAATGCACAGAAAAGAGAATAGAATAGTTCCGGACAGAACTGCTGGCCCATAGTCCTTGAGACTACAGAAAGCATTAACCCTTTGAGGAACCCAAATGAATTTGGGCTGGGCAACTGTGGGTATGGATAGGTGGGAGAAGTAAAGCTGGAAAGGGTAAATTGTAAGTCTTGTTAAGAAATTTGGAAAATGACTGGGCGTGGCCAGTCATGCCTGTAATCCCAGCACTGTGGGAGGCCGAGACAGGAGGGTCCCTTGAGCTCATGAGTTGGAAACCAGCCTGGGCAATATAGTGAGACCGTATCTCTAAGAAACAAACACACAGCCGGGCGCAGTGGCTCACGCCTTTAACCCCAGCATTTTGGGAGGCCGAGGCGGGCGGATCGCCTGAGGTCAGGAGTTTGAGACTAGCCTGGCCAACATGGTGAAACCCCGTTTCTACCAAAAATAAAAAAAATTATCCGGGTGTGGTGGCAGGCTCCTGTAATCCCAGCTACTTGGGAGGCTAAGGCAGGAGAATCGCTTAAATCTGGGAGACAGAGGTTGCAGTGAGCCGAGATCGCGCCATTGCAACAAGAGCGAAACTCCGTCTCAAAAAAAACAGAAAAAGAAACACACACAAAAAAAGAAATTTGGAATTTGTTATTTCAGCAGTGGTTATATAATATAAGGATTGAACACTTAGAGTAATGTGATAATTTAACTATATAATAGTCATTCCAGTTGCATTAATGTCCCAAAGCTACCTCAAATTCAGCCTATCCATACTGAGTTCATCTTTTTCAGCTCCAGACTTCCTTCCCAGTATTGGCTATCTCAAGGAATGGCTTCAGCATCCACTCTCTTGCCTAAGCCAAAAATCTCAGTGCCATTCTTGATTCCTCCCTGTCTCCCCCTGGATGAAGTTCCAAAAACTATGCCTGACACCGTCAAATATCTCAGGAATCCATATACTTTCTCATCCTCCCATCCATATTTCCAATCTAGGTCAACATTTTTTCTCGCTTCAGGATCCCTGGAGATCCCTGCAACAGCCTTCTCATTAGTCTTCTTGCCTCTGGTTACCTCCAGTCCTTCATGAAGCAACCAAAAAAAGATGGCTCAGAAATGCATACCCTGTTCTTTCCTTTCCCCAGTTTAAAGCCTTACTGTTTACTTTTGACAGAAGTCAAATGCTCAAAAAAGCAACCAACCTCTGCATCTTGGCCCCTATACTCTGACTTGCCATCCTGAAGAACATGAGCTGTTACATCAGCCTGAGGAACAAGGCCATGTTTTGAGCACAGAATTCAAGATGCTGTGAAGAAAGACAGGGCCTTCTATTTTAACTCTAGCTTCTTTGATTAGAACAAGAATTTATTCTATAAATGACAAGGAATCTCACAACCAAAATTTCAGATGAGCAATATTTTGGCTCTTCTACCTACCCGGAAAAGTAGACTTCAAGCCCTTAAGAGTAAAAGGGAAGAGAGGCAAAGATAATCATGACTGGCAGTGGTGAAGATTTTTCTGTATTAACCATGCCCAGAACACGTGGCCTTCACTCTTGCTGTGATTGGTCCTACAGGTAGGGGCAGAGAAATAAAAGACAGACCTTCACAGGAGGACAGCAGGATTTACTAGACATTGCCAAGCCACTCCTGCTGCCCTCTCCTCTTCTACAGATGAAGGAATAGTTGTGTAGAGTTTTACAAAATTGGAAGAATGAACCTAAAGAATCTTATCTAATTTTCTCCCATATTCTTGCTCATCCAACATCTGTCAGGCCGTTTTGACCTTATCTTAATTTGGAGAACAAGCTGGAGTTTAAATTATTCCAACTTAAGTTGTTATTAAACAACTTCATAGAGCAAAATCAAACAGCACAGAGCTGGCTCAACTATTTTATGAGCTGATTACAGGAATAGAACTTTAATTATTTACTTCTGTGTTTTACACCCTTGGAAAGGAGATCATGAACATCATTACATAATGTTCAGCCAAGGGAAGAAAGTATTCCAGGCAAACTGGCTGCTTCAGGTTATTGTGACATCAGGATCCTTGTCGGTTTTGCTTGTTATTATATCCTCTATATTTAGTAGAGTATCTGGCACCCAATAAATATTTCTAAGTAAAATTAGATAGATCACTCTGATTGTACTTTAGAAAATGGCTGGGAAGCAGGAAATTATTGAAATATTCCAAAAGAGAGATGGTGCTAACCTGGAACAGAAAAAAAAAATAGTTCTTAAAGTGTGAGCCCTTGACTAGCAACATCAGCACAACCAGGGAACATGTTAAAATTACAAATTCTCAGGTCCCACCCCCAGACTTACTGAATTTAAAACTTTGGGCACAGAACCCAGTGATCTGTGCTTTAGCAAATCCTCCAGGTGATTCTGATAGTTGTTCCAATTTGGGAACAATTGAGGTAGAGGCAATAGAGATAGAAAGTGGTATTTTTTTTTCTGTCTCTCCATCTATTTGTGAGGTGGAGTCAGTAAAAAAAATTTCTGAAATGTACTAACTGGAGTCTTTGAGAGAGGTTCCCATCTCTGCCTTTTCTTCTTCATGGGTAATAGGATAGAGGTATGCCTACCTCATTAGGTTGGTATAAGGATTAAATTGTGATAATGCATAAAGTTTGCAGATAAATATATAGATCATAATAAAATTCTTTTTTTCCAACTTTACTGAGACATGATTGAAAGATAAAAATTTGTATATATTTAAGGTGTACAACATGATGATTTGATATATGTATGCAATGTGAAATGATTACCACAGTTGAGCTAATTAACATATCCTTCACCTAATTAAAAAAAAAAAAGCTTTTTGTAAAACTTATTTTAAAGATGCCAGCAAGAGGAAACTATAATCTGATTCATGTATTAACACATCCAAAAAAAGAATCTCCTATTCCTAGAAAACCGTAAAGATGCTACCAAAAGACGCCTAGACGTGATAAACAACTTCAGTAAAGTTTCAGGATACAAAATTAATATGCAAAAATCAGTAGTATGTCTATTCACCAACAGTGTTCAAGCTGAGAACCAAGTCAAGAATGCAGTCCCATTTACAATAGCCACCAAAAACATAAAATACCTAGGAATACACCTAATCAAGGAGATGAAATCTCTACAACAAGAACTACAAAACACTGCTGAAATAAATTATAGATGACACAAACAAATGGAAAAACCTCCCATGCTCATGGATTGGAAGAATCAATGTCACTAAAATGTCCATATTGCTCAAAGCAATTTACATATTCAACGACATTCCTATTAAATTACTATCATTTTTCACAGAACTAGAAAAACAATTCTAAAATTCATGTGGAACCAAGAAAGAGTCCAAATAGCCAAAGCAATCCTAAGCAAAAAGAGTAAAGCAGGAGGAATGACATGATCTGACTTCACACTATACTACAAGGCTACAGTATCCAAAACAGCATGGTACTGGTACAAAAAGAAACAAACAGACCAATGGAACACAATAGAGAACCTACAAATAAAGCCGCATACCTACAACCAACTAATCTTCAACAGTCTACAAAAATTAGCAGTGGGGAGATGACATCCTATTCGATAAACAATGCTGGGAAAACTGGCTGACCATATGCCAAAGAATGAAACTAGACCACTACCTCTCACCACATACAAAAATTAACTCCAAATGAGTTAAAGACTTACATGTACGACCTCAAACTACAAAAATCCTAGAATAAAGCCTAGGGCATACTCTTTGGACATTCACCTAGACATAGAATTTATGATTAAGTCTCACAAAGCATAGATGGAGTGGTGAGATTAAGCGTGTTTCCTGCTTTTGCAATTTTTCTAGCTACATTTTCTGTAATAGGTACATTTTGGTTTTACAATGAAAATCAATACACTATTTTAAAAACACAGCCGAGCGTGGTGGCTCACACCTGTAATCCCAGCACTTTGGGAGGCCGAGGCAGGCAGATCACAAGGTCAGGAGTTTGAGACCAGCCTGACCAACATGGTGAAACCCCGTCTCTACTCAAAATACAAAAATTAGCAGGGCGTGGTGGCGTACCTGTAATCCCAGCTACTTAGGAGGCTGAGGCAGGAGAATCACTTGAACCTAGGAGGCGGAGGTGGCAGTGAGCCGAGATCGCGCCACTAGCATGCCAGCCTGGGTGACAGAGCAAGACTCCATCTCGAAAAAATAAATAAATAAAATAAATTTAAAAAATAAAATAAAAACACAAATGCACTGACTATGATAGTTCTTACTTCCTTTGCTTCACTCCGAGGGAAGCCAGGTACCTGTTATGAGCTGCCCTATGGAAAGGTCCATATGGCAAGGAACCAATGTCCCCAGCCAACAGCCAGCAAGGCTGCTTCTTGCCACAGGAATGAGCTGGCAAGCAGACCTTCCCTTAGTTGAGCCTTGAGTTGACTATAGCCCCAGCCAACCTCTTGATTGCAGCATTGTGAAAGACCTGGAGTCAAAATCACTCAGCTAAGCCACTTCTGGATTTCTGACCCACAGAACCATACAATAATAAATGTTTGTTGTTTTAAGCTGCTTAATTTAGGAGCAATTTATTAAATAGTAATAGATAGTGAATAAAGGAGTGTATGTGTGGTGGGGGTGAGCTTATGAGGCAACATGAAGTTCCTTCATCCAGGCAAAATATATACTTCAAGGCCTCACAGATAATATTGACTTTGGAGAATTTGTCATGGCCCTGGGTCTGACTTTTGATTTTGGAAGCCCAGAACCTGATTTTCAGCACAGCGTTAAATAGATACATCATTTAGGGCAGACTTACATGAACCAAATTTTTGAAATTGATATGACAAAACTAAATGCTAGTTTATTAACTTATAAGTGAACAAAAAATAATATGCTGACCAGAATACCAGAACATTTATGTCTTTGTGACCACAACTTTCTCTCTCGGAAGGCAAAATTTAATGTCAAATATGGAAGGGGTTGCTTGATGAACATGGAACAAAGGGAGTTTAATATAGGTTTCAAGTGTTTATTGGCAACAAGCTAAGTCTCCTATTAGGGAGGATTTCATCAATGGAATCAGAGAACTTGACAACTGTTGTCTACAACTTCCTTCATTTATGTCTGCACCAGAATGGACTCATCAGTGGGCCTGGAAATTCCCCAAATTACTTGGCTAAGGCTCTTTCCTTTTCTGGCTGGGCACTGACCAACTTCCTTTGCATTTTTCTCTACAAAATGACTAAAAAGATGCATTGATTTCATATTAAGCAGATACCTACAATGACAGAAAATGGTGAGACTAACTCACAGGAAACAGTTATAACAATCAACTTATAATGGGTAGGAGATAATGTAATATATTTGACAATGATTTTCCTCCACGTGGCTGGAAGAAAAAAAATTGTTTCTCAGCTGTGTGGAAAACATTGCACCCTCAGGGCTCTGGAAGGCAGAGTTCCACAGCATGTGTGGTTAGGCTGTCCTCTGGTGGCCACAGCACCACACAGCAACGCTGGACGGTCTAGGTCCCCTCTAGCTTTTCTCTTTCTTCCCTTATTAAAAAGTCTCTCTCTTTCCTTTCTTTTAAAAATTGGGACATCATAGTATATATTTTGGGGATACATGTGATATTTTGATACACTTATACAACATGTAATGATCAGATCAGGGTGATTGGGATGTCCGTCAACTCAAACATTTACCTTTATGTGGGGAACATTACAATTCTCTTCTAGCCATTTTGAAATATACAGTAAATTATTGTTAACTGTAGTTTCTCCACTATGCTATTGAATACTAGAACTTATCCCTTCTATATAACTGTATTTTTATACCCCTCAACCAACTTATCTGTGTCTCCCTGCTCCCTCAACACACATACACCCCCCCCCAGCTTCTGATAACCACCAGTCTATGCACTACCTCGATGAGACCCACCTTTTTAGCTCCCACATATGGTGATAATATGCGATATTTGTATTTCTCTGCCTGGATTATTTTACTTAATATAATAACCTTCAGTTCCATTCATGTTGCTGCAAATGAGATGATTTTATTCTTTTTCATGACTGAATAGAGTTCCATTGTGTATGTATATCACATTTTCTTTATTCATACATCCATTGATGGACACTTAAGCTTATTCTATATCTTGATTATTGTGAATAGTGGTGCAATAAACATGGGAGTGCAGATATCTCTTTGATATATTAATCTTTTTTCTTTTGGTTATACACCCAGCAGAAGGATTATGGGATTTTATGATAGTTCTGTTTTTAGTTTGTTGAGGAACCTGCATACTGTTCTCCACAGTGCTGTACCACCCACCAACAGCACTGGGATTCCCTTTTTCTCTGCATCCTCACCAGCATCCATTATTTTTTGTCTTTTTGATAATAAGCATTCTAACTGAGGTGAGATGATATCTCATTGTGGTTTTGATTTACATTTTTCTGATGAATAGTGATTTTGAGCATTTTTTCATATATTTGTTGGCCATTTGTATATATTCTTTGAGAAATGTCTATGCATGTCTTTTGCCCATTTTAAAATTGGATTATTTGTGGGGTGTTTTTTTTTTGCTATTGACTTGAGTTCCGATTTTCTCCAATTCTGTAGGTTGTCTGTTCACTTTGTTAATTGTATCCTTTGCTATGCAGAAGCATTTTAGTTTGACGTAATCCCATTTGCCTATGTTTGTTTTTATTGCCTGTGCTTTTGAGGTCTTACCCAAAAGATCTTTGCCCAGACCAGTGTCCAGTAGTGTTTCCCCCAATGCTTTCTTCTAGTAGTTTCATAGTTTCAGATCTTACCTATAAGTTGTCAATCCATTTTGAGTTGATTTTTATACATGGTAAAAGATGGGGATCCACTGTAGCTTTTCTACAGAGTCCCTTTAGAGTGTTTCTTTCTACAATTGAATGCCTGGCACCGCCCACCTAAGATGATAAGCTGGAGAAGAAATATTGGAGCATAAATAGAAAGATTTGATATGCCATCATATTTTGCTTAGTAACCCAATTCTTACTAAGACTACATCAATACTCAGTTAAGCCTTACCACCACGTTGTAGGCTGTGTTATTCTGGAATGACGAGAAAACTGAGGATTACAGAAGAGCAATGACTTGGCAAAGGTCACACAGTACATGTGTTGGGTGTTCCACATAGTCAGCAGATAAATAACGTGTACCTACTATAAGCTAGTCACAGAGGTGGACAAAGAGAAATAATTTTCTCTGAAGACAACATTATAATACAAAATGATAATTGCTGGGAGGATGTTTGTTCTGTGGACTGCCATAGCACATGGGAATGCATTTTGCCCAGGCAAGGTCAGTTGGGAAAGTTTCTCAGAAGAAAGGAGACTTGAACTGAGTCTTGAGGATATAATACTGTATATATATAACCAGGGAAGCCTGAAGAGGTTAAGACTAATCAGAATAAATTAGAGAATGTTTTCCTCCCCTCTCGCCCCATGCATGAGACTCCAGTTAGAAGACAGATGTAGAATACTGTGTTATCCTGGAGTCTTCATTATGTTGGACAACAAGTTTTGTAGAAAGCTGAAGGTTACTGCTTTGAACAATATACATATATTTTTAAACCTGCAGCAAATACATTAAAAAAGCATTACAGATATCCTTATTACCAAAAGCAGATCCTTATAATTTTCCCTAGATTGTTCCTCCTCCTGGTTCTCAATCTCAAGAAATAGCAAATCGAACTCCCTGACCACCCTTCCAAATGGAGTCTCCTGTTATTCCTGTTTTCTATTTTCACAGTACTTAGCATACATGATAGATATATTTTCAGTGGTTTGTTTGCTGCTTTTTCATTTTCCTCCCCTGCTCAACTGTAAGTCTTAAAAATCAGGAATCCAGCTTGCTTTATTTGTTTGCATATTACCTGAGCAGAAAATGAGGGTGGGAGGTGGGCTGGGTTTAGGGAATGAGGGAATTTGGAAGTCGTAATAATGAGTGTAAGCTTCTTCAGGAGGGCACTGAGGAGTGTTCAGATAATTTTTTAAAAAAGAATGACAAGGCCAGGCTTGCATCTCAGAAAGTTTCCTGTCACTGCAGAGTGGAGAATGGGCTGGAGCTGCAGCTTAGGGAGCTAATTTAAGAGGTAGAGGCAGTGATCCCTGCAAGATGTGACAGTGCTCTCGACTCAGATGCCTGGGGCTGAATGAGAAGTGGTGGTAGAAATGGGCATTGAGGACAGGGAATTAACAAGCCCTGGTGATTGACAGGTTATGGGGGAAGCCCCTGGACTCCTTCCTGGGAATTTGGTGGATGGTGGCATTTCTTTGAGATAGAGGATGGGAGAAGGAGCAGATTTGTGGGAACAGGCTGCATGTGTGCTGGAAACATTGAGCTTAGGGTGCATGTCTGTCACATGCAAGGAAAGAAGTCCACTAGAGGGCTGGAAGTGAGCCTGAAGTTGAGGAGACAGACCTGGGCAAGAGGGACAGCAAGTGGAGCCATCTGGATGAGGCCACACAGGAGGGGCTGTGTGTGAGACAGGAAGGGGTCAGGACAGAGCCCTGGAGAACAGCAACTTCTAAGGGATATGTGGTTGAAATGAGCAGCAGGGATGCAGAGAAGGAGCTGTCTGAAAGAGAGTCAAAGGGAGTCGGGAAGGCAGTAAGCTGATGAGAGTGAGGTGGTAGGAGAGGGCTGGCTGACAGCCAAAGATGTCCTGAGATGCCCAGGCAGAGGAAGCTGAAAACTGGCCTTTGGATATAAAATTGTTCCCTTCCACATCACTCTTTGAACTGTATGAGTCCACTTATATGCAAATTTTCTTCTCCCTCTGCCACCCCTGTGACAGCAATACTAACCCCTCCGCTTCCTCCATCTCCTCAGCCTACTCCACATGAAGACGATGAAGATGAAGACTTTTATAATGATCCATTTCCACTTAATGAATTGTAAATATGTTTTCTCTTCCTTATGATTTTCTTAATCACATTGTCTTTTCCCTAGCTTACTTTATTGTAAGAATGCCATATATAATACCTATAACATGAAATATGTGTTAATTAACTGTTTATGTTATCAGTAAGGCTATTAGTAAAGTTTTTGGGGAGTCAAAAGTTATACACAGATTTTCTTTTTTTCTTTTTCTTTTTTTTTTTTTGAGATGGAGTTTCACTTTTGTTGCCCAGGTTGGAGTGCAATGGCACACGATCTCGGCTCACCGCAACCTCCACCTCCCGGGTTCAAGCGATTCTTCTGCCTCAGCCTCCTGAGTAGCTGGGATTACAGGCATGTGTCACCACACCCAGCTAATTTTGTATTTTTTGTAGAGACGGGGTTTCTCCATGTTGGTCAGGCTGGTCTCAAACTGCTGACCTCAGGTGATCTGCCTGCCTCAGCCTCTCAAAGTGCTGGGATTACAGGTGTGAGCCACCACACCCGTCCTATACACAGACTTTCAACTGTGTGGGAGGGGGTCGGTGTCCCAATCCCCATATTGTTCAAGATCACCTGTAGTGCCAGAGACTTGAATGATATCATTAGTGTGAGGACTGTTTAGTTTTTAGTGTTGGTACTATTTAGTTTCCATTTATTGCCAGTTTTTATGTATTTATTTATTACCTTTACCTTTTAGGGAGGGCACAGGAGTTGAGGAATAAAACATTGAGTATGGATGTTACAGAGTAATTTGCTGAGATAGAGGTTCATTGGTTTTAGCATTCCCCAAGCTGATCCCTAGGCAGGTCTCCTTCAAGTTTCTAAAAATATGAGTTGGTGGGTTCCTCCTTCCTACCCACCTTCTAACCCAAGTCCAGAGCTTATGAGTTTTAGGACTCTGAGAAGATGATGCTTCTCCCTAAGAAGAAACTATAGAGGTCAATGTTTAGAGAAGGCAAGGTTGAAGCCCCTGGACCTAGGAAAATTAGCAGCTTTAGCTGCCATTGAATAATGAGGGATGGGGATGAGGAATGCACAGTGTGTGGACAGAGACCTGTGCCCGCTATCAGGCATATGTGAGGCTAGATGGGGAGCTCACTGCAGATGCCAACCATGGAAAGAGATGGCTGCAGGGCCCACCCTCAGTCTAAGCAGGAGAATTATTTTTACTAGAAAACTGAATTTTGCAGAGACCTGAGGAATACAAGCTTGAGAAATACAGTATTTTTTAAAATCTGAAATGAAGTATTAAATATAATGACTTAGAATCCCATTTTTTGTCTTTTGTTTAGAGAAACATATCAGTGCTTTTTAATCATGGCTACCAAGAGAATCTTGGAAGGAAATAACAATTTGTTAGAAAAGAATATTTTCTTATTTTGTAATCATAGCAACTGATTTGCTATTATAAAAGTAACACAAAATTGAAGGAGCTGGGACTTGATTTTACCCTACTTAAAAGTAAATAAGTTAGCATCTTGTTTCATGAACACTGGTAGAAGACATAGACTCTTGGGCTGGAGACAAAGCACTTTATTATTCATGACATAGCATGAGCATCAGCATGTTTGCAAAGGTTCCCCTTGTCCTCAAGTCCCAGATGGGTGACACCACAGGCCCAGATGAATGGTGCACACATAGTAAGTTCACTTCACAGTGAAGGACCACTGAGCTTAAGGAATACGCTGCTTCTACGGGAAGCAATAAACGCACCTATTCTTTGTTTCAGGTGACACAACCTCATCTCTTATGGTTGGCCACAGCAAACCCACACCTGAGAAATGTCCTGGGTAAAGAGAGCTGAGGGCCTTGCATTCTTGGTATACCCAGCAAGACGAGTGGGAGCTCAAAAAACAAAAACAAAAAATATTTACTATAGGAAGTGTGCATAATAATAATAACAATAACAAAACCCACTTCCTACTTACATTGCCCAGAAACTACAAATGGTTAATTTAGTCCTACAAACTAGATCCAGAGTTGAGAGAAGTTTATGGCAGCTGCTGGAGTCACACTTGAAGTTCAGGTGATAGTATTATTTTTTTCATGTCAAATGAGTAAGATGTCAATGTTGTAATAAGGTTAGAGGGAGGCACATCTCACACAGGAGTGTGAAAACTCAGTCATCATGCTTATGAATCATAACAGGATCCAGGTGATAATATTTCTGAAGCAAATATTCCTGTTAGGACAGCTGAAGTTCATCAAATACCTTTGAGCTCACTACTTGGGGTTGGGATTAGTCTTTCAGGCTGAAGTCACTAAGGAACCATGGTCCATTTCCTCAAATTTCAAGGACTGTCTTTCAGATGTCTCAGAGATAGCACTGTCTGTGAATACAGTGAGGGCTTCCTTGCATAGTCGGTCTAAGATTTTCTGTTTCTAAGCCCTTGCCTCTTCCCAAGCATGTAGTGAAATCTGAGCTAGTTACAACAAAACAGGTTAGAATAAGGCTTGATCACCACAGCAGGCAGGCTATCTACCTTTTTTTTTTGACAGAGTCTTGTTCTGTCCCCCAGGCTGGAGTGTAGTGGAGTAATCACGGCTCACTACAACCTCTGCCTCCCGGGCTCCAGGGGTTCTCCCATCTCAGCCTGCCGGGTAGCTGGGACTATAGGCGCCTACCACCACGCCCGACTAATCTTTGTATTTTGATAGAGACAGGATTTTGCCATGTTGGCAAGGCTGGTCTCAAACTCCTGCCCTCAAGTGAACCACCCGCCTCAGCCTCCCAAAGTGCTGGGATTACAGGCATGAGCCACCACACCTGGCCTCTACCTTCAATTCTGAGCTCAGAAAACTCCCTGTTCCTCAAGCTTTGAGGCCTATTTACTTTGCTTCATCATGTATTCATTATTAACCCTTCCTTCATCCTGTTTAGTAAATATATATTGAGTTACTACTAGGCTGGGAGCTCCGCGAGGCAATGAGGGCACATTCTTCCTGCCCTCGGGACACCAAAGCCGAGGAAATCTCATGCAAACATTTTTTTGGATGAACTCTGGAATGTTGTATGGAAACAAACCAAGTGTTTGCTATGCTGTTAGTCAACTATGATATGTAATTTGTGTGTGTGTGTGTGTGTGTGTTTTTAAAAAAATAGCCAAATAAAACCCTATATTACCATTCAAAATTAAATTTGCAGGAAAAATAATTGCTTGATCTGTATAAAATGCTTGAATATGTTTATATCCCTTGAAATTATTAGCAAAGATGCACTTGTGATTTTAAAAATGTAACAAAAAATGCATTAAATTATACAAGAAATCATCAACAGATCTCTTGATAGTCTTTTTAAAAAGGATGAAAAAATTGAACAACTAAAACTTAGATCTTAGAAATTAATGACTTAGGTTGTATTTTCTGCCTTTCACTTGCCCAAAGGAAAAAGAGAACAGTACTTAGGTGTCAGCCCAGGCTTGCCATGTGCATGCTCTCAGCATTAATGCTGAGGTATGAGTATTAACGCTGTTGGTATGAGTGAGCTGCAGGTCCAGAAATAACTCTCCAGTAACACACTTTAGAAATAATCCCTCACAGGGTAGCCATGTCACTTGTATTAGTTGTAAAACACACCACTCACTTTTTGATAGTGATAAAGTGATTTCTTCATTGACGTTTTGGAAAAATTGCAGCAACATACTGTCTTAGCAAATGCTTTGAAGCAAGTTTTTTTTATTTTTAGAGAAAAGTGTTTTGGACACTATTGATTAGCATTTATTTAGGAAAGTTTTATGGGCATGGTGGCTCATGCCTGTAATCCCAGCACTTTGGGAGGTCAAGGCAAGACGATTGCTTGAACCCAGGAGTTCAAGACCAGCCTGGGCAACATAGAAAGACCCCCATCTCTACAAATCATTTTAAAAAAATTAGCTGTGTGTGGTGGCATGTGCCTGTGATCCCAACTACTCAGGAGGCTGAGGCAGGAGCATTGCCTGAGGCTGGGAGTTTGAGGCTGCAGTGAGCCATGATTGTGCCGCTGCACTCAAGCCTGGGTGACAGAGAGAGACCCTATCTCCAAAAAAAAAAAGAAAAAAAACAGCCAATTACTAGCCACTAGATTTTAGCCAATAGCACCAACATTCCTTAGGCCAACTTATCAGAAAAGATGTGAAATGCTGGCAATTGTAGGGACAGAATTTTATAGTAAATAAACTTTTGACGTGGCAGAAATCTAACTAAACAGTATTTGATTGAGGCTATGCCCCACCCTTTTCTCTACTGAGGAGACAAAAGCTGAGGGCTCCAGTCTGATGGGCCTTGGTACCCAGCCAACCAAGGGAATGCGTTCAGGTCAAGGGCATGCTGGAGAGAACTCTCTGTGTTAGCTATTATTAATGGTTCCAAATTTATAGGAAGAACATTAGTTTGATAACTTGTCCAAGGTCACTTTGCTCAGCTAAATGAGTGATGAGTGTTTGATTCAAACCAGGCCTATCAAATCCCTAAATCTGTGCTTTTCAGGGCCAGGAAGAGAGAACGTTTGCTAAGGTGGAAATCGGAGGGTGGAGCACCAATCCTTACCTCTTCCCTCCCCAGCCAGAGCAGCTCTGGCTGAGATCACATTTGAAGAAATCCTTTTGCTGTTAAGAAGAAAAGAAAAGAAAGAAAATAAGAAAAAAAAAAAAAGGAAAGAAAAGAAAAGAAAAATTCCAGCCTTGCGCTAGTCTGAGAGATTTTGAGGCTGAATTAAATAAAACCAGATGTTAATTTATTATCAGAATTCTCAGCCTATTACAGTTCTCAAATCTTGTGTACTTAGGAATCTGCTTGAGTGCTTGTTTAACCTGGAGAGTCTTAAGCTCCACCCTCAAGAGATTGGATTGAATAGGTCTGGTCTGGGGTGAAGCACAGGAATTTGCAATTTTCACAGCAGTCACAGGACAATTGGACACAGGTGGTAAGAGAACTGCATTTTGAAAAACTGAACAAAGATGTTTTGAAAAAAAAGAAAAATGAAAGCCGAGAGCGCCAGAAGTGGTTTGATCTCACCCATTTGGCATAAGTGCTACTCCCTTTGGAAAGCCCTCTGTGAATGACTCAGCAAGGCCTGTCTTAAATCGTGGGTCTCTTCCCTGGTTTGACATTGGAGAGAGAGTAGTTACCATCACGGAAAGGAGAAAGCGAATCTTAGGACTCAATCCTTCGCCTGTAAGGGAGACTACTGAACAGGAGAAAAGAAGGAAAAGCTCAAGAGTGCTCCAAAGCCAGCAGAAGAATATGTGAGCAGAAACAAAAGAAATGAACAGAGCAATTTTCCTCCTGAACGATACTGAGTAGAATTTCTTAGGAAGGCAGAGGCAGGGGGCACATTGCTACCCACTAAATCATGGCCTGACAGCCAGTCACAGGCCAGTCCCTTTCAGCCAAGAGGAATGTTCTGAGAACCCTTCCTGCTTGGACTCAATATCACATCCCTGGCAAGGCTTCAGGACAAGAATATGGGCTCCAGGAAGCATCAGTGATGGGGTTGGTGGCAGCCCAGATTTTTGTTGCCAAAGGAGCTAGATGCAGTAGTCTGTAGGTAGGGAGAAGATGAAGGTGAATTTGCTGAGGATTTCGTATAACACTGAAAAAATCATAATCCATATCAAGTTCATGTCCTTGATGACATTAAGTGAGATCCCATAGTTGTGGCCACCCATGCACATGTGATAGAACTTGATGATAAGTTGGTTTCACTGTCTTTCCTAATCTCTGCTGTTTTCCCCAGGAGAGACATGGGTTATGAAGGCTCCACTGTTACTGAATTTGTACTCGGCTTGCCAAGGTTTGGTTCAGCTTCACATCAGGGAGGGCCCACCTGGAGAGTCAAGATCAGCCCGGACTCTCCACATGCTGGATTCTCAAGGTCCCAGGTAAGCTGCCTTGGGGAACCATGGCTGGCTTAGGAACCAGGGGTCTGTGTGTGTTGCTGGAGCATTTCCCTCAGATGCTACTAATCCATGTGAACATGTAGGCCATGAGTGGTTTCTAAGCCTGTCTGTTCCCTGTCTCTCATGTGTGAATTTTTTCCATACCTGTTTCTTACATGTGCAGAAACTCTTGGTTTGCTGGGCATCCCCATACAATCTCCCCACAGCGACCTCAAATTCACAATGTTCTAAACTAAATTAACATTTCCTACCTATGTAGACCTGCTTCTGTATTTCTATCTTGAATGAAACAGCCACCCAGCTGCTCATACCACATCCTTGGGAATCTTCATTGACTCCTCTCCCTTGCTTACCCTGATCATCCAACTGAGACCAAGTCCTGTGGAGACTACCCCATAAATCATCCTTCAACCCATTCTCTCCCCTGGAGGCTTTGGCACTGCTCTGGTTCAGTCTTCATTTTCCCAGTAGATTTGCAATTGCTTCCTTACCAATCTCTCTTCTAGGGTTTCTCAAAGAACGTGTTTTTGGCATTTTCAGAAGGACAATTATGCATTTGTGCAAAATGTTTCCAACATTGTATTTTTTTTTTCAGACAGAGTCTTCCTCTGTGGAGGCTGGAGTGCAGTGTGCAATAGCACGATCTGTCACCCAGCCTGGACTGCAGTGGCACCATCTCAGCTCACTGCAACCTCTGCCCCCCGGGTTCAAGCAGTTCTCGTGCCCTAGCCTCCCAAGTAGCTGGGACTACGGGCGTGCGCCATCACACCCAACCAATTTTTGTATTTTTAGTAGTGACAGGGTTTCACCACGTTGGGCAGGCTGGTTTTGAACTCCTGACCTCAAGCAATCCACCCACCATGGCCTCCCAAAGTGCTGGGGTTACAGGCATGAGCCACCGTGCCCCAGCCCCATATGATTTTTTTGCATCTGTGGCCTGAATGCTGTAAATGTGGATAGTGCCTTTCAATTGTAAGAACCAACCTCTCCTTCCGCAAGTGGTGCTAGAAAGGAGTTAAGTTCTGGTCAGGGACTCAGGGATGTGAAAGGACAAATTAGAGCCACCGGAGCCATTGGGGTGATCTGAGCAAAATCTGAAGGCAGGAGCCTGTGCTTTGGGTGTGGCTTCTATACCCTCCTGGGGTAGGAATGCAGCTCCCACAGGGAGCTTTGATGCAGCACACATTGTATCTTTACCCCATGTCCTGTCCTCCTTCAATTGTGTCTTCTATCACCTTTATTTTCTTCTAATTCTACACAGTACCTCTAGGAGACTGATTTCACTTGTTATATCCTCCAAATATCATGTAAATGCCAATTTCTCCCAAACTTGCATATCTACTTCAAGGTATCTCTTCTCAGGGCTAGGCACAGTGGCTCATGCCTGTAATTCCAGCACTTTGGAAGGCCAAGGCAGGAGGATCGTTTGAGGCCAGGAGTTTGAGACCAGCCTGGGAAATATAGTGAGACCCTGCCTCTACAAAAAAGAAAAAAAATAGGCAATTGTAGTGGTGCATGCCTTTAGTCCTTACTTATCAGGAGCCTGAGGTGGGAGAATCACTTGAACCCAAGAGTTTGAGGCTGCAGTGAGCTATGATCGCGCCACTGCACTCCAGCCTGGGTAACAGAGTGAGAACATGTCTCTAAAAAAATAAAAATTTAAGTTGGGCATGGTGGCTCATGCCTGTAATCTCAGCACTTTGGGAGGCTGAGGCGGGTGGATCACTTGAGGTCAGGAGTTCAAGACCAGCCTGGCCAACATGGTGAAACCCCATCTCTACTAAAAATACAAAAATTAGCCAGGTGTGGTGGCACATGCCTGTAATCCCAGCTACTCAGGAGGCTGAGACATGAGAATCGTTTGAACCTGGGAGGCGGAGGTTGCAGTGAGCCAAGATCACACCACTGCACTCCAGCCTGGGTGACAGAGTGAGACTCTGTCTCGAAAAAAAAATTTTTAATAAAAATAAAAATTAAAAAATAAAAAATTAGATATTTGTTCTCAGCTCAAGACCTTTGAGTATATTAAAATTTAGAATGTGAAAAAAGTGCCTATTCAAATCAGTTCAGAAAGGTAAACTAGTCAACAAACACTGTTTATACACTCAGGAAAAGGTTAAGATAGATCCTTGAACCATTTATAGAAACATATACTTGATTGTTAAATAAATATAAACATAAAGTCATAGAAAAAATATAAAAGGTACGTAAAGTCTTCTTAAAACACAAATTTAAAGAAACATGAAAGAAGAGATTGATAAACCTGATTCTATCAGTATTGATAACTTCTGAATATCATATCATAAACAAAATTAAAGATGAGACTGGTCCAACCAAGAATTAATATTCAGAATATACAAAGACCTGCATGCAAAAAAGAAAAGCATGCACAATTCAGTATTGAACTGTATACATATATTAATAGACATTTGCAGAAGAAAATAATATGAATGACCATGAAATATAATCATTTCAATCTAGTTAGTAAAAAGGGGAATTAAATTAGAGCGGTAATAAGGTGTTATTTCATCTGTCCAGGTTGAAAGAGAGAAAGAGTGAGATTAAGAGAAAGAGGCAGAGAGAAAGAACGGAAGTGGGGACCAGATATGTACTCCACACACTGTTTACGGGGGGTATAAAATCTCAGTGCTGAATTGAAAGACATTTTGGTAGTAGCTTAGAACTTAAAGTATAGATACTCTTTGACCCAGCAATTCCACATCTTATTTACTATTAAGGAAAACTCATGGATGTGCAGAAAACATACAACGATGTTCATTGCAAGCACTGCTTGTTCTAGCAAAGAATTGAAAGCACCGAGAGAAAGCCAATGGTTAAATATACTATGGCACATCACTGGCTAAATAAATATACCATAATTTATTCATATCTTAAGATACTATACAGAAGATAAAAACTAATTAGATACATATGTACTGATGTGGATGTTTAGTGAGAAGACATGTTTAAAATTAAAATAGTATCATATATTGTTATATAAAAATAAGCAAAGAACTAACTGCTTTACTTGAAAAAGGAAGTTTTTGGTAAAGGGTGAGCAAGCCAAGAAAGAGATACACCTTCAATTTATCTTTTTGAGAGTTTTGTTGTCAAATGCATCCTTAGTATGGCCATAAGAAAACTGAAATAAAGAAGATACTAGATGTTACCCGTTTCCTTTATGGAAAAGTGAAAGGAACAATCCCTGAGAGTGAAGAACAAAATACAAGCAATCACATCAGAAAGGAACCCGCAGCTTGTGTTCTCTCTCTCTCTTATCCTTGTCCAAGGAGCAAAGAACAGTCATCGACAGCAAGCAGTGGCTACCACCAGGTGGCACCACCTGCCAGCTTCATGCTCAGGAGAGCTACTGCAGCTTTTCATTGAGATTTCTCCCCCTACTCTGTTCAGAAACATTTCTCTAGTAACCTACTATAGAATTGATCCCTGAAAGTATAAAGATCTGCCCTCTACCTTAGTTGGCACTAGGAATTTTATTCCTATTTTGTTGATTGAGAGATTTCTCCCACCTCCATCCCTACAACCAATACATATATTTTTAAAATGCATAATTACATATATAATAAATATATTATGTATATATAATATATAATTACATAGATTATGTAACATATTATATACATATATACATATATACACATATGTGTATGTGTATATATTATATATATTATCTATATTATGTGTTATATGCATATATGATTACATTCCACAAATTTAACATATATAGTATATAATATGTAATATATTTAATTATATTTTATATATGTATATATGTATGTAATTATATGTGTATATATAATTTATATTTTATATCCATATATGTACATATATTTTATATATATATATATATATATATAAAATTCCATTCCACAAATTTAACAAATACCTTGGACTCTTCAGTATCATTTCTTGGCTGGGCATGGTGGCTCACACCTGCAATCCCAGCACTTTGGGAGGCTGAGATGGGAGGATTTCTTGAGGCCAGGTGTTTGAGGCCAGTCTGGGCAACATAGCAAGAACCTGCCTCTACAAATGTTTCTTTGATTTAAAAAAAATTTTTTTTAAGTTTAAGTCACAAAGTTCCCAATTAGCATAGCACCCTCCAACTGACAATCAGAAGCCATCACTATCCACCTGACAGCACTCCCCTAATGCTTTCAGGACGTTACTCTCCGCACACAGTACCTAGGTCCCCAGTTGGTGTAGGGCTCTTCTCTGTGGTGAGGAGATACTAGAAAGATGATGTTTTCTCCACAGAAACAAACCATATATGTCTTGCTCAAGTGTAGATTTGAGTTATTTCTAATTCTCCTTTGTGTCAGGAGTTCTATGCCACTGAAAATTTTTAATGCTCAAAAGGGCAAAAATCACATCCTATCATTTTCCCTTGGATATCCAAGTGGACATGGTGAGTTGGCAGTTGATATAAGAGTCTGTTTGGGGTACAACAGAGTGATCTGGAGATACAAGTAAACACAGCTATTAGACTATTTTGAGATACTAATTGATGTTTTCTTCCCTTGCATATTTCATTTAAAAAATTCTGAACTTTCCCCCTTACCACCTCCATTCAAGAAGGTAGACCTGTTTAAATCAACTGCCTTAGGGGAGGAGCACAACAGCAAAAGACAATCTGCTGACCTCTGGCTAAAGCCCACACTCAGATGCCTCTGAGGCTGAACATCATAGCAGAGGGAATGCGTTTGAGTCAAAAATCAGAGTTCTCTTCAGTGGTGCAGGGCTGGGAGGAAGTCTGGTGTTGGAGTCTGAAAGGTCAGGAAGATCCCAGAAAGGAATGGCCATAGCCTCCTAGTGATTTCCAAGCCCCAGAGGTGCAAAGCAGTGGGTAGGTCCTGAGGAGACAGGCCATGCATGGTGCTTGGGGGAGTGGGGAAGAGCAAAGGATGATAGGACTCCAGAGGGTCTTAGGGGGCCTGAGGCCAGTGAGCAGGCAGCAAGGGGAAATAGATGTTTTTTGTTTCTTTTTTTTTTGAGATAGGGTCTCTTTCGGTTGCCCAGACTGGAGTCTAGTGGCACAATCTTAGCTGGGACTACAGATGCACGCCACCACGCCTGGCTAATGTTTTAATTTTGTGTAGAGACGGGCGTCTCACCATGTTACCCACGCTGGTCTCGAACTCCTGGGGTGAAGTGATCAGCCCACCTCCACTTCCCAAAGTGCTGAAATTGCAGGCATGAGCCATGCCACCCAGCAAGATAAAGTTGATTCTCAAGAAAGGCACAGAGGAAGTAGAGAGCTGCTGCCTCACTTGAAAGGACTAAGGTGACCTCTGTATGGCTGGGGTCAGGGTAAACCTGAAGATATTGGGATTCTTCCCATGGAAAAGAGGCAAGAGTGGGGCTCCACATAGAAATTAAGTTAAATCTAAATGAAGATATATTCCTTTTACATAAACCTGAGGACTGAGAGTCCTCCTTAAAACAGAGACAGATCTTGTTTCCTTATCAGTGCTGCACAATAATGATAATTTATAGGGAACCTCCCAGAACATTTATGCTTTTTCCATCATGAGGTGGCCAGATGGCTCCCTGGTTTGCTGAATGAAGTCTGGAAAAAAAATTACGATGTGTAAAGAGACAAAACAGTCTAAAACTATAAGCAACAGGAGGTACTGGGCATTGGAGGTTAGCTGCAAGTAAAGAATAAACATAGAACGCTTCAATTAAATGATCATATATTCACTCATCCTTTATGCTTTGGCATCTTTTAGAAAATCTTCCAGTGCTTTCACCCAAGCCTTCTTATCTTCTCAGCAACACATTTTGCTTAGTTGGTATCCTATTCCTATCTTTGGCTTCAACTAACACCTCTTTGCTGGTGGCTTCTTGATCTACTTCTTCCCAAACACCTAAGCCAAGCTTTGGGTACAGACCTGAAACTGCCTGCTGGCCTCATTCCAGGACACATCCTGTGGGCAATACAATTTAGCATGTCCAAATCATAACTCATGTGGTTTAATTTTTCTGGCCAAATAATAAGACAAAAACCACAAGAGCATTGAAAGAAATAAAACGTTTATTAAAGTGCCTGGCAAGGAGTACACATCAGTGAATACATCCACTGAGAACTTTGCAGAGGGGAAAAGTTAGGAGGGTTTGAGTGCTAGGAAAGGGAGAGTTCAGGCTAGGATGCTAATTAAGGATTGAATGAGTCCATGTGTCTCTTCCATTGTTCACTGGTCAGCAAAGATCTTCCAGTAGTTTTGTTAGGTCTGTCTTCTTAAGGTCACTCAATTTCATGGTTCTTTCTCAATCAGTTGGGATGAAATATCTAATTTCATGTTGTCATCTTCAGGGGCAAGTGTAAGTGGAAAATTTCCCTTTGACAATTTTACCTCCTTTTGCCATTAAAATCATTGTTTGTTTTGCATCTAAACACTGCTTGTTTTCTATCTGTAGAATAGATCCTCAAAATGAGATTTCTAGTCTGATAGGTATGTGGATTTGTGATTTTATTAGAAATTGTCCAAGTAACAACTGGAGGCGGTGGCTCCCACCTGTAATCCCAACACTTTCGGAGGCCAAGGCAGGTGGATCACCTGAGGTCAGGAGTTTGAGATCAGCCTGGCCAACATGGTGAAACCCTGTCTCTACTAAAAATAATAATAATAAAAAATTAGCTGGGCATAGTGGCGCGCACCAGTAGTTCCAGATACTCGGGAGGCTGAGGCAGGAGAATCACTTGAACCTGGGAGGCAGAGGTTGCAGTGAGCCAAAATCACGCCACTGCACTCCAGTCTGGGCAACAGAGTGACACTCATCTCAAAATAAATAAATAAATAAATGTCCAAGTATCTTTCAAAAGTGTAGGGATTCACTCACCACCAACAATCATAGGCGTTTTTATTTCCTTCCTCTGTCAGTTCTGCATGTTAGCTCTTTTAAATTTTTGTTACAAATATGCAACTAGAAGAAATGAGACCTGTGTTCAATAGATCAATAGGGTGACCATATATGGTTAATATTAATCTATTGTACATTTCAAAATAGCTAAAAGAGAACAATTCAAATGTTCCTAGCATGAAAAAAAGATAAATGTTTGACGTGATAGATATCCCAGTTACACTGCTGATTGTATGAACATATCAAATTATCACAAGCACCCTGAAAACATGCACATCTATTATGTATCAATTTAAACCAATAAAAATAGAAATCTTTTTTATTAAAATTACTTAAATATTTGCCAATCTTAGATGTGAAAACTATTTCATTTTTGTGTTAATTTACATCTCCCTACTAGTGAGATTTAGTTTCCTATTGTAGGTTTGTTAGTTATCTGCATTTCTTCATTTTATCAATGGCCTGTTCAACTCCTTTGCCCATTTTTCTTTTAGTCTGTTTTAAAATAAATTTGTAGGCATTCTTTGTATATTAGGTATACTAACCTGTGTATCACATGTATTAAAAGTATTTTGTCTGCGCTATCATTTGCATTTTCTTTCTGGTAACTTTTATCATAAACATTAAAAAATGATAGTATAATATACCAATCTAATCATTTATAACTTCTGGATTTTATGTCTTCTTAAGGAGTCCTCATTCTCAAAATTTTACACCAATTCTTCCAATATATAAATAAAGTACCCTCATCATATATGATTTTCTTTTTTTTTTTTTTTTTTTTTTTGTAGTGTTCTTCTTGTCTGTCTTGGTAGGGCACCCAAAGAGATGAGTTGATTCCTTCCTGCAGCCTGGTAGCCACTCGGATTCTTGGAGATGCTTCAGTTGACTGGAGCTTCCTATCTGATTACAGCAGTCCATGTGGGGATGTCAGATGCCAGTGCAGAGCCAGCCTTTGGTGAATGGAGATGTGAATGGGAAAGCAGAGAAGGGAGGCACGGATATGTGAATGTAGCTAGATACTGCATGGAACTCACCCTCCCACAGTGGAAGTGAAGTGGAATAAAGTGGGTGCTGAGGACCCACTTCGGGAAGGCCTCAGGTGCCTGCTGCATGTGGGGTCAGAGTGACTGATGCTTCGTGTCTCCGAATGATAAACCTCATGGAAGGTAGTGAAAGATCAGAGAGTTCTCCCTCCCGATCTGAGAGAATGACTCCTTTCCTTGCTAGTGCCCATAGTGTGGGTGTTTAGATTTTTTCTGCCTTACAAGTGCATGTGATAGAAGAGGCTGCATTTCCTTGTTTCTCTTCCCTCCCAGATATCAGCAACACCTCTGGCCACTCTCCAAGGTGTTGAAGTTGCACCCTGCCCTCTGGCCATGTCCACAGTGCTGAGATACTCTTTAGACACTTACTTCTAGATAAAGACCTTGATACATATTGGGCCATTAGGCAGCTTGTGGATTGCTTTTTGCTTCACCCTAGCTGGCCATATGTGAGATAGGGCACTACTGACGAGCTGCTCTCATTTGGGGGATATAAGACGGGAGGAACACACAGGCTGCTGTGGTTGGTCACCTACTCCCAGTGTTTTTCCTAGATCTTTGCCTTTCCGACCTAGAAACTCCCACCATCACCTCAATTATCTAGATTCAAACCTTCTGCTGAGCTGTGGAGTAATATAATTCTGCCAAAGACTGTTTGGCTGTATCCTTTGTCTCATTCCTGAAATCCTACACATGAATCTAGCATAGAATGTTTTTGCAGCAGACCTCAGGAGAGCTGCCTTCATCACATAGCAGATGACTAGCCTTGCCTCCCTCACTCTGTCTCTTCTTGCTCAATTCAAGTCCCCATTTTGGAAACACTTCTCTTGCTATGCCTTGGAACCCTCTCCAGAACATGATGCTTCTCTATTTTTCCTTTGGCTCCATTTGCATGGCAAAGTTTGGGCAAGGGTTGCTCATGTAAGTACCTCCTTAGAATCAACTAACCATGCCTACTTCCTGACTAGTTCAGGGAAGGAGTCTATCACAGAGAAAGGGGAACTTTGGAAGGAGACTAAGGAAATACAGGTAGAGGCAGTGGAGAAAAACCAGGAGAGAGCAGTGGCATAGAAGCCAATGGAAAAAAGAATTCCAGGAAGGAAGAAGTTTTCTATCTTTGAAAAATGAAATCTCCCTGGCAGAGCGGATGAGAACAATGGACATTTCAAGGTGCTTGCATGTTTTGTGTTCCTAACTGGAGCAGTGCCTACCAAAGTGGAGCACAGTGGGCAAGGGTACCAGTGGGAGTGGGTCCTACTGGGCAAGGGTAACAGTGGGAGTGGTTCCAGTGGGGAGGAGTATTTTATTGCTGAGATTGTTAGAATTGCTGGTACATGGTGATAATAGAAAGCAGATGAATATTCAGTTGAGTTTATTATTGCTTTTAAATTATTTACACCCAGGCGCTCCCTTATTGCACCCAGGGCAGACCACTCCCATCCTCCATCACCCCCTTAGTACACTGCTGAAATGGAGAAACCCATTACGAACAATTTATTTTGTCCAGAATGGATGAGTTTGGTACAGGCAGAGAGGCCCAGAACTACAAGGAAGGCAAACTCTGCTATTTTCTGCTTAATAAAGCAAGCTATTGATTTTTAAGGCATACCGGAAGAGAGTGACATGCCTGACCTAGAAAACAGAGAAGCAGATAATATTTAGGACGAAAAGAACAGCTAGACTTATGGTGACATACATCTCCACTATCCCAAATTCTGGGGAAAAGCCTTGTGGATTGGCTTGGGTTGGGGTGAATGACGAATCCTGGAAATGGGGTAAAGAAAAGAGACAACCCATTACAGGAAACAAACACAAGTGATATCACGAGTTCATGAAAAGCTAGGACTCAGAGCCAAAGGGACCATGAAGAATCTCGGGAGTCTTGGAGGGGCACTGGACTTCACATGGCATCATGTAGAAGCAGAACCTTTGGAATGTGAGTGTAAAGAGGCAGAAATCCATTTGTTTCTTCCTGGCTTCTCTGTAGTAAGAGGGACAGGCGAGTGGGCCCGGGTGCATTCAGAAAAAGGAAGTGTAGAGCAGGCAGCCCTGGCCTGGCCTCTCGAGGTCTTAAGCTCACATACAGAAGATCCTTGAGGCTGATAGACCAAACAAAGAGATTCACAGTGGAAGCCTACCAGCAACACAGTGTGGGTTTGAATGCTGGGTCCCTTCTGATGAATTTCTTAAAAATCAAACATGGCAGCCAGAGCAGTAGAAACAAATTTGGGATCTTGGTTTCAAACATTAACCACAGTATACCTTCAACAAAAGTCAGTTGCATTAATTAAAATGACCCAATAGGAGTGAAAAGTAGTGGGAAAAAATAGGATATAAGAACTCAAATTTACGTATTTAGAGGTGGGTAGAGTTGGGCTCAAATAGGTCCTGGAGCAATTACTCAGTGGACACATAACAAACAATTACTGAGCAACTACTTTGTGTGAAACATTACACTAGGGACTAGAAATAAAAAATTTCTTAAGACCTTGTTCTTAACCTGTGGAGTTTCTGTTACAGAGCATGTCATTCTGACATGGGGCGAGTTGTGCCCTCCCCCCATTTTTCCTTCTCTACCAGGATTTCCTGACCATCTTTCAAGATCTTTCTTGATCAAACTACCCAACAATGCCATGAAAAAAAAATGGCTCTATCCCTCTTTGCTTCTAAAGACTTCTTTTAAACTCATATCATCTAAACTTTATTGCTGTTTCTGTACTCGTCTTCCTTGGTAGACAGTGTAGAAGAGAAACATTTTGTGTTGTTTAGATTTGAATCTGTTAGATTCATGATGTTTATTAACATGTGTGCATTGACCCGTAAGTGGGGTGTGAAATTGGTAGATTTTTGACTGGTACTTTAAAAAACTGGAGTAGAAGAGAACGGAAACTGTCAAAGTGATTCACACATTAAGAATGAGTAATGCTTCATGAAATTTGTTTCTATTATTTATGTGAGTGTCTTGAGTCACAATGTAAAATATTTTTACTAAGGATCATTTAAAAAATCAATAAAACACTGGAGGCTCAGTAATTTGGGATAGACTATAGGAAGAAACCTAGACCTAGAGATTCTGAAGTTTTCAGATTATAAACAGATCTATACTATACATAGAAAGCAATGGGTTACACAAGTTTATAGCTTAAATAAACCAATAAAATAGCAAACATGTCTATACATTAAGGCACGAGTCAGCAAACTATTTCTGTAAAGATAGTAAATATTTTAGGTTTTATAGACTATAAGTTTCCTGTCACGACTCTGCAACTCTACCATCATAGCACAAACGCAGCCACAGATGATGTGTAATGGAATGACAATGGCTGGGTTCCAATAAAATTTGAATTTTACATAATTTTCATGTGTCAGGAAACAGTCTTTTGATTTGTTTCAAGCATGTATGAATGTAAAAGCCATTCTTAGCTCATGATGTTTTAAAAGATAGTGTATTAATAGAAAATTTGAGCTCCAGGAAGGCCAACAGATTGAGAGATGATTGCCTTCAAAAACAGTTTGTCGACCAGGCGCAGTGGCTCATCCCAGTAATCCCAGCCCTATGGGAGGCCAAGGTGGGTAGATCATTTGGGGTCAGGAGTTTCAGAGCAGCCTGGCCAACATGGTGAAACCCTGTTTCTACTAAAAATACAAAAGTAGCTGGGTGTGGTGGTGCACACCTGTAGTCCCAGTTACTCAGGAGGCTGAACTAAGAGAATCACTTGAACCTGGGAGATGGAGGTTGCAGTAAGCCAAGATCGCACCACTGCATTCTGGCCTGGGCAACAGAGTGAGACCCTGTCTCAAAACAAACAAACAAAAAAGAAGAAAGAAAACGTAGTTTGTGACTTGTTACTCCCAGCTCCCAAGAGAAGGAGGCATGTCACACCTTGGGGGCCCACACAGGGCCTGTGTGTTGGAAGCATTGGGGCTGGTCGGGAGGCAAAGGGAGAGGGAAAGATTGCTAGAGCCTTTATTGTGATTTTTGTGGAAAGGAATGGGGTAAGCTAGATACGCAGGTTTAAGCTTGGCTGGTTTGATAATTACAGTGGGCTCTGGGGATAAAAACTATGCCTGGTTGTCTGATACCTGGTCCTGGGGTAATTAGGGCAGGTGGATAAATGCCTGGAGTGTGAAAGCTCAATAAAGGAGATGATTGGGGTTGTGGGCTCTGGATTTGGTTGGTTTGTATTTGAAAATCACACTCATGAGTGAGTTCATCTTTAGGAATTGGCTAATCCTAGGAGAGGCAATCTCCAGTGTCACCAAGGCTCCAGATGTCAAAGCCTCAGAATATAGAAAAGATGAGGTTAATACACATGGGCTGTGTACAAATAGGTGATGGGCTGGGTTTGGCTCATGGGCTATAGATTGCCACCCAATGGGCTAAGAGAAGAAAGATAATGTCAAATACCAAACATGCAGTTGTAAAAAATAAATTAAGAGTAAATTAGGAATATCTCATGAAGCTTCCTATCTTTGCCAGTAAACACTGAAGAAATTGTTATTTATCATAAACATTGAGCATCTCTAATCTGAAAATCCAAAAGCCTAAATTCTTTGAGCACTGACATGACACCACAAGTGGAAAATTTCACAGCTCATCTCATGTGGTGGGTCCCAGTCAAAACACAGTCAACACTTTGTTTCATGCACAAAATTACCTAAAATATTGTATCAAATTAACTTCAGCCTAGGTGTACAAGATGTATATGAAACATAAGTGAATTTTGCATTTAGACTTGGGTCTTATCCCCCAAGATATCTCATTCTGTAAATATAAATACTTCAAAATCTGAAAAACCTCAAATCTGAAACATTTCTGTCCCAGAAATTTCAGATAAAAAATACTCAACCTATAATAAGAAACAGCCTGTATCCACTTAAACTTAAGGAAGACTTTTCCCTGATTTGGCCAATTATTCTGTTCATTCTGCTCCTGTAGCCCCCAAAACATAAATATTTCCTAACCTGCTCTTTTCTTATCTTCACTGACAAGGGAAATAGCCAGAACAGACACGGAATTCTCCGAGTGTTTAGTGTCACCCTGAATATATCTTCCCAAGCCCTGTTTTAAAATAGTAGTATGATCTCTTTTTTGTGTTCTCATCATTTTACCCAAGGCTAAATTAACATTTTTGGAGCTTCTAATCTAATTATACCATTGTGAATTCCTTGAGGGCAAGGATGATTTTTTTTCTTATTACTTCCTTCTCAAATTCTCTCACTGTCTTCTCATTGCAGTTGGGGGGCAATCCCATGTCTGTTCATGGCCCTACACCCTCCCCAATCTAGTGCCTTTCCCTCCCTGTTGTTTCAGATGCATCTCTTGACAAGTTCTCCCATTTTCAGTAGCCATGTTGTTGGTCTTCTGATGGAGAAATGTGTTGGGCCTTTTTATTGGCTGTTCTTTCCATCTGCAATAACTTCCACCCTGTCCCCATCTCATTCCTAATTCTTGAGGTCTTACCCTTCTCATCAAATTGTTTCCCTGCAAGTCTTTCCCTCAGCTGCCTGTGATCTTCCTTCATAGAACATTTTACAGTTTGTATCTGTACAATTATAAATGTCATCACATTCTGATGCTGGTCTCTTCCATTAGGCCTCAGGTCCTTGAGGGCTGAGGGCCTGGTACACAGTAGCGACTCAATAAACATTCATGGAATGAATGAATGAGCAAAAGCAAATGCAGGGCCCCTTGAGGAACAGTGAGGAGTCTGGAGTGCAGGGTGAAGAATGATCACTGTGCTGTGTATATTGGTTCTCAGATATTTCTATTAGTTTTGCAATCCTCATTCATATTTGACAGCATTTTGAAGCAATAGCAGCCTAGCAGAAAATGCTTCATGCAAACTCGGTGAAAGAATTCTCAGCCTGTATTGGAAGATAAGGAATCAGACAGAACTTTAGGGCATTTTAATGATGATCATCGGTGTGCATGTGGGGGTAGGGCAAGACCCCTCAGTGATGATCTCGCCACTCAGAGAGCAGGAGAAGGTGAGGCTCATAATCCTTATTTAGTGTAGTTTGGCAAAATTCTTAATAAACACTGTTATGGTTAGAATGTGTTCCTCAAATTTTATGTGTTGGAAACTCAACCCCCAAATTTATGTCTTAATGGCATTTGCAGGTGAGGCCTCTGAGAAGTAGTTAGGATTAGATAAGGTCATCAGGGTGGGGCCCCCATCATGGGACTGGTGGCTTTATAGGAAGAGGAAGAGAGCCCTGAGTGGATACGCTCTTGCTCTTTCACTATACAATGCCCTTCACCATGTTTTGATGTAGTGAAAAGGCCATTGCCAGAGGCCAGTGCCATGCTCTTGGACTGCCCAGCCTCCAGAACTGTAAGAAATAAATTTCTCTGCTTTATAAATTACCCAGTCTGTGTTATTGTTATAACAACAAAAAATGGACTAAAACAGATGCTTTAGACATTTTCCCCAATAGTATTCTTGCCATATTGACTTCAACATCATCAAGACATCAACTGATGGCTTTACTGATCAGCATAATTGCTCCATTATTATCTTACTGGATGTTGTGAGTAAATGAGAACTTTTACACTGGTTGGTGGACCCAGGGTTCTCCCTGTTTTTCATTATGTTCATATATACATATACATATATACATATATACATATATACATATGTGTATATATACACATACATATATACATATGTGTATATATACACATACATATATACATATGTGTATATATACACATAATATACACATATGTATATATACATATATACATATGTGTATATTTACACATATATATATATGCTCATTACAAAATGGAAACTTCATTTCTAAGAAATGAATGCACGACCCACATCCAGATCTTCACTCCGTCATGTACTTTTCTTTGCATAATGCTGATTGGACAGCTGAAGTGTAGTGTGAGCATGTAGGCTCCAGAGCTGTGGTGCTAGGGTTTATATCTTGTGATTTGTGGCCTTGAGCACCTCATTTAACTTCTCTGGACCTGTGTCCTCATTGGGAAAACAGGAGTAACAATAGCACCTATTTTCTATAAATGTTATGAAGACTTAATAAGCCAATGTAATACAATATTCAGAATGGTGTCTGAAACGTACCAAGGCCAAAGTAAATATTAGCTAACATTACGATTTGTATATGAAGTTAATACCTAAAAAGATAAAACATAGTAAGCCTAACTTGACACACAATGGTTGGAAAACTCATTTACAATGTTGTGTAAATTTACACAGTTTAGAAAGCTTTCCATTCAAAATAATTAAAACAGTTTTATTGCTCAAAACAGCACCCTGCAGTATTTGGGAAAACCCAGTTCTCCAAACCATGTGGGGGCTCAGAAAGACCAAGGTTTGACCCTTCAGGCTGCCTCCAGTGGGGATCTCTCAGGAGAGCTGGTGGCTTAAGGATAACTAATTTTTTTTTTTTAGACAGGGTCTCCCTCTGTCAGCTAGGCTGGATAGCTCACTACAGCCTCAAGCTCCCTGGCTCAAGTGATCCTCCCACCTCAGCATCCTGAGTAGCTGGGACTACCAGCATGTGCCACCACAGTGGACAGTTTATTTTTAGTTTTCATGGAGACAAGTTCTCACAATGTTGCCCAGGTTGGTCTTTAACTCCTGGGCTCAAGCCTCCCAAAGTGCTGGGATTGCAGACATGAGCCACTGCGCCCAGCTGATAATCTTATTTAACACAAGATAAAAACACATACACACAAGTCCTCTTTACTGCTTGTACAAAGTCATTTTTAAAGTGAACTTTCTGTCTTATTAGCAAATAGCCCAGAGCAGGGGCAGGAAGAAGAAACCTGTGGTGTGGACTCCAGGCTTGATGTTCACATCTGCCCTTCCTGTGAGGACCACTGTGTCTCTACAGTGTTCTTTGCTGCACAAAACATTTGTTTAATCCTTACAGCTACTCCTGGAATGGGTGCATTTATGCCCTTTTTAATGATGAGGCCAGTGAGATTTATAGAGGGGTGATGATGTGTCCAATGCCACATATCAAAGTGTTGGGTCATTCATTTATTCAATGTGTCAAGTAGACCTGGGGACAAGGAGCTGAATAACTCCCTCAAAAGGGCTCATACCGTGCTACGAGGAAACCATCACAATACCCTATAGTGGTTGCTGGAGTGTAGGGGTTGTCAGTGGGCTGGGGGAATGCTCGCAAATAACATTTTACTTGGGCAAGAAAGGTCCCCAGAAATGGAGCAATTGTGCTAAGTCTTGAAATAGAAGAGGCACTTTGAAAGGTGATAAAAGTGAGGAATTTAGGCCTCCAGACTCAAATTGTAATATATGTAAAGGTGACCCATGACTCACTAACTAAAATATATATATTTAATCTTAAATTACTACTTTTTCACATATAATTTGCTTATTATTAAAAATTTTGAAGAGTACAGAATAAAGAAAAACAAACATTTTGGTGTGCGTATTTCAGCCCTTTTTTTCTGTACAGAAAGTCATGTGTGGCCGCGTACGGTGGTTCATACGTGTAATCCCAGCACTTTAGGAGGCTGAGGCAAGAGGATCTCTGGAGCTCAGGAGTTTGAGACCAGCCTGGGCAACATGGTGAAACCCTGTCTCTACAAAAAAAAAAAAAAAAAAATTACCCAGGTGTGATGGCATGCACACCTGTCCCAGCTACTCAAGAGGCTGAGGTGGGAGGATCGCTTAAGTCCAGGAAGTTGAGGCTGCAGTGAGCCATCATGGTACCACTGAACTCCATTCTGAGTAACAGAGGGAGATCTTGTCTCAAATAAATAAAAAGTCATGTGTATGTAACTTAAGAGGCTATCATGAACATTCTCCTATGTCAGTAACCATGCACCTTCGACACCATTGTTAATATTTGCCCAGTGTTAAATCATATGGTTGCACCACACTTCATTTGGCTGAGGCCCTATTGCTGGACATTTAGGCCAGAGAATGAACAACTCTGAAGCTATGCCAAGCTGCACTGGAGAATGTGGCGAGTAGAGGCAGCTGGGGACAAATCAGGTATAATTATTTGTGACCCACTTCTGCCTTTCTTATAAGCCATTTGCTTTAGATTTAGCTGCAATTTTGAAAGCTAATCTGGGTGTTTTGCAAGAAGAAAAGATAAGCAGAAGTACCTTCTGGAGCCTGGCAAGGTAGGAATTGGTTGTGTGCAGTGAAATCTCAGAGCTTGCTGAAGTGGCCTCTAGGAGCAGGCGGAGATAGGAAAATGCCAGGGAAACATCAACTCCCTGAGGGCGAGTTCGTCATGCTATGTGGGTAGATTGTGAAATGCAATATAACCTTGAAGGAAACCATAGAATATTTACATCAAAGATGAAATTTATATTCACAAAAGTGTGGTGTGTTTACATCTTAATACAACTTCGAAAAGTTCTCTGCGTTCCAACATAAACATGAATATTTTCAAAAATTGCAGTGGTATGACCTTGAAATCAACATACCTTGGCTGCTTCTTGCCTGTCTTCCTCCTTTCTCCACCCTCTTCCAATTTCCTGAGTGCCACTTTGTGCCATGTGCTTTGCAGGCATGAAGGATACATAGGGTAAACATGCAGGCATTCCCTCAAGGACCTTATTTATAGGTCCTTGGAAGCAGTCGGCTGTAGAAACAAATCCATAAATACATGTGTAAGTGCAATGTACAAAGGTCTTAGAGGATCATAACTTCACTTAGGGACATCAGAAAAGTTCACAGAGTAGTTGACATTTGAGCTGAGCTTTACCAGGGAACAAGTGAGAAATGCTTGTGCAAAGGCACCGACAAGAAATAGTGAGCACTGTGTCCACAGACAGAAGTATAGGGCACCTAGAGTCTCAGGGGTAGACTGGAGGTGGAGCTGAGGCTGGAGACAGCAGGGCCTTCTACTACCTGGAGAGGGTCTTAGATTTTCTCCTATACACAATGAGGAGCCACCAAAGGATTCCTTGTGGAGAAGTCGTGATCTTTCTCTGTCCCTTGTCTTCAAGCATCCTCTACCCTAAAATGGCCTTCCCAAACCCACTCTCATTTTCATCTGGTTAACTGATTCATCCTTTGCATTTCAGCTCAGATGTCACCCCCTCCGAGAATCTTTATTTATCTGCCCCCCCTGCAGGCCCTTCCCAGCACCACATAGATCCCTAATCCCTTACCACACTGCACTGGAACTATTGGTATAGCTTATGGGTGTCTTTGGGCTGTGATTGTCCAGTTTGATTTTTTCCGCCCCAGTTCCCAGCACAGAGCATGTCCTGGAAAGACCATGTTTGCTTTCAGATCCCCGCAGCTTCTCTGCTCTGCGTTACAGAGGCTCACCCTTGCAAGCTACATTTCCCAGGATCATTTACAGGTTGGCTTCCTGCTGGGTTTGGCCAATGGGAGGTGCTGGTGGGAGGAAGGGAAAGGTCAGAGTATTTCTCTCCCCTTTGCTCTGCTTCGAGAGGCACCACTGACAATGATGGCATCTCCTCTAAGGCTCCAGCTCCTACTGGACAACCCCTGTCTCCAAGGCTCAAGCTCCTGCCAAGTGGCCACTGCTTCCAGCTCTGACAACACCATCTTCCTCCTTTTGTCCCTTTAGCACTGGGGATGTTAATGGCCTTCTGCTGTTGCCAATTCTGGCCTCATTGTCTCCTGCTTGGCTTTTCAGCTCTCCCTACACCATTGTAACTAGTTCTTTGTATTCAGTTTCCTCTGTTGAACTCCCTGGCATGGCCCCTGCATCTCGACTAGACATTGATACACGTAGTGCCCAACAGATAGGATTGCTCAGTCAATGCATATTGAGTGAATGCTTAGGAAGGACACTCCTTGGAATGGGGAGCCAGATGGGTGAGGGGAGCAGATTTGATGTAGGGAGAACATTTGGGAGCTACTGTATTTGTTAAAGTGGTGAGGTCTGAGCTGAGGCAGAAGCAGCAGAAACTAAGAGGAAGGGAGGGAATCCAAGGATGCTGATGATGTGAGGGGTAAGAGACAGAGGCAGCAGCTATGACAGCTCTCAGGGTCTGGCTTGGGCCCTTGGGTGTAAGAGTGTGACCATTCACTAGGACATGGAACACAGGAGCAGAAGAGCCTTTGTAGGTCTGGAGGAGCTTCAGAAAGGCACTTCATTCTCTCCCCTTCTCCGCGGCCTCATCTCTAAACTGCAAGTCATGCCTCAGCTGTGCAGGGTAGGACCCCGTCCCACTGTGCTGAGTTAGAAATGTGAGGGCTACGGTTGATAACTGAAGAAATGTGAACAGTTGAGAAGTAGAACAATTGATAGAGAAGATTTAATAATGGAATGTGTTCTGTTAAGTGAATATACCCCAAGCCAGAGACACCCTTTGTAGTTCTGACACCACTAATCGGCATTCATAAGTCATTGCCCACCCTGGGTAGAAGATCCAGTCTCCCTCACCTGTAACATGAAGATAATGGCAGGGTCCCAACTCTATGCAGGGACAGGATGAGAGGTGGGAGGGAAGATGGACTTCAGATGATGGTGATTACTGATTGATCTGTCCCAGCAGCAGTAGGGAGGATAAAGGAGCTAAGTCAGAGAGGAATGGATGCTAGAGAGGCTACAGAGGCAGGGCGGGCTGTGAGCAGAGGGGAGACATGAGGCACTGGAGAGGGGCTGGTACCACGAAGATGGTTGGATGATGGTGGTGGGAGATGGTTGGAGGATAGTGGTGGGAGATGGTTGGAGGATGGTGATGGGAGATGGTTGGAGGGTGATGGTGGGACATGATGGAGGATGGTGGTTGGAGATTATTGGAGGGTGGTAGTGGGAGATGGTTGGAGGATGGTGGTGGGAGATGGTTGGAGGATGGTGATGGGAGATGGCTGGAGGGTGATGGTGGGAGATGGTTGGAGGATGGTGATGGGAGATGGTTGGAGGGTGATGGTGGGAGATGGTTGGAGGGTGATGGTGGGAGATGATGGAGGATGGTGGTGGGAGATGGTTGGAGGATGGTGGTGGGAGATGGTTGGAGGGTGATGGTGGGAGATGGTTGGAGGGTGATGGTGGGAGATGATGGAGGATGGTGGTGGGAGATGGTTGGAGGATGGTGGTGGGGGATGGTTGGAGGGTGATGGTGGGAGATGATGGAGGATGGTGGTGGGAGATGGTTGGAGGATGGTGATGGGAGATGGTTGGAGGGTGATGGTGGGAGATGGTTGGAGGGTGATGGTGGGAGATGATGGAGGATGGTGGTGGGAGATGGTTGGAGGATGGTCGTGGGGGATGGTTGGAGGATGGTGGTGGGAGATGACTGGAGGATGGTGGTGGGAGATGGTTGGAGGATGGTGGTGGGAGATGGTTGGAGGACGGTGGTGGTAAAGTAGGGGATCTATCTTCTCCTTCTCCTCTTCTGTCCTTCAGAGCCTCAGCACAGACAAAATTCCAGATAAAGATTTGTTGTACATACCACAACCTGAATGTTGAACAAACGCAAGTGTGTCCTAATCAAAACCCATCTTTAGTTTTGGCCTCCTACTGTCCTTTCAAAATGTATTTGCCCTGGACTCTTGGCTTTTCTGCTCACAATCAGGTAGTAACAATATTGCAGTTGCAAATAGTCTATAAAAGGCTAGTTTGTGTAATAGTAAGAACTCAGAACCTGGCTGAACCTGTAATTCCAGCACTCTGGGAGGTCAACGTGGGAGGATTGCTTGAGTCCAGGAGTTTGAGACCAGCCTGGGCACGATGATGAAACCCCTTTCTGCAAAGTAATAATAATTTAGTCAGGCGCAGTGGCATGCACTTGTAGTGCTAGCTACTGGAGAGGCTGACGTGGAAGAATCCTTTGAGCCCAAGAGTTCAAGGCTGCAGTGAGCTATGATTACACCACTCAGTGACAGAACAGGACCCTGTCTCTTAATTGGGAACCTAAATTACCATTCAATCTTGTCCCCTCCTTCCAGCTGGAGAGAAGGCATGGAAAACCCTGCTTTCTGAGAAGACACAATGGTCAGCTTATCTCGTTCTCAGCTCATGTTCCCCAAACTTGCTAAAGAAGGTTGGCAATGAGGCTGGAGGCAAGGTCATTAGGGAACAAGGGCAGGGTCTCTTGCAGTGGGGACCTGTGTCTGATGGAGCCTGCTTGCAAGGCTGATATCTGAAGCTGACTTCTTCTCCAGTGGTGCATTCCTGGGCTCTTTAGAGGCTCCCTGCCGGTGCCTCTGACCACAGCTCTGTGATGTGGGCAGTGCGTTCAGCCTTCTGGATGTCTTCTTCCTCTACTCCTAAACCCCTGATTCAATGATGGCCCATTCAGCACTGAATCTCACTGTTGGGGGCCCCTCAACTCCCCAGGCTGTGCTCTTAGGCGGGTCTTGCAACTGCACCATCTGGCTTTCCCACCTCTTCGTGGTCTGGGAAACACACACCCCTGTTCTGAAGAATTCTGGGAGTGCAGCCCAGTTCCAGAGAAGTATTGTCTATCCCGTTGCACAGACTCTCTCAGTCATCTCAATGTGAGTCAGACACGCATTTTCTGTGTCCCCAGCCTGTGGGAACACAGTGCAAGGCCGCTTACTGCTCCCAAGGAAGCCCCCTCTCTAGACTTGAGTGAAGGAGGCATTCCCTCCACACTCCTCCAAAGGGAAGTGGGGACTTGGCAACAGTGCACTCCAAAGAACCTCTCACAGCTCCCCTCCCTTCCCTCCTCTGTGGATGCTTATACAGATCCTTCTATGTTCTTAAGTAGGGGACAGTGTTCAAGTATTGTTTAAGCTGTTCCTGGAAATTTTTTTGTGAATTGTACATATTTTGAGCCGTCTCACACTCGAACATACCTGTGCCTTGGTGGAGGCAGGGAAAGTCCTGTCTAACAGATCTGCAGTGGGAATGAAAACCCTAACAGGGTTCCCGATGGCAATTCAGAAAGTCTCAATTCACTCACTCCTTTCCTCGTTCACTCATTTGCTCACACGACACTTGTTCTTTGAATCAGGAGCCTGGAAACATCCCAAGGCTTGGACATCCCTAATGTTCAAGCAGTCTTTATTTCATTCTATTTGAATTGTCTTTACGTCATCAATTTTTAGCGTGGGGCTACTACTGCCTGGGACTAAATTCAGCTGCTCCACACACTTGGAGTGAAAATGTGAGCAAACCTCTCTCATTTTTCCAAATTGCATAGCAAGTAGTGATCAGAAAACCAGCATCTCCTCGAGACTCACCTGTCTTAGAAGGTCCAGGTGTGTGTGAGAACCGGGATGCGCTATCTGCCGCTGCCCGGCGCTGCCACACGGTGGCGTCGTTGGACGGTCCCACAGTCTTCCACAAAGCGGCTTTTGTCCGTATCCACGCACAGCCGCCGAGGTTCTCTAGGGAGGATGACCCCATTCCCTCAGTGGTAACCTCAGCCAGGGGTGACCCCCAACTTGAGCTCACGAGGTTGCAGCTCAGCTGAGTTCCGCCGCCAGTTTTCTTTCACAGCCGCCTTCCAGGTGCCAGCTCGTCCCAGGAGCCCCAGGGCAGCGCAGGCTCCCATGAATCCCAGGGATCCTTTGTTTTCAACTCAAAACACAAAGGGTCCTGTTACCCCCTCCCCTTCCTGGACAACAGAGCTACTTGCTATCCATCTAGACGTCTGAGAAAAATACCGTCAGTGACCTCTTAGGGGATCCCAGGGCGCTCGACCTCCTCCCCGCCCCTTCTCCTCTCCCCCAGGTTAGCACCCCTCATGGAAGCCAGGCTGGTTTTCCCTCTGGTCTACAAGCCAAAGAAGCTGGCGCTATTCTTACCAGGAAAGTGGACTACAGATTTAATTTTTAAATCTTTTGCAAGCACCCCTCTTGTAAGTCATTTGCCTTAGAGAGAGTAACAATGTGTCTAACATGCTTTGAAATCTAGAACAGTCGGTAGCCCTGACCTTCAGAGTAGACCTCTGGGAGCACATTTGAAAGCCATGTAGGAGGCTGACCTTTCTGACTGTTAAGGAAGTGACTTTGGATTCCAAGAGCTTGTTCATGCATGACAATTAGTTTTTAAAGCTTCTAAGAGCAAAGGGTAAACTCCATGGAGATGCAGAGTGGAGAACCCAGTGTTTTTGCGTCAGAGATGGAAGTCACAGAGAGTCCCAGCTGTCATGACAGGCACTAAGCCACATCCCTCCTTCGCTGAGTAGGAGCCAGTCACTGAAGGGAGCAGAGGGTTCTTAGGGTGAGACAATCCAGCTCACAATCAGATAACATGATCTGCCGTCCTTGGACATAAGCTATATGCAAAGCATTTTGAGGAGCACTTTATATCTGTTATTTCTAATCCTCATGACCACACCATTTGGAAAATATTATTATACCTATTTTACACACGAGGAAAACGTGGCTCAGAGAGGTTAAGTAACTAGTCCAATGTCACACAGCTAGTTATTAGCCGAGCTGGGATTCAAGATCTTGAGACTCTAAAACTCATTCTCTTCTCACAATTAAATGTTGCCTCTGAGAATGGTGTCCATGTTGGAAGAGGAAGGCAAAGAGAAGGTAGTTGGGAATGGATCTCACCAGATAGTAGATTTCCTTGTGAGATTTCAAGTTTCGACAAATGATAACTTTGAATATGTCGGTCATGAAAATGGATCTGACGTGCAGCCCCTGGGGAAAGAGAATCAGTGGGTAGGAGCAAAGGGCACAGAGTAAACCTGACCATATGTTTTCCTTGGCTGTGGGTGGGTTTCTTGTTCATCTGGCTGTCCTCGTCACATTTCCGTGCCTTCATCCTCTCACGCTGATCCCCCTGCAGAAAGTCTGACAAGCCACCTTTTCTGGACAAGGCTTTCTTCCCCTGATGCCTCCCAGCAAACACACACATGGGGTTAGGCACTCTCTCCTCAGCATTCCCATTGTTCTTGCCCATGCATCAGTACAGCAGGTATTATTCTAGGTACAGTCATTGTTTGTGTAGGCCTGGGGCTGCCACACCTGGAGGGGAATCTTTTACCCAAGACGAGAGCAGATGCCAGGAATCATCAGAGCTCCACTCATTCAAGAACAAGGAGATCTGAAGGGAATCTGCAGAACCCCACAACCAAAGAGGGCTATGGTCATGGGTGAAGCAGGGACCATGAATAGGAACTTGGACTGGTCGATGGGAGCAATACTAACAAGTTAGGCCTGAAAGGGCAGCATCTAGCATGGCGCCAGCACATAGATGGTCCTCAGGAAGTGAGTGATAAATCGGGGAGGAATGGGTGGTACATGATGAACAGTCTTTATTAAGCCGAATCTCAGGCTGTATTTGTTACAGGCAGTTACCGCAGTCTGGGTTGAAGTCATAATTCTCTCAAGAACTTTGCATGCTCCTGGAATTTCCCATTATATTTCTCAACTGATTTCCCCATGAGTTTGACTAAGGATGTGGACCACTCGAGTTGGTAAACCACACTGACCATCCCCGCCACACTACAAGCAGCAGCAGCTCCCTATCCAGGCTCCTGTTTGCAGAGCTGGAAATGGCCGAGCTCTGCATGGTGGTTCAGCATGACTCAACCTCCTTGTTTGGGGGCCAGCCCCCACTTCTGGCCATGAATCTAACTGAGCCTAAAACCCCTTGTTTTTCTAAGTGGGTGTTGGGAATTTCCTTGGTTAAGCCTCCAGGTCTTCCCTCCTTCCGGATTTAATGAGCTCATTTATTTTAGTTTTTCACTTAGCAGGTTTTAGGGCCAGTTAATGAGTGGTGGGGTTCTCTTTAAGAGCCAAGTTGGGCCGGGGCTCAGGGCACTTTTCTTGCCATTTCCCACTCTCAAGTCCCCTGTGTCTCTAGAAGTCTCTCCACAATGCTGGCAACTGCTCTTCCCACTGCAATCCCCATATATCGAACTTTCTGGAACACAAGGACAGGGAGACCTCCAAATATTTTTGTGGTTGTTGTTTTGTTGTTTGTTCTGCTTTGTTTTGTTTTTTCCCTCCACACATTTTTCTGGGATGGCTGTTTCAATATGAGCTTGTGCTTTCTAAAAAGAAGGAGGTGTGGATGCCTCAGGAAAAGAGATCCATTTTTAAATGCAGGGCCTCCACTCTGAGTTCTGTCTGAAGTATTTGGTAGATTTTTGGGGTGGAGCAAGCTGGTTGTGAATTCCAGGGAGACTTGCCAGATGCCGTTTAAACCTCCTTTGTGTGAAGTTGGCTGTAAAGAGCCGCCAGGAGGGCACACTAGTGGAAAGGAACTTGGAAGCCAACCTTCAGCCCAGAAAGAATGAGAAAGAATCCAGGGTCCACATGGCAAGAATGCATGCCTGCAGCAACTCAGTGACTGACTCAGTTCCTAGAAGCTCCTCTTGGTAACGCCCTCTCTGCTGCTAGGTTGAATCATATACTGGAGAAAGCTTAGTCCAAAGAGTCTCCTGTACCTTTGTCCATCTATCCACCCATCCAGTAAATAAAGATTGAGCATTTACTGTGGGTCAGACACTGAGCTAGGCACTAGGGCATCAGGAGGAACAACTGGCCACAGTCCTAATGAATGCCCACAGGTCAGAAGAGTCAGGATTCCTGTGTGGTGGGAATGACAGACAGTGGGGGAGGCACTAGAGGATAAGTCATAGAAACCTCAGCATGTCACGCTTGGATAGCTTGCAGAGCAGTTGCTAACTGCTTGTTTACTGCTGAAGCACCAAAGCTTGGATACGATGCTCCCAACTGGCAAGGCAGAGCCCACGGCTTGCTTCTGCCTGGGGACCAGGCTGTGGGTGGCAATGGGAGCCTGAGTTTCTCTGCTAAACCTTCATACCAGGCAAGAGTCTGGGGCCGGTATTATTAACCAAAAACACATTTTGAAGCTTGTTGTGATCTGACTCCCTACCTGACCCCAGCAAAAAACAGAGAGAAGGGCTCAGGTGGGGGAAGGCAGCCCACCTTCATCTGCATTGGGTTGCTGTGTATATTGGCTCCCTAGAGCTGCTGCAACAAAGTACTACAGACTGTGTGGCTTAAACAACAGAAATTTATTTTCTCACAGTTCTGGAGGCTAGAAGTCCAAGATCAAGGTAGCAGTAGGGTTGGTTCCTTTTCAGCGCTATGCAAGAGAAGCTGTTCCCTGCCTCTCCCTTAGCTTCTGGTGGTTTGTTGGCAATCTTTGGCATTCTTTGGCTTTTAGAAGTGTCACCCTAATCTCTGCCTGCATCTTCATATGGTGTTCCCCCTGTGTGGATGTCTCCATGTTCAAATTTCACCTTTATTTAAGAATACCAGTCATATTGGTTAACCACCCCTCACCACGACTTTATCTTAACTAATTCAATCTGAAATGACTCTATCTCCAAATAAGATCATATTCTGCAGCACTGGGAGTTAGCTTTCAATGTGTGAATTTTAGGGGTATACAATTCAACCCATAGCACCATGATTCTGACGTTATCCTTCTCCTCCAGCCATCAGCAGTACCTATGAGGAGGAGGTCAGGGCTGAGTCCATCTCAAGGAGGATCAGGAGTGGTGTCCTAGGGAGAACCAAAGGGTAGTCTACAAGCAGGGAAACAACTACTAGAAGGAGAGTTTGGGCTAGAGAGGAGTCTGGCACATGGATATCTCATAAGCAGCTGCAGAAACGTAGAAGAGCAGTTATCAGGGTGCACAGATTTGGTCCTCTACCCCATTGTGCTTGGAGATAGCAGGAGCCTAAAGGAGAAGAAAGCCCCAAGCGGGCAGCTATTTTTAGCCTGGGACAGAGTTGTCAGAGGATGGCAGGGGGCAGAAAGGCCCCTGGGATCTGGGTGAGAAGACCCTGGGACTTTGAAGAAAGGGGAGAATAGCTATCAAGGTCCAGAGCTCCGGAGGACTTTTGAGTCGTTTAGTGTGCAGGAACGAGAATGTGAGACTGTGAGCGAGGGCACCTGGGGTGACTCTGCTTGCATGAATGACTGGGTGTTCATTCATAGCCATCCAGGGTTAGCTAAGACTCTTAGCCACTTCCTCTTTGAAACACAAGATTAATTTAATTAAAAAGCATAATTGTGGTGGGATATTGTCATATAGCCTTGTAGACTTTGGCAGATAATTCTGAAAAAGAAAATAGGGTACATTTGCCTTACCAAATATTGACATTTAAGATAAAGTGATTTCATCAAAATAATATGTTTTGGCACATGAACAAGTGGTCCACTGGAACAGGCTAGAATCCAGGAATGGGTACCGTATGTTTGCAAAATTAGTATTTGATAAAGACAACATTTCAATTCAGCAGGAAAGTTAGGATTGATTCAAGAAATAGTGCTGACCTAATTGGTTCTTCATCTGGGGAAAAAAAGTGAGATGGGTTTTGGTTAAAGATGTAAATGTAAATAAGTAAACACAAAGGATTTGAAGAAAATCTAGTGGAAAGTTTCTATAACTTTGGCATAGAGGGCATAAATTTAATGGTAGCAAGAATTCCAAAATCCAACAAGGAGAAAACAAATGACATATTTTCTCACTTTTTTTCAAATTACAAGAACAAAACATTATAAGCAAAGTCAAAAGACAAGCTATAGTCTCAGATAAACATTTGCAGCATATATGAAAGGATATGATCCTTAACTTACCCAAAGCTCATAAAAATTGGTAATGAAATGGCCAAAAGCAACAGGAAAAAATATGAACAAGAAATTCACAAAAGAGGAAATAAAGATTTAGATGGGATAGAGAAGTTAGAGAAAATAAAATTTAGTTCTTTATTCCGCATATTGAGCAAAAATTAAAAAGACCAGAAACATCCTATGAATGAGCACTTTTATATCTTGCCAGTGGGAATGGGAAGTACTCAAGTCTCCAGGGAAAAATAATCTAGCAATGCCTGTTAAAGCTCAAAATGCACACCCATTAAATCAGGAACCCTATTGCGGGCAGTCATTCCAGTAGATATAAAGTCATCAGTACCCAAGAATATGTTGACAAGGATGTTTACAGTAGCATTGTTCACTGTGGCAAGATATTGGGCAATGCACAATTATTCACCAATAATAAAATGGCCAAATAAGCATGGTAATTCCATGCTGTGGGCTATCCTGTAGTTATCACAAAGAAAAATGAATGAGTTAGATCTATGAGCATATTCACATGAGCCAGCTGCAGTGGTGGGTGCTTGTGATCCCACTCACTTGGGTAGCTGAAGTGGTAGGATTGCTTGAGTCCAAGAATTTAAGATCAACCTGGGAAAAATTGCAAGATCCTATTTAAAAAATGTACACACACACACACACACACACACACACACATACATATTCTCAACATGTGAATCTATATGTTATATATTACATATATATGTTTATGCATGGAGAGACATGCTAGTCTTATATTAAATGAAAAAAGCAAGTTATGAGAAAATGTGTATACTATGACTCAATAGTTATAAAAATGTTGAACAAGCAAAACAAAACTCAACACACATGTCTGTTCTGTGTTTGCATGTATTTATACCAATTTGGATAAGCACAGTTTAATGGTGTAAGTTGCCTCAGGACATAGAAATAAGAAGTGATTTTAAACTTCCTGTTTCTCTATGTTTGGCTGTTTTGCCTATTACAAGCATTTTTTTTTTTAATTAAAAGCTATTGGATACAGGCAATTTAAAAGGGAAAAAAAGGACAAAGTACTTAAAACACTCCTATGACTCACTGGGCCCTCAGGATAAAGTCTGCTCTCTTTAGCTGACTTACAAGGCCCTTGGGATCTGGTCCGTGTGGCACCAGCCGTTCCCTTGTTCTGCCGTTTCCCTCTGTTCTCCAGCTGTACAGGACCAGGAGCATTCTTGACACAAGGCTGCCCTCTCATACACCTTGACCTCATCCACCTTGGGAATCTCTGAGGCTCAGCAAGGTACTCCCTACCTATTCCTATAGCAGCTTGTACCTATCTCCTTGGTGGTATTGTTGGCTTCCTTGTGATCACCTGTTTACTTTAGTCTTATTCCAAATTAGACTGTATGTTCCAGGAGGGCAGGCGTAGTGTTCCTCATGGTGTTCCCAAAGACATGTTTAGGTAATTGTAGGTGCTAAATGCAACAAATATTTGTTGAATGAATAAATGAAAGAAGAAAGAAATGAATGCCAAACATTAGAGATACAAAAAAAGAAACCCCACAGTCTATTCCCTTAAAATTGTGTAGGGCAGCAGCAAGCATGTAAACAGCCTAGTTACAGTATAAGAAGATAATTACTGTCATAGAACAGAGGGAATATAACCTACCCAAAATAGCCTGGGGAAAGTCTGGAAGCAGTCACCACTGAGAAAGCACTTAATCAAAGCACTGAAGGATGAATAGATATTTACCAGGAAAATAAGAGGATAGAGTGATGTTTCTGGCATAACGACCAGCTCCTGCAAGAGCAAAGAGAACGTATTCTGAAAATCTCAAGAAATTTAGTCTTGCTTGAGCATAAAGTTCAAGGTTGAGGAAAGGGGTATATGAAGGATAATAAATGGAAGCAATCATACTGAAACCAAATCATTCAAGTAGGGTCCTGCAGGTAATGCCCATGGGTTTAGAATTTATATTGAAGGTAGACACAGGGAACTATTGAAAAAAGACTTAAGCAAGGGTGTGACAAGAAGGGCTTTGGATCACACTGACAAAATAAAGATGGGTTAGGGTGGGGATAGGAGATGATGTCAGATAAAGGGAAATTGGCCAGGGGCACAAAAGAAAGGAGTTTTCTACAATCTCCTGATGAAGTTATCAGTCTGAACCAGGGCAGAGACAGAAGTGAGCTCAATCAAGGAAAGATTAGCGAAGTACAAAGGAGATCAAGTTGACATGACTGGGTGCTTGATGGGCTGTGGTGGGGATGGAGAATAAAAATGACCCTTACATTTCTGATTTGGCAACTCGTTTCATTTATTATAAGAAACACTGGAAAAGAAGGCACTTTGAGAAAAATAAAAATGAACTCAGCTTAGGCCACTCATTTCATAGGGCTGACATAACAAGGTTCCACAAACTGTGTGGCTTAAACAAAATAAATCTTCTCTTTTCTCACAGTTCTGGAGGCTGGAAGTTCAAAATATACGTGCCAGCAGGGCCGTAATCCCTCTGAAACCTGACGGGGAGAAGCCTTCCTTCCTGGCCTCCTCCCTGGCTTCTGGCAGTGGCTGACAGTCCTTGGTGTTCTTGGCTTGCAGCTGCATCACCCCAGCTTCTGCCTCTGTCATCACACAGCCTCTCTGCGCATCTCTGTGCATTTTTGCAAAATGTCATATGACATTTTCTTCTTTTTATAAGGATACCAGGCATGTATTGGATTAGGAACCACCCTAATGACTTCTTGATTACATCTGCAAAGACCCTATTTTCAAATGAGGTCACATTTACAGGTACAGGTTAGGCTCCAACACATCTTTTGGGGAGGGGGAACCAATTCAACACCTAATAACAGTTTAAAGTTCGAGTTTGAAGGGACATGGGACCTTTAGGGGAAGATGTCCAGGAGGCCTTGGATAGATGGGGGAGAGGGCTCAAGGGACAGGTCTGGGCTGCATAGCTTTAGGATCTACAAGCAAGGAGACACAGCATGGGGTACTCACAGCAAGTAGGTGAGTGACCTGAGAAGAGAAGCCTTGAGGAAGGTTGTGGTTAAGAATCCCACACAGGGAGTGACTGAAGGAAGGACCAGAGCATGTGTGTCTGCCAAGAACCTTGTGTGCATGGCTGTCACTGAGGCGGTCTGTGTCCCTTCTTTCCTGAGAGCTGACCTTTGCCCCTTAGAACCCCAGATGCTGTGTTTTCTGGTTCTTCCACATGTGAATTCCTCCCTTAATATTTGACACTGCTTCTCTTACTTGTTCAGCAAGCACTGGTGAGACCTGCAGCCACCTCTCAGAGTCAGCAGGGCTATTACAAGATGTTGGGGCCAGCCTCCTCCTTAAACTCAGCACTACAGTATAGCATTGATAAAGCAAACAAGGCAAGCTTGTTTGTACCTCGTATGTCTTCAGAAATGAGCTGGCAGTTTTGTAATAACACTGAGGAATTACACTTTAGTGCATCACTGAACTATTCCTGCATGTCCATACAAGTGTTGTCCACAGAGTACACATCTTCCCCGTCCTATCCCATACCCCCAACCCCAAGACAGTCTGTCAAGCCAGCTTTCAAGTATCAGAGAAAGTTGCAGATTCTATCTAGAAGGTGAAATGGGAAGTCAGAGCAGACCAGAATGAGTCAGCCAAACGCCTCTGTACCCATGCCTCTGAAAGGGGTGCCTTTCAAGTAGGGTAGAGCAATGGAACATGTTCTCCGTGAGGGCAGGACGCTTGGCTGGCTAGCTCGCTACTGTAGCCTCAGCACATTCAGCATCTGGTGGGCTCATGGTAGACACTCGACAAATCTGTCCAGGCTCTGGGTGGCCTAGGATATGAGATGTTTGTCCACACTGGGATCAGAAAATGACTGACCAGTGATGCCTGGCTAATGTGGGATTCCCACTGTGATGCTTGGAGAGCAGGAGTGAGATGCTAACTCTGTCATCTTTTCTTTTCTCTGGGGATGTGGAGGGGGCAGTGGTCAGTGGCCAGGCCTACTGCAGTACGGCAGTTCTGAGCCTCCTACTGCTTGCTCCCACAAGGTCCACTCTCTCTGCCTCTGGGAAGTGAAGAGCAAACAATGGTCAGGATGAATGTTGCATTAAGATTTAGTAGAAACAATGGCTAATATTTATCAAGTGCCTGTTAGGGAGTAGGCTCTATGTGTCTTATATGCATATCTCAGGTAACCCTTGGTACAACTCTATGAGGTAAATTCTATGTCTATCGCCATTTTTTATTTTATTTATTTGTTTAATTTTATTTTTTTGAGACAGAGTCTTGCTCTGTTGCCCAGGCTGGAGTGCAGTGGCACAATCTCAGCTCACTACAGCATCCGTCTCTCAGGTTCAAGCAATTCTCCTGCCTCAGCCTCCCAAGTAGCTGGGACTATAAGCACGTGCCACCGCACCTGGCTAATTTTTGTATTTTTAGTAGAGATGGGGTTTCATCATGTTAGCCAGACTGGTCTTGAACTCGTGACCTCAGGTGATCCGCTCGCCTCAGCCTCCCAAAGTGCTGGGATTACAGGCCTAAGCCAACACACCCAGCTGTTTTTATTCTTGAGAAGGAGTCTTGCTCTGTCGCCCAGGCTTGAGTGCAGTGGCGCCATCTTGGCTCACTGCAGCCTCCGCCTCCCAGGTTCAAGCACTTCTGCCTCAGCCTCCTGAGTAGCTGGGATTACAGGCGCACACAACCACACCCAGCTAATTTTTGTATTTTTAGTAGAAACGGGGTTTCACCACGCTGGCTAGGATCTCGAACTCCTGACCTCAAGTGATCTGCCTACCTGGGCCTCCCATAGTTCTGGGATTACAAGCATGAGTCCCTGTGCCCAGCCTTCTATTACCATTTTAAAAATGGAAAAAATGAAATTTAAAAAGGTGAAGTCACTCTACACCAGGTTTCACAGCTAGGATGTGATGGTGCAGGTGTTTGGACCCAGATTGTCTGGATCTAGAGCCCACTCATTGAACCCTTTCATTCCACTTGCGAGCTGTGTTGATCTCTTTTTGAAATCTCCTCCACTGGTTACACGTTTTGCTTATGAGTTATTGCCCATGAGAAAGGGCAAGAATGATGTGGAAGGTTAGGAAACCCTCAGGGCCAGTGTTGTCAGGTTCCAGGAATTAGAAGACGACTTCGGCTTCGTGAAGAAAAGCAGCAGTGAGTTTGTAGGGAAATGCAGAGGAGCCTGGGTGTGTAGCGTCGTTGCTGCCCGGGAGCTCTGTGTGTCTGGCTGGCTGAGATCAGCTGTCACCATGTACAAGCCTACAAAGGATGTGGACTCACAGACTGTGCTTGTCAGTCAGCAAATTATACATCAGAACTAGTGATTCACAGCCTTTGAAGATTGGTGGGGACCTCAAAGATAATCCAATCTGACTCTGATTTCACAGGTGAGAAGCCTGAGGCCCACAGGTCAGAGCAGGGATTATGGTGGATTAAAAATGACAGCGAATTGGCCCAGGTACACAGGGCTGCCCTACATGGTGGGCGTCCTGTAGGCGTCTCAGTTGGCTTGGAGGACCTGGGGCTTATAATTGGGCACCAGGGTTGGGGGTGGCTGCTTCTGCGGGGCGCCGCAGCCTTGGAGAGGTGGCTGGTAGTTGGAGGGCAGCAAGTAGGCATTCTGGTGGGCTTTGTGGAAGGAGGGCGGGGGTCATGGAGTGCAGGGCGTTTCTGAAGTCGGCCTGGACGGCTTGCTCTGCCAGGGAGAGGGGCCCCCCACAACGAGGCCATCTCCTTGGCCCATAATCCTACTTGTACTTCATGCGCCGGTTCTGGAACCAAATCTTGATGTGGTGCTGGCTGCGGTACAGCAGGTTGGCCATCTGTAGGCGCGAGGCCCACGCAGGCGGCATGGAAGTGGAACTCGCTGTCCAGCTCCACCCACTGCGCGCTCCTAGTACTTCCTGGGATTCGTGTCTTCCTCACCGCCGCTGCCGCCCCCTGCTGGATGCAAAGGGCAGGGGTGGGAAGGGAAAAGTAAAATATAATAACTGGGGGGAGGGGCGGGGAGGCGGGGAAAGGTGACTGGAAATCAAACAAGGTGACCGAAAAATGCCTTGACATTTCTCCCATTTAGTGGTGGGAACTACATCCCTCCCGCACCACTTCGCCCCACCCTACCCCGATTCTGGACAGGTTCTGTAATTGCTTGGCCTGCCTAAGTGACACTGTGCCAGTTTATGGCCTCAGGTCTTACGGGACCAGCGGCTTCCACTTCCTGCTCTGGGAACCTGGACTCTCGGAACCCAAATGCCATACTGCGAGGAAGCTTCAGCAGCCCCAGAGACACATGTGGGAAGGAGTTAGGTTCCCTGGCCAGCAGCCTCTGCCGACAGTCAGCATTTTGGAGCCAACTAGGAAGTGGGTCCTCCAGCTCCATTCAAGACTTCCTTGTTGGAAATACATGGAACAAGAACAGCCGTCTGCTCAGAGTTCTCCCCAAAATGCAGATTAATGAGCAAACTAGATGTTTGTTGCTATGTGAAGCCACTGAGTTTTGGGATGGTTTTTTTTGTTTGGTTTGGTTTGGTTTGGTTTGGTTTGGTTTTTTGAGACGGAGTCTCACTGTCGCCCAGGCTGGAGTGCAGTGGCGCAACCTTGGCTCACTGCAACCTCCGCCTCCCGGGTTCACGCCATTCTCCTGCCTCAGCCTCCCGAGTAGCTGGGACTACAGGCACTCACCACCACACCCGGCTAATTTTTTGTATTTTTAGTAGAGACGGGGTTTCACCGTGTTAGCCAGCATGGTCTCGATCTCCTGACCTCGTGATCCGCCCGCCTCGGCCTCCTAAAGTGCTGGAATTACAGGCGTGAGCCACCGCGCCCGGCCGGGATGGTTTTCTACACAACACTAGGTAACCAGAACAAGGACCGAGTTGTGGGCATTCTGACTCTCAGCCAGTGTTTCTTTCACTCTATTTTGCTGGAGCTCAGTGGTTCCCTGTGAGTCTCCTGGTCACTCAGTAGTCTCAGCGCTCTGTGAGGTTGGACATGCTGGTAAATCACCCTGCATAAGGACGGCTGGATGACTCAATGTCTTCAGCAGAAGTCACCAAACCTAATGATCATGAGAATCCCCGGGGTGTGAAGTAAGAGGTGTCCTCTACTCAAGGAATTCTCTGACTCATCTATTAATTCAATTTTGACACTAACTGCCTGGAGTGAGTGTCAGGCAACACACGGTTAAGGTCTCAGTCCCACAAGACTGCTCTCACTTCAGGTGCCAGTCACAAGTATCAAGCCCCCAAAGTTACCAAATTGGCCACAAACTTGGGGGTTCTCATAGCTTCTCCTGGCCCAAGTTTTGATAATTTGTTAGAACAATTCACAGAACTCAGAAAAATGCTATATTTACTATTGAAGTTGATTATAAAGGATACAACTGAACAGCGAGATGAAAAGGTACATAGCACAAGGTTTGGGAGGGTCCCAAGTGCAAGAGCCTTTGGGGATGTGTTTGCCAATTTGGAAGCTCTCTGAGCCCCATCTTTTAGGGTTGTTTTTTTTTTAATGGAGATTCTGTTACAAGGGCATAATTGATTAAATTATTGGCCATTTGTAATTTGACTCAATTTCCAGCTCCACTCCCCTCCCAAGAGGTTCAAGAGTGGAACTGTGTAGCTCAAAGTTTCAACCCTCCACTCACATGGCTGATCCCCCTGGAACCCATGAGAAGCTATCTCAGGCCCACCCTGAGTCACCTCATTAGTATAGACTCAGATATGTTTGAAAAGAGCTTGTTATGAATAACGAGACATCCCTAACACTTCTAACAGTCAGAAAATTCCAAGTGTATTAGAAGCTCAGTGCCAGAAATGGGGGACAAGGACCAAATAAGCCTTTTTATTTTACTACAGAGGATTAAGTATGTAGATTCTTGGGACCTATTCCAACTGTATATTGAATTAAAATTCTTAGGAATAAGACTCAGACATCTCTTTTTTTCTTTCTTTTTTTTTTTTTTTCTGCTGGT